>NC_042965.1:26948004-27548106 GCF_901001165.1 Salmo trutta
ATGGTCAAATACTCCAGCCACCCAAGCCATAGACTGTTCTCACTGCTACCGCACGGCAAGCGATACTAGTGCACCAACAGGACCCTGAACAGCTTCTACCCACAAGCCATAAGACTGCTAAACAAGACCGCTAAATAGCTAATCAAATGGCTTCCCGGACTACCTGCAATGACCCTTTTTTACACTCTTGCACTGACTCTACCCACACACTCACCCTCAATGACTGCATTCACGGTAAACGCTGCGTATGTCAAGTGCGTCTGTCACGTCCTGACCATAGTAAGTTGTTATTTTCTATGGTAGAGTAGGTCAGGGCGTGACAGGGGGTGTTTGTCCGTTTTTGTATTGCTATGTTTAGTTCCTAGTTTTGTATTACTAGGTTAGTTTTTGTTTGGCATGACCTCCAATTAGAGGCAGCCAGTTGTCGTTGTCTCTAATTGGAGGCCATATTTAAGTTGATGTTTGTCCAACTGGTGTTTTGTGGGTGATTATTTTGTGAGTAGTGTATGCCTGCTCTGCGTCACAGCTTTCTTGTTTTGTATTTCAAGTTTATGGTTTATTGCATTTAGTTTCACGACTGAATAAAATATGTGGAACTACGATCAAGTTGCGTATTGGTCCGATCCTTCCGAAAGCTGTGACAGCGTCACTAGTTGAACGGTACATCACGTGTTGAACGGTACTTCCGGTACATCACGTGTTGAACGCGGAATGAGGGAGAGCTCGGTTTGATGTTTTGAAATTCTCTGAAAAAGTGTTCTATTGAAAAAGTTTGGTTACTAAATACCTTTTGAATTAGGATCCCGCGACGCATCCTCAGTTGCTGGGACCGAAATATCTATCCAGGGATCCTGCCAGCCAAAGGTTTGAAGAGCTGCTTGGCGTAGCAGCTAGCCTAGCTAACCAGCTATCAAGCTAGCAATGTTTCCCTTGTTGCTGGGACAGCGGATTGTCCCAGGCTTGTGGCTGTCTAAATCCCAGCTGTTTGTTGCTGTTTAAATCTGCCCTGTGACCTGCCCTTTCTGAAACTGTGTGGAGTACCAGCGTTAGCCTACGTTGCTACCATGGCATCCGAAGCTAAAGATGGGAGTCATGGAGAGAACAGTTTCTCTATCACAGGTGGATGTCCTAAAAGAGACTTGCAGCAAGATGACAACAAACTGTAGGTCATCTTGAGATGACTTCAGAACTCTCTTGCCCTTTACTGCACATACAGAACTATCATCAACAACATGCATGCCAGTCTTTCCTGGTTGAGGGTTGATGAGAGTTTAGTTTGTGAGAAATATTAGTGACGAAAATGTTTTCTTCATAATCAAATATCATTCAGCTCAGACACCCATACATACCCCACAAGACATGCTACCAGGGGTCTCTTCACAGTCCCCAAGTCCAAAACAAATTCACGCCAGCGGACAGTATTATACAGAGCTATGATCTCCCTTCCATCTCCAATTACTCAAGCAAACAGAAAAATGACCTTAAAAAAATGATAAAACAACATCTCATGGAACGGCGGGGAATGTGAGGGGAAACACAAACACACACAGATACACTAACACACACATTATTCTTTGGTTGTATTGTTTGTATTATTTTGTAGTTGTATTGTTTGTATGTCGTTGTATTTTAAATTTGTCTGACTGTCCTTGTCTATCAGTTTATCAGTGTTTTGTGTTTTTTGTGGACCACAGGAAGAGTAACTTCTGCTTCTGCAAAAGCTAATGGGAAACCAAATAAACTCACATATACTTCCACCCCAACACACACACACACACACACACACACACACACACACACACACACACACACACACACACTTTCACACTCACCACACTTTTCACACTGCTACAGTCTATCTATCCTTTTGCCTAGTCACTTTACTCCTACCTATATGTACATAGTTACCTCAGTTACCTCGTACCCCTACACATCGACTTGGTACCGGTACTCCCTGTATATAGGCATGTTATTTTTAGTCGTTATTGTTATTCGTTATTCATTGTGTATATATTCCTTGAAACTATTTTATGAAAAAATATTGTATTTTTATCTTTATCTCCGCATTGTTGAAAAAGGACCCGTAAGTAAGTATTTCACTCTTAGTTTACACCTGTTGTTTACAAAGCACTTTACTTGATTTTAATAACAATCTGTGCTTTCTCGGGTTTGTTAGGGGATGCATGAAAGTATACATAGCAGAGTTGCTGTGTTGTACTCAGCTGACAGGTAGATTCAGAGGGTAGAATACAGCCAAGGCCTTAGCCTTATTCCTTTGTTATTTTTCACTGAAACATTTTTATTGTCAACTAATACAGCATTACCAGTGACACTATAGCAACACAAAAGGCCTCTGCTCTGCAGTCATGGCTTTGTGCTTAAGGAGGAAAAATAACAATTTCTCCCCCACCTCCCACCTGCAGCATCCAGCATCCAGCTCGCCTTTTAGTTTAGTTGAGAAATTGTTGTTTTGGTATTGCTGAGAAGAAGCAATGGAGTTACCAGCAGCTGTACAGGAAGGGTTTGTGTAGATGGATGCAGGGATGGATGGAGGGGTGAAGGGTTGGATAGATAGATGGAAGCTGGGGTTTGGCACATCAGTCTTAAAATAGTAATGAAATGTGGCTGTTGTCAGCTCCTCTAAGGATAACAGACGTAGCAAAGCATCCCGGCTCATCCGTAAGCAGGCAAGAGATTGTGCGTGTCAAAGGTGGATTTCTCCCCCAAAATAAAACATTGAGAAGGATCACCAATCCCTCTAGCAAACCGTGTTTCCTCTATCATCCTCCCCCCTTTTTCCACATCAACGTATTTCTGATGCGGTTCTCTCCTTTAAATCCCCACAGATATCTGTTTCTTATTCCCCCCATATTCTTATCCCCCCTTCCCTCCCTCTCTTTTTTTCCCCTCCCTCCCTCCCTCCCTCCCTCCCTCCCTCCCTCCCTCCCTCCCTCCCTCTCTGTCTTGCTCAGTCTTTTGTTACTGTTTTTCATATTTGCTACAGTATGGGGAGCCAGGGTGCAGTGCTACAGTGCAATCTTCCCTTTCATTGCGTGCATGGTTCTGGAAATTGATGTTTTACTGCCTTCATTAAGATGTGCAGCAGTCATATGCAGCAGCGCGGTGTTTTCCCCCTGAAGTTTAGCTCCATGACACTCGCCATTAGAACACATTATGGCCCTAGATTTCATAGCACAGTGGAACACTGTATAATTTGATTAGTGTTATTAATCAAGTGGAATAGCTATGTGTCCCGCCCCCCCTCCCCCCCCCCCGCCCGCCTTTGCTCGATCTCCGTTACGCCCCCAGACACTCCTGACTCCCTCCCTTGCATCTCCTCCCCATCTTCTCTCCTCCCACTGTAACACGTGGCTTGTATGCCTGTCTGCCTATTTGTTAAAGGCCTGTGTGCTCTCTCCCTTTCACAGCCTGTTTTTTCATCCCCTGCCCAACACATAAATCAATTGAAATGAAAGTTCCATAATTGTGCTTGCTGGGAGGTAAAACTGCTCTAAGAATGTTTTAAAGGGAATTTTTACTAGCTGTTCAGTGTAGTTGGAAGACGAGGCGGGGAGAAAAGGAGAGGAAGGTGAGGCCAGTAGAATATATGGGCCTGGATTCTTCATTACTGAAGTTATTCTCCTGCAAATGATAGTGCAGACCCCAGAGGGGGGAGAGCATCCCCACCGCAGAGCTGCCTGGAAGTTTTAACCTGGTTAATCTCTCATGGAGAGACCAACTCACGGCACTAATATCATGTGTTAGGGATGGAGGGATAAGGAGGGGGATGGAGGGATGGAGGGTAGGCGTTTGTTCTCTAGAACATGGACTTAAATCATAACAGTGGCTGGGGTTGTTTTATTTTTTCTGCACAGTAATGGATTGCTGGGGTTTAAAATATGCCTCAAACGCAAGAGTTAATTTCATTTAAAGACTATTTAGTTTTTTTCCCTTAGACAATATGCTTAAGGGATGTACAATTTTTAGGGTTGAAATTTAATTTCGAAATATTACGCTGGAAATGTAAATTATTTCTTTTAGTGTAATCTATTTTTTTGTTCTACTTGAGGCTCGAGGTGGCATAGTGACATGCAGTTCGGAAATGACATAGATAGCACAGCAGCACTTTACAAAATAATGACATAAAAGAGGAGGAGAAGGAGGAGAGAAGACTTGTCAGCTCTTATAGAGGCAAATTCTCTCGCTCTCTTTCTCTCTATCTCTCTCTGTCTTCCTCTCTCTATCTCTCTCTGTCTTCCTCTCTCTCTATCTCTGTCTTTCTCTCTCTCTATCTCTCTCTCGCTATGTCTGCCTTGCCTGGGGAAAGCAGGCATCACATCAGCCATGCAGCCTTCCTGTGCGTCACTGGAAACAAGCCTCCAGTCTTAATCAAACCTGTCTTCCACCCTGCCGCCATCTTGTTTCTAGCAGCTGCATACAGTATGTGTGCTATAATGGCGCATTAAACATCACTGAGGACTCCTGCCATGTTTTTGTTATGGGTACGCCCCCATCCCCGTCTCTCCACACCCCTGTCTGTGCTCATATGGACTCTGTTGTCATCCTCCTTCACTTTTGGCCATTGTCTTCTTTGGTTTATAAAGAAGTGTCATTCTACCCCCTCCACCTCCTCTTCTCACTCTCCAGTCCAAGATGGCTGCCTGTCCTCTCTGGTACAGCAGGCAGTCCTCTTCAAGGTTAAGGTTAGCGTTGAAGATGCCAGGAGAAAAGACACAGCCTGCTACTGCTTGGAGTGGGTCTCATTCCAGGGGCACTAACAACTACATGTAATTAGTCACTTCTCACTAGGCCAGATCTGAGACTCAGTTAGAGCCTGGGAAGAGGTGAAGGGGAGAAGCAAGGGCCAACCGACCCAGCGGCTGCAGCCATTACATTACAGCAGACAGAGGGGATTAGCTTTGCAATGGCCCTGAGTAGAGCTCAACTAGGCTCTTCAGCTAGGCTCTTCAGCTAGGCTCTTCAGTTTGGCTCTCTATGGAGAATACACAGCAGCCTGAACTATGCTACAGCTAGGCCATAGGGATACAATGCTACAGTATGTTCTATTATATCTGTGAGTCTGCAGAATACATCAGACTGAACTGTGAGCAGCAGTGTGGCGTAGTACTCTGATGTTACTGATGCAAAGTCAGAGGTATTGTCTATGTAGGGTTGATATCCCCCCTGCTGTGGAGAATGTGAGGTTTTGGGATCACAATATGGTGTACCAGAATGGAGCTGGTATGAATGGCATTTTTCTAAAGTTTAGAAACAAAACAAAGAAAGGAATGTTAGTATCTTACTTCCCCACTGTCTGGTTCTGCAGTCCAACACAAATCTATATGTGTTGACTGGTGTGTTTGTGAGTCTCAAGTTTTGGGCTTTGAAGATATCTTTGATGAGCCAGAACAAAAAAAAACACCATGACAAAGTTGAGAAAAGAGAGAGACACAGAGAGAAAGAGGTAGAGAGAGAAAAGGTTGTCCTGGGCGTTGTGCATTGACGCAGCGTGACCAATTGAGGTTGTGGGGATGAATGAGGGTATTCACAGTGCCTAATGAAAGAGCTCCCGCTGGGCCTTGAATTAGGGTGGGCCCATCTGCCCCACACAGCTAAGCACAAACCAAACCAGTGACCTCGAAAATTACCCAGGAAGCACTTTGTGACGGTCTCCCCAGCAACAGGCTGGGTTCACATGGTAACCAGGCGCTTTGCTCAATCAATCCTCTGGCAGCCTCTTCAACAGAACAGAGAGAAATTTGGTTGGTCGGAAGGTTGGAGGGCCCCGTGTGAAATCAACTTAGAGAGGACAGAGAGGACACCCAGAAGGAACTGACAAGGATTATTTCATGTGAAGTGAAACCTCTGAGCTAAACTCTCACCCAATTCAAGAGTGTGATGTTGTTGCCCTCTCAAACTTCTTCACCTTTAAAATACAAAGAGCTTCTTGTTGTTAGTTGTTTGTTTATCCTAAGACTGTGTAATACAGTACAGTATGTGTTCAGATGAAGTAGATGTACTGTAACTGAAAGACATCAACATCACAGATATTAGGGGTAACAGAGTATTTATAGTTGCATCGCAGAGCTGGACATTCGACTTATAGACCAATGAAGGGGTCCAGGATTATTGTCATCCTTGATAAAGATGAGGAAAAAGACTGCAGAAATAATATAAATACCGAGCTATATTGTATGCAAAAAAAAAAATATTATAATAATGTTATGCTTATACAATTGCTCAGAGGAAGAAATGTTTTCTATATCAAGTAATACAAAATATTACCCTCTTTAATTCAAACCACAGGATTTCATCGGGGTTCAAGTCCGGAGACTGAGATGGCCATTGCAAAATGTTGATTTTGTGGTCAATTAACCGTTTTTTTTTGTGGATGTTGATGTGTGGTTGGGGTTATTGTCTTGATGGAAGATCCACTTCTTTCAATGGCCACACCCAACGTACAGTTGAAGTCGGAAGATTACATACGCTTAGGTTGGAGTCATTAAAATTTGTTTTCAACCACTCCACAAATTTCTTGTCAGCAGACTACAGTTTTGGAAAGTCGGTTAGGACATCTACTTTGTGCATGACACAGTAATCTTTCCAACAATTGTTTACAGACAGATTATTTCACTTATAATTCACTGTATCACAATTCCAGTGGGTCAGAAGTTTACATACACTAAGTTGACTGTGCCTTTAAACAGCTTGGAAAATTCCAGAAAATTATGTCATGGTTTTAGAAACTTCTGATAGGCTACCTGACATCATTTGAGTCAATTGGAGGTGTACCTGTGGATGTATTTCAAGGCCTACCTTCAAACTTAGTGCCTCTTTGCTTGACATCATGGGAAAATCAAAGGAAATCAGCCAAGACCTCAGAAAAAAATGTGTAGACCTCCACAAGTCTGGTTCATCCTTAGGAGCAATTTCCAAATGCCTGAAGGTACCACATTCATCTGTACAAACAATAGTATGCAAGTATAAACACCATGGGACCACGCAGCCGTCATACCACTCAGGAAGGAGACACGTTCGGTCTCCTAGAGATGAACGTACTTTGGTGCGAAAAGTACAAATCAATCCCAGAACAACAGCAAAGGACCTTGTGAAAATGCTGGAGGAAACAGGTACAAAAGTATCTATATCCACAGTAAAATGAGTCCTATATCGACATAACCTGAAAGGCCGCTCAGCATGGAAGAAGCCACTGCTCCAAAACCACCATAAAAAAGACAGACTATGGTTTGCAACTGCACATGGGGACAAAGATCGTACTTTTTGGAGAAATGTCCTCTGGTCTTATGAAACAAAAATAGAACTGTTTGGGCGTAATGTCCATCGTTATGTTTGGAGGAAAAAGGGGGATGCTTGCAAGCTGAAGAACACCATCCCAACCGTGAAGCATGGGGGTGGCAGCATCCTGTTGTGGGGGTGATTTGTTGCAGGAGGGACCGGTGCACTTCACAAAATAGATGGCTTCGTGAGGAAGGAAAATTATGTAGATATATTGAAGCAACATCTCAAGACATCAGTCAGGAAGTTAAATTTGGTCACAAAATGGTCTTCCAAATGGACAATGACCCCAAGCATGCTTGCAAAGTTGTGGCAAAATGGCCTAAGGACAACAAAGTCAAGGTATTGGAGTGGCCATCACAAAGTCCTGACCTCAATCCTATAGAAAATGTGTGGGCAGAACTGAAAAAGCATGTGCGAGCAAGGAGGCCTACAAACCTTACTCAGTTACACCAGCTCTGTCAGGAGGAATGGGCCAAAATTCACCCAACTTATTGTGGGAAGCTTGTGGAAGGCTACCTGAAACGTTTGACCCAAGTTAAACAATTTCAAGGCAATGCTAACAAATACTAATTGAATATATGTCAACTTCTGACAGACTGGGAATGTGAGGAAAAAAATAAAAGTTGAAATAAATAATTTTCTCTACTATTATTCTGACATTTCACATTCTTAAAATAAAGTGGTGATCCTACCTGACCTAAGACAGGGAATTTTTACTAGTATTAAATGTCAGGAATTGTGAAAAACTGAGTTGAAATGTATTTGGCTAAGGTGTATGTAAACTTCTGACTTCAACTGTATGTGTGCGTGCGTGGCCAAAGAGCTTTATTTTCATGTAATTTGACCAAAGCACACCCTGAGGTTTGATAAATGACATTGGCACTTGGATTGGAACTGGTACAATGGCCATATGACACGAAAATGGAGGTCATTGGCCACGCACACCAACGATGTGAAAATTCCTCATCTCTTCTGTCAAATATGGTGGTGGATATTTGATGTTGTCGGGCTATTTTGCTTCAACTGGTCCTGGGGCCCTTGTTAAGGTAAACGGCATTATGAACTTTACCAAGTACCAGGACATTTTAGGCAAAAACCTGGGAGGCTGAAACTTGGCCACACATGGATCTTCTACCAAGGCAATAACCCAAGCGCACATCAAATTTCACAAATAAATTCTTACCTGATCCCAAAATCTGCATTTTATAATGGCCATCTCAGTCTCCGGACTTGATCCCCATTGAAAACCTGTGATTTGAATTTAATTGGGCAATACATAAGCGCGGACTAACGATATCAAGGATCTGGAACGATTCTGTATGGATGAATGGTCTAAGATCCCTCCCAATGTGTTCTCCAATCTCATAAAACATTTAGAGATTTTTGTATTACTTGTTAAACAAATCTATTTCTCTTAGCAATTGTATTAGTATAAAATAATATAATTGGAAGAAAAAAAATTGTATACAATATAGCTCAGTATTTCTATTATTTATCTTATATTGTCTTTTTTGCTCGTCTTTATCAAGGATCCAATCATTCCGGACCTCACTGGATATTACAGACAGGGGTTAATTTACCCATGTGATTCAGTTGAATCCCTATCAGCTCTATGGGCATGGGGAACGCATTGTGTGACTTACCAGGATTCGCACCCAGGTGTCCTGTGCGCCACAAGACTGTGTTAGCATGCAGAGCCAAAGTCTGGGAAATATACAGCAATAGATCATAGAAGTTAGTCAGTGTATCTCTATTCCGTGACTAAACTTTTGACAGCATGAGATGACAATCCACCCTCTGCACTGTTTCTCTCCTAATGCCACACGGTAATGAGATTGTACTGCTGGAAATATCACTACAAAGCATCTGAGTCTGACTGCACCTTCAGACAGGCCTGCCTGCTTGCCTTCATTGCCTGGCTTCACTGCCTTGTCTGCCTGCCTGCCTGCCTGCCTGAAATGAAAAGAGGTGCTGAAAGAAAAACAATCAGAATCAGAGACGAAGGAATCTGAAGAATCAGAACGAGGAAGCTCCCCCCTAAACCCCCCTCCCGATCTCTATGCAGACACCGTCGCCGTACACGCCGCTCTACACAACGGAACTCTTTTATCCTGAGCGTGATTAGCCATCCGAAACGTTTTAAAGCCCCTTTGACTGTGTTCTTCCTCAAACTAGAGAGTTCCGTTCTGTTCAAGGGAGCTCTTGATTCGGGAGGAGCTTTCCTCCCCAGGCTGCCAGTGATCTCTCCTCTAATTGTGTCGTTCTCTCGTTCTTTTGTTCTCTGACGAAGCTTGCCGTGTGTGTTGGCGTGGGAGCCCTTTAAGTGCCGCTCTGCCGTACCAACGGCGCCGCCGCCTCTTTCTGCTGCTATCTTGTTCTCCTCCCCGTCAGATCAAGACACCAAAGGCACTCGGTTTAGAAACCACCCGGTTCTTTACAACATCTATGCGTCTGTCTGTGTGAGAATGGCTTTGTACAGTACATACACTTAAACTACAAATTAGCCTTCTGATGAGGCCTAATGCTGACCTACAGGAGGTAGAAGAGATGGATAAAGGACCCCTCCATCCGCTATTATACATTCATATTATCTCATTTTCTCTTTCTGGTTCAATTGAAGTGTCTTCAACTTTTTGCTGTTTCTTTCCCCTGCTGTAGGACGATCTGACACGTTGTCAATTGTGCAACCTTTGTAGTACATTAAAGCGGGATGGGAGCAAAGCCCCATGTTTCAGGACATTTCTATGTGGATCTATAGGACCACGCCGCTTTCACAGGCTTAAAAGCCCAAGTCCTCTGATGGGGAAAAAACAGGTTGTTAGGAAGCAGGGGAAGGCAGGCGGCCGAAAAGCTTCACACAGCTACACAGACTCTCTCTCTCACACACACACACACACACACACACACACACACACACACACACACACACACACACACACACACACACACACACACACACACACACACACACACACACACACACAGCAACAGAGGTAGAGAGAGGTAGGGGAGATTAAATGAAGAGGAGTGAAAACACAGCTCATAAAATCAGTATTATAACAACATTAATTGATGCTGCTGAGTGCCATATGTGACGCCATATGGAGCAGGCACCCCAGAGGCTTGCTGTAATAGACAGCCTGCGGTGGTGCACACAACTTGGCACGTTTACAAACAAGGGACATCCCATTAATATCAGCCTCCGCTCAGACGAAGCAAGGGGGAGAGAGAAAGATGGGGAGAGAGAGACAGAGGGGGAGAGAGACTGGAGACAAAGGGGGAGAGAGATGGGGGGGGGGGTACAGTAGCTCTTTGTTTTAAAAGGTAGCTTTTTATGCTACTTTTTTTGTTTGTTTGTTTTTGGCTTTCATTATTTCGGTACTCCATACTGTAAATGGCCGCCGGTGATGTTGGACAAAACCAGCCAGACCTGGGAACTTCCACCTCCTCCTTCCTCGTTAACAAGCTACTAATTGTTGTGTTACAGCCTGAATTTAAAACTGGTTAAATTTAGATTTTTTTTGTCACTGGTCTACACAAAATACCCCATAATGTCAAAGTGGAATTATGTTTTTAGCAATTTTTACAAATTAGCAGAAATGTCTTGAGTCAATAAGTATTCAACGCCTTTGTTATGGCAAGCCTAAATAAGTTCCGGAGTAAAAATGTGCTTAACAAGTCAAATAACTTGCATGGACTCAGTATGTGTGCAATAATAATGTTTAACATGATTTTTGAATGACTACCTCATCTCTGTACCCAACACATGCAATTATCTATAAGGTCCCTTAGTCGACCAGTGAATTTCAAACACAGATTCAACCACAAAGACAAGGGAGGTTTTCCATGGCCTCGCAAAGTAGGGTACCTATTGGTAGATGGGTAAAATAAAAAAATAAACACACAATGAATATCCAATACAACACATTACTGAGTACCACTCTCCATATTTTCAAGCATAGTGGTGGCTGCATCATGTTATGGTTATGCTTGTAATCATTAAGGACTGGGGAGTTTTTCAGGATAAAAATGAAATGGAATGGACCTAAGCACAGGCAAAACATGGTTCAGTCTGCTTTCCACCAGACACTGGGAGATGAATTCACCTTTCAGCAGGACAATAATCTAAAACACAGCGCCAAAACTAAGCTGGAGTTGCTTACCAAGAAGATAGTGAATGTTCCTGAGTAGCCGACTTACAGTTTTGACTCAAATCTACTTGAAAATCTATACTGAACAAAAATATAAACGCAACATGTGAAGTATTGCTCCCATGTTTCATGAGCTGAAATAAAAGATCCCATAAATGTTTCATGTGCTCAAAAAGCGTATTTCTCAAAAATGTTGTTCACAAATTTGTTTATATCCCTGTTAGTGAGTGTTTCTCCTTTGCCAAGATAATCCATCCACCTGACAGGTGTGGCATATCAAGAAGCTGATTAAACAGCATGATCATTACACAAGTGCACCTTGTGCTGGGGACAATAAAAGGCCACTCTAAAATGTGCAGTTCTGTCACTCAACACAATGCCACAGATGTCTCAAGTTTTGAGGGAGTGTGCAATTGGCATGCTGACTGCAGGAATGTCCACCAGAGCTGTTGCCAGATAATTGAATGTTAATTTCTCTACCTTAAGCTGCCTCCAACGTTGTTTTAGAGAATTTAGCAGTACGTCCATAGACAAATGGACAAATGTTGCGCAATCCAGGTGTGGAAAGCACTTAGAGACTTACCTAGAAAGACTCACAGCTGTAATCATGGCCATGCTTCTACAAAGTATTGACTCAGGGGTGTGAATGCTTATGTAAATAGGATCATTCTTTATTTAATTTTCAATAAATTAGCAAACATTCTAAAAACATGTTTTCACTTTGTCATTATGGGGTATTGTGTGTAGATGGGTGAGAAAAAACATATATTTAATTCATTTTGAATTCAGGCTGTAACAAAATGTGAAATAAGTCAAGGGGTATGAATACTTTCTGAAGGCACTGTATTCATTCATGCTACATGCACATCACAACTGCTATACATTTTGCCCTCCTGTATTATACTTATTCTAAAATGCTTATTCTATTCTACTGAGCCATTTAATTTATGTACGTATTCTTATCTTTTATTATTTATTATTGTTGTAGAATTTTAGAGAAGGAACCTGCAAGTAAGCATTTGGTTGGACGGTGTATATCATGTGTGTCCTGTATGTACGACTAATAGAACTTGAAACACACACAGACATGGACCTCAACAGGTGCTGTGATTCATGGTGTCCTGATGAAGGGTGTTTCAATGAACTCCATTTAACCTCTCCTCCCCCTAATAACAGACAGAGAGAACAGATGTGATTTACTGCTCTGCTACATCCGCACTATAATAGTAGTACTCTAACTTACCGTCTGCTGAATAGGACCCAACCCTACCCTATCCTACCCTACCATCTGCAGTATAGGACTCTACCCTACCATCTGCAGTATAGGACCCAACCCTACCCTATCCTACCCTACCATCTGCAGTATAGGACTCTACCCTACCATCTGCAGTATAGTACCCAACACTACCCTATCCTACCCTACCGTCTGCAGTATAGTACTCTACCCTACCATCTGCAGTATGGTGCCCAACCCTACCCTATCCTACCCTACCATCTGCAGTAATATACCCTACCCTTCCGTCTGCAGTATAGTAGCCAACCCTACCCTATCCTACCCTACCATCTGCAGTATTACACCCTACCCTACCGTCTGCAGTATAGTACCCAACCCTACCCTATCCTACCCTACCATCTGCAGTATTATACTCTACCCTACCGTCTGCAGTATAGTACCCAACCCTACCCTATCCTACCCTACCATCTGCAGTATAGTACTCTACCCTACCATCTGCAGTATCGTGCCCAACCCTACCCTATCCTACCCCACCATCTGCAGTATAGTACCCAACCCTACCCTATACTACCCTACCATCTGCAGTATAGTACTCTACCCTACCATCTGCAGTATCGTGCCCTATCCTACCCCACCATCTGCAGTATAGTACCCAACCCTACCCTATACTACCCTACCATCTGCAGTATAGTACTCTACCCTACCATCTGCAGTATCGTGCCCAACCCCACCCTACCCTACCATCTGCAGTATTTAACCCTACCCTACCGTCTGCAGTACCCAACCTTACACTATCCTACCCTACCGTCTGCAGTATAGTACTCTACCCTACCATCTGCAGTATGGTACCCAACCGTACCCTACCCTACCATCTGCAGTATGGTACCCAACCCTATCCTACCCTACCGTCTGCAGTATAGTACCCAACCCTACCCTATCCTACCCTACCGTCTGCAGTATAGTCCTCCACCCTACCATCTGCAGTATGGTACCCAACCCTACCCTATCCTACCCTACCATCTGCAGTATAGTACTCAACCCTACAATCTGCAGTATGGTACCCAACCCTACCCTACCCTACCATCTGCAGTATGGTACCCAACACTACCCTATCCTACCCTACCGTCTGCAGTATAGTACTCAACCCTACAATCTGCAGTATGGTACCCAACCCTACCCTACCCTACCATCTGCAGTATGGTACCCAACCCTATCCTACCCTACCATCTGCAGTATAGTACCCTACCCTACCATCTGCAGTATGGTACCCAACCCAACCCTACCCTACCGTCTGCAGTATAGTACTCAACCCTACAATCTGCAGTATGGTACCCAACCCTACCCTACCCTACCATCTGCAGTATGGTACCCAACACTACCCTATCCTACCCTACCGTCTGCAGTATAGTACTCAACCCTACAATCTGCAGTATGGTACCCAACCCTACCCTACCCTACCATCTGCAGTATGGTACCCAACCCTACCCTACCATCTGCAGTATAGTACCCAACCCTACCATCTACAGTATAGTAACCAACCCTACCCTACCATCTGCAGTATAGTATCCAACCCTACCATCTGCAGTATATTACCCAACCATACCATCTGCAGTATAGTACCCAACTCAATCCTACCATACCATCTGCAGTATAGTACCCAACCCTATCCTACCCTACTGTCTGCAGTATAGTACCCAACTCTATCCTACCATACCATCTGCAGTATAGTACCCATCCCTATTCTACCCTCCGGTCTGCAGTATAGTACCCAACTCTACTGTACAATCTGCAGTATAGTACCCAACTCTACCCTACAATATATAGTATAGTACCCTACCCTACTGTCTGCAGTATAGTACCCAGCCCTACCCTACCATCCGCAGTATAGTACCCAACCCTACCCTACCATCTGCAGTATAGTACCCAACCCTACCGTACCATCTGCAATATAGAACCCTACCCTATCATCTGCAGTATAGTACCCAACCCTACCATCTGCAGTATAGTACCCAACTCTACCGTACCCTACCATCTGCAGTATGGTACCCAACTCTATCGTACCCTACCATCTGCAGTATAGTACCCGACCCTACCGTGCCCTACCATCTGCAGTATAGTACCCTACCCTACCACCTGCAGTATAGTACCCAACCCTACCCCACCAACTGTCTGCAGTATAGTACCCAACCCTACCCCACCATCTGCAGTGTCGTACCCAACCCTACTATACCAGCTGCAATATAGCACCCTACCCTATCATCTGCAGTATAGTACCTAACCCAACCCTACCATCTGCAGTATAGTACCCAACTCTACCGTACCCTACTATCTGCAGTATAGTACCCAACTCTACCGTACCCTACCATCTGCAGTATAGTACCCAACTCTACCGTACCCTACCATCTGCAGTATAGTACCCAACTCTACCGTACCCTACCATCTGCAGTATAGTACCCAACTCTACCGTACCCTACCATCTGCAGTATGGTACCCAACTCTATCGTACCCTACCATCTGCAGTATAGTACCCAACTCTACCGTACCCTACCATCTGCAGTATAGTACCCAACTCTATCGTACCCTACCATCTGCAGTATAGTACCCTACCCTACCATGCCCTACCATCTGCAGTATAGTACCCTACCCTACAACCTGCAGTATAGCACCCTACCCTATCATCTGCAGTATAGTACCTAACCCAACCCTACCATCTGCAGTATAGTACCCAACTCTACCGTACCCTACTATCTGCAGTATAGTACCCAACTCTACCGTACTCTACCATCTGCAGTATAGTACCCAACTCTACCGTACCCTACCATCTGCAGTATAGTACCCAACTCTACCATACCCTACCATCTGCAGTATTGTACCCAACTCTACCGTACCCTACCATCTGCAGTATAGTACCCAACTCTACCGTACCCTACCATCTGCAGTATAGTACCCAACTCTATCGTACCCTACCATCTGCAGTATAGTACCCTACCCTACCGTGCCCTACCATCTGCAGTATAGTACCCTACCCTACAACCTGCAGTATAATACCCTACCCTATCATCTGCAGTATATTACCCAACCCTACTATACCATCTGCAGTATAGTACCCTACCCTACCGTGCCCTACCATCTGCAGTATAGTACCCTACCCTACAACCTGCAGTATAATACCCTACCCTATCATCTGCAGTATATTACCCAACCCTACTATACCATCTGCAATATAGTACCCTACCCTATCATCTGCAGTATTGTACCTAACCCAACCCTACCATCTGCAGTATAGTACCCAACTCTACCGTACCCTACCATCTGCAGTATAGTACCCAACTCTACCGTACCCTACCATCTGCAGTATAGTACCCAACTCTACCGTACCCTACCATCTGCAGTATGGTACCCAACTCTACCGTACCCTACCATCTGCAGTATAGTACCCAACTCTATCGTACTCTACCATCTGCAGTATAGTACCCAACTCTATTGTACTCTACCATCTGCAGTATAGTACCCTACCCTACCGTACCCTACCATCTGCAGTATAGGACCCTACCCTACCATCTGCAGTATAGTACCCAACCCAACTCTACCGTACTCTACCATCTGCAGTATACTACCCTTCCCTACCGTCTGCAGTATAGTACCCTATCCTGCCATCTGCAATATAGTACCCAACCCTACCATACCATCTGTAGTATAGTACCCAGCTGTACCTTGCCGTCTGCAGTATAGTACCCAACCCTACCGTCTTATATATAGGTCCCTACCCTATCCTGCCATATCTTCCTGCTGATTTTAGCTGCTTTGTCTCAGAGCTGTCTTTACGTCTGGCAGAAGAGAGAAGCTCCTGACGGTGATGGGCACTGTGACTGTCTCTGCAGTGACGGCTGGGCTCCATGAGGGGTGGGCTGAGCCCACCTTCCCTGGTTCAGTATTATCAGCGGCAGACAGCGTCATGTCTCTCTCCTCTCTCTGAGGACAGGGAAGGCTGGTTGGCTGGCTGGGGGAGGAGTCAGTGGGAACTGAGTTGTCAGCCATTATTTTGGGTCTTATAGAATATGAGGAGAAACAAGAGTAGAGCACAGCTGTTTCTTCACTGTCTGGCTGTGAGGGGGAGCCATGAGAGAGAGGGGGAGGAAGAGATTGAAGGAGGGGGGAAAGAGAGAGAGGGAGGGGAGAGAGAAAAAGACAGGGAGAGAGAGAGAGAGAGAGCTCTCGACTTTGATGTGTGATGATTTCACTGCAGCTCTGGGTCAAACGCTGCCAGTGTTTTGTGTTTGTCTTTGTTTCGTCTTCCCAGTGCTCCTCTAAATTATTCACAGCCTGAGGATGTGCTCCTCCTCTCCCCTCCTCCTTCCTCGCTCTCTCTCATATCCCTCTCTCTTCTCTCTCTCTTTTTTTCTCTCTCTCGCTCTCTCTCTCTTCCCTGCTCCATCTCTCATGATAGCTTGTTTTGGAGAGATTAACAGAAGTTTCCTTCTTTCTCTCAGGTTAATTCACTTCCACCCACCCACCCCATCCCCCTTTCCAACCCTTCATTACTGACTACATACTCCTCCTCCTCTCTCTCTCAGTTGACATACCTAAGGTAGACGTTGCTTTTTAAGTAGGATAGAAGCAGCTGTTAACATCTCTTTATTTTCTCTGTCTCTCTCTCCATCAGTAGTGTTATTCATTCTCTCCATAGCTGTCAGTAGTGTTATTCATTCTCTCCATAGCTGTCAGTAGTGTTATTCATTCTCTCCATAGCTGTCAGTAGTGTTATTCATTCTCTCCATAGCTGTCAGTAGTGTTATTCATTCTCTCCATAGCTGTCAGTCGTGTTATTCATTCTCTCCATAGCTGTCAGTAGTGTTATTCATTCTCTCCATAGCTGTCAGTAGTGTTATTCATTCTCTCCATAGCTGTCAGTAGTGTTATTCATTCTCTCCATAGCTGTCAGTAGTGTCGGTAAAACAAGTGTCTGCCCTTTCGTTTTCTAAACAGTAGTCTCTGTGATGAGGATTTCAGCCCAGGTTTGCCTGGGCACTGGGCAGCTCAGTAAAGCTATGGTTCTGCACCTAGAGTTCTGTCTTCCATCCTTCATCCTCTAATGATTTCCAATGACTTTGTTCTCCTTGTATATCCAAGTTCAGAGAGAACCCAAGAGCAAGCCAAATCCTCTGGAAGTCAATGTCACTAATTAAAGACCTGTTGGCCAGCTTTTACCTCTAGGACAGACATACAGACAGTAACATGTGGCAGGGGAGGAATTGGGCCTTAGGCTGCGTCCGAAATGGCTCCCTATTCCCTATATAGTGCACTACTTTTTACCAGAGCCCTATGATCAAAAGTAGTGCACTATATAAGGAATAGGGTTTCATTTGGGATGGAGACTTAGTGTGGGAGATGCTACTCTCATCTCAGGCCAGGAGCTCACATAGTAGTATTTCTATTAGATTTGGGATTGGGATTAACCCTCTTGTTTTGCTGTAGATTAATGCTGTGTTAACTGGTTGTAGAACAAGATACAGTAGAAAACCCTGCACATGTATTACAGCCAGACCGGCAGGGGGGCAGAGAGGAGCTGTACTGTCCTGGCCAACTGAGGAGAGAGGGAGTTGAATCCAGTCCCAACCAGTGCCACAGGACACTCATTTGTAATTCTTTAGCCTGCCTATGACAGTTTTTGATCATTGCAGAGGGGAAAAGAGGGTGGGAGGCAAGAGGGAATGGAAGGAGGAAAAGGAGGGATGAGAACGGCCCCCTCTGGCAATTGCTGTCACCCAGCATGAATGCCCCTATGGCCGAATGACAAGTCTAGCGTGAAACGCTTGGCTGGCCCCCGAAATTAGCAGTAGAGCCCCCCGGTGGCACATGCTTCTCATGACCAGCGCACAGTGGGCTGCTGCAAGACTCTTTTCATTAAGTCTGTGCCCTCACAGCCGCTGACTCCCCCTCACTCCCTCCCTCTGTCTCTCTCCCTCTCTCCCTCCCTAGCCCTTTGCATAGGCTAGACGTCAATAAATGGCATCTGTAGTGCTCATCACAATGCTGACCGAGAGAACAAGAACTACAGGGAAGGGAAAGCCTTATCTCTCTCCCCCTTTCTCTCTTTCTGTGAGGGAGGGGTCAAGAGAGAAAGAGGGAGCGAGCGAGAGGGAGGGAAGGACAGAGAAGGAGAGAGAAACTGTACAGAGCAATGCCCAGAGGCTCAATCTGTTCCTCACTGAGCTACATCAGTGTGAGAGACGTTGGCGCAGGCCTCAGGGAAGCCTCCACTCGCTCCATCAAACTGTCAGGCAGCCAGTGGAGCCCGTGCCACGCCGTGCAGAGCAGGGAGACTCTCAGCTGCCCTCAGGGCCAGTTCAAATCAACATCCCATTTCCTTCCTTCCTCTGCTAATTTCTCGTAAACCCGACTTAAATTTCCAATGCTGTCTGCCGCTGTTGCTCTGCTGTGCGGTGGGGGGGCAGGAGCTGTATCAAAACAGAGGAGGGTGGGGTGGGGGGCAGGAGCCGTATCAAAACAGAGGAGGGTGGGGGGGGGGCAGGAGCGGTATCAAAACAGAGGAGGGTGGGGTGGGGGGCAGGAGCTGTATCAAAACAGAGGAGGGTGGGGTGGGGGGCAGGAGGTGGGGTGGGGGGCAGGAGCGGTATCAAAACAGAGGAGGGCGGGGTGGGGGGGGGCAGGAGCGGTATCAAAACAGAGGATGGTGGGGTGGGGGGGGCAGGAGCGGTATCAAAACAGAGGATGGTGGGGTGGGGGGGCAGGAGCTGTATCAAAACAGAGGAGAGTGGGGTGGGGGGCAGGAGCTGTATCAAAACAGAGGAGGGTGGGGGGGGCAGGAGCGGTGTCAAAACAGAGGAGGGTGGGGTGGGGGGGCAGGAGCTGTATCAAAACAGAGGAGGATGGGGTGGGGGGCAGGAGCGGTATCAAAACAGGAGGGTGGGGTGGGGGGCAGGAGCTGTATCAAAACAGAGGAGGGTGGGGTGGGGGGCAGGAGCTGTATCAAAACAGAGGAGGGTGGGGTGGGGGGCAGGAGCTGTATCAAAACAGAGGAGGGTGGGGTGGGGGGCAGGAGCGGTATCAAAACAGAGGAGGGTGGGGTGGGGGGGGCAGGAGCGGTATCAAAACAGAGGATGGTGGGGTGGGGGGGCAGGAGCTGTATCAAAACAGAGGAGGGTGGGGTGGGGGGCAGGAGCTGTATCAAAACAGAGGGTGGGGGTGGCAGGAGCTGTATCAAAACAGAGGAGGATGGGTGGGGGGCAGGAGCGGTATCAAAACAGAGGAGAGTGGGGTGGGGGGCAGGAGCTGTATCAAAACAGAGGAGGGTGGGGTGGGGGGCAGGAGCTGTATCAAAACAGAGGAGGGTGGGGTGGGGGGGGCAGGAGCGGTATCAAAACAGAGGAGGGTGGGGTGGGGGGGGCAGGAGCTGTATCAAAACAGAGGAGGGTGGGGTGGGGGGGGGCAGGAGCGGTATCAAAACAGAGGAGGGTGGGGTGGGGGGCAGGAGCTGTATCAAAACAGAGGAGGGTGGGGGGGGCAAGAGCGGTATCAAAACAGAGGAGGGTGGGGTGGGGGGGCAGGATCTGTATCAAAACAGAGGAGGATGGGGTGGGGGGCAGGAGCTGTATCAAAACAGAGGAGGGTGGGGTGGGGGGCATGAGCTGTATCAAAACAGAGGAGGGTGGGGTGGGGGGCAGGAGCTGTATCAAAACAGAGGAGGGTGGGGTGGGGGGCAGGAGCTGTATCAAAACAGAGGAGGGTGGGGTGGGGGGCAGCAGCTGTATCAAAACAGAGGAGGGTGGGGTGGGGGGCAGGAGCGGTATCAAAACAGAGGAGGGTGGGGTGGGGGGCAGGAGCTGTATCAAAACAGAGGAGGGTGGGGTGGGGGGCAGGAGCTGTATCAAAACAGAGGAGGGTGGGGTGGGGGGCAGGAGCTGTATCAAAACAGAGGAGGGTGGGGTGGGGGGCAGGAGCCGTATCAAAACAGAGGATTGTGGGGTGGGGGGCTGGAGCTGTATCAAAACAGAGGAGGGTGGGGTGGGGGGGGGGGGGCAGGAGCGGTATCAAAACAGAGGAGGGTGGGGTGGGGGGTGGGGGGCAGGAGCGGTATCAAAACAGAGGAGAGTGGGGTGGGGGGCAGGAGCTGTATCAAAACAGAGGAGGGTGGGGTGGGGGGCAGGAGCTGTATCAAAACAGAGGAGGGTGGGGTGGGGGGCAGGAGCCGTATCAAACAGAGGAGGGTGGGGTGGGGGGGGCAGGAGCGGTATCAAAACAGAGGAGGGTGGGGTGGGGGGGGCAGGAGCTGTATCAAAACAGAGGAGGGTGGGGTGGGGGGGGGCAGGAGCGGTATCAAAACAGAGGAGGGTGGGGTGGGGGGCAGGAGCTGTATCAAAACAGAGGAGGGTGGGGGGGGGCAAGAGCGGTATCAAAACAGAGGAGGGTGGGGTGGGGGGGCAGGATCTGTATCAAAACAGAGGAGGATGGGGTGGGGGGCAGGAGCTGTATCAAAACAGAGGAGGGTGGGGTGGGGGGCATGAGCTGTATCAAAACAGAGGAGGGTGGGGTGGGGGGCAGGAGCTGTATCAAAACAGAGGAGGGTGGGGTGGGGGGCAGGAGCTGTATCAAAACAGAGGAGGGTGGGGTGGGGGGCAGCAGCTGTATCAAAACAGAGGAGGGTGGGGTGGGGGGCAGGAGCGGTATCAAAACAGAGGAGGGTGGGGTGGGGGGCAGGAGCTGTATCAAAACAGAGGAGGGTGGGGTGGGGGGCAGGAGCTGTATCAAAACAGAGGAGGGTGGGGTGGGGGGCAGGAGCTGTATCAAAACAGAGGAGGGTGGGGTGGGGGGCAGGAGCCGTATCAAAACAGAGGATTGTGGGGTGGGGGGCTGGAGCTGTATCAAAACAGAGGAGGGTGGGGTGGGGGGGGGGGCAGGAGCGGTATCAAAACAGAGGAGGGTGGGGTGGGGGGGCAGGAGTCGTATCAAAACAGAGGAGGGTGGGGTGGGGGGCAGAAGCTGTATCAAAACAGGAGGGTGGGGTGGGGGGGGCAGGAGCCGTATCAAAACAGAGGAGGGTGGGGTGGGGGGGCAGAAGCTGTATCAAAGCACAGGAGAGTGGGGTGGGGGGCAGGAGCGGTATCAAAACGGAGGATAGTGGGGTGGGGGGCAGGAGCTGTATCAAAACACAGGAGGGTGGGGTGGGGGGCAGGAGCCGTATCAAAACAGAGGAGGGTGCGGTGGGGGGCTGGAGCTGTATCAAAACAGAGGAGGGTGGGTTGGGGGGGGGGCAGGAGCGGTATCAAAACAGAGGAGGGTAGGGTGGGGGGGCAGAAGCTGTATCAAAACAGAGGAGGGTGGGGTGTGGGGGCAGAAGCTGTATCAAAACAGAGGAGGGTGGGGTGTGGGGGCAGGAGCCGTATCAAAACAGAGGAGGGTGGGGTGGGGGGCTGGAGCTGTATCAAAACAGAGGAGGGTGGGGTGGGGGGGGGGGCAGGAGTGGTATCAAAACAGAGGAGGGTGGGGTGGGGGGGCAGGAGTCGTATCAAAACAGAGGAGGGTGGGGTGGGGGGCAGAAGCTGTATCAAAACAGGAGGGTGGGGTGGGGGGCAGGAGCCGTATCAAAACAGAGGAGGGTGGGGTGGGGGGGGCAGGAGCCGTATCAAAACAGAGGAGGGTGGGGTGGGGGGGCAAAAGCGGTGTCAAAGCACAGGAGAGTGGGGTGAGGGGCAGGAGCTGTATCAAAACACAGGAGGGTGGGGTGGGGGGCAGGAGCCGTATCAAAACAGAGGAGGGTGCGGTGGGGGCTGGAGCTGTATCAAAACAGAGGAGGGTGGGGTGGGGGGGCAGGAGCGGTATCAAAACAGAGGAGGGTGGGGTGGGGGGGCAGGAGTCGTATCAAAACAGAGGAGGGTGGGGTGGGGGGGCAGAAGCTGTATCAAAGCACAGGAGAGTGGGGTGGGGGCGCAGGAGCGGTATCAAAAAAGAGGAGGGTAGGGTGGGGGGGCAGAAGCTGTATCAAAACAGAGGAGGGTGGGGTGTGGGGGCAGAAGCTGTATCAAAACAGAGGAGGGTGGGGTGTGGGCCAGGAGCCATATCAAAAAAGAGGAGGGGGGGGTTGCGTGTGTGGGTGGGTGTCTCTGATGGGGGAGGTGCTTGCTGGTTGTGGTGGTTGTGGTGTTCTCTGGAAACTGTGAGGCGAGAGGAGAGAGGAGACAGTCAGGGGAGAAAACAGGAAGCCAAGGGGGCCATATGAAAGATGAGTTGCTAAAATGACGCCGTAAATCAGTATTTTTCTCTTTCTCTCTCACCTCGCTCTCTCTCTGTATTATTCCAATTCTCTCTTCCGCCTCCATTTTCTCCCTCTCTCCCTCTCTCCTAGGGCTGTAGCGTATGCATAATACCGCTGTGTATTCCCAGTACCTTTGCTGCTGGCTTTTTGGCCGCTTGTTTTTTCCTCATGAATAAATGCTCCCCCATCTCTCTCCTATCAGTCCCATTAGATTCTGCTCCCCTCCTCTCCCTGCCAGAGCCAACTATTGTGAGAGCCTGCCAACACCCCCTCAGCCCCCCTCCCCTAGCGAGTACTGAAAGCAAAGCCTGAGGGGTTTCTAGTTGGAAGGCACAGGGCAGTCCCTTAATTTAGAGGGGGACTCTCTGGATTCGACCGCTGGGCTAGCGGTCCCTGATGGAGGCTGTTTACACGTGGTCTGGGTTTTATAAAGCCGTGCTTGGCTTAGCTTGGCCTGGCAGGATCGGGGTCGGGCCTACAGAAGTAGGATCTTAATTTGAGCAGCAAATTCAAATAATCCTGCAGCAACAAGAAATGTGAATTATTATAGTGAAAAAAATGAAACACATCATGTAAAGTTGCGTGGATTATATACAGTGCATTTGGAAAGTATTCAGTCCCCTTGACTTTTTACACATTGTGTTACTTTATAGCCTTATTCTAAAATGTATTAAATACGATTTTTTTCCTCATCAATACCTTATAATGACAAAGCAAAAACAGGTTTTTAGAAATGTTTGCAAATTTATTAAAAATAAAAAAACAGACATACCTTATTTACATAAGTAAGAGACTCAAAATTGAGCTCAGGTGCATCCTGTTTCCATTGATCATCCTTGAGATGTTTCTACCACTTGATTGGAGTCCACCTGTGGTAAATGTAATTGATTGGACATGATTTGGAGAGGCACACACCTGTCTATAGAAGGTCCCACAGTTGACAGTGCATGTCAGAGCAAAAACCAAGTCATGAGGTTGAAGGAATTCTGGGGAAGGGTACCAAAAAATGTTTGCAGCATTGAAGGTCCAAGAACATAGTGGCCTCCATCATTCTTAAATGGAAGAAGTCTGAACTCTTTGACCTGAATGCCAAGCATCTGAACTCTTTGGCCTGATTGAAGTCTGAACTATTTGGCCTGAATACCAAGCATCACGTCTGGTGAAGCATGGTGGTGGCAGCATTATTCTGTGGGGATGTTTTTCAGCGGCAGTGACTGGGAGACTAGTCAGGATCGAGGGAAAGATGAACGGAGCAAAGTACAGAGAGATCCTTGATGAAAACCTGCGCCAGAGTGTTAAGGACCTCAAACTGGGGCGAAAGTTCACCTTCCAACAGGACAATGTATTGTGTATAACCCGGGTATTGTGTATAGATTGAGTAACAAAATGTGGAAAAAGTCAAGGGGTCTGAATACTTCTCGAATGCACTGTATTTGGATTATAAATGTGGATTATAATTAATGGACATTTTGTAGGGGTTAATACATTTTTCATAAGGGAAAATCAAGTCTGAAATTTAATAGTGGAAATTAAGAACTTCAGAAGCCTTTTTAAACCTCAAATACACTACAAGTTTTAAATGTACTGCATTGCAGGAACGTTCTCCTGCAACACAGTGATCAAATTAAGATCCTTCATCTTTATATTGTTCTCTGGATGATTTACATGGCTCCGTGCTCCAGCTCACTATAGTATGTCAGCTCCTCAGGTCCTCCCAAGGAACCACAGCGTCTGTCTATGTTACGGCTGTCGTAGAGAGGGGACCAAAGCTCAGCGTGGTAAGTGTTCATTATCTTTATTTAACAATGAAAACACTAGTACAAAGAAACCAACCGAAAAGCCAAACAGTTCCGTCAGGCAACGAATACAAAACAGAAAAGAACTACCCACAAAACACAGGTGGGAAAAGGCTGCCTAAGTATGATTCCTAATCAGAGACAACGATAGACAGCTGCCTCTGATTAGGAACCATACTCGGCCCAACAAAGAAATACAAAACATAGAATGCCCACCCCACACCCTGACCTTACAAAATAGAGAAATAAACCGTCTCTCTCAGGTCAGGGCGTGACAGTCTAATGTAAAGAAAAGAGCCCTATATCTCTCCTATACGCTCTACTCTCTCTCTCAGCTCAGCTCTCTGCTTGTACAGCCATATCAGAGGTCCCCAGCTCAAATATAGTTTTACATCAGAGCCGGGGCCTCTACTTTTCGTGGTCGATATAATTTCCGCCCGCAGAGCTTTTCTCTCCGAGCCTCCATCTTCAGCTGGATCAATACCTCCCTATTCCCCAGCCCTTGGTCTGACCCCTGGTAATCACCTGACTTCCCATGCAGCCCCCAGGCAAGGTCAAGGGTCAAATGGCTGTATAGATCTGAGCCTTTGATCAAATCAGAGTGCCCGGTGGTGCACTCACATGCAGGTGCCAGGAAGGGTCAAGAGGAACTACTTTATATATCTTTTTTTTCTCTTCTCAAAGGTTGAGAAGGTTGAGAAGGTTGAACGGTGGTGACAATGTTAGTCGAGTTGTGTAAAGGGTAGAAGCCCAGTGTTAGAGACCATGAACCCTGTGGTGCCGGTAGACTATTTACAGTGGGAAAACATAACCACTGGCCTCTCTCTTCCTTTCTATTGAAAAATCGAAATCTTTTGTTTGCTCCAGCTTTGGTTTACAGCAACTCAAGGCATTGTGCGCTCTTCCGTAGCGCGCCCAGAAGAGAGGTTTATTTGTTGCATTTTCCCCTTGTTTGTTATGCAATCAGAATAATCTCAGCATCCTTTCGACCCCCCAGCCTCTATGATGACTCATCATCATGTTGAGACTGAGAGGGGCATGCAAGAAGCATCACCTCCATGAATTATAGATGTCTGAATCCTGTAGGAAGAAGTGCTTAACATGCTCTGTGTTGCTCTGTGATGCCATGGAGAGATCCACGGCTCTGGAGACCTCCTGGGCTGCTGCTAACAACATGGCTGGTGGTTGGTGTCCTGGGGCACTAGGAGCGGTGGCAGAGGCAGGGTACCCCAGCAGGGACAATATCTGCATCCTAAATGGCACCCAATTCCCTTTATAGTGCAATACTTTTGACCAGGGTCAAAAGTAATGCACTATTAAGGGAATATAGTGACATTTGGGACGCACATAATATCACACACCTCATCTCCGGAGGCACAGGAGGGAAATTGAGGTGGAGGAAATTGTGGCTGTTTCATGCGTAAAGCTACCATTGGATCCCAATGTATCTGGATGAGCCATTAGGCCAACACAGAGTGCCTCTGAGATCTCAAACAGTATGGAGTCTGTGCTTTTCACCACGCCCTCCAATAATAAACTAAGATGGCTATTTAAGACACTGTCTGAGGAGAACTGGCCCTGGATTTAGACCATTCTCTCTGACAACATGAAGATACCCAACTGTCTCACCTTTTTGTCTTTTCAACAGTGAATATGAGGTCTTATCATAATCTGTGGGTGGTTAAGTACTTCTGAGACTATTTTTGTTTGGCTGAGGCACAAATATTGATTGTTTCTGTATAACATTTTTGGAGAGAAAGCTGACAGTGAAATTTATGCACTACAAGCCTCCGTTCTTGTTTTGCATCCATGTGGATATCTCAAAGCCAGGGTGGCCCCAATCAGTATTCAGGCAGACAGCCCCCAGCAGACATTGATGCTGTGCCAGTATTTATGTCGCCGGGCAAGTTTCTCCCTCTCGTTCCAAGGCAAATTCATTGCAAGTCTCTTCAGAATGTGACAGGTGGAACTGTGTGATTAATTTGGGCAGTCGTTTTTAATGTGCTCCGGGATGCGCAACTCTTATTGTCTTCCCCCCACACACGTCTATTACGAAATCTGCCAGAAAAATGTCAGGAAGAATCATCCGGTTGGTTCCACCCTTGTCTCCTGTCTCGTCCTCAGCCCTGCTGCTTCATTCCAGGTCTGAGATATGAGGTTGTCATGGGGCTAGCTTAGCACTGAGAACCAGTCTGGACTGCTGTTTCTCTGTCTGAATAAATCTCCCGCTCCCAACGTGTTGAAAGCTGCGTGAATGTCAAAACCATGCGTTTGAGGTGTGGAGCAGAGGAGAGGGATGGGGAGGCTGGGGGTGAGGAAGGGGTAGGGGGGCAGAGAGACTGAACCATCCCGTGAAGCTAGTCCCTGGTTACATGCGGTTGCCAGGTGCAGATGTTGCTGCTCACTCTGCCTGCCTCCGAACCGGTAGCCAGGTATTCTCTCTCTTCCCTCCTTTTTTTGTTGTTGGGTGGGGGTTGTTTTTGAATATCCATGAGAGGACAAACCCACTGGGGCCTTGCTCCTGTCAGGGAACTTTGTGAGCAACATATCTCTCGGCTTTTAACAATGTCCCCTCTGACTGGTCCAGCCTGCCGTCATGCTGTTGGTGTGTTTGTGGTTTTGCATTTTCACCATTTGGCTAATGTGTTCCCTCTTCTCACTTGGCCCTAGCTGGCTACTACAGTACAGAGGATGTTCTCTCAGTTCAACAGTGAGGGAATGGGCGAGTGCTGCTCTACCCAGCCACTTTACAACCATATTGTACAGGATGGCATTGGCCCAATTTGGGCTGTCCCGGACCAAAAAAATATTGGTCGGCCTAGAGTCGTCTGTTCTTTAAAATGTGTAGTTTTCCATATATAGACACACCCTATGTTTGAATAAAATCAACTATATGTAGGCTACAGTACTTTGCCTGATGCTTTAAGTACTGCAATTAAAAAGTATGACACACAAATTACTAAGGAGGGAGACAGAGATCAATATAGCCTAACCTGAAAAAAGAACAGTTCCCAACCCGAACCACCTCCTCCCGCTGCTGCTGGCCTTCGCAGATTCTGACATTATGCTCCAGAAGTTGCCGGTAATAGGCCACACCAGCGGTCGGCAACCTTTTCCACTTGGAGTGCCAAGTTATCCTACCATTTCTACTGATCTGCGCGCCAGTTACGATTTACATATGCACATTTTCATGGAACAGTTTTATTTCATTTATAATAAATTCTTTATATCTCAAAATCAATGTCATGTGATTAATCAACATTCTATCTAAATGAAAATGATACAAATCTATAAGTAACTTCTATTGCCAATATGTAAAAATAGCCTACACATCTAACAAATAACAACATTGCAGCCCGCAGGTAGAAAATATCCTGATAAAAAGAAATACATTGGCTATACATACAGTAGCCTGTCTGCAAGGAACTTGAAACATTGTATCAACTATTAACTTGAGTTTCCTGGGCCAGTGAGTTCCGGACGGACAGACAGACAGACAGACACAGCTGCAGGGTATTTGCGCAAGGCATAAGAAGTAATCAGGAAGGCCTTTTTCATGACATTTCCACAGGATCAGAGCATGACATTTTTTCCAGATTTCATGCTGAGTGGTTATCAAAAAGGAGAGAGCTGGAAAGATTTTTCAAATAGGCTACGTTGAGGAACTATTCTCATTCTCTATGGATGTAAAAACAGACTTAGTTTACTTGCTTTGAGAAGCTCCACAGTGAGTTAAGACATTCAGAAATAGTATCAGATCCCCAAATCCTACATTTGCGCGTAGGCCAGGTAGTCAAGGCCTAGTTCTATGCGGAATCAGGTCCTTACTCAAGATTGACAGGAGCGCTCCAAACAAAAGACAGTGAATAAATTGACAACTCGTGAATGGAATTAAATAAACCAACGCTTTTTGTGTAGCGTAGATTTTTGTGTCGACTCCTACAATGACAACGGTAAGACTGTTATAATAATATATTGAATGCATTAACAGAAATGACCGTAACCAAACAAACATTGTAGATGACAAATGATGATAATTAATGGTAAATGTACTACTGGTGTTGCTTGTGTGCCATCCCCGCAGCCTTCACACTGGATTAGTCCACTCAGACAGGCGGGACTCAGACAGGCGGGACTCAGACAGGCGGGAATCAGACAGGCGGGAATCAGACAGGCGGGAATCAGACAGGCGGGAATCAGACAGGCGGGAATCAGACAGGTGTCTCTTGTCCCACAGTTGTGTCCAGTTGGCTGGATGTCCTTTGGGTGGTGGACCATTCTTGATACACACTGGAAACTGTTGAGCGTGAAAAACCCAGCAGTGTTGCAGTTCTTGACACAAACCGGTGCGCCTGGCACCTACTACCACACCCCGTTTAAAGGCACTGCACCCTCTGAATGGCACACATACACAAACCATGTGTCTCAAGGCTTAACAATCCTTCTTCAACCTGTCTCCTCCCCTTCATCTATCCTGATTTGAAGTGGATTTAACAAGTGACATCAATAAGGGATCACAGCTTTTGCCTGGATTCACCTGGTCAGTCTATATCATGGAAAAGGCAGGTGTTATTAATGTTTTGTACACTCAGTGTAGACTCAGCAAAGGCCTATAATGCTATGTAGTAATAGCCTGGAGCCATGCTAGCCAAACACCTCCCTGACAGACCCCCTCCATCTCCTCTATGTTTTTAGTGTTTGTTCTCACTTTTCACTTGCCTCTCCTACCCAAGTGAGAACACCTTTCCAGACAAATCACATGATTTCACATGAACTCTCACATGCGAAATCATGTGAAAACAAGTGTTTTTGGGACAGTTCACATGTTTTCATGTGCATTTTCATGTTATCACATGTTGCTTTAAACATTGTCACATGTTATCACATTAACTTCACATTAGATCACGTGTTTTTGGAACCATTCACGTGTTCACATGTGAAATGCATGTGTTTTTATCCATAAGGGCAACTCCATCCTTTACACTCTGCTGCAGGAGATGTTTCTTAACGGGTTGGCTGTGGGGGGAGGAGAGCTCTGCTTTGCTATTTTGCTATTATTTTCCTCCTTATCCTTCTCCTACTATCTAGCCCTCTGTGGCCTCCTCATCCTCTACTCGCATTCTCATCCTCAGTGATCATCTCCATTGCCCATGCATGTTTTTAGCTCGGCCCCAACAATAACAGTGGGAACTAGCATTACTGTGTGAGGCGCCCGGCTGTTGAGGTGCACACTAAGAACACATTTCTCCCAGGTCCCTGGGTATGATCTCATACCAGGATCTATTTACTTCCAGGCTCATTGTCAACAGGAAAATCCAGCACGGAGAAAGGCTGGTGTTTTTTTTGTATTATTTTTTAAAGGACTGAGTGGTAAGAGAAAGACAAATGTTGCTTCATTACAGGTTGTGTTGAGCCAGTAACAGGCTCATCTAGGTAGAAATATGTGACAATCAATTTGCTGAGAACCCCCGGCGCTAAATGGGAAAGTGATTGACAGGGGGCCTAAGCCACTTGCAGTTCTGTAATGCCCTGTACCTTTAATGAATGTATTTTGACAAGTAAAGCCCTGGAATTATGGTTTGTAAACATTCCCCGGAGAATTAAGGGACAGGCAGCAAACAGGATGTTTTTTTTCTCTAATACTGAACTCACTCTCACACACATGCACGCGTACATACATAGACACGTGCACACACACATACACACATAATTGATTGTACACAATGGAACATTTGCGTAGGCTTTGTGTTGTAAAAAGACATCTAATGTCAAGGCCTTTTGATGATCCTATCTTTCCCTCTCTTTCTGTTTCTCTCAGAATCGCTCTTTCTGTTTCTCTCTCTGAATCTCTCTTTCTCTCTAATCTCTCTTTCTGTTTGTTTCTTTCTCTCTGTTTCTGTCTCTCTCTCTGAATCGCTCTTTCTGTTTCTCTCTCTGAATCTCTCTTTCTCTCTAATCTCTCTTTCTGTTTGTTTCTTTCTCTCTGTTTCTGTTTCTCTCTCTGAATCGCTCTTTCTGTTTCTCTTTCTCTCACTCTCTCTCTTTCACTCACTGCCTCTGAATAGCATCAATGACTTTGATTAGTTCTAGAAAGGAAATCGATGCATTAATAATTATGTTCCCTCTTTTTTATCGACCTGACCTCCAGTTTAAATGTCTCAGCTCCCCTTCTCCTGTAAGAATGGTTCAATATGGGAGTTTAGGGCTTCACCATGGCCTTAAGATGTTATATAGACAGATATAACAACCACACACACACAGTCACTCATGTCATGTTGAGCCACAGAATCTCTTGACTTACCTCTGTCCCCAGTCAGGAGAAGTCTTCTGAATGAGATGATTTAAGGCCAGGAGTGTAGCTCTCTGGAGAGATCTTGGCCTCTGGGCGGTAGCATACCTGGGTTCAAATACTATTTGAAATGATGTCAAAAAATTAAGCTGGGCTTGATTGAGTTTGCCAGGGGCAATAGAACCAGTAGAGCCGTCACAAAAGTGCAAACGCACGAATCTAGCCCTCCAGGCAGGCTAAAGCCAACGCTAACCGTTTTTGATAGATTTTGAATAGTATTTGAATCCAGGTCTGGACTGTAGTGCTGATTGCTCCGCATTACTTAATTCTACATTTAGACCCACCATGCTACAACACAATGGACCGCTGTGTCTCCTTTGACCCAACGTCTCCCTTTGTGCCGGAGCTCTGAAAAGCAGTTAAACCAAATAAAGAGGGGCACTTAAATATGTTGCCACAGAAACTTAATTGACAGATTGAAGCCAGGCAGGCAGTGTTTTTCAGGGGGCCTTCTCTTCTCTATGGCTCTTTGCGTGAATAGCTTTTTTCTTTTCTATCTGGCTCCCCCACTGTGAGGTCCAGGACGTCTCACCAACCGGTCCACTCCTGTTTCCACAACTTCACTTCCCATTGTAGTGTGAGAGGGGCGGCCTGGAGGAACATTTATTCACTTTAAACACCTAATGAACGTGAGAAACGGAAGTAGAGAATAAATGAGAGAAGAGCTTGTGTGCCTTGTAAAGGAATGCTAGTCATGCAGGACACAGGTGGCTATAGAGGTTGTGGCATTCTACAGAATTATGATCTTAGTTTGATCACTTTTGGTGATGAGAATTTTCCTGCACATTAGGAAATGCAGATGAGCTTCATAATTTATATAAATACACTGAAAAACCGGTCTTACACACGGTTATATTAACAATTTTGCACTTTTCATGTAGCCTAACTTTGGCCAGCTAATAGCTTAACCACCGATCAAACAACATTATGGACTAAACGTTCAAATCCTGTTGCTGCAGGATTATTTTGCTGTAACAATACCGATCTAATTAAGATCCATACCTGTAGGCTACATCAGTATATTCTATATACAGTATACTACATATATACTACATCTGTATAAGCCATATGCAGTATACTATACCATAATTGCACATTTGCATTTTAAAACTTGTAGTCCTTTTCACAACTAGACTTGAAATGCATTAATGTTAACATACCAATGAAAAATGTTGTTTATAGGACATTATGATCTAATGATGTGTGGAAAGCGCAAATGATAAATTCACATCCTAATCAAAATAATAATGGACAAGTTTCTGTTGAATGAAAAACCTTCACTCTACAACACAGCTCATTATTCTTCTGTTTGTTTTTCAACCTTTTGTAAACCATTGTATTTGCACAGAAAACTCCAGAGTAGCGTTATTGTATTGTGTACTGCTTTTAAACCTTGAAAACTCTCTCAAACGCCACATTTTCTCTCCCTTCATCTTCCCTTGTTTGTGTTGAAAGCTGTCACTGAACAAGAAGTCACATAAAAATAACATATGCACTGATTATGAGTTTGTTGGTGGTGGTGGTTGGGGAAGGGGGGATAAAATGAATAATTCCTTATGTTTCCCTTTCTCTTCCCTTGTAGTGTGACAGCGAGAGTGACGTTGATGACAAGGTAAGACTTTTTTCTGTTTATTTTCCCCACCACATGAAGTGTACGTGAGGAGTTGTGAATAACAAATGTTGGGTTCCTGACTGAAGAAGAAGAAACAGCCTTCGGTTAAAGAGAGGAGAAGAATAACAGACTACTAGATGAGGATGAGTAGGAAAGAAACTGACAAGGAACACAGCTCAGTAAGGTATATATTTAGTTAGTTTTTCACAACGCAAATGATAACACTGCTTTTACAGATGTAAGAGAATGTTGCGTCTTCAACTCCTTAAACCTGTTAATGACACCCTCAGCCTGTACACAACGTATATCACATTCACATACAGTACAACAATGTGATGCAGAGAAGAACCTGCTTTTACAATATAGATCATACATCGCATACAGTGCATTCGGAAAGTATTCAGACCCCTTGACTTTGTTCACATTTTGTTTTACGTTACAGCCGTATTCTAGAATGGATTAGATATTTTTTTTCTCATCAATCTACACACAATACCCCATAATAACACAGCAAAAAAAAAAAAAAACATTTTTGCAAAAATACGGAAATATCACATTTCAAGTATTCAGTCTTTACTCAGTACTTTGTTGAAGCACCTTTGGCAGTGATTACAGCCAAGAGTCTTCTAGGGTATGACGTTACAAGCTTGGCACACCTGTATTTGGGGAGTTTCTCCCATTCTTCTCTGCAGATCCTCTCAAGCTCTGTCAGGTTGGATGGGAAGCATCGCTGCACAGATATTTTCAGGTCTCTCCAGAGATTTTCAATTGGGTTCAAGTCCTGGCTCTGGCTGGACCACAAGAACATTCAGAGACTTGTCCCGAAGCCACTCCTGTGTTGTCTTAGCTGTGTGCTTAGGGTCATTGTACCTGTTGGAAGGTGAACCTTCGACTCAGTCTGAGGTCCTGAGCGCACTGGAGCAGGTTTTCATCAAGGATCTCTCTATACTTTGCTCCGTTCATCTTTCCCTCGATCCTGACTAGTCTCCCAGTCCTTGCCTCTGAAAAACATCCCCACAGCATGATGCTGCCACCACCATGCTTCCCCAGTAGGGATGGTGCCAGGTTAACTCCAGACCTGACGCTTAGCATTCAGGCCAAAGAGTTCAATCTTGGTTTCATCAGACCAGAGAATCTTGTTTCTCATGGTCTGAAAGTCCTTTAGGTGTCTTTTGGTAAACTCCAAGCGGGCTGTCATGTGCCTTTTACTGAGGAGGGGCTTCTGTCTGGCCACTACCATAAAGGCCTGATTGGGGGAGTACTGCAGAGATGGTTGTCCTTCTGGAAGGTTGTCCCATTTCCACAGAGGAACTCTGGAGCTCTGTCAGAGTGACCATTGGGTTCTTGGTCACCTCCCTGACCAAGGCCCTTCTGGCTCAGTTTGGCCTGTAGGCCAGCTCTAGGAAGAGTCTTGGTGGTTCTAAACTTCTTCCATTTAAGAATGATGGAGGCCACTGTGTTCTTGGGGACCTTCAATGCTGCAGGAATGTTTTAGTACACTTCCCCAGATCTGTGTCTCGACACAATCCTGTCTCGGAATTCTACGGGAAATTCCTTCGACCTCATGGCTTGGTTTTTGCCCTGACATGCACTGTTAACTGTGGGACCTTATATAGACAGGTATGTGCCTTTCCAAATCATGTCCAATCAATTGAATTTACCACAGGTGGACTCCAATCAAGTTGTAGAAACATCTCAAGGATAATCAATGGAAAAAGGATGCACCTGAGCTCAATTTCGAGTCTAAGGTCCTGAGCAAAGAGTCTGAATACTTATGTAAATAAGGTATTCCTGTTTTTACTATTAATACATGTGCAAAAAATAAATAAATAACTGTTTTCAATTTGTGATTATGGGGTGTCGTGTGTAGATTGATGAGGATTTTTATTTATTTAATCTATTTTGGAATAATGCTGTGAAAATTCAAGGGGTCTGAATACTTTCCCAATGCACTGTATATCACACTTTTATGTAGGTTTGAACATCATATTCAAATTAATTTCATGCATGAAAATACACTACTGCTGTCCCTAATATCCTAGTGATAGCATTGCAACTTGTATCACAGTCTTTATGTTGTTAAATGGCAGATTTCTAAGTTGCCATCAGTTATAAATCATCTGTCAGTCTGTTTGACAGCTGTTGGTGAGTGTCTATAGAGTGTTTGTAGTAATACCAATTTCACAACTGAACACTTGTTTATCTAAGTCTTATGGGGTGGCTGGCTCCTTCATCTATGGCTGCTACCAGCATCAGCACCACCAGCCAATCCACCATGAACCACCAATGGGAGCCTCACACATCTTAATTCCCCCGCAGTTTAGCAATTACCCCCTGGTAAATGAATGAGATAGCATGTCTAATCTCCTGTAAGCTTAGCTCCCAGTTCTGTGGAAATGTCTGCGGCTCTGCTCACCCTATAAATAATACATTGATAGCAGAAGCATCATTTGCATTAACTGTAGCTTTGGCAAGTAAATAGGCTTTTATCTCTTCATTGAAACAAAAAGTGAGTGAGTGAGTGAGTGAGTCAGGGAAGAGAAGGGGAGCCTCGCTCTCGCCCGTCAGTTTGACATGACAGGAAGGGGGGTTTTCAGGACCTGTCAGTTTCCATACAGCTCCCTGACATCACTATGGGGGAGGAGGGGGAGAAGGGGGAAGGGGAGGAACTACCCTACAGACAGAATATCCCAACTCCGTATCCTCAGGTAAACCCGCCCACCATCCCTCCCTGCTGTTCTATGTCCATAGCCCACCTCCCACCCCTGCACCTGCCACATGGAACGTTCATTGCTAATTTGCTGCATGGGAAATAGGAATGTCATATAGTTTATGCCGGTGGATTGCATTAACTACGTATGTGTTGTTCACAACATGTGGGTGTGTTTCTCTCTCTCTCAGTTCAATTCAAGGAGCTTTATTGACATGGGAAATATATGTTAACATTGCCAAAGCAAGTCTCTCTCTCTCTCTCTCTCTCTCTCAAGGCTAATCCATCAGAATCATTTTTTTGGGGTATTTAGTGAAAGCATAGGGAATGGGGTGTGGTTGGTTCATATAAGTGCAGCAGTCTTGGGTTTGACTGGTGGTGGTTAACTTTTACCAGGCCGTCTGTCCATGGGGCTTGTGAAAAATGTGCCACCGTCCATAGAAACCAGACAGAGCTGACGCCCATCACGACGAGGCCGTTGTGAATTCCTAAAGTACTACTCTCTGAAAGGGCACCATGTCTTTCATGTTCATTACATGAGCTAAAAAATAAAGTCTGTGTTTGGGTAAGGCTCCTCAGCCGTAGTAAACTGACCACTTATAGATCCAGGAAATGGAGAGGACTATTACCTTCATCAGGAAGACAGAGTGGCTAAATCATCCAGAGAAAATTGCATGATGGGAGTCAGAGAGATGTGGAAAAGAATTTGACAAGCAATCAGTCGAGTAAAATCACCAGTGTAAAATTGGTTTTCATGAGGGGAAAACAAACACTGTCATTTGTAATTGGCCAAACTTAGAATACCTGTGCTGTTTAATTTGCATCATGTTAACTGTAACAGGTGCTGCCAACTCCTCTTGCTCCTCTGGCTCGCAGCAAAACAATGGCTGTTTTCTTTCACTTCAGACCAGCAGCCACCTGAATGCCCGCATTGTCAGGTTGAACAGATTACATCAATTAGAATATTGCTTGCAGGTGTGTCCGTTGTGTGCAATCAGTTACACTTACTGTATTTGAATACAACAGTCTGGTAGCCAGGATGATGTATGTTACCACAGGCCAGCCTGGCTAGATATGGACACTTCGTAAAAGCATCATATTCCAACACACAGCAGATAAGACTGCAGATGTATTCCAAATGTATTCAGTGTGTGTTTTCTTGAGATTGCTAGATCATCTCTACTTGAGTCCTATGTTGTCAGTAGGGATGTTTATGTAGATTCACCTGCCTGGCTTTGCCTGCCCCAGAAATACATGCAATCCCAGTCCCACTCAGATTGTTTTCCTATGGCTAGTATTTCCTCCACGGAGCCTAGCTGCCATTTAAAGACGTGTGATTTTCCTCCATTATCTGAACATGATGTTTGACAATGAGAAGTATTCAAAGTCAGAAATAGTAGCCTTGAACCTGAATAACCCCAAGAACACCACAACAGAGGGGCCTGTGTGTAAACAAACCCTGCTGTACTGTCACAGGCTTCTTAGAGGAAATGAGTGGCCCATTACATTATATCATGGTCAAATGAGTCTCTGTGACTCTAATGATTAAACATTATTTATGAAAGCCAAGCAGTTCATACAAAGCATGTTACCCATCAGCCTGTTTCACACTAAAAATCTGTTCCTCAATGTCACTGATGTTTTCTATAAAGGCAATGATTCAGTGACTAAACTGAAACAGAAGGGCCAATTCTACCGAATTTATGATGTTGAAGGTTTTTAAAAATGAACTTTAAAATTCAGCATATGTTCCATCTTAAGTTATTGCATATCTAACACCACAGGACAGCTTTCCCAACTAAAATAAGACTACATTATGAAATTCCTGTTCTAGTAACCCATTTTATAACACCATACATGTTTCATATACATTTCAATTCCATGTATCTATTTGGACATTGTGTGGTATGATTCAAACTGGTATTAGTATTGTTTATACCGTATCTTTAACAGACTATTACTTGAGCACTAGCATATCTTGTTGTGAAAACTGGAAGTACCTGTGAGGGGTGAATGGTTACCTTCCCACACCCCTTTTTCTACCTTCCCTGCTCCACCCACAGTTTGTCAAAGAGCCAAAATGTACAACTTTTGACGTGTGCGTTTAAGCTACTTGAAGTGAAGATGGTCATTTTCTTTCATTCAAGAGGAAGATAAAAATAGGGAATTTGTCCTCCTCTCCATTTTCAAGAACTGCCCTAAGTGTGATCCTATCGTTATTATGCTGAGCTCGCCTGTCTGCGCTGCTGCTCCTCCAATTTCCTTTGTGTTCTTTAGCTTCTGCAAATACAACCATGGCTTTCTGTCTCTCCTCTCCATGTCTGGAATGCTAGCATTAGCCTCTAATTTGCTACTTCTCTTTACCAGTCTTCGCTAACACAGTGGCTGGCTTGCCCTGTCATGGCAGCTATGGTCTCATGCTCGTTCGCCCAGTGTGGACACACAGATCATCTAATTCCATTTGGTTCTATTTGGCAGGCAGGCAGGCATTCATTCAGCAGTAACTGTATCTGTCTCCCTCTCCCTCCCTCCTCCCTCCTCCCTCCCAGGGGACCATTACCATATCTCTGCTACAGCTCTTTAATGGTTTCAATACTTACTTGACAGGACAGCAAAGCTCTGACTTGATTGACACATTAATTCCTCCCTCCCTTATCTCCCGGCATGGGGAATGAATGGTGTATCACAAAGACGGAGCGTTTCTGAGAGCTTATCAGTAATGATTCGTCAGGTAGTATCCTCTTAGGTGATGTATCTGACGAGCGTGTCTGCTAAAGGTAACGTGCACCTACATACGGAGCGCCGTGTCCATGGAAATATAGAGCACAGTGTTACATCACCCACAGTTCACCCCCTTCTTCTCTCTTACTCTCTCTATTCCTCTCTCTCTCTCACTCTCTCTCTCTTTCAGTTTTATTATCTCTTTTCCCTCTCTCAGGGAATTTTGTCATATTATTGTCAATCTTGCTCTCTCTCTCTCTCTCTCTCCTATCCTGACTCTGTGTTGCTTTCTCTCCTCTCTTTCTCCCCTCTCCTTCTCCCCTCTCTTTCTCTCGTGTAACAGGAAAGAAAAAAGAGTATAAAATGTATCTGCCTCTGGCCCATTCCTCATCCATGCCCCCCTCCATCCCACGATCCCTGTGAGGCCCAGGTTCTCTCCCAGACTCCTCATATTCAATAACAAACAGCCAACCCACCAGGGTGCTGACAGCCTAATAGTTTTTTTACGGGGGCAAAATGAACTGACTTAATGTTTCAACACAAGTGATCATCCGTCCTCATCTCCTTAATGAAATTAGATTAAGTGCACCTGGGAAAGAGCTGAGGAAGCAGAATGCCTTGCCACCTTTAATTTAAAACCAATTTGCCAGCAATATTCCCTCCAGCTCGGGATTCTTCTGAGCAGATTCAAAATGGAGGACGAATGAGATCAGACCAGAGCTGACTGGTTTAATTCCAGTCCCCACAGGCAGCTCCAAATTAGAACTGACACCAGCAACATAGGCTTTAATTTGGAGATGTCATTTTTCGTCTCTCCTCTCTGCCTTTGTCTCTTCCTCTGTGATGAGCCATGTCTGCCGCTGGAAAAGGCTGTGTTTTCATCAGCTGGCGTCATGATGTTACTCCTGTAGCAATTACACTGGTCTGGAAACACTCTTCTGTTTCATTTATATTGGGCTGTTTGCAATGTTCTCTCTTCTCTAGTTTCTCCAGATTAAGCCTGTGTGTTTTTTCTGGTTGTCAAGAAATACATCTGTTGTACATTTAGTGCATCAACTATGTGGTGATTTTAGAGCACAGTTCATTCTTCTTTCTGACTGAATTTGAATATAAGTTGAGGTCTCCTAAGTGGCTCATTTAGAGATGAATTGTATCGTTTTAAGAGTAAGTGCTCTGCATAATACTGAAGTGTACCTGCTTAGACCTTTCCAGGACGATTTGGCTAATTGTCTGACATTTTCTGTATGAACACTTTCAGACAGGGTATAATTTCAGACAGGATATAATTTGACGAGTAGGGGTGGGGTGTAGATGGCGCGCAAAGTGAGCATATACAACCCTGTGGTGTGTTGAGAAGGTGGGTGATGACAGAGGGTTGCTTCAGACCCCTGCAGGGCCAGGCGTACCGACATTGCCAACTGACATCAGCAAAGCCTTCATTAGCAATACGTATCACAGTAACAGCAGTGACAGTAACATAGCAATGACATCACTAACCATGCTATGGCACCCATTTCATTGGCTGAATAAGCTACACTGGATTCCTTTCTAAAGGTTACTTTGACATGAACATAATTAATGTAAACAGAAACCTGTGATTGATAAAACAACTCCACTTTCTCCACTTTTCCAACCACAGAGTAGGCCCTACTTCTAACCTGATCAGAACAGCGTGTCCATGCTCTGGTGCAGTAGAGACAGCTTACGATCATAGTCATTGTGGAAATTGTTCTTGCCTGGACGAACTTCAAGTTTTGCTGCGTACTTGATCTCATGTTCACCACCCTCACCTGCTCCACTTTTGGATGGGGTTCTTCAAATACCAATTTCCTATCTCAGAACCAATGCCCTGGACTCTAATAGAATTGTAAGTGGAATTGTCGATAAAAATAAATCCTCTCTGTTCCATCTCCTAGTGATACAGCTGGTTCACCTCTAAAACCAAACAGCATAGCTGTGCAGGTTTTATTTAATAAAAAAATATATATTCTCATTTTGTAATGTGTTAACGGAGATGTGTTTGAAACTCAGGTAACCTCACACATTCTGCAAAACTGACTTCCATTATCCAGTCCAAGCAGCCATCAAGGCAGCCCATCCATTGTTTTCTTAAAGGCCTGTGTTTGAATAACAAGCCAAGTACTATAAAACATTTTCCACATCAGTAATAAAATACACATTCTGTCCATATTGGTAGCAGATGTTCTCGGGAGACAAAAAAAAATGGTTTGTGTGTTAGATTTGAGTGTTTCTGGTCCTGCTTATACATAGGAAATGTACGCTTTTCCTACACACTGCTCAGTAGTTGGTATTCAGACTTACCTTATATAGATGCGCAATGGGCTTTGCAGGTGTGGTTCCCTTGCGCTCGTTCAATACATTTGAATTAAACAGCTGAAAACCCCCCCACTTGCTGGCCAACAGATTTTCTTTACACACTAAATATATTGGTGAATAAAGAATTGTGGTTTGATTCATCCTAAAAGTTGCCATAATCAATTGTTTAAAGGTGAGAAAGGTGTACAGTAGGGGTTGACCAGTAGTCTTATAAATCTACCCCAATAATCCTCAGTAATCATGGAAGTGTGTTGACAGGCTCCAGGTCTAAACTGCTAAGTATGGTCTGTGTTACATAACGATGCAAATAGGTTACATGTTCCAAATTATTGTATAACTTGTAATACCTTAGCCTAATATTCTATTGCTAGCGATCTTCAGGAACAACCACACTAATGTGACAGAGGAAAGAAAGGTAAACTAATAATGGAATGGAATGATGCAAAATGAAAGGAAACAAACACTACATTTTATGACAGTACAAAACGTATGTGGGTATAACTGACGGTGGCTACCAATAGTGGCTAATATTTAACATGATACAAATTGTAAAAAATAGAGTGAAAAGTCTAGAAATCACAAATCAACTTGGTAGGTTTGGTGCTATACTGTCATTTGCGCATGGCTACAGAAGCCTATAGCTTGGGTCTCCAAAGTTATAAGGCCAACATTTCATAAAATTCACTGTGGAAAAGGTGATATGTTGATATGCTTCAATTTGCTGCCATATGATGACTAGTTTCACATTTGTCTCCAGAGATCATAAGGCAAAATAGATCTAAAACAATTTTCACTTATCTTTACAATCCCCTTATTCAAACGTGCATGGAGAATGGTGTTATTTTTTGTATATTTTTTTCATCCCGTTTTTCTCCCCAATTGGTAGTTACAGTCTTGTCCCATTGCTGCAACTCCCCTACGGAATCAGGAGAGGTGAAGGTCGAGAGCCATGTGTCCTCCGAAACATGACCTTGCCAAGCTGCACTGCTTCCTGACACACTGCTCACTTAACCCAGAAGCCAGCCACACCAATGTGCCGGAGGAAACATTGTCCATCTGGCAACCGAAGTCAGCTTGCCCACCACAAGGAGTTGCTGGAGCGCAAAGGGACAAGAAAATCCCGGCCGGCCAAACCCTCCCCTAACCCGGACGATTGTGCGCCACCTCATGGGTCTCCCAGTCATGACGGGCTGTGACACAGCCTGGGATCGAATCCAGGTCTGTAGTGATGCCTCTAACACTGCGATGCAGTGCCTTAGACCGCTGCACTACTCAGGAGGCCGATAATGGTGTTATTTCTATAGGTTATTACACTTGGAAACGACAGATTGCTCGACGTTGTTCATTGTTTCATCGCGCGTGAAGGTCGTGGAATTCTGAGGGAATTAAGTCAAGGTCAGAATACGGCATATCTGTAGACACACCGCCGCCACACCTTCATTTCTTTGCATAAAAAGGGAATTACGTTCCATTTACGCATGCCTAACTTGGGTCGGAATTCCACCCTAAGTGCCTTTTTATTCAATAAACAGCAGTGGACACTAATTACTTTCACATTTCTTTTGGCTAGAACATTGAAGGCAGACCTTGTGTTGTAAGGAGCTCAGAGCTCTTTGACTGAGCTATGTCCCAGACGTTGGCTTGTCCAGAGAAACTTCCCAATTGCAACAGGACTTATTTTTCCTTTCCTGCAAATGGCATACAAATCAAATTAAATCGAATTTTATTGGTCACATACACATGGTTAGCAGATGTTATTGAGAGTGTAGCGAAATGCTTGTGCTTCTAGTTCCGACAGTGCAGCAATATCTAACAAGTAATATCTAACAATTCCACAACCAATACCTAATACACACAAATCTAAGTTAGGAATGGAATAAGAATCCAGCTGTATGCAATAACACTTAAGATTTTCTGGGCTAACAATGTAAGAAATAATATATAAAAAAAACGAAATACTGCAAAGTTTCCTAAGGACTAGAAGCGAGGCAGCCCTATCTGTCGGCGCCATTTTATTCACATACACAATATTCTATATTATACACAAATATAGAATTTTCCATGGTTATTAGTAATCTGTGCCATCGTGGATAATGTTTCCCTGAAGAAATTGTCCTTTTTGTCCTGGAACACATCAATGAATGGAAACCAGCCCAACCCGACCCGTGGTGCTCACAAAGGAGTGTTGGGAGAGCATGAAATCCCTTAACAGACAAAGAAGCCAGTCAGCCAAGCAGCAGATTAAGCCTCATGTTTTTTGCTTACGTTTGATAGGGAAAATAATGTTTTAGTTCTATATTTTGTCTCTGTTTACTCACTGGTTTCTCTAATGACACTTGGTTTCCCTAACTTCTGTTGGACTCTGTGACCCTGTGAGGAGGATCTGACTCACCAGACTCCCCAAATGAGAATGATGACAATCAACCAGGAGGAGAGGAGAGGAGAGCAGGCTGTCCAGTGGTGGTCTCTATCTCTCTCTTTCTGTCTCTCTCTCGCTCCACCAACCACTTGAACGTCTCTGACTGAATCTAAACACCCAGATGCCTGTGGAGGGTGGTGAACGCCAAAACCTCAAGCCTGCTCTCCCCCCAAGTCACTTTGGCTTTCTATGGGAACTTTCCGTGGGTGTATGTGTGTGTGAGATCTGGGGAGCTGGCGGGCAGAGAGGGAGTAGAGTAGAGACCCTGGAGAGCAGCGCCAAGATCAGGACCAAAACACACAGGGCCAGCTGCCTTCAATTAAGGCAGATACCCAGTAACTGAGTACCTTTTGCGCAAAACCAGCTGCCTTTGATCTGCAGCAGACAGGGGGAAAAGGTGCAGGGCTTAAAAGATTACAAGAAAAAATCATTATTGTATCAAAGAGGCCTACATAAAACTTTATAGGGGATTTAGAGGCGCAGAGGGAAGCAGTTACTAACGATGCCTGCCACTCATGTTCATTTGCCAGCTCTTTCCCTTTTTCAAGGGGCCTCCTTTAATGATGTGGTTCACCTGGCCTCTCCGCTAACTTTTAGGCGAGAATGTTTCTCTCCCCCATCCATCCCTCCATGCTACTGTACTTTTATCACTCCTCCAGTAAGTAGTAACCCACAATGGATTCATTGGTGTAATCTAACCTGATTTGCATGTCCGTCTCTGGTTCTGACAAACAACAGAGCACTAGGCTAGCTAACCCTTCTACAGCAGATGACTGGCCTAGCTGGCATTAAAACAGCTACCCTGCTGGCACCACAGACACAGCCTATACAAGCCTCCATTAAAATTCATTTGACTTCATTAGCACTAAACCTGCTCCGGCCCGGGGACCCGTGGTGTTGCCGCAGGGGGATGGTTGAGTGGCGGCCCGGCTAGCCGAGACAGCGAGGGAGGCGCTGAGAAGATCTAACACATGGCTCTGCCAGCCTGAATATGCCCCATGCTCTGACGGGCGGCGGGACGGGTGCCAAACAAGGGGTGACGTGCGTCTCTGGCTTTAGGGGCACTCAATCAACACCTGGTCATAATATTAACGCCATGCGCTCCTGCCACATCACCAGGTTACACACACACACACACACACACACACACACACACACACACACACACACACACACAGGGTTGCTAGGCTGCTTACAAGTCATGCGTGTGCACATGATTAATGTCTCAGCGTGGTGTGATCCAGAAGAAATGCACCACTGGGTTGACTTGACCAGTTCCCATGACCCCTCTCTCAGCGGGGTCAGCAGTTAACATGTTATTATGTTACCGTTAATGTAAAGCTCATCAGACAGTGAGTCATTTTATTTAGGGGTTGGAACCAAACTGATTTTCCAATCATTCCGAACAGAACCTCTACTTTTTTCGTTCTGTTCCAGTGTTCCCGACCAGTATAATAAAGTTCTGAACCGGTTCGAACCCCCAAAAAACAAACTGTTCATATAGTTCCTTTTCGTCATTTTTTTTATACCTGTATAATCAACATAGTTTTACATTTACCCAAATAATTAGCACAGATAGAGCAGCCTGCTATGGAACAGGTAAGCTAGTTGTTTACATGTTTAATTGGTCAGATAAATGCAGGTGCGAGATGCGACTGCAATTTCACGGGTGGGTAGAGAGCGAGATAAAGGGCTGGACAAGGAGGGGGCATGGCTTGAAGCACTCACCATCATTATATGCTGTGAATAAAAATGTGTTTAGGCTATTACTAGCATCATAACTTTTCTGAATTATGGAATTATATACTCAACGTTAAGAATATTTTTGAAACAAAAAAGATTGGTATTAACTGGTTCTCAAGATTTTAAAATAACGGTTCTGTTCCGGAACACTAGAGATTTTTTGTTGTTCTGGTTTTCGGTTCTGTTCCCTGAACCGGTTCCGACCCCTGATTTTATGACTGTATGTTAGTGAATCAGCTTTCCCAACTAAGACTAAGGGGTTGGAGATAAAATTACAAAATATGATTTATATAAACAAGAATATGGTAGCTGTATGTTGATTTTAAAAAAGCTGCCAAACGACATATCAGAGATGTTGGAATTAGATGTTAATGGAGGCAGATATCACGTCACCCTGTTGAGAAGCCTGTTGTGTTGGTATTCCCTGGTGGATTTGTATAGGAAAGCTCTTATGCTCCATTCATATTCAACCAACCTTACAGGATTGTTTTGCCTCTCCGCTCCATTGGAGATCTGAAGCAGAAATTTGATCAATAATTGAAATCAAAGGCTGGATTGAAATCCGCCAGACAGGTGAGCAGGGGCGTCATTATTTGATAACTCCATTTTGCTTCAGAGAGCACCTCTCATAGATAAGATGAAGAAAATAAAAAAAGGCATGCAGACAGTCAGACTCAGGGTAGCATACAAATGAAAACTCAGCAGTAGCGTTTTAGACGTTTTGGAACGACAGTGTTATGAATACTCATTGTGCATGGAGGGAGAAAATATGGTTGTTCTGAGGCCATTTGCTCAAGCCAGAGAATGACACATAAATTACTACTGTTGAGCTGAAAATGGGTGTGGGGCCAGAGCCATGGTCTTAGAGAGAGAGCAGCCACAGATCACAAAGCTTTTAAGACAAGAGACTCACCCACCCACGGAAAAGAACACTATTACTGTGGAGAGGGTAGGGTGAGGGGAGGGGGGAGGGAAGTGCAGGCTTCAGAGTTTACCCGGCCTCTGGTGGGAGTGTGCATGCTGATAAATAAATAACTGTGAAAATAAATAAATCATTGAGGCAGTAACCCCAGATAGGACTCTGGTAGCCTGAGGGTGGTAAGTTTTCTGTCTGCTGTCAACGAGAGAGCACTTTGATCAGAGGAGTGTCTGAAGATTCGTTCCACATCTGTACAGAGAAAACGAGCTGTAAACTGCCAAGAAGCATTTTAATGACAGTTGGATTATAAAATGAAAGAGTGCTCCAGATGGCAGGCAGTGCAGCGGCTGTGGTTGGGCTTTTAACTGCTTTTTTATTGATAAAATATGGGGTGAAAAATTGCGTGGGGCTTATTAGGCATCCCACTGTGAAGTTACTCAGCTAGCCAAGCTGTTCTACGTGGCCTCCCTCCAAAACATGCCTCCATACATTTCTAGCAGTACCTTTAAATCTGTAAGATCCCTGCTTGTTAAGTTCACCCCAGCTCCCCCAACCCCCTTGCTTTTTTGAAACGTCTGGATGAAAGCCGCAGGAGTAGCTTTACAAAGATGGAGGGTGGAGCAAAGGGGAGGGGGGCAGGAGTTTGGGGGATTCCTTCCTTCCCACTTTCCTTTCCATGCTCATTACTATGAGCAGAGAACCAGTGTATAGCCCCTTAACGACTTTCATTTCTGCGTGATTTCATTAGGCCTTTCGGTCTTCCTGACGCAGAATGAGCCCAGCTGATTATTAATCAGATATGCGATGCTGTGTATACACATGCTATCAGGGTCTGGGACAGAAATAGTAGTCCGGTCTTGTCTGGGCATAGAGGGAGGAGCGGTGACCGGCCACAGAGAGCCAAGATGGAGGAGCAGTAACTGGCCACAGAGAACCAAGGCCACAGAGATCCAAGATGGAGGAGCAGTGACTGGCTACAGAGTTGAGCTGGGCATGGAGGAGCAGTGACTGGCCACAGCACGGGGCTTTAATGGAGAACAAGATGGAGGAACAGTTGGGTCCCTGGCTGTGTGAATAGAACATATAGTTAATGGCCAGATTGTATGAAGGAACAGCAATCTGTATGCATGGGGAATAATAGGAGAGTTCCTATTGTTATCAACGGGAAGGGAAAAGGGATACCTAATCAGTTGCGCAACTAAATGCATTCAACGGAAATGTGTTTTCTGCATTTAACCCAACCTCTCTGAATCACAGAGGTGCAGGAGGCTGTCTTAATCGACGTCATCGGTGCCCGGGGAACAGTTGTTGGGGGCAGAATGGCAGATTTTTCCACCTTGCCGGGTATTCGAACCAGCGACGTTTCAATTACACTCTTAACCGCTAGACTATCGACAAGAAGAAGAGGTATAGAATGGCCTTGGCCATGTCTGTGGTGGTTATGATAAGATATGAAGCATATGTCTAATGCAGAGGTTGGAGAGAGATAATGACAGGTCAAGACAGGATATAAATGTATTTACTTACATACTTTGACCATACAGTATTACCTTTGGCATCAGATGTCCGGAATAGGTCACTGTTATGGAATGTGTTCCATCACCCGATTTCATTCTATACTGGCCTAAAAATACAAATCTTATCTGAAGCTGAAATGTAATTTGTTGTTATTTAGTACACCAATTGGTTGAGATATTGAGACATGATGGATCTAGATTTTAAAGGCGTAGGATTTCCATATTCACCTGACCATTTATAGGCTAGTAAAACTATCCCTCAATGGTGTCCTCTGCATCTCTCCATAAAATGCCACGCCTGCCATACACTGTGGACTCAATTCATTGTATTCCTTTCAGTATGGACGCATGTTGTTAGCCATGCTCTCACAGCTCATTTCAAGTCTATGTGAGCTGATAGGGCAGTTAAAACGCAACCCTAACGGTCGTGAAAGTGGGCGCCTGTGAGTTCCTGTCCTTTAGATAGCAGGCAGCCCAATTTGTATTCCGTACCTACCACTCCCCCCTCCTCACCCCTTCTTCCCGCTCCGCCCCCCTGCGCCATCCCCGGCATCAAAGACAATTACTGTCGACATCACGTCAAATTACAACTGTTGGTTTACTTGTTTGTCTTGTTATATGACTTGAAACTGCCATCTCCCATCTAGGAAGGTCCCCTCCCATTTGCTCTCCTCCCTCTCCCCACTCGTATGGGCCTGCTGCACAGCAACCAACTCCCACACACACGTGCGCGCACACTCCCCGCCAGCTCGGAGAAGAAAAGGGACGGCCACCGACAGCCTAATGGACTAATTTGTAATTGCGAGTGAGAAAAAACGAGTTGTTGGATGCATTATAATTTGACAGAGACTGGCAGCTCAGAGCCAGACCAAGATGCCTGAACCACCAATGCCTCCCCCTCCTCCTCCTTTTTCTACCCATTCATCATCCCACTACACCTTCCACTCCTCTCATCCGCTTCAAACGCTTCCTTTCTTTTTCTCCTTGGAGGATAGAAGAAAGGAGGGTGGATAGAAGGATGGGAGAGAAGAGATGAGAGAGACGTGTTCGGCACATTCTGCTGTAGCTCAAAGTTCCCAGGCAGACAGCTCTGTCATATTTTACCTCCCTCCTACCTCTACATGGAGTCCACAGGGGCCGCTCTGTATCTCTCCCTCTCTCTCTCTCTCTCTCTGTCTACGCTGTTTGAAGTGCAGGACAGATGGGGGCTCCTGGGACTGTTAAAAATGAATAAGTTGCATTGCAGCCCTCCCCATAAGTTATTTATCAGGGGCCCTTATAGTGGTAGGAAAATACTTGTGAGTGCTCCCTTAATGTAGCATCTTATGACTTTTAGAAGCTGTTCCAGGAAGTGCAGTTGTAAAAAGAGGGGAACATTAGCAGCAGGGTCTCCCAGGAGGAGAGCAGGGGAAGAAGAGCACAAACAGGCCCTCTCTCCTGTCTGTCTGTCTGTCTGTACCCACAATGCATCTTACCACAGGGGGCAGAGACTAGGGTTGTGTCTGAAATGGCATCCTATTCACTATATAGTGCGCTACTTTTGACCAGGGCCTGCACTATATACTGTAGGGAATAGGGTGTCATTTCAGACACTTCCTGGAAGAGCAGCATATGCCTGATGCCAAGACTAGAGCCCCCCCCCCTCTCATTCCAAAATCATGGGCATTAATATGGAGTTGTCCCCTTTGCTGCTAAAACAGCCTCCAGTCTTCTGGGAAGGCTTTCCACTAGATGTTGGAACATTGGGAGCGGAGACTTACTTCCATACAGCCACAAGAGCATTAGTGAGGTCGGGCACTGATGTTGCGCGATTAGGCCTGGCTCACAGTCGGTATTCCAATTCATTCCAAAGGTGTTCGATGGGGTTGAGGTCAGGGCTCTGTGCAGGCCAGTCTACAAACCATTCTATATGGACCTCACTTTGTGCACGGGAGCATTGCCATGCTGAAACAGGAAAGGGGCTTCCCCAAACTGTTGCCACAAAGTTGGAAGCACAGAATTGTCTAGAATGTCATTGTATGCTGTAGCGTTAAGATTTCCCTTCACTGGAACTAAGGGGCCTAGCCCGAACCATGAAAAACAGCCCCAGACCATTATTCCTCCTCCACCAAACTTTACAGTTGGCACTATACATTGGGGCAGGTAGCGTTCTCCTGGCATCCGCCAAACCCAAACCCAGCCGACGCTTGGCATTGCGCATGGTGATCTTGTGCGACTGCTCGGCCCTGTAAACCCATTTCATGAAGCTCCCAACGAACAGTTCTTGTGCTGAACCCGGTAGTGAGTGTTGCAACCGAGGACAGACGATTTTTACATGCTACTTCAGCACTCGCCGGTCCCGTTCTGTGAGCTTGTGTGGCCTACCACTTCACGGCTGAGTCGTTGTTGCTCCTAGACATCTTCACTTCACAGTAATAGCACTTACAGCTTTAGCAGGGCAGAAATCTGACGAACTGATCCTATGACGATGCCACGTTGAAAGTCACTGAGCTCTTCAGTAAGGCTATTCTACTGCCAATGTTTCTCTATGGAGATTGCATGGCTGTGTGCTCGATTTTATACACCTGTCAGCAACGGGTGTGGCTGAAGTAACCAAATCCATTCATTTGATGGTGTTTCCACATAATTGTGTGCATATATAGTGTAGCTTAGCTGGTGCTGGGTATACAGGGTAGTGCGTACAGGACAGTCTGTGACATCATGATCAGGACAGTCTGTGACATCGTGATCAGGACAGTCTGTGACATCGTGATCAGGACAGTCTGTGACATCGTGATCAGGACAGTCTGTGACATCGTGATCAGGACAGTCTGTGACATCGTGATCAGGACAGTCTGTGACATCGTGATCAGGACAGTCTGTGACATTGTGATCAGGACAGTCTGTGACATCGTGATCAGGACAGTCTGTGATATCATGATCAGGACAGTCTGTGACATGATCAGGACAAGGAGTGCATGGGGAGAAGGGTCACAGTGATCTCAAAACAATGGGCACAAAACATGAAATAAATAAAGTACTACTCAATACGACCACCAAAGATCTAAGCTTGATGGGTGGACATTCCAGTCTGAAAACTCAGAAATGTTTACCATGATGGCAGCTGCAATTTGCTCTGATGTAGAGAAATCGAGAACCACTATTAAAACCATTCAAAACATTCAAACAAGATATAAAATCCACAAAGTAAATGTGCTCTGGACTGTATTGTACGGGGATATGAAATCCAATCTTCTGCTTAGCCACATTCTCATGGATGACTCATCCGGATCATAATAGGGTAGAGAGCTCTGACCGCGCCTGACCTTTGACCACCCTCAGAATGGTGTCCGAGCATTGAGGTCGCAGCTCCAGTAATGGGCAGAGCCGCGCCCCTCTCATCTCCACTCCGCTGGCACGGCAATCCCTCTTAACACAGGGGAGTAATGGCTACTGAACTGGTCAGAACGTTAATAAAGGGCAGCAAATGACATGGCAGGTTTTTTTGTGTTAATTGCTCTCCCTAGGACTGGCTCGCTGTGCTGTGTGTCACCTGAGCATCTGCCACTGGATATAATACAGTTGAAGTCGGAAGTTTACATACACTTAGGTTGGAGTCATTAAAACTCCTTTTTCAACCACTCCACAAATTTCTTGTTAACAAACTATAGTTTTGGCAAGTCGGTCAGGACATCTACTTTGTGCATGACACAAGTCATTTTTCCAACAATTGTTTACAGACGGATTATTTCACTTATAATTCACTGTATCACAATTCCAGTGGGTCAGAAGTTTACATACACTAAGTTGGCTGTGCCTTTAAACAGCTTGGAAAATTCCAGAAAAGTATGTCATGGCTTTAGAAGCGTCTGATTGGCTAATTGACATTGTAGTGGCTTCCTTTCCTCTTTACCATAGCCACTGCCCAAGCCTGAAGCGGGGTTGTTTGGTACGCATACAGTCCACACTCAAGGTTTCCAAAAAGCCAAACATTCAATGTGATCCAGGGATATGGTGCAACAAAAATGTTTATTCTTCTTATATCTAACAGGAAAATGATTATCCAATCAACTTAAAACATAGATTACTTGATATGGAAAATACATAATATGACCTGTTTGTATGTCTGTATGGTCAAAAAACTATACCGCTCCCGCGTCTAGCTAGGACTCCCCTCCCCCCGAAGGCCCAACTTCCTGCCTTCATCCTAACACACTTACCACAGTACAATGAATGGGCAAGGGGGGGGGGGCAAAAACTAAGTTACACTAACAACAAATGAATATATCTCAATCAGGTAAATATAAATCATAAAGGTACCTAATATTTCATCATATACATTCATATTTAATATATTTACACAAATATACATGGAGCTCGGTATGTTCAGTCTTTTATACAAATATGTCCGAATCGGCTCTAACAGACATCATTTGAGTCAATTGGAGGTGTACCTGTGGATGTATTTCAAGGCCTACCTTTAAACTCAGTGCCTCTTTGCTTGACATCATGGGAAAATCAAAAGAAATCAACCAAGACCTCAGAAAAAAAACTGTAGTCCTCCACAAGTCTGGTTCATCCTTGGGAGCAACTTCCAAACGCCTGAAGGTACCACGTTCATCTGTACAAACAATAGTACGCAAGTATAAACACGCAGTCGTCATACCGCTCAGGAAGGAGACGTGTTCTGTCTCCTAGAGATGAACGTACTTTGGTGCGAAAAATGCAAATCAATCCCAGAACAACAGCAAAGGACCTTGTGAAGATGATGGAGCAAACAGGTACAAAAGTATCTATATCCACTGTAAAACAAGTCCTATATTGATAACCTGAAAGGCCACTCAGCAAGGAAGAAGCCACTGCTCCAAAACTGCCATAAAAAAAGACAGACTATGGTTTGCAATTGCACATGGGGACAAAGATTGTACTTTTTGGAGAAATGTCCTCTGGTCTGATGAAACAAAAACAGAACTGTTTGGCCATAATGACCATTGTTATGTTTGGAGGATAAAGGGGGATGCTTGCAAGCCGAAGAACCCCATCCCAACCGTGAAGCATGGAGGTGGCAGCATCATGTTGTGGGGGTGCTTTGCTGCAGGAGGGACTGGTGCACTTCACAAAATAGATGGCATCATGAGGAAGGAAAATTATGTGGATATATTGAAGCAACATCTCAAGACATCAGTCATGAAGTTAAAGCTTGGTCGCGAATGGGTCTTCCAAATGAACAATGACCCCAAGCATACTTCCAAAGTTGTGGCAAAATGGCTTAAGGACAACAAAGTCAAGGTATTGGAGTGGCCATCACAAAGCCCTGACCTCAATCCCATAGAAAAGTTGTGGGCAGAACTGAAACAGCGTGTGCAAGCAAGGAGGCTTACAAACCTGACTCAGTTACACCAGCTCTGTCAGGAGGAATGGGCCAGAATTCACCCAACTTATTGTGGAAAGCTTGTAGAACACTACCCAAAACTGTGGCTCAGTTGGTAGAGCATGGTGTTTGCAATGTCAGCATGGTGTGTGCAACGCCAGGGTTGTGGGTTTGATTCCCACGGGGGGCCAGTACAAGAAAAAAAAAAAGGAAAAAAATGCTTGAAATGAAATGTATGCATTCACTACTGTAAGTTACTCTGGATAAGAGTGTCTGCTAAATGACGTAAATGTAAATGTTAAACAATTTAAAGCCAATGCTAACAAATACTAATTGAGTGTATGTAAACTTCTGACCCACTGGGAATGTGATGAAAGAAATAAAAGCTGAAATAAATCATTCTCTCTACTATTATTCTGACATTTCACATTCTTAAAATAAAGTGGTGATCCTAACTGACCTAAGACAGGGAATTTTTACTAGGGTTACATTTCATGAATTGTGAAAAACTGAGTTGAAAAGTATTTGGCTAAGGTGTATGTAAACTTCTGACTTCAACTGTACATAACAAGTCCTGGTGGTAGGTAGACCTGCCCTTGTGCCGGCTTCATTTCACTGTGGTAGAATAGAGAGGGCCACCACTGAGGGGCATCGTATGGAGGCTCTTTCTGTGTTTTAACCTCCTTGTAGAGACTACCACTGCTATACTACTAGAATAGAACTGCTATTTCTATGTAATATACATGAATGTCACCCCTTGTTGAGGCAGATAAACATTTGTAGAAAGTTGTACATCACAATTTCCATCAAAATTTGCGTTCCACATCGGTTCGCAATATTAGGTTAATAGCTTATGACTGGCATAATTTTTACTTAATTCTTTTAAATCATGTCCCTTTACAGACCCAACGTCACCCCCCACCACCACCACAGAGTCCTACCACAGATGCTGCAGGGTTAGTGGATCATATGCTGGAAGCCAATAAAGCCGACTCATGGAGTCTCTCCTTATACCCAGACAGTGGTGACCTTGTGGCGTGGCCCTGCATGATGAAAATCATAAACGCTCCTCTTGACTCCCTCTCGGGGGGTACTGTTGTTGGTCCAGAGGGGTTTGGGTATTGTAGGATTTTTAATGTGGTGTGCCGCGTGAAGAATATTAGGTTGTTATGTAGAAGAACCGAGCAGAGCGGAGCATCATGCTGTGTTTTAACATTGTTGTTGGTCCTTTTTTGACCACTGCCTCCTGATTCACTCTGTACCCTATAATGACATGGTGATTGTGGATTTGTAGCAAATGGACTGAGGCCTCTACAGAACATTTACAACCATAACCCCTGAAGTCAGTTCAGACAGTGTGTCCATGTGGGTTGAATTCCCTCTATGGACACAAGGAGTAATAACATTCTGGTGTTTCTATTTTGAGAAGGGCTGAATTTCATATGTTCATAGGTTTAATATGGTGCACATATCTAGAATACTCTAGTCTCAGCCTTCCCTCTGACATTGCACTGGCTAGGATTACATATTTCAACTGTACTATCATGCAAATTGTTTTGATTACAAATGCAGCCACCACCAGTACTGAGTTGAAAAGTATGGACCATTCTCTATTACCACTTTCAGTCTGACGAGCATTATTATTTAGATTTACCCCCTATCTCCTTTAAGAGTAGCCTATTAATTCATTACAGTTCAACCCCCTGTAGATTCCATGTCCGAAAGCAGTTTACCGGAAGAGAAAGGCACTAATGGGTAAGTAACGGATATTGTCATTCAACCTTAGTCATTATATTGGATCACAGAGTACTGCATGGTTTCTCTGTAATGGAATCAACATGCTAGATTACATGGATTCTGATCTATATTGTATTGGATGATTGTACTCCACTGCATTAGCTAGGCAGAGCCACCAAGAGATATCCTCTTTTACAGTGGGTGCATTTATAAAATATGGTTTCTTTAAGTACTTCTGTAGATTTAGTACCAATGCTGAAAGCATTTTCTTTTTAATAATAGCTACAAGGTCATGGCATGTATGTATACCCATGATCTGTGTGTGTGTGTGTGTGTGTGTGTGTGTGTGTGTGTGTGTGTGTGTGTGTGTGTGTGTGTGGGTGGGTGGGTGTGGGTAAAGCTGTGGTTCCTCCATACAATCTCCAGAGAGTTGATGCTAGAGAGGGGTGGTGGTGGTGGTGGTGGCTAGTTGCTGGAGCAGTTTGAGTGATGTGTTTGGGGTAGGAGAAGGTGGAGGAGTGGGGGGGTTGGTTAGATGGGACTGTGGGGAGAGGGGGGCCAGTTTAACAAGCTCTAGATTGTTAGTGACAGGCAGATACTTCAACACTTCAAGTAGAAGGTTTGATTTAATCACAGACCTGTCATTTGCTATTTGTCTGCCTCCCTCCAGCAGGGCTGCGGCTGATCAACTACCTGCTCCCTGGAGGCCCCCTTTTCCCCCTGTAATGTCTAAATCCACCATACAAATTACAGCCCTGCTCCCTTCCCCTCTGCTCTGGCTCCACTACCAAGACATGGAGGGGGTGGATGGGGAGACGATGGGGGGAGGGGGAGTGAAAAGGGGGCATCTAGGAGGACACAGGATGAATAAGGGGAAAAGGAGTAGGCTGAGAGAGAGTTGGAATCGTCTGAGGGCCACTAAAGATCATTAATAGTACTGTCGGAGAGGTTGCCAGTTGCTTCTCATAAATAAGGAATGAATCCCCCCCTTCACTTCATTAATAATGCCTGCTGTAGCTATTTTGTTGCATTGTACCTTAAAGGGAAGAAAGAGGTGGAGCGAAGGCAGAAAGCAGGGACGGAGGGAGGGAGGAGGAGAAAGGTAGGAGGACTCGATCCCTGCTCTCACCAGTAATCTGATAAGACAGGCCTCCAAATTAGCAATGAACGTCTGATACCACAGTGCAGAGTCAATTACTCTGTAGGACCAGAGGAGATGGTGGGAGGAGGTGGAGTTAGAGGGGGAGGTGGATTGGTGAGGAAAGAAAGAGGGGAAGGAAGGTGAGGCACAATGAGCTAGACTTATTCAGAAACCGTAGATCGACACTCTCAGTCCCAATCAGGACCATCTGGTAAGACAGTGATTTGTGTCTTGCCAGACGGACATTCGTTTTTTTATTCAGCTCATGTGGAGGAGATGTACATTTGGTCCAGGCTGAGGCCAGTACTCCACTATGCATGTAGCTACCTCACTGTCTCTCCTTGCCCGGGACTTGGATTGAGAGGTAGAAGAAGAAGGTAGATAGAGGAGAGAGAAGAGGCTGAGGGTACAGGGGGTCACCCTCTAGGTAAAGTATTGCCTTTTAATTAGGTGAAAGGATATGATTATTTTCTAAAGGCCAGGGTGTGCTGTTGGGCTGATAGCAGTCAATGCTCTTCATTAACCTGTCCTCCTACACTTTATTGTGAACACGACTCCTGACGAGAGCCCTTAGATAAAAGGATCAGCCAGCCCGCAAATGACAGGGGCCTCTGGGTTTCTCGTCTATCCCTCCTTGCTTTTCTCCTTTCCTCTCCCTCTCCTTCCGTTTATCCCTCCCTTCTCTTGGTCACAGACATCTTAAGCCCCTGCTCCACTTGGTTTAAGCTGAGTCTGCTCTGAGGTGGGCTCCCAGAGATGGGGAGAAGCATCCATTGCACTGCCTGGCACTCCATTTTGGTTTTCTATTAACCCCCCTTCCTCTCTCTAAATTATTTATTTATTTCTCTCTCTCTCGTCTTCCTCTCTCTCCCTCTTCTTCCCTACATCCCTCCCTCATCCCCCTCTCTCTATGCAAAGAGCTACACTCAGCACTCCTGGGTGTTTTACACATCAAGCCCAGTCGTGGGAGTTGAGGGGGGTGGGAAGAGGGAATCGGAGGGGGCTAGTGAGAGGAGGGGGAGGGGGGCTCCTCCACAGGAGGGCTCTTCAGAAAGTCCATGATGTATGATTTTATTCATCCCTCCTTCCTGTTCCTGATTAGGGGGGCCTTTAAGCCGTGATCGATCGACGATCAGCCCCCAAACTGGCCTAAATCAAACCCAGATATCTGCTGGCTGAGAGGGAAACACATAGAGATTTAGGAGCTCAGGAGCACTGAGACGCCACAGTGAGGGGTTGATTCAGTTTGCTGCGAGCTGCACAGGAAGAAGGAGGAGAATATATACTAGGAAAAGGGGTTTGAGGACAGAGTAGTATTGCTTCAAATCCCCCACTGATGTCTTGCTGTCCTCTACCCCCTTAGCCAGTCATAAGTAGAGACCACCTAGTGCTGACTGAGCTGTGGGGGTCCCAGAGGGACCAGTAGAAAGACGGGTGGACAAGCAGACACACAGACAAGCAGACAGACAGGCAGACAGGCAGATCTCACCTCCACCAGTTACCTCTTTCCTGTCTTGCTGCTGCCCCAACGATCAACGGAAGATGAGTTATGATCCATGACAACCTTGGTCATGCTCACAAAATACAGGAAGGAAGGAGGCTGGGACAACCGTGTTGAAATGTCTCCGATCGCACCAATATAATAAACCAGACACACACAAGTTCCCCTCTTCATCTCCACCTCCTCCTCTCTGTCAGCCCCCATCCTCTCTCCCCCACTCCCTCTCTCCTCTTAGGCCCAATCCACTGGAGATGTGGCCTAGTCTCTAAAAGATGGACATGCTGCAAACAATTTATGATGTCTCTCTAAGGAAGTCAGATCTGTGCTGCATACTTTGGGGAGGTTTTTTCCTTTGCTGTGCTGCCAAAGGAACATTGTGATATGTTATCTCTGGATAGTGGAATGGCAGACAGACATGTGTGAACCCAGCCCATATTAGTTTTCCCGGTCTTGACCTGCAATCGACTGTAGCAGTCTGAGCAGAAACAGATGTTTCTCCTTAAGTAGCAGAGATGAGGCTCATTACAAGTGTATTTCTGAGACTCAAATCAGTTCAGTCTCCTGCTGGGCTTTCCTCCAGGATGCAGAGAGAGCAAGAGAGACACACACACAGGCATGCGTGCACACACACACTCACACACACATAGACACACACACACACTTGCATGCGAGCATACAGACACACACACACTTACACGTTGGGCCTCAGACGGATCGCGACACCTGTCTCACCAGTGAGTTATTGAATAAACTGAAAGTAAACTCCAATAAAATAGTATTGTACTTCACTGAACACAGACTGTGTTCACTGATTCAGACAATACATTTTTGTGCATGGTCCCGAATGACAAGATGGCGCCGACAGACATGGAAACTCTGCTTCTAGCTCCTACGCAACTTTTCAGTATTTTGTTTACAAGCATTTCGCTACACCCACAATAACATCTGCTAAACATGTGTATGTGACCAATACAATTTGATTTTGGATGTGTAAGGTGGTGTATGAATATTACACAACAATGCAATATTATATTGGACAGAACATACAAATGTGAATTACAGCAGGTTTGTGATTTAGGTACTGTATGTAGGTTACCGCAAGTAATGGACAAGTTTGTTTTTTAATTGTCGTACACCAAATGTTATTGCTTCTGGTAGCCAATGTAAATGTCCACTGAAGGTAATGGTAACAGAATATCATTTGTATTTGTATTTTTCCAACATTAAGGAATCCATCTTTTTGAGTGATACATAATTCCTGTTCTTATGATCGTGAATGATCATTACACACCTTGTCATCAGCTTGATCCTCTGACAGATTCATACACTAATCTGAATTGTAAATGTGCAGAGTAGACCTCACAACAACCTTGCCGATATGCCCTGGAAAAATAAAATAAAAAAAGAACAATTGCTTTTCCCGGTGGAGTGATGGCATCACTGTTCAAAGCAGCGAGCGGCTTGTGACAAGTAAACCAAAATCATCATTGATGTTATTTGTTTTCAAATGTTATTGGCTTGACAGGCGACATCTTGTTCGGTGCTGATCCCACGAGGCCCGTGCTCAACACTCCCCGCCCGGCTCCATCACCGCGCCGACAGCCGATCCCGCCGCACGCTGACACCAAAGCAGCGGGACTCGCTGGAGACATGCTCTGGAATTTGTCACACAATCCCACGTCTCTCGCTCGAACCTCACAAACACAACTGCACTCTGCTCCTTGTTTACATACCTCCAGATCTGTCAGGGTGGATGTCTCGTATGTCAACATCATCCTTACTCAGATACACCGTTAAAACAAGTGTTTGCCCAAAAACGTTAGTTAAAGATTGGATTTTTTCAGTGCGTAAATGTCAATATATCTGTGGAAAACAAGCCCCAAATGCCACCGTTGTGTCGTCTTTCTTCCTGTCTCAGTCAGGTTCTCCTGTGCTGGAATTCATGATTGTATATTAATCTGTATAACAAAGGCAACTCGCACAATGGTTTCGTAACATGGAAACCAACTCTGATACACGGGGGAAAAGTATTTTTGTAGTAACATTGATTAGCATGTCGAAACAAAACTCCAAGCACCTCGACTCTTATCTATAACGTCTTTCCACTACATAATTGTGATGTATAGACTCATGCTCAGACATAGTATACATGCTGTCATCCAACCACCACCCCTTGTCAGCACTACCCATGTCAACCACCACCCCTTGTCAGCACTACCCATGTCTACCCATGTCAACCACCACCCCTTGTCAGCACTACCCATGTCAACCACCACCCCTTGTCAGCACTACCCATGTCTACCCATGTCAACCACCACCCCTTGTCAGCACTACCCATGTCTACCCATGTCAACCACCACCCCTTGTCAGCACTACCCATGTCTACCCATGTCAACCACCACCCCTTGTCAGCACTACCCATGTCTACCCATGTCAACCACCACCCCTTGTCAGCACTACCCATGTCTACCCATGTCAACCACCACCCCTTGTCAGCACTACCCATGTCTACCCATCTCAGCTCTGCTAGTATTGACCTGAGTGTGTGGTAGCAGCAGAGCCCATCTGTCTTTCTGTGTGTGTGTATGTGTGTGTGTTTGTCCTCGGCCCCATTATCAGGCAGTGCATGGTTGAGCTCAGAGGAGAGGCAGTGTGGATGAAGGAGCGAGCGTAGCGGCAGGTAAACCAGCCGTGAGCCAAACACCAGGCCCCAAATCCCCCGGCGCAGGCCTGCTGAAGGAGTCCATTTGTCAAACCCCATCTCCACCGCTGCTGTTCTGCACGCCAGCCCGCCAGGGAATTCATTACTGGCCGGCCCCTGCAGGGAGACCCTGTACCTCCCTTGTATACTCGCTCATTGGCCGCCCAAGGTGCTCCAGTCAGCAGTGGCCAGCCCCTAGCCTGCACTCACCGGATTGGCTCATTAATAAAACAGCCTGCACCCGACCCCAGATATGCTCCAGCGCTCTGGACATCACTTTCTCCAGCTAATGGGCCGACCGGGAGAGGTCTTTGTCTGTGCTTAGGTCCCAGCCATCCCTCAACATATCAGACAAGACAATGCAGTGAGAAGATGGAGAGTTTCACAGTGTAAGCCCAGATCATGTTGTCTCAGTCCTGGCTGATGTATTCACCATGGGCCCGACCCCTATGTTTATTTCATTTGGACAACTGCCTGACCTCCATCAATCCCCCTTAGCCCCCCTTGTCAGACCCTCCTCAGTTTTGTCCTCCAAATAATTATGGAATGGCTTGCATGTGTCACCATGAAGCTGTCTACGTCCTGATGGTCTTAGGTTGTACAAGCCAGGCTTGTCTTCTCCCTGGACTGGCTCTGGTTTAGCTCTGGGAGTGTAGTGTGAACTTGGACACACTTTCTCTCTCTTTCTCTCTCTTGCTCTCTATCTCACTCTCTCTCTTATCACTCTTTCTCTCTCTCTCTCTCCCTTGCTTCCTCTTTTCAGCTCTGATGGAGAGGACAGGGGCCTGATTTCCAGTTGGGCTCCTGAGGGAGAAACTGAGTTTTGTTTGTGTTCATGAAAGACGTAAATCTAACGAGAGAGGTGGAGATTGAGCTCAGAGGATTATGGATCCCACTGGACTCTTCATACACTAAATAAATCTAAAGTGAAAATACATATGGAGCTGTAAACTGTTCAGATAATGGTCTGGTTGTTCGCCATACAGCGAGGAGAGGAGGAGATTTACAGGCAACATGTCTGACTGTCTGTTGGATACACCTCACCTACCTCAGCTCAGCAGACTAACACAAGCTTGACGTGGGAGAATAAGAGAAGGCAAGAGGAAGAGAGAGACTATGATTTTAAGACTAGCTGGTCTCATTACTTACAGGGAAAATCCACTCAAAACCACTCATTCCTTTCATTTACAGTGATAAATAACACTAATATGTGAGACCAGTATTTTTTTGTGAACAAATATTGCATTTTGGCGTTATAATAAGGTTGGTAGCAACATGGGAAATCGTTGTGGAAATCTGTTGCAGCTCAAGTCGACACCAAAATCCACAATGCAATGCTCTCTCTATGTGCTGGTTAGCTAGCTAGCAAACGTAGCTACACACAATAATACAGAAGACAATATCAGCATGTAAAGTAGCTAGTTAGCTGTAAAATCGCCTAAACAACCTGCACTATCAATTTAGGAGTCTACAATCTCACCATGTTCAACCTGCAAATCGATAAGCCTCACAGAGTGGAGTCTAGCATTCGCAGCAAATCAAATTTTATTAGACCTTACTGTGAAATGCTTACTTACAAGCCCTTAACCAACAATGCAGTTCAAGAAATAGAGTTAAGAAAATATTTGCAAAATTAAATAAAATAAAAAGCAACACAAGAAAATGACATAACAATAACGAGGCTATATACAGGTGGTACCGGTACCGAGTCAATGTGCAGGGGTACAGGTTAGTCGAGGTAATTTGTAAAGTGACTATGCATAGATAATAAACAGCGAGTAGCAGCAGTGTAAATAGGGGGGGTCAATGTAAATAGTCCGTATGGCCATTTGATTAATTGTTCAGCAGTCTTATGGCTTGGGGGTAGAAGCTGTTAAGGAGCCTTTTGGTCCTAGACTTGGCGCTCTGGTACCGCTTGCCGTGTGAAAGCAGAGAAAACAGTCTATGACTTGGGTGACTGGAGTCTTTGACAATTTTTGGGGCCTTCCTTTGACAATGCCTAGTATATACAGTTGAAGTCGGAAGTTTACATACACCTAAGCCAAATTCATTTAAACTCAGTTTTTCACAATTCCTGACATTTAATCCTAGTAACAATTTCCTGTCTTAGGTCAGTTAGGATCACCACTTTATTTTAAGAATGTGAAATGTCAGAATAATAGTAGAGAGAATCATTTTTTTCAGCTTATATGCCTTTCATCACATTCCCAGTGGGTCAGAAGTTTACATACACTCAATTAGTATTTGGTAGCATTGCCTTTAAATTGTTTAACTTGGGTCAAACGTTTCGGGTAGCCTTCCACAACCTTCCCATAATAAGTTGGGTGAATTTTGGCCCATTCCTCCTGACAGAGCTGGTGTAACTGAGTCAGGTTTGTAGGACTCCTTGCTCGCACACGCTTTTTCAGTTCTGCCCACACATAGGATGAGGTCAGGGCTTTGTAATGGCCACTCCAATACCTTGACTTTTGTTGTCCTACGGTTCCAAACCGTAGTCTAGCTTTTTTATGGCAGTTTTCGAGCAGTGGCTTCTTCCTTGCTGAGTGGCCTTTAAGGTTATGTCGATATAGGACTCGTTTTACTGTGGATATAGATACTTTTGTACCTGTTTCCTCCAGCATCTTAACAAGGTCCTTTGCTGTTGTTCTGGGATTGATTTGTACTTTTCGCACCAAAGTATGTTCATCTCTAGGAGACAGAACACGTCTCCTTCCTGAGCAGCATGATGGCTGCGTGGTCCCATGGTGTTTATACTTGCGTACTATTGTTTGTACAGATGAACGTGGTACCTTCAGGCGTTTGGAAATTGCTCCCAAGGATGAACCAGACTTGGGAGCACAGGTACACCTCCAATTGACTCAAATTATGTCAGTTAGCCTATCAGAAGCTTCTAAAGCCATGACATAATTTTCTGGAATTTTCCAAGCTGTTTAAAGGCACTTAGTGTTTGTAAACTTCTGACCCACTGGAATTGTGATACAGTGAATTATAAGTAAAATAATCTGTCTGTAAACAATTGTTGGAAAAATTACTTGTGTCATTCACAAAGTAGATGTCCTAACCGACTTGCCAAAACTATCGTTTGTTGACAAGAAATCTGTGGAGTGGTTGAAAAACGAGTTTTAATGACTCCAACCTAAGTGTATGTTAACCTGACTTCAACTGTAGGTCCTGGATGGCAGGAAGCTTGGCCCCAGTGATGTACTGGGCCATACGCATTACCCTCTGTAGGGCCTTATGGTCAGATGCCGAGCAGTTACCATACCAGGCGGTGATGCAACCAGTCAGGTTGCTCTTGATGGTGCAGCTGTAGAACTTTTTGAGTATTTGAGGACCCATGCAAATCTTTTCAGTCTCCTAAGGTGGAAAATGTGTTGTCGTGCCCTCTTTACAACTGTCCTGGTGTGTTTGGACCATAATAGTTTGTTGGTGATGTGGACAATAACGAACTTGAAACTCTTCACCCGCTCCACTTCAGCCCCGTCGATGTTAATGATGTTGTCTGTTCGGCCATCCTTTTCCTGTATTCCACTATCAGCTCCTTTGTCTTGCTCAGCAGATATCCTTTTGAGGAGAGGGGAAACGTTGCCCATGCTACGGCATTGGGCCGCGTGGTGCATTCTGGGCGATTCTGGGACAAGGAGTGAATGGGAATCTATCGAGCGCTAGCTCAAAAACCCAACATGAGAATGAATTTCGTCAGCAAGAAGTACAACATTACAAATCTTTTCCCGAGATGTGAGATAATTCACTTGCTATCTGTAGTATCGTATAGCTTTGGAATTGTGACATTATGTACTTTCGAGGAAAATAGGCAAATTTCTCGACATATACACTGACTTTGAGAAGGGATTGCGTGACGATTAGCTTAGCAACCACGTGACATAGCATGACAACGTGAACGCGATTGGTCGACAGTCTGCTGGGTGGGGCATTATATACGTTCCTTCATTCATTGGATTCCTACCTTTCTATAATATCTCTGGCAACGGCACCATGCAATGCAACCTGGAACCTGCCTAAAGAGGCAGACAAATAGGAAAAATGTACTACACCCTCCATTTAATTACACATTTCTTGAGGTAAGAATATTGCAAAAATATGATCAATGGCTCATTCGAGAGAAGACATACTCCCGAGTTATGACATAGGTCAGTATTGAAATCTGACATGTATGATAGACGTTTTCAAGATGTAAAAGTCTTATTCCTATTAACTTCCATTGTTGTGAGAGAGACTTTATCACCGTGCTACGTGATACCGGGCCGGATCTCTGTCTGCTTGAACGCCAATAACTCAGATACACATGGAAACATGAAATTACCCAGGAAATCGAAAGACCGTCACTCAGAGATACACAAAAACAACATAACATTGAAAATGGGTGAACTTTTCCTTTAAGGAGGCCCGGGTGGGTGAAATTGTGTTCCTATTGCGAATGAACTGTGGACTACCTACTGGTGCTCCTTCCTTCACATAGACAGCAGTGGTGTCCTTGCGTTGCCTGTAGCTCAATAGGTCATCTTATTCATGTACTTAAACAGAACCTCCAGGAGTTCCAAAATAAAACCTCCAGGGGGCCTGGACCTGGGGCTGTTTAGAGAACCATTTGGGGACATCTGTTTGTTACTAGAGATTTCCACTTCCTGTGCGGCAGGGAGTCCGCCGTGCCGTGGAGTCCCGAGGTATGGGCCAAATTGGTACCATAATATTGCCAGACACAACTTGTAGCCACAGTGAGGTGTCTCTCCAATTTATTAGCTTAAGGAAACAGGCCTGAGATTTATGAATATCCCCAGGTGACTTAAAAATAGCCCTAGTCACTTCCATATGTGACCCGGGGGCCCCAAGGGTTGACAGGGCCCTTCCAGGCAGATTAGACTCCTAGCTCAATTTAAGGGGCCAGCGCTGTCGGGCCAGCGGCCGTAGCCTTTTGAGCTCAACTGGTAAAAATCACAGATATTGGAGCTGCTGAGAGGAGCCGGGTGAGGCCAGGGAGAGCCTCCCAACACCGGGTTTACTGTTACCCCAGTTCCTTGAAAAGGAAATAACTTAGCTGCCAAATAAAGGTTTAAGACATTAAATAAAACCCCTCTGTTGTTGCTTTTTAAAACATTCCAGCCTAATGCTTGTGTGTCTTCATGATAGCCACAGCGAAGCAGTGAGATGAGCGGCTCGGAGCTACCCTTTTTCTGCTTTCTATGAGCGAGCAGGATTGGGTGGCTTCATGTTGAGGTTTTCTTTTTGTTCTGCCACATTATTTTCCCTTCTCTCTCACTCAGGGCCTGATTATTGCTGAAATGCAGTCAGCTTGAGGAGAGGAAGCCTTGGTTTAGTAGACTTCTTGATCAGGTGGTAAATATCTTAATGTCTATATTGCAAACATTTTACCTCCATTGACATACAGTACATGCGTTCCTATTCCACTCGCTACTCTGCTACGTATAAGGAACCAGGTACTTAGTCACTCCATATAAGGAAAAGGCATATTGTGTTTTTTTTACCTAGGCTACAATAAGTACACTCTGTAGCGTTCGGTTAAAGAGATTAGATGTATCAGAATATGTTTGCCAACCAAAGCACCGCCCTGATAGATGTCCCATGACATTCTGAAGGTTATGTGTAATGAACTTAACCTTCTCAGCAATCCCAGGAATCTCCAAAAGCCCTTCTGGTTTAAGGCGCGGAGGTGTAGACAACAGGCTTTGATACAGTGAATGAATACTATAGAAAGTGTTTTCAATCTGACTCGAAGCTTATCCCCTGCAGTCTGTAGCAATCGTTTGACTCAGTACCAAGCTTCCGAAATGAATAGAAAGCACAGAGTTTGTCTGAATCGTTTGTCTCTGTAAGTGTAGTCACAGCAGTTAGACTTCTTTAGTCTTGTTCTTTCACATATGACCGGAGCCATTTTGTCTTCCCCTCATGGTCAGATGTACGCCCGCTGTTGTTTTTCCCTTTCAGCGTATATCATTCATCTCTAATGTATCACAGCATGCATGCACTTAGTTGGAGCATTTCTCTGTGTTATTGAATTTAAATAACCTGTAAAGTGTTTTGCGGGATAGACAGCGAGCGCTGCATCAATGTGTAGACTTCCCATTCCGCGCTGCTCAGAGAAAAGACAAGCTTAAAAAAATGACATTCAGCTCCAATTCTAAATGGGAAAATTTAACGGAACACACTACTTTGATATTTGAGAAGAAAAAAGTTGCTTGTTATGTCCGTCCTTGTTCCAAATACTCTTTGGTCTGATGTTTAAATGAAAAACAAGCTAAAGGAGAAGCCTTGATGGATACATCAGGAGGGATCTAACCTAACCCACAATGGGAACAAAGAAACAAAAGCTTCCAATATTAAGTTGATATCAGAGCGTAGGCCCCCAGCCCTGGTCTCCTGGGCTCTGTCCTTGTGATTAGTGAAAAAGCCCCCTTGCCTTCTCGCCACTCTTCAATCAACCCCCGTTGGGGCCTGGCGTGGGGAGGGCCAGAGCAGCCCCCTGGAGAGGGGTGGTGGGGGACTGGTCCCATAGTGGATGTCCCTGGAGAGAACAGGGTTAGAAGTCCCCACAGGCTTGTGGCCAGATGAAGCAGGGAGCTGTGATGAAAAGAGGCTTTGCTTGCATCATGGCTGAGCTCCCCAGCTAAAGTGCCTAATCCATATTAGCTGCACAAAGGCCCCACGGATTAGCAGACGTCTTCATCAAACTGATTTAAAACTCAACTTCTGGCTAAAATAGACCAGAGAGAAAAGAAAAAAACAGAACTGTGGAGGAGACGAGGAGGGGTATGTGTATGAGACAGAAAGATTGCCAGACTCTAATGTGGTCCTGAGGTTATGATATTCAGGGTGAAAACCTTAACCCCTCAGACTGTGGAAGACATTATTGTGGAAGTCAGGGGTCTTATTGCTGAAAATATGGGATTTCCTGCTACTGACGCACACAATGATGCATCTCACTGGTATTAACATCTTAACTCCTTCACTTCTCCATTACTCTCCATTCTGTTTGAGGTTTACTAGAGTCGATGTAGCTACGTAGGCTATGTTTCACTGTGGTAGTCTGACTATTTCACAGGACTGTGTAGACATGCTAGGGCAGCCTATAGGTGTACTAATGTGCCTCACCTCCTATTTTGGCATGACCTCAGTTGGACTGTATATCATCATGGTGGCCAGTGATTAAATCAGTCACTTTGCTGTTTATGTTTATTTTCATTTTTTTATTTTTAGGGGGATTCACAGCTTTAATCTTGCAGATAGATTGTGGGTTCTGTCAATGTAATTGTCGGCATCATTTCCAATCCCCCATATACAGTGCTGTGAAAAAGTTTTTTCCCCCTTTCTGATTTTCTAAATTTTTGCATATTTTTGATTCTGAATGTTATCAGATCTTCAACCAAAACCTAATATTAGATAAAGGGAACCTGAGTTTATAAATAACAACAAAAATGTATACTTATTTTATTTATTTAATTAACAAATTTATGCAACACCCAAATGTGTCTTTTACAAATGTGTGTAAAAGTAATTACCACCTTACACTCAATAACAGAAAAAAAGTATGAAAATGTATGCACTCCCTGCTGTAAGTCGCTCTGGATAAGATTGTCTGCTAAATGACTAAAATGTAAATGTAAACTGGTTGTGCCACCTTTAGCTGCAGTGACTGCAACCAAATGCTTCCTGTAGTTGTTGATCAGTCTCTCACGTCGCTGTGGAGGAATTTTGGCCCACTCTTACATGCAGAACTGCTTTAACTCAGCAACATTTGTGGGTTTTCAAGCATGAACTGCTTGTTTCAAGTCCTGCCACAACATCTCAATTGGTATTAGGTCTGGACTTTGACTAGGCCATAACAAAACTTCAAATTTGTTAACCGTTTTCATGTAGACTAGATTGTGTGTTTTGGATCATTGTCCTGCTGCACGACCCAGCTGCACTTCAGCTTACAGATGGATGGCCTGACATTCTCCTGTAGAATTCTCTGACACAGAGCAGAATTCATGGTTCCTTCAATTAAGGCAAGTCGTCCAGGTCCTGAGACAGCAAAGCATCCCCAACCCATCACACTACCACCACAATGCTTGACCATTGGTATGAGGTTCTTACAGTGGAATGCAGTGTTTGGTTTTCATCAGACATACAGTAATTGGACACATCTCGTCCAAAAAGTTTACTCAAGTTTGCCAAAAAGCACCTGGAAGCACCTGGATGATCATCAAGACTCTTTGAAGAATATTCTATGGACAGATGAGTCAAAAGTGTAACTTTTTGGATGACATGGGTTCCATCATACCTGGCGAACACCAAATCATAAGTCATTGTTGTGTCATTTGTTCACTCAGGTTCCCTTTATGTAATATTAGGTGTTTGTTGAAGATCTGATAACATTCTGTATAAAAAATTAGCTGTTTTTAAGTGACTCAAATGTCATGGTGCTGGTTTTCTCCAGCACTTTTTATGTCATTCACTGATATTACTGCTGCAGCCACATAATGTGATGGGACAAAAGGGACAATTCTTCAACCAAAAGACGTCAAACCCGACGTTGTGCATAGTGCAGCTTGGTTTCTGTGAGGAGTTGAGCAGAGTGGATAAATAGAGTGCTTCACATGGCTGGCATGGCCATCTGTCTTGACTGATTGAATCTGGTCAAGTTAATGTGCATGATCTCCAAGACACTCAACGCTTGTGAGACGAACCGCAGGTCTCAACCTCGGCCATGTGAAGTTTTATAGATTAGTTTCATTTTTCCTCAGGTGTTTTTCCTCTAATCGGATGGAAGTATCCACAGCTCACCTGAATCTAATTAGGAGCCCCCGTGGTTTGTTTACCTAGGGTTTGTTTACCTAGGGTTTGTTTACTTAGGGTTTGCTCAGTTAGATTGGAGTTCCGAGTTAACTCCAAGGTTCGGCGGCGGATCACAGAGGAGAGTAGTGTAAACATCTGGCTGGCCTTTTTTCCTTAATTGAATTAGAAATCTGCCTCTTTTCCTTAATTTGATTTGAAATCTGCTGTCGTGAATTGTATTTAATGATTGTAATGTGATATTCCTAACTCAATTCATCTCATTTACTTGCTGTTGATTTGTTTTTCACAGGGGGGATTCTTTCTGTGCCTGTTTTCTTTTCTTTTTGTCTTGGAGCCTGGTTTCCTGTCGTAACATGTTGTAGAAATTGAATAATTGAACTCCTTCTAGTGTTTTCTGTCGGCTGGATCAGGAAGACTGTTACTGAAACAATGTGATGATCAGACAGAGCAATATGACGTGATAATAGGGACTAATACAACACGTTCAGAAAGTATTCAGACCCTTTCCCTTTTTCCACATTTTGTTACATTACAGGCTTATTTTGAAAATGTATTAAATTAAATGTTTTCCTCATCAATCTACACACAATACCCCATAATGACAAAGCAAAAACTGTTTTTTAGAATTTTTTGCAAATGTATATAAAACATTTTTTAAATACCTTATTTACATTAGTATTCAGACCCTTTTCTATGAGACTTGAAATTGAGCTCAATTGCATCTTGTTTCTATTGATCATCCTTGAGATGTTTCTACCACTTGAGTGGCGTCCAACTGTGGTACATTTAATTGATTGGACATGATTTGGAAAGGCACACACCTGTCTATATAAGGTCCCACAGTTGACAGTGCATGTCAGAGCAAAAACCAAGCCATGATGTCAGAGGAATTGTCCGAAGAGCTCCGAGACAGGATTGTGTCGAGGCACAGATCTGGGGTAGGCTACCAAAAAATTTCTGCAGCATTGAAGGTCCCCAAGAACACAGTGGCCTTCATCATTCTTAAATGGAAGAAGTTTGGATCCACTAAGATTCTTCCTAGAGCTGGCCTACAGACCAAACTGAGCAATCGGGGGAGAAGGGCCTTGGTCAGGGAGGTGACCAAGAACCCGATGGTCACTCTGACAGAGCGCCAGAGTTCCTCTGTGGAGATGAGAGAACCTTCCAGAAGGACAACCATCTCTGCAGCATTCCACCAATCAGGCCTTTATGGTAGAGTGGCCAGATGGAAGCCACTCCTCAGTAAAAGGCACATGACAGCCCACTTTGTCAAAAGGCACCTAAAGGACCTGAAAATAGCTGTGCAGCGACGCTCCCAATCCAGCCTGACAACGCTTGAGAGGATCTACAGCTTGTAGCGTCATACCCAATAAGACTCCAGGCTGAATATTTATGTAAATTGTTATTATTATTATTATTATTATTATTATTGACACGTATACTCCCTCTCCAGCCTCTAGGTCATCAGGCTGCTGATTATCCTGCACACTTGTCATCATCGTCTCGCGCACCTGCGCCTCACGACACTCACCTGGACACCTTTCCTCAGGTGTTATTGACTCTGTTTTCATGCCGGTGCGTTCTTTGTGTTTTGTGTTCATTGTTTCTTTTATTTATTAAAACACTCACTCCCTGAACTTGCTTCCCGACTCTCAGAGCACTCGTTAAAATGATTTATTTTTTAAAACATTTGTAAAAACTTCTTAACGTGTTTTTGCTTTGTCTTTATAGGGTATTGTGTGTAGATTGATGAGGGAAAAAAACAATTAAATCATTTTCAGAATAAGGCTGTAACGTCACAAAATGTGAAAAAAGTCAAGGGTTCTGAATACTTTCCGAATGCACTGTACATATACTGTATTACTTGCCATTGTTTATCACGGTGTGCCAACAGATTATTTATGCGATAGGCCTATATAGCACCCATATAAAAACACCATAACAACTACTGTATATTCAGTGAGGGAAAAAAGTATTTGATCCCCTGCTGATTTTGTACGTTTGCCCACTGACAAAGAAATGATCAGTCTATAATTTTAATGGTAGGTTTATTTGAACAGTGACAGACAGAATAACAACAAAAAAATCCAGGAAAACGCATGTCAAAAATGTTATAAATTGATTTGCAGTTTAATGAGGGAAATAAGTATTTGGCCCCCTCTCAATCAGAAAGATTTCTGGCTCCCAGGTGTCTTTTATACAGGTAACACAGACCTACACAAGGCTGGAATGGGCTACAAGACCATCGCCAAGCAGCTTGGTGAGAAGGTGACAACAGTTGGTGCGATTATTCGCAAATGGAAGAAACACAAAAGAACTGTCAATCTCCCTCGGCCTGGGGCTCCATGCAAGATCTCACCTCGTGGAGTTGCAATGATCATGAGAACGGTGAGGAATCAGCCCAGAACTACACGGGAGGATCTTGTCAATGATTTCAAGGCAGCTGGGACCATAGTCACCAAGAAAACAATTGGTAACACACTACGCCGTGAAGGACTGAAATCCTGCAGCGCCCGCAAGGTCCCCCTACTCAAGAAAGCATATATACATGCCCGTCTGAAGTTTGTCAATGAACATCTGAATGATTCAGAGGACAACTGGGTGAAAGTGTTGTGGTCAGATGAGACCAAAATGGAGCTCTTTGGCATCAACTCAACTCGCCGTGTTTGGAGGAGGAGGAATGCTGCCTATGACCCCAAGAACACCATCCCCACCGTCAAACATAGAGGTGGAAACATTATGCTTTGGGGGTGTTTTTCTGCTAAGGGGACAGGACAACTTCACCGCATCAAAGGGACGATGGACGGGGCCATGTACCGTCAAATCTTGGGTGAGAACCTCCTTCCCTCAGCCAGGGCATTGAAAATGGGTCGTGGATGGGTATTCCAGCATGACAATGACCCAAAACACACGGCCAAGGCAACAAAGGAGTGGCTCAAGAAGAAGCACATTAAAGTCCTGGAGTGGCCTAGCCAGTCTCCAGACCTTAATCCCATAGAAAATCTGTGGAGTGAGCTGAAGGTTTGAGTTGCCAAATGTTAGCCTCGAAACCTTATTGACTTGGAGAAGATCTGCAAAGAGGAGTGGGACAAAATCCCTCCTGAGATGTGTGCAAACCTGGTGGCCGACTACAAGAAACATCTGACCTCTGTGATTGCCAACAAGGGTTTTGCTACCAAGTACTAAGTCATGTTTTGCAGAGGGGTCAAATATTTCTTTCCCTCATTAAAATGCAAATCAATTTATAACGTTTTTTGACGTGTTTTTCAAGATTTTTTTGTTGTTATTCTGTCTCTCTCTGTTCAAATAAACCTACCATTAAAATTATAGACTGATCATTTCTTTGCCAGTGGGCAAACGTCCAAAATCAGCAGGGGATCAAATACTTTTTTCCCTCACTGTACCATCTGACATAAACAATTGTGAGCACTTTAATCCTAAAGCTTTAATCCATCAGATCAACTGACATGGAGGGTTGTTATGTTATGAAGACACTCTATTGCAGACTGTCTGAAAGTGGCCAAGTTCAAGCCATCCACAGGCCACTAGTTCTCCTCATAGTGAGTAGAGGAGGTTGAGGCTGGGGCCATACACAGAGCTGTCCCATAAGGTGCCATTTGGGGGACACAGTATGCTTTCAAACACTAATAACCCCACCACCATCTTAGCCTCAGAGGGTCAGAGGGAGGGAAGGAGGCAGGCAGACAGACAGACAGACATTTTGTTTGTCTGTGTTTAGACTGGCTCTGAGGGAAACCTGGTGCCTGAGTGAGTATGGAGTTAATTAAGCCGTAGTTTTTGAGCTGTAATTGATTGAATCCTAGTCATAATATAAATTGCAGGGCCCTAGGAGCTGCGTCTCTTTGAATTAAAACCAGTGACATCCTCGCTGAGTGGAAGACTATGTTAATAAGGGCCTTCAATGCAATCACATTGTTGTTTTGGTCTTTTTTTAAGCCAGGGTGCTTGTTTTTTTTTCTCCAACACTTTTCTCTCAAGGGGTCTTATTATACGCTTCTGTAACACTAGAGAAGTCTGTGTGCTTCGCAGTGGGGAGCCAAGAACCCCTCCTCTTGGCTCCTTTAAATCTGTCAAAGCATCTGCTGCATCCACCCTGGTAAATCCTTTGAGTGTTGGGCTAAAGGGCGGCCTTGTATCATTCATGAGTGCTGGTGGATTTCCATATCTGACACCGGGCTGCTGCCTGCCTGGCTTACTGCTGCCTGCCTGGCTTACTGCTGCCTGCCTGGCTTACTGCTGCCTGCCTGGCTTACTGCTGCCTGCCTGGTTTACTGCTGCCTGCCTGGTTTACTGCTGCCTGCCTGGTTTACTGCTGCCTGCCTGGCTTACTGCTGCCTGCCTGGCTTACTGCTGCCTGCCTGGCTTACTGCTGCCTTCCTGGTTTACCGCTGCCTGCCTGGCTTACTGCTGCCTGCCTGGCTTACTGCTGCCTGCCTGGCTTACTGCTGGAAGCTGCTGGGAGCACTTGTGTCCATATTCAGCCCTCCACCGTGAAGTGCTGCAACATATGGCGACCGAGGTGACACGTGCGCTGCGCACACAGCCACATTCTCTTCCATCGACAGTCTGTCCCTTTCTTCCTCTCCCCACTCCACACACACCGAATCCAACATTTGCATGACATTCACACTAACACAGACATTCAAATCCAAATTGAAACTGAGATTGAACTCAAATGTGTGCAGATGTGCAGGGAAGAAATATCAATGCACACACACACACGCTGGCTCATGCTTTGTGTACACACACACCCTGTATCCATTATCTCCCTCTGTCTCCATCAGTGGCCTTCTCCTTTTCTCCTGCCCTCTACCCCAGCCTCTATTCCCAGGCTGACCCTATCCTAGTGCCACTGATACTGGCCGGTAATGATGAGAAATGGAGTTATAATGCCAGTTGTTAAACCTCCGGCCGCAAAACAAATGTGCGTCTGGGACCCTGCATTTGTCTCTGAATGGATTAGGCCTTTCCTTTATATTTAATCTCACTCCAGCCTCTGCCACCCGGCTACTCTGTGTTGCTCACCATAACAAATACGCTGTAATTTTCCTCTCCCAGGCCTTTAACTGTTGAGATTCCTGCACAGTAGTAATGTTCTTTCTATTGCTCCTTATGTCTTTGTTGCAGATGTCTGTGGACATCTGTTGTCCTCGAATGTACAGTAAGACAATTTGATTTGAAGAGTAACATACTTATCCTTGAAAGAGTGTTGTCTACTGTATCAATCAGACTTGGCTGCTAGTTTTTAGACTTCCATTTAGACGGCTGTCTGGCTGCTGCATAAATTGACATAGTTCCCAGCACCTGGAAGCCATCCATCCCTCACCTCCCACTATTCTATCACATTCTCAACCCTTTCATTTCCCCTGTGTTTCAGATAGACCTCCTCTATCTATGCAACAGCTTCCTCCAACTGTCTTTCCATTGCTGTCTGTTTGTCTGTCTGTCTGCCATGTGCTAAGTGCCCAGTGTCTTTAGTGTGAAGCCACAGAACAGCCAAGGTATTTTTTCTTCATTATTAACATTTTATGCAAATACAACTCATTTGTGGATGAGAGTAAAGATTTAAAGGATCGCTCCCCAGAGTTTACTTTAGGCGTACATAGTACAGAGTTTTTTTTTAATAGTGACAACCTTTCAGTGTCTGTTGAGGCGGTAATGCCTGTTCCTCCCCAGTGCCAAAGATTATATGCTTATTATTTTCTGAGAGAAAAAAGGTCATAGAATGTTAATAAACTGGTGCCACTCTGTATTAAATTATCAAGGTGCATGAAAAATTCATTTCAAAACTTCTTTCACACTTTACGAGCCAGTGCGCAATTCACTTGTATCTTGTTAATTAAAGGAAAGGACATTTTTATTACAAGGGAGACAATAAGACAACTTGTTAAAAATATACAGTACCAGTCAGAAGTTTGGACACACCTACTCATTCAAGGGTTTTTCTTTATTTTTACTATTTTCTACATTGTAGAATAGTAGTGAAGACATCAAAACTATGAAATAACACATATGGAATGATGTAGTAACCAAAAAAGTGTAAAACAAATATTTTAGATTCTTCAAAATATCCACCCTTTGCCTTGATGACAGCTTTGCACACTATTGACATTCTCTCAACCATCTTCATGATGTAGTGACCTGGAATGCATTTCAATTAACAGGTGTGCCTTGTTAATTTGTGGAATTTCTTTCCTTAATGCGTTTGAGCCAATCAGTTGTGTTGTGACAAGGTAGGGGGGGTATACAGAAGATAGCCCTATTTGGTAAAAGCCCAAGTCCATATTATTGCAATAACAGCTCAAATAAACAAAGAGGAACAACAGTCCATCATTACTTTAAGATATGAAGGTCAGTCAATCCGGAAAATTCCAAGAACTATGAAAGGTTCTTCAAGTGCAATCTCAAAAAACATCTAGCGCTATGATGAAACTGGTTCTCATGAGGACCGCCACAGGACAGGAAGACCCAGAGTTACCTCTGCTGCATAGGATAAGTTCATTAGAGTTAAATGCACCTCAGATTGCAGCCCAAATAAATGCTTCACAGAGTTACAGACTCATCTCAACATCAACTGTTTTGAGGAGTGTGTGAATCAGGCCTTCATGGTCAAATTGCTGCACAGAAACCACTACTAAAATACACCAATAAGAAGAAGAGACTTGCTTGGGCCAAGAAACACAAGCAATGGACATTAGACCGGTGGAAATCTGTCCTTTGGTCCGATGAGTCCAAATTTGAGATTTTTGGTTCCAACCGCCCAGTCTTTGTGAGACGCAGAATAGGTGAACGGATGATCTCTGCATGTGTGGTTCCCACCATGAAGCATGGAGGAGGAGGTGTGATGGTGTGGGGGTGCTTTGCTGGTGACACTGTCTGTGATTTATTTAGAATTCAAGGCACACTTAACCAGCATGACTACCACAGCATTCTGCAGGGATACGCCATCCCATCTGGTTTGTGCTTAGTGGGACTATCATTTGTTTTTCAACAGGACATTGACCCAAAACACACCTCCAGGCTGTGTAAGGGCTATTTGACCAAGATGGAGAGTGATGGAGTGCTGCATCAGATGACCTGGCCTCCACAATCACCCGACCTCAACCCAATTGAGATGGTTTGGGATGAGTTGGACAGCAGAGTGAAGGAAAAGCAGCCAAAACTCCTTCAAGACTGTTGGAAAGCATTGCTCATTAAGCTGGTTGCAAGAATGGCAAGAGTGTGCAAAGCTGTCATCAAGGCAAAGGGTGGCTACTTTGAAGAACCTAAAATCTCAAATATATTTTGATTTGTTTAACACCTTTCTGGTTACTACATGATTCCATGTGTGATATTTCATAGTTTTGATGTCTTCACTATTATTCTACAATGTAGAAAATATAAAAAATAAAGAAAACCCCTTGAATGAGTAGGTGTGTCCAAACTTTTGACTGGTACTGTTTATTTTTTAGATCCCACGCAGTCAGTGGCTTAGCCGGGAAATATCCCCTATCATTTTTGTCGTTATCAATAGATGTCCCATATTTTGGTGAATATGGGGATATTTGGTCCCAACTCTCAAGCATTGCAGTCCTCTTCCCATAATGCCAAGCAGTGTTGTAGCTTATCAGGCCCCCTGCAAAGAGTTGCTGGATTAGCAGCTAATGTCACATCGCCTACATTTTCATTTCTTTGTTTTTACTTCAGAGGAGACAAATTGGTGATAAGACCACACAAGGGGTGAAAACATGAGTTTTTTTTGGTTTTTAGACAGGAACAGATGTAGGCCTATAAAGTGTATTTTTCTTTGTGTCCATTTTCCAAACAGCTCTTATAGGAGAACAGCACAGGCTCCATAAAGCACAGGCTCCATAGACAATGTGTATCGCATAGAGGATCTGTACATTTTCTCAAGCTGCTGCCGTGTAGATGATAAAGAATGTCAAGGTGACGTGTGCATGGTGTTTGAGGGAGAATAAAGACGGCAATGTCCTTGCTGATTCTATCAGGAGCAGCCAATCTTTACCTTGTGCAAAGGCAGGCAGGAAAGAGAGTGGGGGTGGGAAGGAGAGAAGGGAGGAGGATAGGGGAAGGAGAGCAAATGAGAGGTTGACATTCCTCCTATAAACCAACGTGAGTCCAACGTGCATGCTTATCAGGTACCGACTGCTTTTCCACCCCTATCGATCGGCAGTGTTGGGCAATGCAAATTGCAGTGGCTAGCCCAGGGTATTCTATCATCAATGGAGAGTCATTATCTTCGGCAACAACCAATATTGGATTGTTAAGCCTGGGGATAAGGTGCCTAGCAAAGCCTTCAAACAGTCACCTCTGGGATTGAAGCCTGATGGATGAATAGATCTACTGGGACTGGTTGCTAGAGGGGTTCCTGAGGCAAACTAGTGCAGTTACCAGCTCACATCTCATCTCCCCTTGCCCTGGTCTATCATCAGCGCTGCAGCCTGAAAGAATCCCCTCAGAAATAATTCATTTTTAATGTGCCTGATGGAGAGAGGGCTGCTTTGTGTTCTACAACAGCTCCATCAATCAGGAATCAGGATGGCTTTTCATGTTGAATAGGACCCTCCAGAAATATTTTAACACGAGGCCCGTGATGAGGAGATCTATAGGGAAAGTTAAAATGCCTTATGAGTTTAGCCTGACAAGACCCATTGATAGATGCAATAGACACAACAACTGCCTTCTAGCCATTTTCATGATAAATGAAAAATCCATTCATGTCTGTCTACTGACTTCATTTCTGCATACTATTATACAAAGAACTTCTTGTCTTGATATCTTGGTCAGCGGCGGCGGGCACGTCTCATTTCTTGAGCTTCCTCTGTCAGCTACTAGAATAGCCTTGACAGTAAGTGTAGTCTCCACAAAGTCATTCAGATTGTCTGACATCCACAGGCCTCCATTCACGATAGCAGTACTTGTATTTTGAAGTATGCAGGTGCTCTAAATGGATGACCTAAAAAAAACGTTGTCTCTATTGAAAGATGGAGGCCCATTGAATAAGGTGCTCGTTCCCACATTGGAGGTCTAAGCTACTCATGCACAGTCATGAATAAATCACAGATTTCCGAAGGCACTTGCGAGTAGAAATTACAGTGTTTCAGGATGTTTACGCACACAGAAATAGAAAAGGGAATAAAACATTAACATCGGCTGCCATTCCATTCCGTTTTGCTTTGGACAGCCTAAGTTGTACCTCTCCACCATCATCAGTGATGGCACGGATTTTGTGCCATGTTTAGATGCGGATAAATATTGATGTTGTTCGTTGCCTAGTGAAAATACTGCTCAGAATATTCTGCTTGTGCACTTTGTTGTAGAAACACATTTCACTAGCCTAATTGTTTTTCTGTTGCCAATACTTGAGAATTGGGTACACAAAATGCATTCATTTTTAAAATAAGACATTATTTTGCTCACATAATAATTTCTGAAACATAATACTAGTAACATGTCCGATAAGCTATGAGTGGTGCAAGCTGTTAATAACAGGAAGTAGTGTACATGTGTTCTGTGGAACATGACACCAATGGCGCCATCTAGAATGTAATTAGCTGGAATACATCATTGACCGCATTGTTTGCTGTCAGGGATATGGAATCAACCTGTCTCTGCACTGTCTTGGGTTCTCTTTTACATAACAGGTTGCAAGGCTGCAAAATACACACCTATTTTGGGACTTGAGGGAGCCAGGGAGAACATGACATGAAGGCCAGCATGGGGAGTTTGATATGCCAGATGGTATGCCTATTTCCACAGGGTTAGATATGTGGACGGGGCTCCATATCCATTCAGTCATTGCTGGCTTACCTGAGATTAACTGTTCTTCTGTTCAAGGCTGGTGGCATTAGCAGGCCACAACTCAATGGACCTCCGGCCTAAAGCTGGCAGGTTACTGCTGAATGACAGAAAATAGGCCTACAGTACACTGGCCCTCAGCCTTGTAGTACTCAACCTGTCCTCATATGCCCAATGTTGTCATATCTTAGGCCTGCAGCTACCCGCAGACAATCATATTACATTTGATTGAAAACATTTACAACTGGTGAATCATTATTTCTGAATGGCTTATTACAGCGTAATAAGTTGAGAGTTGGTGTTTCTGTTTTGTTTTTATCAGAACGCAGGGTTGCATAGCTACTGGATCTAATGATGAATCGTAATGCTTGTGCTGGCTTGTTTCATAATAATGCTTGTGCTGGCTTGTTTCATCATAATGCTTGTGGTGGCTTGTTTCATCATAATGCTTGTGGTGGCTTGTTTCATCATAATGCTTGTTGTGGCTTGTTTCATTATAATACTTGTGGTGGCTTGTTTCATCATAATGCTTGTGGTGGCTTGTTTCATTATAATGCTTGTGATGGCTTGTTTCATCATAATGCTTGTGGTGGCTTGTTTCATCATAATACTTGTGGTGGCTTATTTCATCATAATGCTTGTGCTGGCTTGTTTCATCATAATGCTTGTAGTGGCTTGTTTCATTATAATGCTTGTGCTAGTTTATTTCATCATAATGCTTGTGCTGGCTTATTTCATCATAATGCTTGTGGTGGCTTGTTTCATTATAATACTTGTGGTGGCTTATTTCATCATAATGCTTGTGCTGGCTTGTTTCATCATAATGCTTGTGGTGGCTTGTTTCATCATAATGCTTGTGGTGGCTAGTTTCATCATAATGCTTGTGGTGGCTTGTTTTAAAATAATACTTGTGGTGGCTTGTTTCATCATAATGCTTGTGCTGGCTTGTTTCATCATAATGCTTGTGCTGGCTTGTTTCATCATAATGCTTGTGCTGGCTTGTTTCATCATAATGCTTGTGGTGGCTTGTTTCATCATAATGCTTGTGGTGGCTAGTTTCATCATAATGCTTGTGGTGGCTTGTTTTAAAATAATACTTGTGGTGGCTTGTTTCATCATAATGCTTGTGGTGGCTTGTTTCATCATAATGCTTGTGCTAGCTTATTTCATCATAATGCTTGTGCTGGCTTGTTTCATCATAATGCTTGTGCTGGCTTGTTTCATCATAATGCTTGTGCTGGCTTGTTTCATCATAATGCTTGTGCTGGCTTGTTTCATCATAATGCTTGTGGTGGCTTGTTTCATCATAATGCTTGTGGTGGCTAGTTTCATCATAATGCTTGTGGTGGCTTGTTTTAAAATAATACTTGTGGTGGCTTGTTTCATCATAATGCTTGTGCTGGCTTGTTTCATCATAATGCTTGTGCTGGCTTGTTTCATCATAATGCTTGTGCTAGCTTATTTCATCATAATGCTTGCTTTTGTGTTACATATACTTCTCCAGGATAGTTCCCCAAGTCTAGTGTCTTATGCATATTTCCATTTAGCTTTTAAAGTCTTTCAAACTGCCCCAATACATCCCAAAATAAAAAAATTATAGGAATTGACCAAGTTACCAAAAGTCCATCAAGTGATGAAAATGTTTCCCCTTTCTCACTATGCCCTACTTCCATAATGGCACTCAATCCGTCCCTCTGCCATTATTACATCCTCAGAGACCAGCAGCCATAAATTGTGTGTGCGTGTGTGTGTGTGTGTGTGTGTGTGTGTGTGTGTGTGTGTGTGTGTGTGTGTGTGTGTGTGTGTGTGTGTGTGTGTGTGTGTGTGTGTGTGTGTGTGTGTGTGTTCAAATGGGAAGTCTGTTGGGTTGGGACAACCTGTAATTACAGTCAGCTGGGAAATATTTACAAGTCTTACGTTTCAGACACAAACCTGCTGAGCACTCTCATTGACATTGCATGCAAGGTTGCATCGAATATACACAAAATACATGCCAGTTTGCGGGAAACATAATAGTGTGTTATTTTAGGCCATCAGACCTTATTCTTTCTGGGGTATTTGTGTGGTATAACATGCCATGGCATAGAGTAAACACTAATGTTAAACTTTAGCCAGATTCACTGAGTCTGAGTGGGGTTGTCAGATTTTTATTCTTGGTGCTTTGTTAGCATAAGCTTTTTTGATCAGACTTCAATCATGTGAGTTAAACAGGTCATAACAGTAAACAAGAGGGCTAACTTCTACAGAAAATCTAGGAAATATCCTCCTCTTTAGACTCAAAGATTTTATTCTCCCCCCAAAAGAAAAACATTTTAACAGCATCTTCAGCTTTGAAAAGGAGGCAGATGGACAGCTCTGCTCTTTGTCAGAATGCCAATCTGTATTCCCCAGACCACTGTTAAAGTGGGAGCTGGAGAAAATCATTGCAGACTTGGGAGGTCAAAATGGATGAACTCCCAGATTTTTTTGATGGGTTGGAGAAGTACTGTATGTCTAAAACCCAAGAAAGGAGGCCAGAATGTTCTCCCCACTGTGCTAGAACAGAATGTAGATTTTTTTAGTGTAACAAAATAACAGCCCATTACAACACCATAATTGGGGTGTTAAGTGTTATTATACTGTCTTTCACTGAAATATACAGTATTAGACAATATTATTTGGTTACATTGATGGGCATTTATGTTACATAATTGTTGGATGTATGCACATATCAGAATTGGTCATTGGCAGGGCTATTTTGTGTTTTCTGTGTTCATGCATTGTGCTTTTGGCTTGGAATGTCCTTGAAAGGGGGGAGGTTGTATTAAAATGCTATGTAAAACATTGAGCATAATAATAGGCCTACGCATAGACCCTGTGCTATTGGCAAAGCCCGACTTGGCAATTCGTTTTCAAGTGACAAGAAGACGGGACTGTCGACATGTTCAATTGAGAACGACGCCGCAGTGAATCAAATTAAAGATCTAGCCCTCGTGCATTGATTGCTTTGGTCTCTTCCTGTCCTATTTTTTTTAACACACCCAGCGGAGCGAGAGCAGCTTGAAGCACAGCCTGCCAACGTTACACATTACGAAGCCCAGTCTCTCTCGTATGTGCCTGGAGAGCGTCGTGTCCGAGGCGCAGAGCGCGCTGCGTTTTCGGGACTTCTCGGCTATTCTAAAAGCGTCAATAAATTGTGGATACATTCTATTGAAATGCCTAACTCACTTGAAAGGTTTTTCACAACCTGGGATATGCAATTGATGTTATTTCCAGAGTGAAACCTTCTTATTCGTGGAATCTATTGTTAATGATCTGTCATCGGAGCTTTCATATGACTTGGATTCATATAAACGGTATTCTGGTTTGACACAAAGATCCACTGTTTTTCCTTTTTTGGGAACAAGGAACCTGTTTTTAGGACTATTCTTGGAGCACGAATAGTTTCTGCGTGTGATTGAACTTCGAAGAAAAGGAGAAATAACTGAATATTGAAAATATTACTTATGGGTTGACAGCTTTCGCCGCTGCAGACGGAAAAAACGCTCAGTAACCTAAAGATTTATTGTTTGAGCAGGTTGTTTCTTCTGTATTGTCTGCCCCGCTGTATTCTTCACGGCCGTCTGCTCTTGGACGAATTTCTTTTGCGTATTTCCGAACTGGATTTATTTGAATAAGGCTCGGTTGAAGGGTTTTGTGGACCGATATTGAATTTCTTCTCCCAATGGTTCTTTGCACGGAGGAAATCGCAACTCATTTGTTTCGGTAAGGTTATGAAATTTGATCATTGCCTTTTTGCCAATCCTTTTCGTTCGCCTCATTTCAATGTTTACCCTTTGTAACTAAAATAAAATATTAATATTTACATTATGACAGGCGGTTATATTCATTCGAATTACGAATTGGCTATTTGTCCGTTTTTAATGATGTATATTTTTCGCGCATTATTCTCTGAATATCCGCTATGCACAATGTGTTCTATTCTGTTCTATTATGAATGTATATTTAATTACTTGCACATTTTGACTGAAATAGGCTAGCCTTTATGTCAACTTTATTTATGTAATATATTTTTTGTCTATTTCTAAGCCTCCACGTTACAGCCAGTAGCGTAGTCTATAACAAATTCAACGCACGTCATTTGACACAATTTTAAGGTTGCCCTATGTCTGACACCAAGTACCACAGGAGGGGCTGTTTAATTAGTTTTTGTTCCCAAAGCAATCTGGACGTTCAAGGTTATATCAAAACGTCTTTCGATATGACCCAAAGACTCAAAGAGGCTGCTATGCGCGCTTACCGGTCCTCTATTCCAGGGCGGGCTTTTGGCTTGTTTGTTAGGATTATTTCCGTGTTCATGTATTTAAAATATGTAATTAAGGTGTACAAGCTACACTGTTGTTGTGTCTGTCTAAGTACATGTTTGGGACAACACACACCTGTACTTTATGTTCTCTTGGAATCTCTGTCATCCGGTTTAAAAGTGTACCTGCAAAAATGTTGTGTAGGATAGCTATAGCTTCATGTTTTATGGATATCCTATTGGCTATTGTGTGCAAAGCATTATTATAGTAATAACAATCTAATAACGTAGCTCTTGGAAAAATACTTTTAGACAGCCTACATCTACATTGTCCCTCTATTGTTTAAAAAGCAATCCGTTTACATGTGCATAGGCCTACATTTATTTGATACTGGACCTTTTTTTTTACAGTCATAATATACAAACCTGTAGGTTGTAACAATGTTACTTCTATATACTGATGTCATGGCAAACTTAGAAAGTTGTCCATATTCTGAACATCAGAGATAATACTGCTGCTATAGCTTAATTGGAAAATAAGTATGAAAATAGTGGGTCTCAAGAGTTCAACAGGGTCACTGGTCTACACATTGAGTGGGCGATTTGGTCACCTATTCTTGGCTAAGTGTAAAGGTCTTTGTGTGGTGGTTTCTATGAGAAGTGGATAGATAACCTCACACTTTGCAACAACAATATCACAGCCTCGAGTCTCATTTTAGTGCCTGTTCACAACGTGGTTATAGTGTTTCCATTTTACGTTGTAGTAAATGTGTATCCAAGCTAGTGAATACAGAAAATATTACTTGACTAAAAACTCCACCTCTACTGCTACACAGTACCCACCGCCTTTACCACTTCCTCTACCACCTCCCTTATGTATCTTTCTCCATTTCCTTCAACCAAATCTTTCATCTACTGCAGATGAAGCTCTGGAATTAGCTTGCAAAAAGCTCTCCTTATTCATATCTTCAAAAGCCCATTTATCTCCAGCGGAAAGCTGATAAGAAAGAGGCCTGCTTGGCAAGCCTGATAAGAGGGTGAAAAATCCTCCAGCTATTTGTGATGTTATGAGTTCAGGCTGATCACAGCTAGCTCGGGAAGACATGACAAACCTTGCATTATGAGACTAATGCCTCATGCCTCCTCAAACAAGGGGAGGAGAGGAGGGAGAAACATTAAATGGAGATTTATGTTGGATTTAATGCAAGGATTCAAAAGCGGTAGTGAAACATGAAACATCGGAGAGACTGGGGAAACGTTAAGGAAATAACCTTATTCAAATGCCATGCGGTGGTCTTCGTCCTGACAATAGGGCCTGTAAAGTTGTAATGCTATTAACCACTATCATAAAAGAGGTGATTGAGCAGTTAAGCTGTTTTAAATGGAATCGCCTGCCTGGCCTGCTACAGTACATTGCAATGGTCTCTGAAATGTAAAATAATATATTTTAAAAAAACATGTCAGTGAATCATTTGTTGATGCATTTTAGGTTAAATCTGTGAAAAGCGCTTTGGTTTGAAGGGGTAATAAACTGCACTAAATCCCCAACTGGAACCTGTCTGGAATGTTGAGCTTATCCAAATGGGCTTATTCTGATGCCTGACATGCCTGCATGCCCACTGTGAGAACGGGTTGTGAAATATGGCACCAGGGTAGGTGGGTTACATAGTAGAGTGAAAAGAGTGAAAAACACAACACTTTCACTTCACATTCATTCTGCAGCCTAGCCGTGGTACTGCTCATTCAAGGCCAGCCCTCAGGCAGTACTGTAGAGGGAGTGTTTCTCATCACCATTCTGCTCTCCATTATGTTTTTCTTGTCTTTTTTTTAGTACAGTGAGAGAGAGTGTGATCTCTTCTTTTGCTCTTTAGAATGGCAGAATAGCAGCAGTCTATTCACTGCAGTGAAGGATGGATTTACATTCCCTTCCAGTGCTGAATGTGTGCTTTCTTTCCTGCATATCCTCTGACACAGCACCAGCGTCCATATATCACATTACATCTATTGTACCAATTTGTTGGCTGGGCACTTGTTTTAAGCCTATTAAGCTGGGTGGATTTTATTGGTTGTTAAATACCTCACCTTTGTCCAATTCGCTGGGTAGAGGGAGGCGCGCTTCACAGTATATAGTATATGAATTCCCCTCGTATTCAGACTGTGACTGCATATTATTATTCTTCGATTTCTTTTTTCTAGAGGATTATTCTCAGAACACGTCACTATAACAAATGACTTGTAGCATGTGATCGTTTTCGTACTTAGAGAGGAGAACACTCCCTCCTCTGTACACTACTTATATGTAGGTCCTCTGTGTGAGAGAGATGGAGAATTTACAGGCGTCCCCATGGTACTTAGAGCATCTTAATCCTGGCAAGAGAATGACCATAAAGCTCTCTGCACCAAAAGCAGTGGGAGACCTGCGAAAGAGGAACAGAGGAAACCAGCAGCAGAGAGAGAGAGAGAGAGAGATGGGGTTGGCAAGTGGCACTTTAATGTGCACTGCAGAGATGTCTCTGTTTTTAACATAAATGTTATAAATAACATGAATGGGTCGCACAAGGCCACTGGCTATAAAGAGACAGGGTGTTGGCAAAACAAAATGCATTTTTCCCCTGTCTTTTTATTGCTGCAGTCTGTGGACAGTGGGTCCCTGCAGAGCCTGTGTGATTTTAACTGCTCTGTACAGGGGGGATTTATGCCTCTGCCCAAATGGAAGTGACCAGTGACCTTTCCCGTGGCGTTGGCCAGCTCTGACACTGTCACACAATAGACTGCTGCCTCCACAATTGCTGCATCTCAAATGGCACCCTATTCCCTATATAGTGCATGGCTTTTGACCAGAGCCCTATGGACCCTGGTCAAACGTAATGCACTATATAGGGAAAAGGATTCCATTTGAGACTCAGCTAATGTGTCAACGGCACAGCTTCTTCTCTGTCATCTCCTCCTATCAGATGTTATTTCCTAAATGTTGGGGCATCTGCTCGCGCTGCGCTGAGTCCCGAGGGCCACTCACGTCCTCTCTTTTCCCCCCTCTACCCTCAGTTCTAAATGTCAACTGTGCGCAGGGCCATCCAAGGCCTTTAAAATACCTCCAGGTATTGCTGCAGTCATAGGTCAGCCAGTCACTCAGCGGGTAATGTGTGTTTCATGCTCACAGCTCACAGTGGACGGACGAGGGCCACTCACCATGGGTCGCTACACAACATCCCCACCGAATGCTGGAGAGGCCAAGGGAGGAAAGGAGGGCGATGGAGGGAGGGTAGAGAGATGGGGTGGGTCAGAGTTCTAGTCCCCCCAGCACTGATCTCCCATGATGGTGATGTTGTTGTTCTCTCTTGAGCAATGGAATAAAGGACCCCCACTTCACATCAAACAGTCTCCCAACACCATCATAAATATTTCAGAGACCTCTCCCTTTATCCTCCCGGCCCTTCTCCAATTAGCCACTGACGAAGGAGGCTGGCGAGGGCCATGATCTAAAAGGAGAGAAAATAGGGAAAAACCAGAGGCCTTTGATTTTGGTACTAGTGAGCATATATCTCCCCACTCTCCAGCGTCCTCTCCTTATTGTGAGCCCTCTCAAGGAGAGGTGGAGACAATTGAGTGAATCCCCCTCTTTTCAAGCTACCGACAAGGGTCAACCTGTAATTCTGGCAGCTGCTTCACTCAGCCCTCCTCCCTTCCTCCTCCCGCCCGCCCCATCCCATCCCCAAAGCAGCTCTTTCCAGTGAGCAGGCTGTGTCTTTTGTTACCTTTATGAGGTGTAGTTAAATGTGTTCTGTGCGGCGCTGCGTGGCACCCTGTCTGAGCACCAACCCCAGGCGTGCCATTAGCCAGATATGGCTCAACTGCAGCCGTAATGATGGAGAGAGAGAACACGGCAGAGGAGAGGAACCCAGGAGTCTTACATCATGCCATTCCAGGTGTCGTGTGGACCTAATTGCCCCATCGTTTTGTACGCCCTGCAAGCCCCCTATGACACCCAGCTCATGTGTTCAGTACAGAACCTCCCTGTGCTATGTCAGGTTAGTGTAGCAGACATGAGTCGGTCATGGTCTCGTGATGAGGTAACCCTGCCTGACAACTTCAGAACTAGTGTCTGCCCTCTGCCCAACAGGACATTTCCTATTGGTCTCACGGTCTAAGACGTTGGTTGCTCCTGTGGGAGACCCGGGTTCTTATCCCGCGAGTTACACTAGCTAGAGTGTTCATGTTTCATCGCATGGCGGGTGGTAGGTGGTAGAGGCTGATAGACGGTGAGTTGTCGTGGGAAGGGTGAAAACGGCTTACACCTTTACTTTGAAGGGACGCATGTAAAAGGCTAAATATGTTAAATACTTAGTGATGGTATACAGTCCATTAACATCATAAATCGGTATATGGGAAAGTAATGTAGTCTATTACTATGAATTAAATATGAAATAGTTATATTTTATCTTCTGCATTGAATAAACGATATCTGACTATACCTGCAGGTACTCATAGAGGCTACTGAGTTGAGATTGTGGTTGAGTTGAGATTGTGGTTGGTTTAGGGTTGAGATTGTGGTTGGTTTAGGGTTGAGATTGTGGTTGGGTTAGGGTTGAGATTGTGGTTGGGTTGAGATTGTAGTTGGGTTAGGGTTGAGATTGTGGTTGGTTTAGGGTTGAGATTGTGGTTGGTTTAGGGTTGAGATTGTAGTTGGGTTAGGGTTGAGATTGTAGTTGGGTTAGGGTTGAGATTGTGGTTGAGTTGAGATTGTGGTTGGGTTAGGGTTGAGATTGTGGTTGGTTTAGGGTTGAGATTGTGGTTGGGTTAGGGTTGAGATTGTGGTTGGGTTAGGGTTGAGATTGTAGTTGGGTTAGGGTTGAGATTGTAGTTGGGTTTGGGTTGAGATTGTGGTTGTGGTTGAGTTGAGATTGTGGTTGGGTTAGGGTTGACATGGTGGTTGGGTTAGGGTTGAGATGGTGGTTGGGTTAGGGTTGACATGGTGGTTGGGTTAGGGTTGACATGGTGGTTGGGTTAGGGTTGACATGGTGGTTGGGTTAGGGTTGACATGGTGGTTGGGTTAGGGTTGACATGGTGGTTGGGTTAGGGTTGAGATTGTGGTTGGGTTAGGGTTGACATGGTGGTTGGGTCAGGGTTGACATGGTGGTTGGGTTAGGGTTGACATGGTGGTTGGGTTAGGGTTGAGATTGTGGTTGGGTTAGGGTTGACATGGTGGTTGGGTTAGGGTTTACATGGTGGTTGGGTTAGGGTTTACATGGTGGTTGGGTTAGGGTTGACATGGTGGTTGGGTTAGGGTTGAGATTGTGGTTGGGTTAGGGTTGACATGGTGGTTGGGTTAGGGTTGAGATGGTGGTTGGTTTAGGGTTGACATGGTGGTTGGGTTAGGGTTGACATGGTGGTTGGTTTAGGGTTGACATGGTGGTTGGGTTAGGGTTGACATGGTGGTTGGGTTAGGGTTGACATGGTGGTTGGGTTAGGGTTGACATGGTGGTTGGGTTAGGGTTGAGATTGTGGTTGGGTTAGGGTTGACATGGTGGTTGGGTCAGGGTTGACATGGTGGTTGGGTTAGGGTTGAGATTGTGGTTGGGTTAGGCTTGACATGGTGGTTGGGTTAGGGTTGAGATGGTGGTTGGTTTATGGTTGACATGGTGGTTGGGTTAGGGTTGACATGGTGGTTGGTTTAGGGTTGACATGGTGGTTGGGTTAGGGTTGACATGGTGGTTGGGTTAGGGTTGACATGGTGGTTGGGTTAGGGTTGACATGGTGGTTGGGTTAGGGTTGACATGGTGGTTGGGTTAGGGTTGACATGGTGGTTGGGTTAGGGTTGACATGGTGGTTGGGTTAGGGTTGACATGGTGGTTGGTTTAGGGTTGACATGGTGGTTGGGTTAGGGTTGACATGGTGGTTGGGTTAGGGTTGACATGGTGGTTGGGTTAGGGTTGACATGGTGGTTGGGTTAGGGTTGACATGGTGGTTGGTTTAGGGTTGACATGGTGGTTGGTTTAGGGTTGACATGGTGGTTGGGTTAGGGTTGACATGGTGGTTGGTTTAGGGTTGACATGGTGGTTGGTTTAGGGTTGACATGGTGGTTGGGTTAGGGTTGAGATGGTGGTTGGTTTAGGGTTGACATGGTGGTTGGGTTAGGGTTGACATGGTGGTTGGTTTAGGGTTGACATGGTGGTTGGGTTAGGGTTGACATGGTGGTTGGGTTAGGGTTGACATGGTGGTTGGGTTAGGGTTGACATGGTGGTTGGGTTAGGGTTGACATGGTGGTTGGGTTAGGGTTGACATGGTGGTTGGGTTAGGGTTGACATGGTGGTTGGGTTAGGGTTGACATGGTGGTTGGGTTAGGGTTGACATGGTGGTTGGTTAGGGTTGACATGGTGGTTGGGTTAGGGTTGACATGGTGGTTGGGTTAGGGTTGACATGGTGGTTGGTTTAGGGTTGACATGGTGGTTGGTTTAGGGTTGACATGGTGGTTGGGTTAGGGTTGACATGGTGGTTGGGTTAGGGTTGACATGGTGGTTGGGTTAGGGTTGACATGGTGGTTGGGTTAGGGTTGACATGGTGGTTGGGTTAGGGTTGACATGGTGGTTGGGTTAGGGTTGACATGGTGGTTGGGTTAGGGTTGACATGGTGGTTGGGTTAGGGTTGAGAAGAGGTGTATTTATATCACTGACAAGTGAGACGAGAGGTATCCATGATATTGAAAAGTACCTGTCTCACGCTGAGGAGTTGGAGGTTCTTAGGGATCAGACTGACAAATGGTGACTGATCGCCTCAGATTCACCCAGTGCTTCCTATTAAGCATCGCTGAGGATCTTAGCTACTATCATTAAGCTATCTCTCTCTCTCTCATATATCCTTTTATGACCCTTTCTACTTGCAGTGTATTAAATCCTATGTTAATCTCACCATGTGTTTCTCCCCTTAGTAAGCACATTTGACTGAGAGTTGGGAGCTGGTTTAATTAGATGTGAGAAAGAGATTGTGTTTTCCTCTGGATGCAGATGTGTAGGGTGGTCTGTCTGTGAGCCAGGCTGAGCAGGCTGGGGAGCGCTGTTCTGTACTGTGCTGGGGGGCTCTGTGTAACACCGTGTTGAAATGAGCCTACATACAAAACATACGGCGCCCTCGTTGGGAAGCAGACCCCTTCGTTAGCGAGGAGCTGACGAGCTGCTGCTCACATTAGGGTAATTAACGCCGCCACAGATTGTGGAACAGCTGTGCAATTTACCACTGTGGCAACACCAACGGTCGAGGGACAGGCTCTGCAAACAGAGGAAGGTTAGAGAGCGGCTTCAGAGACCATACTGCCTCACGCCTAGACGAGGGCCCCACAAAGGGGCTAAGACCAATGATTAATATCTACAATAGATGACTGACAGTGGGCACTGTTTTGAAGCCACCGCGCCTCCATCTTTACACTCCCCCACCGTTGTAAAAATTATTTTGGAAGCTATAGAAATGCATTTATTAATGTCTACATTTGGATTTTGCCAAGTTTATTCTATTACAGACACCTTAATGCATACTTTTAAATAATATCTGAGCTAAACATAAAAAATGAAAATGAAAAAATATATTACAACATTTATATATACATTTATATATACATTTATATATATATATACATTCTAATGTTACTGTCCCCACTACAACGGCAAAAAATATTTAAATGCATGTAATTTTGTCCTTCAAACATTTAATTGAAATACAGTAGAATTCCGTTCTTTCCTATGGAGGATTGCTTCTTCTGAGGAGTGCCAATATGACCAACGGTGGCTTTAAAGCCTCTCATTGGCCAATACATAGTATCAGCAATCCAGGGTTTATATACATCTTTGGCTCAGACCCAGCCAAACCATACAGAGACCCTCTATTCAGCAGGGTAGCCAGGGAAACTTTCAAATCATATTATTTATAGAATATTCTAAAACGTGGAAAGAGTGAAGGCTACATTATTTTTGGTAGCGCTAGCAAATAGAACTACCAGATGTGAACAGACTATTTTAATTTGAAACAGAACAGGCTTTCGTCAACATAATTATAGTCAGACAAACGCTAGCTTTCAGAATTTACAGTACAACTGGAGTCTACACATACAGTACGTTAAGGTCACAACGGTGCCTGTGTTTATGTTAGAGAGTTGGAAATCCAGACATGGTGCCTAGCCGTAGCCTATCCTTGGGTAATCTAGTGGACATGCTGATTTTGGTGGCAGGCAGTCTCTGTCCCAGTCAGTCTTGTTCTAGAATAGTTGCGGAGCACGGATGGCGGGGACACATGCATGTTAAAAAGCCTCCAGACTTTCTCTCCGTGGAGTTTTAGTCTCTTTTCATCTTGCTGTTCTTGGCTTACCCCCACAGAACAAATTACATGTGAGAAGTAATGAAAGTGTCCCGCTCTCATTTTTGTTAGTTTTATATTATATTTAATGGTTACCATTCCGTCCTCTACTTGTATTCCTGTTGCTTTTGATCCATGCTGATCCTTCACAGTTAAGACATAGGGAGTGGTGAACGTGTGGTGAAATAAAATGTCCTACGCATGAAGTATAAATTCTAGTTGTGTTTCTTTGTGGGTCCCCAATCTAATTATGACAGAAAGAAACCACACACAAATATCCTGTGATATTTAACGTGTTTCTCTCGTGTTTGTGATATTCAGTGATGCCCCTTGTAAAAACATGTATAAAAGGCTCAACTTTTTTCAAGTTAAGTGCCATGCTGGTAACACTTCCTTATTCATTTTAGCTCCTTGATAAGCACACAACACTGCACTTTAGTGTATATTTCTTTAATATACTCTATATTACACAATGTACTTTTATGTAAACTGAACAAAGACCATTTTTGGGGAGCAAGACCCCACACTGCTGCCCTGTGTTTGTTAGCTGTGTCGGGCGGCGGGTGGAATTAAGGGCATGTTGTAGGATGATAAACCGGAAATCATCAACACCGACCATACTGATCACTTATCGAAGGCATTTTGCTGATATCGTTCATAAGGATAAGCAGCCTATACTAGAGAAATGTCAAGTTTGAAATGAAATAGGTTTGCTAATATGGGTGATTGTTAATGGGACAAAGGATAATAAATAAACAGTGGTGCACATTAATGTTATACACTTATCAATCTATTTCTCGTTATCTCGTCAATTCAGGCAATGTATCGCGATAGAGATTTTAGTCCATATTGCCCAGCTCTAGCATGGTATGTTGTGTGGGGAGGAAATAGGAGAAGGGCAGCAGGCTACTGGAAGAGCACAGAGCTGAGCTAAGGGTGGCCCTGGAGGGTTGACTCCTGTTGCCTGCCCCGCGTGCTCTCTCTCGCTCTCAGTTATCAAATGTCACTGACAGTGACACATCCGTGGCTGTCAGCAGGCCCTCTCGCTTCGAGAGAGAGAGAGAGAGAGAGAGAGACGGAGAGAAAGACAGAGAGAGGGAGGGAGAGAGCTCAGGGAACTTGTTAAATTTCTGCAAAGCATGCCGACTTTGACAAGAGACATTTCCTGCCTATCTCCTCTCCTCCCAACCCCTTCGCTCCCGCCATTCTCCTCCCCTCCTCGACTCAGGGACTGAGCAGGGCACAAAGAGAGAGACTGCCGTGCAACAATAATAATGTGTAAAATGTCTATCTACAGTAATGTTAGGGAAAGGCAGGCGGGCGGCAGCTGCAGTGTGTGCTGGGAGGCTAGAGTGTGTCATTTATTTATCAGCTGAGAGGAGAGAAGAAGAGAGAGGAGGGGGAGAACAGTCCCAGGCCTCTCGCTGCCAGAGGGGGCCATGCGCCTCATGAAGGATAGGAAATATAATTGGGCCTTTCTCACTCCTGGCTACAGGGCCGACTCAGACGACAGCTCTGCTTCTCTACTCTCCTCTTTTCTCCCCCTCTCTTCTCCTCTCACCCATGGTGCTCGTCGGTCACGGCTGAGGAGAGGAGGCGTCCATGGCCTTTCAGCGTCCGCACAGGGACTTTCCCAAACAAGACATGTCACTTGTGCTTACTGTGGCATTCCTTTGATCAGATGAGATTGTCCCTCGATCCTTTCCCTCCTCCCCCTCTCCCCACTCTACTCTGAGTATGCTTCTCCACTCTGTACTCGGAGTATGCCTCTCCACTCTGTACTCGGAGTATGCTTCTCCACTCTGTACTCGGAGTATGCCTCTCCACTCTGTACTCTGAGTATGCCTCTCCACTCTGTACTCTGAGTATGCCTCTCCACTCTGTACTCTGAGTATGCCTCTCCACTCTGTACTCTGAGTATGCCTCTCCACTCTGTAATCTGAGTATGTCTCTCCACTCTACTCGGAGTATGCCTCTCCACTCTACTCTGAGTGCCTCTCCACTCTGTACTCTGAGTATGTCTCTCCACTCTACTCTGAGTGCCTCTCCACTCTGTACTCGGAGTATGTCTCTCCACTCTGTACTCGGAGTATGCCTCTCCACTCTACTCTAAGTGCCTCTCCACTCTGTACTCTGAGTATGCCTCTCTCAGTGGTTTGTCCTAGGCCCGGCCGGCTGGAGGACTGACTGACTGACTGAGGCTCGACATGTGTGTGTGTGCGTGCGTGCGGGTGAGGCCCATGACATTGCTGTGGGGGACATGCCAACTGTTAGCAGTGGGGGGTTGACAGAACAAGTGCAGGCTTAGCTGTCAGAGACACAGGTCGAAATTCTTACCCATTGGGACCTGGGGGCCTCAACACCAAATACAGTAGGCCCACAGCCCCCCGCTACTCTCTACATTCCTAATCTACCACTGCTATGTATCCACCATGGAGTCTCTAATGAAGTACGAACCTTGGAGATACCAGGAGAAAAATCTGTGAAAAACAGCCAGTTAGGAGATGTGATTTGGTCCCCACTCTGTGTAGTGGTTGGGGAGTTAGGGAGCTGGTGGCGCTGGTGGTTGTACTGATGGGTGGTGCAGATTGGTGTTGGGATGGTGGTTGTACTGACGGGTGGTGAAGATAGGTGTTGGGATGGTGGTTGTACTGACGGGTGGTGAAGATAGGTGTTGGGATGGTGGTTGTACTGACGGGTGGTGCAGATTGGTGTTGGGATGGTGGATGTACTGACGGGTGGTGCAGATTGGTGTTGGGATGGTGGATGTACTGACGGGTGGTGCAGATTGGTGTTGGGATGGTGGATGTACTGACGAGTGGTGAAGATAGGTGTTGGGATGGTGGTTGTACTGACGGGTGGTGCAGATAGGTGTTGGGATGGTGGTTGTACTGACGGGTGGTGCAGATTGGTGTTGGGATGGTGGTTGTACTGACGGGTGGTGAAGATAGGTGTTGGGATGGTGGTTGTACTGACGGGTGGTGAAGATTGGTGTTGGGATGGTGGTTGTACTGACGGGTGGTGCAGATAGGTGTTGGGATGGTGGATGTACTGACGGGTGGTGCAGATTGGTGTTGGGATGGTGGTTGTACTGACGGGTGGTGGAGATTGGTGTTGGGATGGTGGATGTACTGATGGGTGGTGCAGATTGGTGTTGGGATGGTGGATGTACTGATGGGTGGTGCAGATAGGTGTTGGGATGGTGGATGTACTGACGGGTGGTGAAGATAGGTGTTGGGATGGTGGATGTACTGACGGGTGGTGCAGATTGGTGTTGGGATGGTGGTTGTACTGACGGGTGGTGGAGATTGGTGTTGGGATGGTGGATGTACTGATGGGTGGTGCAGATTGGTGTTGGGATGGTGGATGTACTGACGGGTGGTGCAGATTGGTGTTGGGATGGTGGTTGTACTGACGGGTGGTGAAGATAGGTGTTGGGATGGTGGATGTACTGACGGGTGGTGCAGATTGGTGTTGGGATGGTGGATGTACTGACGGGTGGTGCAGATTGGTGTTGGGATGGTGGATGTACTGACGGGTGGTACAGATTGGTGTTGGGATGGTGGTTGTACTGACGGGTGGTGAAGATAGGTGTTGGGATGGTGGATGTACTGATGGGTGGTGCAGATTGGTTTGGGATGGTGGATGTACTGACGGGTGGTGAAGATAGGTGTTGGGATGGTGGATGTACTGACGGGTGGTGCAGATTGGTTTGGGATGGTGGTTATACTGACGGGTGGTGCAGATTGGTGTTGGGATGGTAGTTGTACTGACGGGTGGTGCAGATTGGTGTTGGGATGGTGGATGTACTGACGGGTGGTGCAGATTGCTGTTGGGATGGTGGTTATACTGACGGGTGGTGCAGATTGGTGTTGGGATGGTGGTTGTACTGACGGGTGGTGAAGATTGGTGTTGGGATGGTGGTTGTACTGACGGGTGGTGCAGATAGGTGTTGGGATGGTGGATGTACTGACGGGTGGTGCAGATAGGTGTTGGGATGGTGGTTGTACTGACGGGTGGTGAAGATAGGTGTTGGGATGGTGGTTGTACTGACAGGGGGTGCAGATTGGTGTTGGGATGGTGGATGTACTGACGGGTGGTGCAGATTGCTGTTGGGATGGTGGTTATACTGACGGGTGGTGCAGATTGGTGTTGGGATGGTGGATGTACTGACGGGTGGTGAAGATAGGTGTTGGGATGGTGGTTGTACTGACGGGTGGTGGAGATAGGTGTTGGGATGGTGGATGTACTGACGGGTGGTGCAGATAGGTGTTGGGATGGTGGATGTACTGACGGGTGGTGCAGATAGGTGTTGGGATGGTGGTTGTACTGACGGGTGGTGAAGATAGGTGTTGGGATGGTGGTTGTACTGACGGGTGGTGCAGATTGGTGTTGGGATGGTGGTTGTACTGACGGGTGGTGCAGATTGGTGTTGGGATGGTGGTTGTACTGACGGGTGGTGCAGATTGGTAATGGGATGGTGGTTGTACTGACGGGTGGTGCAGATTGGTGTTGGGATGGTGGATGTACTGACGGGTGGTACAGATTGGTGTTGGGATGGTGGTTGTACTGACGGGTGGTGAAGATAGGTGTTGGGATGGTGGATGTACTGATGGGTGGTGCAGATTGGTTTGGGATGGTGGATGTACTGACGGGTGGTGAAGATAGGTGTTGGGATGGTGGTTGTACTGACGGGTGGTGCAGATTGGTGTTGGGATGGTGGTTGTACTGACGGGTGGTGCAGATTGGTGTTGGGATGGTGGTTGTACTGACGGGTGGTGCAGATTGGTGTTGGGATGGTGGATGTACTGACGGGTGGTGCAGATTGGTGTTGGGATGGTGGTTGTACTGACGGGTGGTGCAGATTGGTGTTGGGATGGTGGTTGTACTGACGGGTGGTGCAGATTGGTGTTGGGATGGTGGTTGTACTGACGGGTGGTGCAGATTGGTGTTGGGATGGTGGATGTACTGACGGGTGGTACAGATTGGTGTTGGGATGGTGGATGTACTGATGGGTGGTGCAGATTGGTTTGGGATGGTGGATGTACTGACGGGTGGTGCAGATTGGTGTTGGGATGGTGGATGTACTGACGGGTGGTGCAGATTGGTGTTGGGATGGTGGTTATACTGACAGGTGGTGCAGATTGGTGTTGGGATGGTGGTTATACTGACGGGTGGTGCAGATTGGTGTTGGGATGGTGGTTATACTGACGGGTGGTGCAGATTGGTGTTGGGATGGTGGATGTACTGACGGGTGGTACAGATTGGTGTTGGGATGGTGGTTGTACTGACGGGTGGTGCAGATTGGTGTTGGGATGGTGGATGTACTGATGGGTGGTGCAGATTGGTTTGGGATGGTGGATGTACTGACGGGTGGTGCAGATTGGTGTTGGGATGGTAGTTGTACTGACGGGTGGTGCAGATTGGTGTTGGGATGGTGGTTGTACTGACGGGTGGTGCAGATTGGTGTTGGGATGGTGGATGTACTGACGGGTGGTGCAGATTGGTGTTGGGATGGTGGATGTACTGACGGGTGGTGCAGATTGGTGTTGGGATGGTGGTTGTACTGACGGGTGGTGCAGATTGGTGTTGGGATGGTGGTTGTACTGACGGGTGGTGCAGATTGGTGTTGGGAGGACGCTGCAGCCTGTGAGCCCATCTGTTTTGCTAACCCTAATTGCGTATGGAGGTATTTATCTGTGGAGGCCCCCACTGGCGCCCTGCCAGCCCAGCCATCACTCTGCAGTGTGTCAATCACACTGGTGGGATGTTGGTGTGTGTGTGTGTGTGTGTGTGTGTGTGTGTGTGTGTGTGTGTCATGGGGGCAGGTACAGGAGTACAGTGTATCTTCTACACTCCAATGACCTATAGGGGGGTAGCAGGCAGGTTCACCAGGACAGCTGCGCATCCCCGCAGAGAGCACCTGAGAGGACCGGGTCACGACCTATAGGGGGGTAGCAGGCAGGTTCACCAGGACAGCTGGGCGTCCCCGCAGAGAGCACCTGAGAGGACCGGGTCACAACCTATAGGGGGGTAGCAGGCAGGTTCACCAGGACAGCTGGGCGTCCCCGCAGAGAGCACCTGAGAGGACCGGGTCACGACCTATAGGGGGGTAGCAGGCAGGTTCACCAGGACAGCTGGGCGTCCCCGCAGAGAGCACCTGAGAGGACCGGGTCACGACCTATAGGGGGTAGCTGGCAGGTTCACCAGGACAGCTGGGCGTCCCCGCAGAGAGCACCTGAGAGGACCGGGTCACGACCTATAGGGGGGTAGCTGGCAAGTTCACCAGGACAGCTGGGCGTCCCCGCAGTGAGCACCTGAGAGGACCGGGTCACGACCTATAGGGGGGTAGCAGGCAGGTTCTCTCCCTCTCTCCACCCAAACTCCCTTGCCTCCATCCTTCTCTCCCTCCATCCATCCCTCCCTCCCTCCCTCCATCCATCCCTCTCTGCCTCCATCGCTCCCCCCATCCCTCACCTCCTCCAACAATAGCTCTGTCTGGCCCAGAACAATCCCAGCTAGGCCAGGCTTTAAGGAGGCTTGTTACAGGAGAATAACAACCAGAGGAGTATGAGGAAGAGAGCAAGTCTCTGTCTGTCTGTCTGTCTGTCTGTCTGTCTGTCTGTCTGTCTGTCTGTCTGTCTGTCTGTCTGTCTGTCTGTCTGTCTGTCTGTCTGTCTGTCTGTCTGTCTCTCTCTCTCTCTCTCTCTCTCTCTCTCTCTCCCCCTGTCTGTCTCTCTCTCTCTCTCTCTCTCTCTCTCTCTCTCCCCCTGTCTTTCTCTCTCTCTCTCTCTCTCTCTCTCACCCACCCAACCACCCTCCTACCCCTCCACCATCCCTCCCTGCTGTGCCCAGCTTCACAGCTTTTAACACTTGATTAAATCCCCGTCTCTCTGCTAAAGCTTTTAAGCAGTGTGAGCAGAGGGCGAGAGAGAGCGAGAGAGAGAGAGGGCTGTATGGTGGGGTTAAAGAGTAGAGGAGATAAGTTGGAGGGGGATGAAGCTGTTCTTGGCTCTTGTGTTTGGGGCGGCACACAGGGTTTATTTTCCCCCGGGCTCTGTGGAGGGATATGGGATCCTGGATGATGTTCTTAGGCTCCATCATCTGGATTATCCACCTTTTATCACCAGGGCCTGTTTACAATGGATATCCCTCCGCTGTTGACGGAGATGCCTCTTTACGATGACAAACGTGATAATATCCAAACACTGCTCTGTATAAATGGCTCTACAATCCGCTTTATTCCCACTCTGTGGAGGAAATGCTGAATGCCATATGTTTGTATGAAAGCCCTGGAGCATGGGTTTGGTAATCCAAGGATTCTCACAAAATATGGTAACATCTTGTTTGGGGAGTTTGAATATTAATAAGCGCTGTTGCCTTGACACTGTCTGTCTGTCTGTCTGTCTGTCTGTCTGTCTGTCTGTCTGTCTGTCTGTCTGTCTGTCTGTCTGTCAACGGATCACAGAACACAGACGAGCGTCACCTGAGCAACACTGAAAAGCATCTAGCACTCATACAGAGACGGTGAAGTGACCTCAGCACTGCAGATAAAGGTTGTCATAGAATTAGCTGAAGGGTCTTTTAAAAACCAGTGGCGATTTGTAAATGGCACAACTAATTTAAGGACAGAGTTATCAGCTGTTGTGTTAATAGTAGACACAGCTTGCCTGAGAAGACTTCCTTTAGAGAAAGAAAACATTTAAGAGGTAGTTTATCGCATAATAGGCAGGTTTGGTTTATTCACAGGAAATGGCTTTGTTGGAGTGGTTCTGCAGTGGAGTAATTAGCTGGCTAACCTCTCCTCTTCCCATACTGTACGTCAGTTAGGGTCAATAGGCTGCATAATGTACACATGTCAATAGCCTCTACAGTACTTGAATGGAGATAAGACAGTCGAAATCAAGTGACACCCAAGGGGCCCTATAGACTATAGTCCTGTGTAGGTGACCTAACTCTCTGTCTTTCTATCTCTGTCCATCCAAGAGGAAACAAAGCTTTTAACGAGTGCTAAGATATTCATTGCAGCCATCATGAGCAGCCTCGGAAAATGGGATTACTGCTCGGGGGGAAGGTCTCTGCGGTTGTTGTTTCTTTTCCACATTAATAATTCAGAGAGTCGCATGTACGACAAAGTTGCTTTAACTTGCTTCATTATATTTTAATCCGGAGTGGAGTGAACATTGCTCAGCATTACTTGGAACGACAGACAACCTTTAATGGCTCTTCGTTCTGCAGAGGTCGGACTACCTTCTCTGCAAAGTAAAGTGAAACCAATGGCATCGCAAGCATTGCATCTGTAACAGTTGTCATCGGGAATAGAGGACCAAAACGCAGCAGGAATGTGGATGCTCATCTTGTATTTATTTTTAAACAAAGAGAACACCAAAATAACAAAGAACTCACAAACAACAAAACAGTCTTGTCACACTCACACAGGGGAAAAACAAGAACCACTCTCCCACAACACTACACCAAACAATTACCCATATATAGGACTCTCAATCAGAGGCAACTAGAAAACACCTGCCTCCAATTGAGAGTCCAACCCCAATAAACTAGACATAGAAATACAAAAGACTAGAGACCACATAGAAATACAAACATAGAACATAACCCCAAAAACCCGGAAATAATAAATCAAACACCCTACTACATAAATCACCCCCCCGAACCACATAAACAAAATACCCTCTGCCACGTCCACTAACAAATAACCCTTATACTGGTCAGGACGTGACAGCATCCTCCTCCCCCGGCGAATCTGTCTAGAGATTTGTGTTTAGATGGGCGATGGTTGCCAGATCCAAATTCCTCTACATGTGCTCCTTCCTAATCAGAGATAAGTGTATCTAGAGTTACCAGCACAGAGGTCCACCAAAGCTTGTGTAAGACTACAGTTGATTAACTAAGCTAGTTTCCCTATCTTTGCGGTATAGCAAAGAATGCTTATGGTAAATGGTATGAGAGTTGTTTTTTTCTCACTGTAGCCATAGAAATAAATCTACTAGAAGTTATATGTCTATGTGGTAGCATGCTGCTCCCTTTACTCATGGGTCGTAAATCTATAGTTCGAATCTATAACTAACTGATTATTGATTGTACATGCTGCTATATCAGCAGACAGTGGATGTAATTATATGTGTCTGTATGTTGTTAAGTGCATCATTGATTCTCATTTAGCACGTGACAATGAGTGCTGTGTAACTGAAACCCCATTGAGACCCCGGTGTTTTGTCACAAGGTCAGGTGTGTGTGGTACTGAGGGTGGGCATGCCAGCCAGGGACCAGGGTGAGGTTACACAGTAAGTGTGAAAGTCTGAATCATAAGCTCACTCACAAGGTCTCTGCAGTTGTTGCGCTGGCGAGAAACGGCTCGACTAGAAACATCCCTGGACTCCCTGGTCTGTTGATAGAAGCACACGGTTCGCCACGGTTAGCTCAGTACCAAAGAGCAAAGCTCCAGCTATTCACAGTGACGTGCCTCCTTGGGTATTTATAAATTTCAAACCCTTGTAAGTCACACATCTGGAGCGAGCCAATGACAGAGGAGCAATAGCACAATGCAGTGCCTTGTGGGAGAGGAATGGGATGTGTGTGACTTAGCCAGCCTGGCCAACAACGCTCTGACTACATACCAAATGGCACCCTATTCCCTGTATAGTGCACTACTTTTGACCAATAGCCCTATGAGCCCTGGTCAAAAGTAGTGCACTAAAAGTAGTGCACTAAGGGCTCTAGTCAATAGTAGTGCACTATACAGAGAATAGGGTGTCATTTGGGAGCCAACCCTTGCCTAATATCTACCCTAGCATTCCCCTCATAAACCATGTCTCTGACATGCCTGGGCTCTAGTTGTGTCATGTCACACTGTCACCAGTAGAATAAAGGCATCAATTAAAAGCTATGCCATGCCCTAAATAAAGGATGCATGTCTCTAACCCCACAGGTGCCATTTGTTATTGAATTACCCCCCAGGAGTTAGGACCCTGACCCCCCACCCTCTTGTCACAAACTGACATCCATCAACCAATGAGTACCTGACTGACCACAAACCCAGAAACACACCGCCTGCCAGGTCTCTTCCTCCTCCGCCAACGCTGTAGACGTGTTACCGTGTTTGACGATGGTGGTAGTGAAGCAACATAAAGCTGTGTTGACCCCTGCTTCCCTCTCTCCCTCCATCCTTCCTCCGTCTATTTCTAAGGACAGCTGAGTGGATGGGAGAAGTATTTCTAAAGGGCTGCCTAGGCGTTGGGTGTCCTGCCTGGCCTGGGCGTTGGGTGTCCTGCCTGGCCTGGGCGTTGGGTGTCCTGCCTGGGCGTTGGGTGTCCTGCCTGGCCTGGGCGTTGGGTGTCCTGCCTGGCCTGGGCGTTGGGTGTCCTGCCTGGCCTGGGCGTTGGGTGTCCTGCTTGGCCTGGGCGTTGGGTGTCCTGCTTGGCCTGGGCGTTGGGTGTCCTGCCTGGCCTGGGCACGAGGCCTCCCAGAGAGGTTTGGGTTTCAGATCATTTACGTCAGATGCCAGTAACCCGAGGCCGTGTCCTCTTTAAAAGTAAATTCCACTTAATGTGCCGCGTCCTTTTCCAACATGAATAGGGGCTTAGGTCTGAGCCTCCTTTATATAGTGCATACCATGTCTGTTTGTGCATGGGGGTGGGAGGTGGGGGTAAGGGGGTGGCCAGGGTGGACGTGTTGGCCAGAGATGCCAGTTCCTGCCCTCCAGTTTTCCACTCCCCTCCCCCCTCCTCCACTTTGCCTCCCTCTCTCCACCAGCCAGCAGACAAGTGACTGTATTGATCCTGTGAGAGCCTGGCCTACTTTCACGGCGGTGGCTGACATATAAGCAGGATCCTGGGCTGAATTCTTAATCCCTGACTGAATTCCGCTGCTTTGGCAGTTGGGAGATGCTGTTATTGTTACTCCCCCAGAAACACCAGCCCCGTGTGAGAGAGTGTGGAGCCATGCTGACAGGGTGTGTCAAATGTGTCTCATGGATGAAGTCTGTCTATCAGCGCAGCCGATGTCCTCCTTATAGCGCGAGTGCACTGTGTGGGCTCCACTTAGCCTGGGCTGCATCATGTTACCTCCCCACTCATGCTACACACAAGTTAACACACTTCAATAATGGGACACGGCATGTAGAAACTGTTCATTGCTGTTCGCAAAACAACGTCCATACAGGCTAGAACACTTTACAATTCAAGAAGATACCGGTAGCGTCCAGCTTTGTAGGCTAACTTTCCTTGCTAGCTTACAGCTGAAGCCAACATCAACAGATTGTTGTCATCTGTAGCTCCATGAAATCAGCCAAAACAAGCTCAATAACTCAATGCATACATAAACTTCTATTGAATATGTATTCACCTGTATTGTGAATATGTATTCACCTGTATCCAGTTTATCAATAGTTTGCCATTCAAATAAATGATTACCATTATGTTTTTATGTAGTTAAATTGGTAAAAACAAAGTCAAATTGATTGTATGATTCTATAATTAATTCATTAATCCATACATGGCTGTCTCTGAAAAATGTTGACGTATTTATTTTTTAATGTAATGATATTAAACTCAAAAGATGCAATTGAACAGAGAAGAAGTTGAGTTTATCTGTTTGGATCAGGTGCCATTCTGTGACTTTGGCAAAAACAGAAGCTGTGGTATTGTTTAGGAATAATTTTGCTATTGGGTATTGTGATAGTATCGAGTATCACAATACTAAATCTGGTATCGGTATCGAAGTAAAAATTCTGTTATCATGACAACACTACTACTGTTACAGTAGTGAGATACCACTGCACTACTGTAGTGTCCTGAAACCACTGCACTACTGTAGTGTCCTGAAACCACTGCACTACTGTAGAGTCCTGAAACCACTGCACTACTGCAGAGTCCTGATACCACTGCACTACTGTAGAGTCCTGAACCCACTGCACTACTGTAGAGTCCTGAAACCACTGCACTACTGTAGTCCTGATACCACTGCACTACTGTAGAGTCCTGAAACCACTGCACTACTGTAGTCTTGAAACCACTGCACTACTGCAGAGTCCTGATATCACTGCACTACTGTAGAGTCCTGATACCACTGCACTACTGTAGAGTCCTGAAACCACTGCACTACTGTAGTCCTGATACCAATGCACTACTGTAGAGTCCTGATACCACTGCACTACTGTAGTCCTGAAACCACTGCACTACTGTAGAGTCCTGATACCACTACACTACTGTAGAGTCCTGATACCACTGCACTCCTGCAGAGTCCTGAAACCACTGCACTACTGTAGAGTCCTGAAACCACTGCACTACTGCAGAGCCATGATACCACTGCACTACTTTAGAGTCCTGAAACCACTGCACTACTGTAGAGTCCTGAAACCACTGCACTACTGCAGAGTCCTGATACCACTGCACTACTGTAGAGTCCTGATACCACTGCACTACTGTAGAGTCCTGAAACCACTGCACTACTGTAGTGTCCTGATACCACTGCACTACAGTAACACTGCACTACTGTAGTGTCCTGATACCGCTGCACTACTGTAGAGTCCTGATACCACTGCACTACTGTAGAGTCCTGAAACCACTGCACTACTGTAGTCCTGATACCAATGCACTACTGTAGAGTCCTGATACCACTGCACTACTGTAGTCCTGAAACCACTGCACTACTGTAGAGTCCTGATACCACTGCACTACTGTAGAGTCCTGATACCACTGCACTCCTGCAGAGTCCTGAAACCACTGCACTACTGTAGAGTCCTGATACCACTGCACTACTGTAGTGTCCTGAAACCACTGCACTACTGCAGAGTCCTGATACCACTGCACTACTGTAGAGTCCTGATACCACTGCACTACTGTAGAGTCCTGAAACCACTGCACCACTGCAGAGTCCTGATACCACTGCACTACTGTAGAGTCCTGAAACAACTGCACTACTGTAGATTCCTGATACCACTGCACTACTGTAGAGTCCTGATACCACTGCACTACTGTAACACTGCACTACTGTAGTGTCCTGATACCACTGCACTACTGTAGTGTCCTGAAACCACTGCACTACTGTAACACTGCACTACTGTAGTGTCCTGATACCACTGCACTACTGTAGTGTCCTGAAACCACTGCACTACTGTAGTGTCCTGAAACCACTGCACTACTGTAGTGTCCTGAATCCACTGCACTACTGTAGTGTCCTGATACCACTGCACTACTGTAGTGTCCTGATACCACTGCACTACAGTAACACTGCACTACTGTAGTGTCCTGATACCGCTGCACTACTGTAGAGTCCTGAAACCACTGCACTACTGTAGAGTCCTGAAACCACTGCACTACTGTAGTGTCCTGAAACCACTGCACTACTGCAGAGTCCTGATACCACTGCACTACTGTAGAGTCCTGATACCACTGCACTACTGTAGAGTCCTGAAACCACTGCACTACTGTAGTGTCCTGATACCACTGCACTACAGTAACACTGCACTACTGTAGTGTCCTGATACCGCTGCACTACTGTAGAGTCCTGATACCACTGCACTACTGTAGAGTCCTGAAACCACTGCACTACTGTAGTCCTGATACCAATGCACTACTGTAGAGTCCTGATACCACTGCACTACTGTAGTCCTGAAACCACTGCACTACTGTAGAGTCCTGATACCACTGCACTACTGTAGAGTCCTGATACCACTGCACTCCTGCAGAGTCCTGAAACCACTGCACTACTGTAGAGTCCTGATACCACTGCACTACTGTAGTGTCCTGAAACCACTGCACTACTGCAGAGTGCTGATACCACTGCACTACTGTAGAGTCCTGATACCACTGCACTACTGTAGAGTCCTGAAACCACTGCACCACTGCAGAGTCCTGATACCACTGCACTACTGTAGAGTCCTGAAACAACTGCACTACTGTAGATTCCTGATACCACTGCACTACTGTAGAGTCCTGATACCACTGCACTACTGTAACACTGCACTACTGTAGTGTCCTGATACCACTGCACTACTGTAGTGTCCTGAAACCACTGCACTACTGTAACACTGCACTACTGTAGTGTCCTGATACCACTGCACTACTGTAGTGTCCTGAAACCACTGCACTACTGTAGTGTCCTGAAACCACTGCACTACTGTAGTGTCCTGAAACCACTGCACTACTGTAGTGTCCTGATACCACTGCACTACTGTAGTGTCCTGATACCACTGCACTACAGTAACACTGCACTACTGTAGTGTCCTGATACCGCTGCACTACTGTAGAGTCCTGAAACCACTGCACTACTGTAGAGTCCTGAAACCACTGCACTACTGTAGTGTCCTGATACCACTGCACTACAGTAGAGTCCTGAAACCACTGCACTACTGTAACACTGCACTACTGTAGAGTCCTGATACCACTGCACTACTGTAGAGTCCTGATACCACTTCACTACTGTAGTGTCCTGATACCACAGCACTACTGTAGAGTCCTGAAACCACTGCACTACTGTAACACTGCACTACTGTAGTGTCCTGAAACCACTGCACTATGGTAGTTTCCTAATGCGTTAAGTCCAAGACTCTGCTAAAGTCTCCTACCTACCGACCGCATCACGACGTGCCACAAATCACAGTAAAATATATCCACTTATGTATTATTGCTTTATTAATGTATGTACTGATAGTCCTTTCATGTTTCTGGTTGTAGGATAAGTATTTTAATAGATTGTATCAGTCAGTCTAGGATGTGTGTACCAGTAAATGTACACAATGGGTGCTGAGTCTAAAGTGAGGCTGAGGCTAGGTGTGTGGAGCCCAGGGGCCCATCTCATTCCATCCTACCCCATTAAAGCCTTCCTCCGTGCTTGGTGGAGCATACCACAGGCGACCACACTGCCTCCCTGGGTTGGTGAAAATACACTGTGTGGGTTGGAGGGGAAAAGAGGAGGAGGGTCACAATGCCTTGTTATCAATGTATTATTTAAATGCATTTTTTAAACAAACATGTCGTTTCCCTTTCTGGCGAATTCAAAGCTTAAGCTGCTACAGTCAGTGTGGCCTTAGGACGAGGAATAGGAGGAATGTAACTTAGTTTATAGCCTGAGGTAGGCTCACTAGATGACTGACCTAGACATTGTTCTGGTTGGAAGGGAAACAAGGTGAACAGAGTTCTAGTGAGCGGTGCTGTAAGCCCCTCTCCTCTAACAAGCTGCAGTAAGAGGAGAGGTGGTTTGTCTACCAACCACACTGCCTCCAGCTCTCATCTCTGCACCTCAGGGCGATCATACTTTCATCCCAAATAGCACCCTATTGTCTATGTAGTGCACTACGTTTGGCCAGATCCTTCTGGGCACTAAAGTAGTTTGGTAAATTGGTAACAGGGAGCCATTTGGGACACAGATTATGTCACAGAGGGCTGTAATGTATGTCTCTGTTAGGATGGTAGTTGGTGATAGAGCTCCACTGCAGCGGTGGGGGATTATTATTACATATCCTGAGGTACCTTTAACCTTTCTGTATGAACAATGCATCCTTTAGTGTGATGATTCTCAGAGAAACAATGGTGGTCTAAAATACAGATGAAGAAGGCTGTTGTCATATACCTGAGACTGAATTATTGTCAGGACTGGGTAAAGGTAACAAAAAAAGGTTGTGGTCATAGGAGATTAGGAAGACTGTCCTATAATACACACACAGGAGGAAGAGGAGGGATTGGTCAAAGCTGTCAACCAACCAATCAGAGATCATGGAGCCTTGACCATAATGGCCGTCTCCCTGGACTCTCTATCTCTGGTCTCAGCTGCCAGCCAGTCAGTCAGTCAGTCAGTCAGTCAGTCAGTCAGTCAGTCAGTCAGTCAGTAGAGAGAGAAGCGCAGGCAGGCAGGCAGGCAGGCAGGCAGGCAGGCAGGCAGGCAGCCCTCTGATCCGTATTTGCCCTGGGAGTAATGAAGAACAGCCCTGATCCCACTGAGAGATTACCTGGTCCTTATCCCACACACACATTCTGACATTAAGGAGCAGGAGAGGATGAGGAGGGCCATGGTGGGCTGTGGCCCAGCAAGCCATTCTGAACTGAGCTGGAGTGAGCCAGGCTAGATCTTCCTCCTCATTGGGAGCCAGGCTATGGTTGCGTCCCAGATGGGAACCATAGGGCTCTAGTCAAAAGTACATGAAGTGCACTATTTAGGGAAAACGGTGCCATCTGGGACGTAAACTATAACTCCCTACCATCTCCTACCAGGCTATATCTCCCTACCGTCTCCTACCAGACTATATCTTTCTACCAGCTCCTACCAGGCTATATCTCCCTACCATCTCCTACCAGGCTATATCTTTCTACCATCTCCTACCAGGCTATATCTCCCTACCATCTCCTACCAGGCTATATCTTTCTACAAATCTCCTACCAGGCTATATCTCCCTACCGTCTCCTACCAGACTATATCTTTCTACCATCTTCTACCAGGCTATATCTCCCTACCATCTCCTACCAGGCTATATCTTTCTACCATCTCCTACCAGGCTATATCTCCCTACCGTCTCCTACCAGACTATATCTTTCTACCGTCTCCTACCAGACTATATCTCCCTACCATCTCCTACCAGGCTATATCTCCCTACCATCTCCTACCAGGCTATATCTCCCTACCATCTCCTACCAGGCTATATCTCCCTACCATCCCATACCAGGCTATATCTTTCTACCATTTCCTACCAGGCTATATCTTTCTACCGTCTCCTACCAGACTATATCTTTCTACCGTCTCCTACCAGACTATATCTTTCTACCGTCTCCTACCAGACTATATCTCCCTACCGTCTCCTACCAGACTATATCTTTCTACCGTCTCCTACCAGACTATATCTTTCTACCGTCTCCTACTACCAGACTATATCTTTCTACCATCTCCTACCAGACTATATCTTTCTACCGTCTCCTACCAGACTATATCTTTCTACCGTCTCCTACCAGACTATGTCTTTCTACCATCTCCTACCAGACTATATCTTTCTACCGTCTCCTACCAGACTATATCTTTCTACCAGCTCCTACCAGGCTATATCTTTCTACCGTCTCCTACCAGGCTATATCTCCCTACCGTCTCCTACCAGACTATATCTCCCTACCGTCTCCTACCAGACTATATCTTTCTACCATCTCCTACCAGGCTATATCTCCCTACCATCTCCTACCAGGCTATATCTCCCTACCGTCTCCTACCAGACTATATCTCCCTACCATCTCCTACCAGACTATATCTTTCTACCGTCTCCTACCAGACTATATCTTTCTACCGTCTCCTACCAGGCTATATCTTTCTACCGTCTCCTACCAGGCTATATCTTTCTACCATTTCCTACCAGGATATATCTCCCTACCATCCCTTACCAGGCTATATCTCCCTACCGTCTCCTACCAGACTATATCTTTCTACCATTTCCTACCAGGATATATCTCCCTACCATCCCTTACCAGGCTATATCTCCCTACCATCTTCTACCAGGCTATATCTTTCTACTGTCTCCTACCAGGATATATCTCCCTACCATCTCCTACCAGACTATATCTTTCTACCGTCTCCTACCAGACTATATCTTTCTACCATCTCCTACCAGGCTATATCTCCCTACCGTCTCCTACCAGACTATATCTTTCTACCATCTCCTACCAGGCTATATCTCCCTACCATCTCCTACCAGGCTATATCTTTCTACCATTTCCTACCAGGATATATCTCCCTACCATCTCCTACCAGGATATATCTCCCTACCATCTCCTACCAGGCTATATCTCCCTACCATCTCCTACCAGGCTATATCTTTCTACCATTTCCTACCAGACTATATCTCCCTACCGTCCTCTACCAGACTATATCTTTCTACCACCTACCGTCTCCTACCAGACTATATCTTTCTACCATCTTTCTACCATCTATCTCCCTCCTCCATACCCTCCTACCAGGCTATATCTCCCTCCTCCATACCCTCCTACCAGGCTATATCTCCCTCCTCCATACCCTCCTACCAGGCTATATCTCCCTCCTCCATACCTTCCTACCAGGCTATATCTCCCTCCTCCATACCCTCCTACCAGGCTATATCTCCCTCCTCCATACCTTCCTACCAGGCTATATCTCCCTCCTCCATACCCTCCTACCAGGCTATATCTCCCTCCTCCATACCTTCCTACCAGGCTATATCTCCCTCCTCCATACCCTCCTACCAGGCTATATCTCCCTCCTCCATACCCTTCTACCAGGCTATATCTCCCTCCTCCATACCCTCGTACCAGGCTATATCTCCCTCCTCCATACCTTCCTACCAGGCTATATCTCCCTCCTCCATACCCTCCTACCAGGCTATATCTCCCTCCTCCATACCCTTCTACCAGGCTATATCTCCCGCCGCCATGCCCTCCTACCAGGCTATGTAGACCTTCATCCTTAGTAACAGCCAGGCTACACCAGGACTCCTTTATCACAGTACGATAACTGTGCCACACTGACCGTTATCTAACCTTGCATGGTAGATAACACTATCTCTGTGTGACCCCTCTCTGTGTTATACGAGACATGGCCAGGGAGGAGTTAGCCTAGCTAGCCACATATTATCCTCATTTTTTATCTGCAGGTTTTAGGTTCAGATTCAGCATGGGGCTAATTGAGTTAAATGGATAGTGATAGCTTAGATGATTTTGTCTGTCTTTCCTTTATTAGGCCAATTTAGCATGTGGCTTGGTGCATTATGCTGTTTAATGAATGCCGTTCTCAGCGGTTTATCTCTGTTGAAATGTGAAACAGGAATATCAATGCACAGGTTCACTTAACTGGCATTGATAGCTCATCCCAGTTCCCTAATTCACCTGGAAATGTATCCGGTAATCTGATTTAGGCACCTTTGACTCTGTCATTTCCTGCCTTTTCAAATCAAATTTTTTTCTTTCTTCCTTCTTTCTTTTTTCTTTTTCCTTCAGTCCTTCTTTTTCTCTTCTTTCCTGGGTTGAGGTTTTCATTTGTCACCCCCCTCTTGCTCCCTCTCTCCCCCTCCAGGTAGTAGAATGGGTCTGGGGCGAGCGTCCTGTGAAATATGTCATGTCCGTTTTCCTCATTTCTCCTTATCTGGTTACTGCGGCCCTAGTGGCGCCCCAGGGAGCTGCTGCCTCTGTGATTTGTGACCTTGCCTGTCTCTTGCTGCATGGGGCTTTAATGCAATGCGTGCCTCTGCCCTTCTCCTGCTGATGAAACGGGCCCCTGCACTCCCCTGATAGACTGCTAATTTGTATACTAAACCGACGGGAGGACATGATAAGGGCTAGCAACTGCTCCTCAAGAGCGGGGAGGATAGGGGTGGGGTGGGGTGGGGTGGTGGGGGTGGAAAAGGGAGAAGGGATAGTGGTAACTGAGACGCAGGGTCATATTTTACACAAAGCTCAAGCCCCTCTTTCTCTCTCTGCATTTACTTACCCGCTGCTGTTGCTAGGGAATGCAAGGCCAGGGACTCGTCCCCCCACACACACACACACACATATATACACACACACATATATATACACACACACACACACACACACACACACACACACACACACACACACACACACACACAGCATGGCTGGCTGTGAAAATGGCACTGGGGGGCTAAATACAAAGAGCTGTGCTGTGCTGTGCTGTTCTGTGTGTGTGTGTGTGTGTGTGTGTGTGTGTGTGTGTGTGTGTGTGTGTGTGTGTGTGTGTGTGTGTGTGTGTGTGTGTGTGTGTGAAGGGGGGTAGGGGGTTAGGAGGGTGCGTGCCTGCGCGGGGGGATGACTCCATTTTGCACGGTCACTCGGTGGAATGCATTAATATGTTAATAATGCTCTAAGTGAGGGAGGCTATATCTAATGCTTTCTGGTTTGTCTCAGTCTTCTCAACACCTCTGGGTGTGTATGTGGGGAGGTGTCCCACACCTGTTCTGACTGGTGGGCTGCCCTACCTCCAGCCTCCAGCCCCCTCCATCCCTGCTAACCCTGCCTATCTGCCTGACAGTGTGGGGGAAATGCTCTGCATCTTATGATAAACGACCTCTCGGGAGGTCATTAAGTTTGTGGATCATAGGAGGAGTAAAAAAAGGAGAAACGAGCGCAGAGCGAGGAGGGAGATCATTAATCTGCTGTGCCATTCAGGCAGCCAGGCCTGTTATGCATGGCTGAACACAGCAACAGGCACAGTAGTCTCAGATCCACCCTCACGTTGGCTGCTGTATCACAAGACCCACCGCCTGACGTCTCGGTTTCTCCTGCTACTAGACAGTCAGGGGCTCTATGTATCAAACGTCTCCAAATACCAGTGCTGATCTAGGATCAGGTCCCCCCTGTACATGTAATATTAATCAATATAATTTAAAAGGTCAAAATGATCTTAAATCAGCACTCCTACTCAGAGACACTTGAATTCAGGCCCAGATAGGCAAAAACAACGAGCAAGCAAGAAGAGAAAGAGGATTGGGGTTAGAGGGTGAGGTGTACTTCAAGGCCTGAGTGGGTGCGGATGAAAATATTTATCAAAGCAGTGGCTACCCTGACATGATTGTTACGTAAATGCCAGCTTTGGACCCGGTCCCAGCTCTTAATGTCAGAAGAGCTATAAGGAGGATGAATGAGGGTGGGTGGAGGAGGATGGAGGGGTGTGGGCTGCTGACAGTGGAGGAGAGGAGGAGGAAAGGAGCTGTCAGAGCAGGGTGACAGTGATGAAACACCGACCGGACCGCAAATTAACACAGTGTGTGGTGGTGAGAGGGGAGGTGGGAGGTGGCGGGTGGGCAGGGACAGAGTGGGGCTGCTGCCAGGGTAATTGAGAGCTTGGTTGTCTGTGCCAGCCAGCTTGCCCCTTCTGAGTCACCCCCCACTGGGGTCTCTCTCTCTTTCCCTCTGCTCTCTCTCCCTCTCTGGCTGCCCTGTGAAGTGCAGTGTTGCATCATGTCATGGCCGCCCAGTGCAGTGCCCTCCCTGGTGATAGTCCAGACAGAACAGCCCTGTAGTAACATACCCTCCCCTCCCTGCCTCTCCTTCCCACTCCTCTCCTCTCCCATCCCCATGGATGGATGGTGGTAGGTCTTGTACCATGGGAGGCATGCAGGGGGATGTTGGAGGACATATGGCTGAATGGTTCATGCATCAAACATAACCCATGTACACCACTACAGGGAATATAATGCATCATGATTGGCTTTGTCTAGGAGGTAGAGCAGAGGCAATAAGGCATGATCAGTATCGACCCATGGATGAAATTCAGTAGGTTTGTTCCCCTGCCTTTCTCAGCTAAATCCACTGCATGCCGTTGGATGGAGTATTATTGGCCATAGCTGGTCAATGGTGGTCAATGGGTCTTTGTTTTGTTACATGCTTCCCAAAGGGATTAGTTGGATAGTCATTGTGGATAAGAGCATCTGCTAAATGACTAAAATACAAACAGGCGGATGTGAATGTTTGTGGGTTTGGAATCACAACAGAATAACACAGCTCCAGCATTGCTTGTTTTTCATCTTCTGCAGTCTAACAGTCAAACGATTTTGCAGTTCTATTCTGTACAAAATGTACCCAGAGATTATTTTGACAGGGACTGGGAATAGGGTTTCCGCTTGGGTTTTTTATTTGCCATTTTGTTATGGTTTTGTCTTGTTCCTCCCTGACCACCACACACACATTATACTCCCCCCTCCTCCTCCTCTTTCTCCACCATTTGGAAATATCTAGCTCAGTGTTCAGGAATGAAATATCTAGCTCAGTGTTCAGGAATGAAATATCTAGCTCAGTGTTCAGGAATGAAATATCTAGCTCAATGTTCAGAAATGAAATATCTAGCTCAGTCCAGGAATGAAATATCTAGCTCAGTGTTCAGGAATGAAATATCTAGCTCAGTGTTCAGGAATTAAATATCTAGCTCAGTGTTTAGGAATTAAATATCTAGCTCAGTGTTCAGGAATGAAATATCTAGCTCAGTGTTCAGGAATGAAATATCTAGCTCAGTCCAGGAATGAAATATCTAGCTCAGTGTTCAGGAATGAAATATCTAGCTCAGTGTTCAGGAATGAAATATCTAGCTCAGTGTTCAGGAATTAAATATCTAGCTCAGTCCAGGAATGAAATATCTAGCTCAGTGTTCAGGAATGAAATATCTAGCTCAGTGTTAGGAATGAAATATCTAGCTCAGTCCAGGAATGAAATATCTAGCTCAGTGTTCAGGAATTAAATATCTAGCTCAGTCCAGGAATTAAATATCTAGCTCAGTGTTCAGGAATTAAATGTCTAGCTCAGTGTTCAGGAATGAAATATCTGGCTCAGTGTTCAGGAATGAAATATCTAGCTCAGTCCAGGAATGAAATATCTAGCTCAGTGTTCAGGAATGAAATATCTAGCTCAGTGTTCAGGAATGAAATATCTAGCTCAGTGTTCAGGAATGAAATATCTAGCTCAGTCCAGGAATGAAATATCTAGCTCAGTGTTCAGGAATGAAATATCTAGCTCAGTGTTAGGAATGAAATATCTAGCTCAGTCCAGGAAGGAAATATCTATCTCAGTGTTCAGGAATTAAATATCTAGCTCAGTCCAGGAATTAAATATCTAGCTCAGTCCAGGAATTAAATATCTAGCTCTGTCCAGGAATGAAATATCTAGCTGAGTCCAGGAATGAAATATCTAGCTCATTTTTCAGGAATTAAATATCTAGCTCAGTCCAGGAATGAAATATCTAGCTCAGTGTTCAGGAATGAAATATCTAGCTCATTGTTCGGGAATGAAATATCTAGCTCAGTCCAGGAATGAAATATCTAGCTCAGTGTTCAGGAATGAAATATCTAGCTCAGTGTTCACGAATGAAATATCTAGCTCAGTGTTCAGGAATTAAATATCTAGCTCAGTCCAGGAATTAAATATCTAGCTCAGTGTTCAGGAATGAAATATCTAGCTCAGTCTTCAGGAATGAAATATCTAGCTCAGTGTTCACGAATGAAATATCTAGCTCAGTGTTCAGGAATGAAATATCTAGCTCGGTGTTCAGGAATGAAATATCTAGCTCAGTGTTCACGAATGAAATATCTAGCTCAGTGTTCAGTAATGAAATATCTAGCTCAGTCTAGGAATGAAATATCTAGCTCAGTGTTCAGGAATGAAATATCTAGCTGAGTCCAGGAATGAAATATCTAGCTCAGTGTTCAGGAATGCAAAGCATGTAGTAAGAGCTTTAGATCAAAGGTACGGCTGCGCCCGGACAGATCGTTTGATATTAAGCACTGGGATATTGGTCTCTCAGCAGTATTCACTAAATGAGGTTAATTGATTGTGGGTAATTGCTGACCTTCCTGTCATTTTGAAATCACATCCTTAACTGATCAATGCCTTTCATAAATTCATGGATGAAGGTCATTCTGTTGATAACCTCGCTACCCAGCCTGCTGCAGAGCTAACCTCGATAACCAGCCTGCTGCAGAGCTAACCACACTACCCAGCCTGCTGCAGAGATAACCTTGGTACCCAGCGTGCTGCAGAACTAAAGCTAATTTGGCTTCATTGTGCCGAATTTTGTGGAATTTGATGTGGACATTTCAAATGGCTAACGATTTGTCATATTTCTAAGCAGTGACAGCAAACATTAATGCCCCACTACACTAAATGTCTCACTAAATGCTGGGTAGTGGTTCTCTCTCCCCATCTCCCTTCCTCCCTCTCTCTCTCTCTCTCCCTCCCTTCCTCCCTCTCTATTTGTGCTGTATTATCAGGAGGTTTATGCAGCCAATAAGTCAGACGTGTTCTGGGAAGTTGAGGGACTTTTTAAAACAAACAGTGGTCTAATTTGTAATTTGGCATTGCCTAAATTCCGGAATGATGGTGCTGCGTATGGCTCTTTGGGGAGTTAGCACTCCGTTGGTGGGATTTCACACCCCTACCCCCTCCACCCCTACCCCCTCCACCGCATTCCCTCTCTCTCTCCCTGCGCCGGGCCTGGCGAGGATACAGGAGGATTTCACAGCTGTTGTCTCCCTCCCTCCGTCTCTCTTTCTATCTTTTTTTCTCTCCAGCAGGCAGGCAGCGTGTTTTCTCACGGAGCCCGTGTGGCTCAGAGGAAGCTGAATCATAAAGCATGGCTAATGAATAAAATAAGGAAGGAAAGATGAGGCCTGCTAAAGGCTATCCTGAGAGAAGGCCAGGCCCTGAAGCATCAGGCTCAAATAGCAGACGGCCGCAAAGGTCAGGCTTCCTGCTGCCCAGTCCAAGGGCTTTTGTCTCCCAGCAATGTGGCTTGAATTTCCTTCGTTTTGAAATGGTTAGATTTCCTTGTTTCCTTTGGAAAACCTGGCCTTTGGTTGGTGCCCCCTGTCCTCTCCTCTCATTCTTCTCTTTCATTCCCAGTGTGTTTTTTAATGATGGCCATGGGTTCTCCCTCAACAAAGTGAGTGTGAAGAATTTGTTTATACATGACCTCTGCACACCACAACCGCAGGCGCAGAGACTGCCAACAGTACAGCCCTCTCGAAAAATGTAAACTTGACCAAGCTAACCCAGAAGTTCTGAAGTATAAACACATTTTATATGCCAAATACATGCCCTGTTTTCACGTGCCTTTTTAAGAACTGCCTTTGTAAGTTGGCCTTGTAATTGTGAATTATATGACTGACTCATGTGGAGTTGGTGGATACAAAACAGAGCATTAGACCTAAACATTGGTTGTTGAAACGGCTACGTTTGTTGGAATATAAAAACAACTAGGCAGCTACATAATTGGCCCTTACTGAACACATACAAACAGAGGTCTTAATATACTATAAGTTTGTTGTTTGTTTTCTTCATCTTTGTTCAAAACGGTTGTTATAGTTGTTTAGAGTATGACCTAACCATTTAGTTTTCATGACATTGTGTGCCACTCCCAGCACCCAGACCCGACCCAGCGCCCGTGTTCACTTGATAAGCTTAATTTCTCCTGTGCCATATTTTCACACAGGCCCTCCAGGGCAGCCAGTGATTCAGGCGGGCGGGCGGTGAGGCTTGGTACTGGAGCGTTTAATGTGGAGTGCTAGCTAACAAAGAGCATAGTGTTGTAGCTGCCTGGTTCTGGGAGAATGGAGGAGAGCAATGCAGAACACTCAGTCTTTCTCTCCTTTCCACTCCTCTCCACAAACAGGGTGGAATGGAACACCACAACACTGCTACTGAAGCTAAGCATTCACTTCTGTCTCTTCCTTCCACTGAAAGTGCACCGTACCCATACAGTACCATACAGTACCCATGCAGTACCATACAATACCATACTGTACCCATACAGTACCATACAATACCATACTGTACCCATACAGTACCCATGCAGTACCCATGCAGTACCATACAGTACCCATACAGTACCATAGCGTACCCATACAGTACCATACATTACCATACCATACAGTACCCATGCAGTACCATACAATACCATACTGTACCCATACAGTACCCATGCAGTACCCATGCAGTACCATACAGTACCCATACAGTACCATACAGTACTATACCGTACCCATACAGTACCATACCGTACCCATACAGTACCATACTGTAGCATACAGTACCATACAGTAACATACTGTACCATACATTGAGTGGAAGTTAAAGCGTTAGAGTTATTAGAGCACTTTGTAGGCTGGAGGAGCACTGTTATAGTTGATATTAGAGGAGAGGGTGTCTCTAGTCTAGTGTTCAGTAAAGGCAGTAGCAGTATCTAGATTGGGAGGTCTTAGAAGAAGGTCTCTCTGTATCTCTCTGATTCACTAGCATTGTTTTACATATACTGAACAAAAATATAAATGCAAAATGCAACAATTTCAACAATTATATTATAAGGAAATCAGCCAATAAAAAAAGGCCCTAATCTATGGATTTCACATGAATGGGTGGGGGCCCACCCACTGGGGAGCCAGGCCCAGACAGTCAGAAGGAGTTTTTCCCCACAAAAGAGCTTTATTACAGACAGAAATACTCCTCAGTTTCATCAGCTGTCCGGGTGGTTGGTCTCAGACGATCCTGCAGGTGAAGAAGCCAGATGTGGAGGTCCTGGGCTGGGTTGTGAGGCCGGTTGGATGTACTGCCAAATTCTCTAAAACGACATTGGAGGCAACTTATGGTAGAGAAATGAACATTAAATTCTCTGGCAACAGCATGTCAATTGCACGCTCCCTCAAAATTGGAGACATCTGTGGCATTTTGTTGTGACAAACTGCACATTTTAGAGTTGCTTTTTATTGTCCCCAGAACAAGGTGCACCTATGTAAGGATCATGCTGTTTAATCAGCTTCTTGATATGCCACCTATCAGGTGGATGGATTATCTTGGCAAAGGAGAAATGCTCACTAACAGGGATGTAAACAAATTTGTGCACAACATTTGAGAGAAATAAGCTTTTTGTGCATATGGACAATTTCGGGGATCTTTTATTTCAGCTCATGAAACATGGGACCAACAGTTTACATGTTGCATTTATATTTTTGTTCAGTGTATGTTCCCTTTGTGCAGCGTAAACTACAATGATGGCAGTTAAGGACACTGGGACTCAATGGCTTTAGCATATGGTCAGTTTTAACTGTCCCAGCAGGGAGGAAGAGGTGAGTAGGGAAATGGTGATTCACACCAAGTGTGTATAGACTTACATAGGATGAGGAAGATGTTCAGTGTTAATGCTACAATATGTAACTTTTTGGCGACCCGGCCAAATACACATAGAAATGTAAAGCTACAATATGTAGAAATGTAAGTTAGATCTTTCATTCTCGTTGAACACATGTCTAAGTGCAGTAGATCTGTTCTATGTGCTCTTTTTCTATGCTTCCCGTTCTGTTTTTGCATCTTTTACTTTTGGTTTTGTACACCAGCTTCAAACAGCTGAAAATACAATATTTTTGGTTATGGAAAATATATTTCACAGCAGTTTAGATGGTACAATGATTCTCTACACAAAGACTGCTTGTTTTGTCACATAAAATGAAATTAGGCAAACTATTAGAATTTTGGCAGCCAAGAAATGGCAGAGTGATTTCTGCATAGTTCATCTTTATTATGATCTTTTACATGCATACTTTTGTCACCATCTCGCACATTAGCAGGTTGTTTCTGGTCGATTTACGACTCCAGAGCTGTGTTTAAAAGTTTTGTGTCTCGCCGGCCGGTGCAATGTGTATTTTTGTTCAAATAAAAAGGTTTCTCTTTCTGTAGAGGTTTACCAGAATCTCCACATACAACTGACCAGGGAGGAAAAAGCTACCCGTGTTTAGTCTACAAGTCTCTTGCTGTCACTTCATGGTCAGATGCCTTTTTCCGTTTTGTCTCTGGCCCTTACTCACAGTGTGAAATTTGCCCTTCTCTCAGGAGGAACTCGACCTTAAACAACTTTTCTCAACTGAACAATTATAATGATGGAAATGATAATAGTCATTCATCCAGAGTTGGATAAAACAAATATTTAACATTTTCTCATAAAATCATGTTTTAAAGACGTAATGATTCCATATGAAAATTGAAATAAAATATATTTTATGAATTATAGTTATAGAGAAAGAAATGGATTTCTAATTTACGCTTTACATTGAGCAACATTAGCTTGGTGTGGCTGTCATTGTGTCGTGTTGTGTGTATGGTCTTTGTACATGGTCTCCTGCTCAGATTCTGCAGAGGCTGAGCCACCATACGGTACTACCCCCTTCTCTTTCTCCTCTCCGTTCCTCTCTTTCTCCTCTCCTTTCCTCTCTTTCTCCTCTCCTCCCCTCTTTCTCTGCTCCTCTCTTTCCCCTCTCCTCTCTCTCACCTCTCTCTTTCTCCTTGTTCCCCTGTCTTTTCTTTCTCCTTTCTTTTCTCCTCTCCTCTCCTCTTCTTTCCTTTGCTGTCCTCTCCTCTCTGACAACCTCCTGTGCTGTGAGTGTGAGTGGGCTGGCTGGCTTTCAGGTGGCACAACAGTGCCCCCTAATGTTACCTTGGCTCTGTCTGGACAGAGAGCTCAGCTCTGCTCAGAGAGAGGGATGTGGTGAGAATAAGGAAGTCAGTCAGGTGCAGAGAACGGGCTGCTTCTCAACAAGGCAGATTGAACACAAGTCAAGGAGTCACTGTGTTGGATATGCATGAGTGATGTAGGGTACAGTAGCTGTATTTGGCCTGAGACTTGTGTTCATATACATAGGTTACAGTAGATCATTGGAAATATGTCTGTTAGCCATCTAGGTGGATCCAATTCAATATAATGAGTGTGTCTGTAAACATTACAATTTTTACTGATGTTTTTGAAGGATCCAATCCCTTCCTATATTGTGTCATGAGTGCAATGCCGTTTGTCACATTCTCTAGGTGTCCCATGTATGGAAACTACCAGACTGTTAATGTTTCTCCTTCCTCTTGTCTTCCAGGTATCTGAAGTAGGATCCGAGAAACTCTTCTCCCCCACTACACCCGAAGGTAAGATGTTGGTTACTATATTCACACTACATTTGGATGGGCAAATCAAACCATTCTCTCCTGTGTAGTCCACCATAATCCTTGTAGATGACATGTCAATGAATACCAAGACAGTTTATTACATACCAATTATGTCTTCTGATTCTGAATTGAATGAGGACAAACCAGAACAGCTATATTTGCATATTTTCTTGCCTGGATGTGGAACTGTATTGGGACACCCAACCAAAGGTCTACTATCTCCCCTTCCCACACCAATATTCATGCTCATTAGAGTGGATTTACAGGCTCCTTGCCACATGCTTCCAATCCACAAATGGGAACGTTCCCCCAGGCTATACAAGACTTCTGACAGCAGGCTTGGCAGTAATGGCCGACAGGACAGAGGAGGGGGGAGGGCACTGAGCTTCTCAGTGAAGATAAACACAGGCCCTCTGGGAGGGAGTGGGCGAGGGGGAGGAGGGGAGGTGGGGGGAGTGCTGCACCTCTTCTCAGGCTGAATGGGGAGACATGTGGAGGGAAGGTGGGGGGTGAAGAACGGGATGGTAGGAGGCCCGAGGAGGTCAGGGCAGTCCCCTGGCTGATGAAGGATAGCAGCATGTAGCTCATGTCATGTCCCCCCAGGGCAGGAACCAGACCCATTAACAGATGCAGCATGACAGCTATTTCTGTAAAATGGGGCAATTTTCTGGAGGAGAGAGAGAAGCCAGCTTGCCTTGGATAGAGTAGGACCCAGCCTGTGTTATGCTTGAACACAAACAGTACAGAAAGACTCAGAAGGACCACTCCAGACATTACAGTGATGTGTGTGTGTGTGTGTGTGTGTGTGTGCGTGTGTGTGTGTGTGTGTATATATATATGTGTGTATACGTATGTATATACAGTGAGGGAAAAAAGTATTTGATCCCCTGCTGATTTTGTGTTTGCCCACTGACAAAGAAATGATCCGACTATAATTTTAATGGTAGGTTTATTTGAACAGTGAGAGACAGAATAACAACAAAAAAATGTTATAAATTGATTTGTATTTTAATGAGGGAAACAAGTATTTTACCCCCTCTCAATCAGAAAGATTTCTGGCTCCCAGGTGTCTTTTACACAGGTAACGAGCTGAGATTAGGAGCACACTCTTAAAGGGAGTGCTCCTAATCTCAGTTTGTTACCTGTATAAAAGACACCTGTCCACAGAAGCAATCAATCAATCAGATTCCAAACTCTCCACCATGGCCAAGACCAAAGAGCTCTCCAAGGATGCCAGGGACAAGATTGTAGACCTACACAAGGCTGGAATGGGCTACAAGACGATCGCCAAGCAGCAAGGTCCCCCTGCTCAAGAAAGCACATATACATGCCCGTCTGAAGTTTGCCAATGAACATCTGAATGACTCAGAGAACAACTGGGTGAAAGTGTTGTGGTCAGATGAGACCAAAATGGAGCTCTTTGGCATCAACTCAACTCGCCGTGTTTGGAGGAGGAGGAATGCTGCCTATGACCCCAAGAACACCATCCCCACCGTCAAACATGGAGGTGGAAACATTATGCTTTGGGGGTGTTTTTCTGCTAAGGGGACAGGACAACTTCACCACATCAAATGGACGATGGACGGGGCCATGTACTGTCAAATCTTGGGTGAGAACCTCCTTCCCTCAGCCAGGGCATTGAAAATGGGTCGTGGATGGGTATTCCAGCATGACAATGACCCAAAACACACGGCCAAGGCAACAAAGGAGTGGTTCAAGAAGAAGCACATTAAGGTCCTGGAGTGGCCTAGCCAGTCTCCAGACCTTAATCCCATAGAAAGTCTGTTGAGGGAGCTGAAGGTTCGAGTTGCCAAACGTCAGCCTCGAAACCTTAATGACTTGGAGAAGATCTGCAAAGAGGAGTGGGACAAAATCCCTCCTGAAATGTGTGCAAACCTGGTGGCCAACTACAAGAAACGTCTGACCTCTGTTATTGCCAACAAGGGTTTTGCCACCAAGTACTAAGTCTTGTTTTGCAGAGGGGTCAAATAGTTATTTCCCTCATTAAAATGAAAATTATTTTGTAACATTTTTGACATGCGTTTTTCTGTATTTTTTTGTTGTTATTCTGTCTCTCACTGTTCAAATAAACCTACCATTACAATTATAGACTGATCATTTCTTTGTAAGTGGGAAAACGTACAAAATCAGCAGGGGATCAAATACTTTTTTCCCTCACTGTATTTATATATATATATACACACACACACGTTGACTCTCTCCCCCATCCAATCGGGAGAGGGCCTAGCTGTGTCAATGGGCAAGCGAGTCTTGGTGAAATCCTGCTAATGTGAGTCCCCCCATGTCCCATGCACATCAGGCTGGCCCAGAGATTAGGACTGGACAATTACAGCCAGATCCGGGCAATCCCATCAGAGCTTGTTTGTCACAGCTGGGATCAACACCACTGTGAGTGAGTGAGTGAGTGAGTGAGTGAGTGAGTGAGTGAGTGAGTGAGTGAGTGAGTGAGTGTGTGTGTGTGTGTGTGTGTGTGTGAGTCAGACACCGGCAGCAAGAAGGGCACCGGATTAGGATGAAATGGAAAAGCCAGGGGGATGGTTTTGTCTGGATCATCTGATTAAGTGATGAGTGAGAAGTTATTATCATGCTAGTTGCTACCATTACACGTTGTTGTTTTGTACTGTAACGTATCCTAGTTTTAGGTCTTCTGTGTGTATGGTTCATACATGCGTGTGTAAGTGTGTGTATGGGTTAGCCAGGCCTGTGTGTAGAATGCAGAGCAGCCTGAGGACTGTTGTCCTCTAGTTCACCATACAGAATATCTATGTGACCCATTACCAGTCTATTACCAGTCTATCTCTAGACCAATCTACACCCTCTCTCCACTCAGCCTCTGACCATTGGGACTGCACAGCTATTGGCTCCCAGAGATTGGGTGCACTTACACACAGACTTAGACACACACACACACACACACACTTTCGATCCAAGATGGCGTAGCAGTTCAGACGTCCTGTCGTGTCCCGTGTATATATATATATATTTACATATTTTTTTTCTTCACTTATCTTTTTACATTTTTTTATTCTAAACACTCAACCTCAAAGCACTCTCCTGCAACCCGCCTCATCAATTTAAAAAAAAAAGAAAGTATTATTTACCTCATCTGAATTCCACGACAGAAGCTAGCCAGAGGTTAGCTATTTTCACTGGCTAACGTTGAAGTTCAGCTAGCTACGGTTAGCTGTCCTCAGCTATCCATTAGCTCGAAAAGCTATCGCCAGTTTTTGTACAGCGCGACTCAGACCAGAGCATATCGGACCTATTCTCTCTCCTTTCCTCGATTTCTACCGCAGGCTCTGGACATTTACACCTGGATCTTGCAGCTAACTAGCTGCTACCTGAGTGACTATTGGCAACGTCGGTCTCGGAATTAACACACACTATTACGGAGCTAGCTAGCTAGCCAGCTGAAGAATTCCGTCAGCCACTCGTGGGCTACTCCTGAGCTAGCCAGCTGAAGTGTCTCCTGGGCTACAACTCACCTATCCTGACCCGTTTTACTGCCGATGCGGAGCCCCATTGGGTCTTCACGACTGGATCACCGACGTTATCTGCCCGAGGGAGTTGTTCCAACTGGCCCCTCCGTCGCGACGTAACCTGATCGCCCATCTGCGGCCAGCTAATCGTTAGCTGTCTTTTCGGCTGCGATCTGAATAGGTCTGTCGGACACTTTTCTTGGGCCACTATAACTAACTATTTTGCCAACTTGGACAGGTCCCCCCTTCCACACGGAACCCCACTAACCCACAGACGGAAACGCACGAGGCGGCTAAAAACAGACCTCCCTCCCATCTTCCACCAGCTTGCTACCTATGGCCCGGCTAGCTGTCTGATTCTCACTGGACCCTCTGATCACTCGGCTAAGCATGCCTCTCCTTAATGTCAATATGCCTTGTCCATTGCTGTTCTGGTTAGTGTTTATTGGCTTATTTCACTGTAGAGCCTCTAGCCCTGCTCATTATACCTTATCCAACCTCTCAGTTCCTCCACCCACACATGCTATGACATCTTCTGGTTTCAATGATATTTCTAGAGACAATATCTCTCTCATAATCACTAAATGCCTAGGTTTACCTCCTCTGTACTCACATCCCACCATACCTTTGTCTGTACATTATACCTTGAAGCTATTTTATCGCCCCCAGATACCTGCTCCTTTTTCTCTCTATTCTGGACGTCACAGACGACCAATTCTTATAGCTTTTAGCCGTACCCTCATACTTATCCTTCTCTGCTCCGCTGGGGATGTAGAGGTGAATCCAGGCCCTTCAGTGCCTGGCTCCACACCTACTCCCCAGGCGCTCTCTTTTGATGACTTCTGTAACCGTAATAGCCTTGGTTTCATGCATGTTAACATTAGAAGCCTCCTCCCTAAGTTTGTTTTATTCACTGCTTTAGCACACTCTGCCAACCCGGATGTCCTGGCTGTGTCTGAATCTTGGCTTAGGAAGTCCACCAAAAACTGTGAAATCTTCATCCCTAACTACAACGTTTTCAGACAAGATAGAACGACCAAAGGGGGCGGTGTTGCAATCTACTGCAGAGATAGCTTGCAGAGTTCTGTCCTGCTATCCAGGTCTGTACCCAAACAATTTGAACTTCTACTTTTAAAAATCCACCTCTCCAAAAACAAGTCTCTCACCGTTGCCGCCTGCTATAGACCCCCCTCGGCCCCTAGCTGTGCTCTGGACACCATATGTGAACTGATTGCCCCCCATCTATCTTCAGAGCTTGTGCTACTAGGCGACCTAAACTGGGACATGCTTAACACCCCAGCCATTCTACAATCCAAGCTTGATGCCCTCAATCTCACACAAATTATTAATGAACCCACCAGGTACAACCCCAAAGCCGCAAACACTGGCACCCTCATAGATATCATCCTAACCAATGTGCCCTCTAATTACACCTCTGCTGTTTTCAACCAAGATCTCAGCGATCACTGCCTCATTGCCTGCACCCGTAATGGGTCAGCGGTCAAACGACCTCCACTCATCACTGTCAAACGCTCCCTGAAACATTTCAACGAGCAAGCCTTTCTAATCGACCTGGCCCTGGTATCCTGGAAGGATATTGACCTCATCCCGTCAGTAGAGGATGCCTGGTTATTTTTTAAAAATGCCTTCCTCTCCATCTTAAATAAGCATGCCCCTTTCAAGAAATTTAGAACCAGGAACAGATATAGCCCTTGGTTCTCCCCAGACCTGACTGCCCTTAACCAACACAAAAATATCCTGTGGCGTTCTGCATTAGCATCGAACTGCCCCCGCGATATGCAACTTTTTAGGGAAGTTAGAAACCAATACACACAGGCAGTTAGAAACGCCAAGGCTAGCTTTTTCAAACAGAAATTTGCTTCGTGCAACTCCAACTCTAAAAAGTTCTGGGACATTGTAAAGTCCATGGAGAATAAGAACACCTCCTCCCAACTGCCCACTGCACTGAGGATAGGAAACTCTGTCACCACCGATAAGCCCACTATAATTGAGAATTTCAATAAGCATTTTTCTACGGCTGGCCATGCTTTCCACCTAACTACCCCTACTGCATTCAACAGCACTGCACCCCCCACAGCTACTCGCCCAAGCCTCCCCCATTTCTCCTTCTCCCAAATCCATTCAGCTGATGTTCTGAAAGAGCTGCAAAATCTGGACCCCTACAAATCAGCTGGGCTTGACAATCTGGACCCTTTCTTTCTAAAATTATCTGCCGAAATTATTGCAACCCCTATTACTAGCCTGTTCAACCTCTCTTTCGTGTCGTCTGAGATTCCCATAGATTGGAAAGCAGCTGCTGTCATCCCCCTCTTCAAAGGAGGTGACACTCTTGACCCAAGTTGCTACAGACCTATATCCATCCTACCCTGCCTTTCTAAGGTCTTCGAAAGCCAAGTCAACAAACAGATTACCGACTATTTTGAATCCCACCGCACCCTCTCCGCTATGCAATCTGGTTTCAGAGCTGGTCATGGGTGCACCTCAGCCACGCTCAAGGTCCTAAACGACATCGTAACCGCCATCGATAAGAAACATTACTGTGCTGCCGTATTCATTGACCTGGCCAAAGCTTTTGACTCTGTTAATCACCACATCCTCATCGGCAGACTTAGTAGCCTTGGTTTCTCAAACGATTGCGTCGCCTGGTTCACCAACTACTTCTCTGACAGAGTTCAGTGTGTCAAATCGGAGGGCCTACTGTCTGGACCTCTGGCAGTCTCTATGGGGGTACCACAGGGTTCAATTCTTGGGCCAACTCTTTTCTCTGTATACATAAATGATGTCGCTCTTGCTGCTGGTGAATCTCTGATCCACCTCTACGCAGACGACACCATTCTGTATACTTCTGGCCCTTCTTTGGACACTGTGTTAACAACCCTCCAGACGAGCTTCAATGCCATTCAACTCTCCTTCCGTGGTCTCCAACTGCTCCTAAACACAAGTAAAACTAAATGTATGCTCTTCAACCGATCGCTGCCTGCACCTGCCCGCCCATCCAGCATCACTTCTCTGGACGGTTCTAACTTAGAATTTGTGGACAACTACAAATACCTAGGTGTCTGGTTAGACTGTAAACTCTCCTTCCAGACTCACATCAATCATCTCCAATCCAAAGTGAAATCTAGAATTGGCTTCCTATTTCGCAACAAAGCATCCTTCACTCATGCTGCCAAACATACCCTCGTAAAACTGACCATCCTACCAATCCTCGACTTCGGCGATGTCATTTACAAAATAGCCTCCAATACCCTACTCAACAAGCTGGATGCAGTCTATCACAGTGCCATCCGTTTTGTCACCAAAGCCCCATATACAACCCACCACTGCGACCTGTATGCTCTCGTTGGCTGGCCTTCACTTCATCATCGTCGCCAAACACATTGGCTCCAGGTCATCTACAAGACCCTGCTAGGTAAAGTCCCCCCTTATCTCCGCTCACTGGTCACCATAGCAGCACCCACCTGTAGCACGCGCTCCAGCAGGTATATCTCTCTGGTCACCCCTAAAGCCAACTCCTCCTTTGGTCGTCTCTCCTTCCTGTTCTCAGCTGCCAATGATTGGAACGAACTACAAAAATCTCTAAAACTGGAAACACTTATCTCCCTCACTAGCTTTAAGCACCTGCTATCAGAGCAGCTCACAGATCTCTGCACCTGTACATAGCCCATCTTTAATTGAGCCCAAACTACTACCTTTTCCCCTACTGTATTTATTTATTTTATTTATTTTGCTCCTTTGCACCATATTATTTATATTTTAACTTTTAACTTTCTTCAAACTACAAATCTACCATTCCAGTGTTTTTTTCTTGCCATACTTTATTTACTTTGCCACCATGGCATTTTTTTTGCCTTTACCTCCCTTATCTCACATCATTTGCTCACATTGTATATAGTCTTATTTTTTTTCTACTGCATCATTGATTGTATGTTGTTTTACTCCATGTGTAACTCTGTGTTTTTGTATGTTGTCGAACTGCTTTGCTTTATCTTGGCCAGGTCGCAATTGTAAATGAGAACTTGTTCTCAACTTGCCTACCTGGTTAAATAAAGGTGAAATAAATAAAAAATAAAAAAAATAAAAAAAACACACACACACACACACACAGTTGGTATAGCACTGAAAGTGCTAATGAGCATGTTTACTTCTTCCCTTGTATTAGTCATTAGAGGAGAGGTAGCATCACCAAATAGATGGAATGGTTTAGGACTATTAGAAGACTGGACAGTCCAACATAGTAATCAAATCAAATGTAATTTGCCACATGCGCCGAATACAACAGGTATACCATGAAACTTTAACTTTACCATGAAATGCTTACTTACAAGCCGGAGTTAAAAAATAAGAACAATTTGCAAAAGGGAAAAAGGAAATAGTAACACAATAAAATAACAATAACGAGGATTTATACAAAGAGTACCGATACTGAGTCAATGTGCAGGGGTACGAGGTAGTTAAGGTAATTTAGGTAATATGTACATGTAGGTAGGGGTCAAAGTGACTAGGCAGTCAGGATCGACGATAATCAGAGAAGCAGCAGCGTATGTGAAAGTGTGTCTGTGTGGCGTCAGTGTGTGTGTGTGTGTGGGGGGGGTAGTAGAGTCCAGTAAGTGTGCATGGAGCCAGTGCAAAAGTGGGTCAATGCAAATAGTCCGGGTAACCATTTCATTAGCTGTTCAGCGCTCTTATGGTTTGGGGGTAGAAGCTGTTCAGACTTGGCGCTCCGGTACTGCTTGCCGTGCGGTATCAGAGAGAACAGTCTATGACTGGGTGGCTGGTCTTTGAAAAATTTGAGGACCTTCCTCTGACAGTGATGTATTGGGTCGTACGCACTACCCTCAGTAGCGCCCTATGGTTGGAGGCCAAGCAGTTGCCATACCAAGCGGCGATGCAGTCAGTCAAGATGCTCTTAATGGTGTAGCTGTATAACATTTTGAGGATTTGAGGGCTCGTGTCAAATCTTTTCAGCCTCCTGAAGAAGAATATGTGTTGTTGAGCCCTCTTCACGTTGGTGTGTTTGGACCATGATAGACCCTTAGTGATGTGGAGACAGAGGAACTCAACCCGCTCCACTACAGCCCAGTCGATGTGAATGGGGGCGTGCTCGTCCCTCCATTTCCTGTAGTCCACAATCAGCTCATTTGTATTGCTGACGTTGAGTGAGAGGTTGTTGTCCTGGCACCACACTGCCAGGTCCTCTGACCTCCTCCGTATAGGCTGTCTCATCGTTGTTGGTTGTCAGGCCTACCACCATTGTATTCGGTCCCGGGAGTTGTCCTTAGCTTAATGATGAGTTTGCAGGGCACTATGGTGTTGAGCGCTGAGCTGTAGTCAATGAACAGCATTCTCACATAGGTGTTCCTTTTGTCCAGATGGGAAAGGGCAGTGTGGAGTGCAATAGAGATTACATCATCTGTGGATCTGCTGGGAGTGGGTCCAGGGTGTCTGGGAAGATGGTGTTGATGTGAGCCATGACCAGCTTTTCAAAGCACTTCATGGCTACAGATGTGAGTGCTATGGGGCGATAGTAATTTAGACAGTTTACCTTAGCGTTTTTGGGACAATGGTGGTCTGCATGAAACATGTAGGTATTACAGACTGGGTCAGGGAGAGTTTGAAAATGTCAGTGAAGACACTTGCCAGCTGGTCAGTGCATGCTCTGAGTACGTGTCCTGGTAATCCTTCTGGCTATACGGCCTTGTGAATGTTAACCTCTTTAAAGGTCTTACATTGGCTACGGAGAGCGTGATCACACAGTCGTCCAGAACAGCTGGTGCTCTCATGCATGGTTCGGCATTGCTTGCCTGGAAGCAAGCATAGAAGGTATTTTGCTCGTCTGGTAGGCTTGCATCACTGGGCAGCGCTCGGCTGGGTTTCCCTTTGTAATCTGTGATAGTTTGCAAGTCCTGCCTCATCCGACGAGCGTCAGAGCCGGTGTAGTTGGATTTGATCTTAGTCCTGTATTGATGCTTTGCATGTTTGATGGTGCGTCGGAGGGTGTAGTAGGATTTCTTATAAGCTTCCGGATTAGTGTCCTGCTCCTTGAAAGCGGCACCTTTAGCTCAGTGCAAATGTTGCCTGTAATCCATGACTTCTACTTGGGATATGTACGTACGGTCACTGCAGAACCTCAAGACTTCCTTAATATAAGAGTTTGCGCACCAGCTGTTGTTAACAAATAGACACGCACACCACCTCCCTTGAGTTTACCTGACTTTGCCGTTCTATCCTGCCGATGTATAGAAAAATCTGCTCAATATATATTTTCCATGTCCTTGTTCAGCCGCGACTCTGAGAAACATAGGATATTACAGTTTTTCAGATCACGTTGATAGGATAGTCTCGAATGGAGCTCAACAAGTTAATTCTCCAGTGATTGCACGTTCGCCAGTAGAACGTAGGGTACAGGCGGTTTATCCACCTGCCGACATAGTCTCGTCGAGTATCACACACACCAGCCTCTAAAACACTGCCTCTGCCTTTTTCAAGTGTCTGGGATTTGGGCCTTGTCCGAGATGAGCAGTATGTCCTTCACCGCCGACTCATTGCAGTAGAAATCCTCATCCAAATCCCCAGAAGATATTTTCGGTCATAGAAAACGATGGCAGAAACATTATGTACAAAAAAAGGTTAGCTCATTGAAGGCAGTGAACCACAATAATGCAAATGTGATGTGGTCTTGAGTAACACTCAGAAATGTGTTTTTTACTCAGAATTTGCAAGAGCATTTCTTATTTTCTGTATTACTACCTTCACAGCCTCTATGCAGTAGTAAACAGTATTCTTCAACTACATTTACATAATTTAGCAGAGGCTCTTATCCAGAGCAATTATGGCTATGTGCCTTGCTCAAGGGCACAGCAGCAGATTTTTCAGCTTGTTGGCTCAAGGATTTGAACCAGCGACCTTTCGGTCACTGGCCCAATGCTCTTAACCACTAGGCTACCTATTCTTTGGAGTCCTTTGTGCATGGCTGCAGTACTTCCAATGATTATGTAAGAACTGGTTCCGGTAGCTACTAGCTAGCTCTAGTATGGTACAGGACCACAGGTTGGTGGCACCTTAATTGGGGAGGATGGCTCCTGGTAATGGCTGGAGCTGAATTAGTGGAATGGTATCAAATACATCAAACATATAGTTTCCATGTGTTAGATTCCATTCGCTTCGTTCCAGCCATTATTATGAGCCGTCCTCCGATCAGCAGCCTCCACTGTATACAGGACGGATGTTACCTAACTATCAGAGTTGTTTCTCTTTAGCTTCGTTGTGAACTTCCTGAGAATTATTGATTTCCTGTAGGTTGGTATGTTCAAGGAGAAACTGTGTGAAGTCTTAAAGTCTTCTGCGGAGCTTTGGGACGTTGTATTTTTTGAAAGAGATCTGGTTGCAGTTCAGAGTTGACTTTTTTCAGTTCTTGGAAGGCGAATAAAAAGCTAAATGTAGCAGCTGAGCACGTATGGGTCCTGCCACCAAGAGAGGATAAACATACTTTCTGGGTTGTTATGAAACTCAAGCAGAGCTCCTTTTGAAAAGCAGTGACTTACCACCTACCTACCAGAGACTGGAAACACGAGACCCTAGTGAGAGGAAATGTCTGAGAGGATAGCACTCTCTCTCTCTCCCACTCTCTCACTCTCACATTCTCTCTCCCTCTCTCACTTTCTCTCACTCGCTCTCTCTGTGCCTGGGAGTCCATTTTGGCTCTGTTGTCTCTCCCGGGGTTTTCCGGTGAGTGGCTCGACGAACCTATTTTGGTCCTTGAGGCAAACCTGGGACATCTTGGGATAGGTGGGGGAGAAAGACTGGTGAAAACCCATTTCTGAAGTGGATTTGTGCCCTTGTAATCCTGATTAATTTTGACCTGTTGTGCTCATTTTAAACAACACATTACAGTACGCGTGAACACAGCGAGCTCCAGGCGAAACCAGAAGCTTAGCGGCTTTGGGAGGCTTATGAACAGCAGATGGCATTTTAAGCTGGACTTAATAAATTGTTTCCATTAAACTTACCGGCCCACACATACTGGATTAGGCGAGCGGAACAAAGGAAGGAGGAGTGTGAGCAGAAGGAAAAAACACAATTGCCACCACCACCACCACACACAATTGACTCACCATTTAACTTTCACTGTGGCCACTGTTAAAGGTGGGACATGTTTTAGCCTACTACTGCTAGAGTCACAGAGGTGGACGCCACTGTAATTGGATGTAGGGATGAACTCATCAAGGATGTCAGAGAGTATTTTGCTTAATTGATGCGAGGGTAAACAAATAAACAAATGGATAAACCCTTTAGCTTCCCTTGTGGAGGATGTAGCCTGGTTTATCCTTACCTGTTAATATATAAACACCATATAACACAAACAATGTGGAATTCAGAATAGCTCTCAGTATTTTTTGTATTTTTCATATCCTGAATTCTCAGTACCATTGTTGAGAATCCATTCCTTGCAGGGCTGAAGGATGAATACACCCCCCCCCTTCCTCCTAAGAGCTCATGGTAGCTCTCTAAGCTCTCATTATGTGCTACACGGCCGAGGGTCCCCGCGTCGAATCGCTAATCAAGCGGCCTGTCTGCACTGCAGCTCTGCCTGCCTCAATAGGTGCCGAGTGCCCTTTGTTCCTGAAGGCTGCTGTTTGCTGCATGTCAATAGCAGGGCTATGGCTTCAGCTCTGCTGGCTGGGTATACTCCACACACACAGCCTTCAGGATTATAGAATGGAGTCAGTTATAACTCCTGCATACACAAAGGAAAATAGAGAGAGCGGAGAGGAGAAGAGGTGGTGTGGGTCAGGGGCAGGGGGAACCAGCAGATGAGAGTGTGTTTGTAATGAACCAGGCGGCTCTCCACTGGCCAGGTCATTGTGATGTATAGCTAACTTCAGCGCTGTGGCGGCACAGTGTGGGTTTTCACCATTAAATAATGAATAGAGGTTGACCCTTTGACCAGCTAATCAGCTTTGCAGGATGTTGAGTCTGAGTGGAGGAGTGGAGCGGGTGGGGAGGGAGAGAGAGTGACGGACTGGGTTGGGCAGAGCTGGGCTAGGGGGGCAGTGCTGAGCTAGCTGGAGGGGCTCAGCTTGGCTTGGCTGGGGGCTGACAGGATGTGTAGTAGCGAGAACACAGGGAGGGCTGCAGGGGCTTTCTGTAGCCTACACAGGCAGATTAGAGGGCTGTATAAAAAGCAACCGTCACTGGGGAGGAATCTAAGCCTGGTAAACCTCACTGCGGTACCTACTCAGATTGGTTTGACGAAGCACAGCTCACTGGAAATGCTTTCTTTATCAGGGCCTGATGGCCTGTATTGACAGAGCACTTATGTCTGGGCGTTTGGCACACAGGCCACAGACAGACAGACAGACAGACAGACAGACAGACAGACAGACAGACAGACAGACAGACAGACAGACAGACAGACAGACAGACAGTAATGTATGTGTGCTGTGTCATGGGGAGCTGGGTCACTCCAGAAGAACCATCCTGCTGCTGGATGTTCCGCCCATAGAATAGAATGATTATATTTCTATGGTTCCACCATTAATGTTATCCCCACACTACCACCTCTGTGGCTATTGTCAAGCCTGCGCTAAAGCTCATTTGTTTTCCTGATTCAATTTACATTTTAAACAGGAGTAAATCCTTTCAGAATACCCAAGCCCTTAATATGTTTCTCCCTCCCTGTGCTGTCTGTCGTGTCCTCAACGCCAGCCGGGGGAAAACAGTGGGAAAAACAAACAGTGGGAAAACCAAATCATGTTTGAGTTTGTTTCTTTATTAATCCTCTCAGTTATTATTGTTCATGATCATAGGAGAGCTTATGAGCTGCGTGATGTTTTTGGAGAAAGCGTGTGTTATTGATGCTCCTTTTATTGATAGTACTAATGGTGTTTGTGCAGTAGTCCCTGTCAGAGAGATGAAAATAAATAGAGGGAGCGCTGCGGAGATAAGACGCGTGTTTAATTATTAATTGAGCCATTACTGAGAGAGATTGCCTTTTTTTGATTTAAGGCAGGAAGCTGGCTTCAGGGAGAGAAAAAGCTATTACAGAATTCCCAGCCTGCAATGCAGCTGTCCATCGCTCTGCCAATGCACTAGTGGAAAAACACACCCTGTTAAATGGCCTTATTCCATAAATTCTTCTTCTTCAATATTTATAGCATTTAAAATTACAATGACATTGTCATGTTCTATTTATAGAGGCAGGGAGGTGGGCGTGCCGACGGGACTAAGCCACAGCACCTTCCTGGTCGCTCCTCTGCTCTGGAAATCAACTGGAGGGATTTGTTAGGTTTATATTACAGTTCAGGAAATGATGTCAGACCACAACATACTACATTTGTCCTGTGTTTTTTTTTCTTCTAAATATGCTCTCTTTTTTTCACAATCAATTTTCTAAGACAGAAACGCAAATTGATTCAGTCAATTCAGTCTTTTCTAGAAGGACAATTAGTTCCCTTGTATTGTCAATGCTGATATGTCACACAATCCCTGAGTGGTTTGCTGGTTGCCCCTTTCATAGGGACTATTAGTTCATTAGACAACTGCTTGCTCTGTGCAAGACCTCGCTCTTCATGAAATATTAACTTAGCTCCAATGTAGAGTTGCACTGTGTTGAGTGGGGACTTGGCGTCTGAACATTGGCCCAGACCAGATATTTTAGCAATTTCACCTGGAGCATGTTCAGTAGGCATGAAACGGATAAAAATGGTCCGAAACAGAGTGAAACCAGGAGGCTCTATCTTAACTTGTCCAATACGAAATGCTTGTTTTTGTTTGCCCTTGCAAAAAGTTTATTAATACAATACAACTCTCGACAAGAGGTACGTTTTAAAATGTTTTGTTACCTTGTGCCCTAACGATCACAACCCAGTTATAGTAGCATCCAATGCAGTCATGCCAGTGCAGTGCCAGTCTTCCTGTCCTTAAAGGGCACCGCCAGGCTTTCAGGAAACCCAACACCTGTCCATCATCCTTATCACTGGCTGTCATCCATGTCAGTGCCAGTGGGTGGTGCAGGGCTGTTGTGACAGAGAGTGGGATTGTAGTTGAAGGCTTTGTGATTAGGCCTCTCTCTGTGCAGCTGTCTCAGTGGTTCATTGACTGAGTATGGATCCAGCTATAGTGCTGCTGGAGAGACGGCACTAAACAGCTAAGGGAACAATAAGGGAGCAAACATCTAATGGAGCAATTACTAAGAAGTCCCTTGTGTCCGTCACAGCTCTTTTCTGGGAGGTGGTTTATGAGGGCTGTGTCTGGTCATGCTGCTGCATAGCATATTGTTCAATATTATTTTATTCATTTATCATCTCAGCTGTGCTTCCTATTTCAAAACAGAGTGATAGGATAGTGAATATTAGGTTTACTACATTGAATCCTCATACTTTTTATCTAGTCTCTGAAGCATAAAAACTGTTTAGTGCCTAACCACCGAGCAGCCTGAGCAGCAGAGGCAGACAGTGCCTCCTCCTCCTCTTCCTCCTCCACTCAGAAAGAACAGAAGAGTGGCCATCATTTCAGTGGCCATCTGAGGATCGCTTGGCTCTATCAGCCGTTCCCCCGGCCAGCCGAAGACACCGTCCGGGGGTCAGGGTTAAATGATAAACTGCAGCACGGGCCCTCCCATCTTTATTTTCCGAGTGTGTGATTGTCATCACCTTTACACCTCCCATGTGTAAACTTCTGCCATCAGCAGCGCTGCGCAACAAATCAGCAAAACAGATGCAGACTTGCTGCGGCTGTGACCTCGTGGTGACACTTCCTTACACCTCGGCTGGCATTTCTATTTGTGGACCCATCACTTCAGACCACGCTCGGATGAGCCCGCCGCACACCACGGTACTGAAGCAATAAGGCACGTTCGATGAGGAAACGCGAAGCAGGCCATTTAATAAATGATCTGCTCATGTTTGCAAGACAAGAGGGTGAGATATTGTTTAATATAATGTTTGTTAGCTAACGTTTTCTCTGCGGCAGCTGGCCACACACTTTGAGCAGAGAGAGGATGGTAAGTGGCTGGCTAATATTGGGGATGAACTCTTTTGTCCTCCCTCAGCAGCCGAGAGTATAGACAGGACATAGAGATAGTAGAAACAACCCAGCCCAACCCTACTTAGTTTAGCTATGGTCTTCCACTGCCCCGGGCCTCTAGCTTCATTAGAAAGCGCAGTCCTCTCTACACATAGAAAAAGGGTTCCAAAAGGGTTCTTTGGCTGTCCCCATAGGAGAACCCTTTTTGGTTCCAGGTAGAAACCTCTGTATAAAGGGTTCTAGCTGGAACCAAAATAGTTCTACCTGGAACCAAAATGGTTCTACCTGGAACCAAAAAAGGTTCATCATAGGATTCTCCTTTGAGGACAGCAAAATAACCCTTTTAGGTTCTAGAAAGCATCTTTATTTCTAAGAGTGTAACTATCTCACTGTGGCATGGCTAGGCTGTGAGATCAGAGGGTTCCTGATGATGGAAAGGCTCGTTTGGAGATAATCTGCTCCCCCCTGCAGCCATCTTGTGAGGCATAAGACCACTCCGTCACATAGACGGAACACTCTCATCTCCATGGAAATGAGCCACCAACCTACCAACAGCACGGCAGCTTCCATTTTTTCTGTGACCGTTTCAGTAGGGGGCTGATCTGGTGCTGTGGCACCACTCATCTGAACCCAGTATAATAATCTCCTTCTCCAAGAGAAAGACGATCAGCTGCAGCATAGGAAGAGGTATTTGCGTTGTTTTGGTTGGGAATTACATGATGGTTGTCTTATCTCTAAAGCTAGTCAGCCTTGAATGTAACGTGTGTGTGTGTGTGTGTGTGTGTGTGTGTGTGTGTGTGTGTGTGTGTGTGTGTGTGTGTGTGCGTGCGTGTGTGCGTGCGTGCGTCACCCTTTCTTCCTAACTCCAGTTGCTGTGTGAGTGTTTTCGGCTGCTGTGTTTTGTTTGAAGAAGATCCCAGCTGTGTGCTTTTAGCCTGTCTGCATTGTTCATTCAGAGCCAATGTTGTTTGCAGATGAGGCTGTAACGTTCATGAACATAGTCAGATAGTAGGTGATTGTGGCCAAACAGGATAATGCTTGGATAATGTACAATCACTGGCAGAGGACAGTCGGCAGCCTAGATGGATATTACTAACATGCTTGTAATGGATTTGACGTTTTGGGAAGCAGTTCACACATGCTTAGAAAGAGTAGAAATCCGTAGCCAAGAACAGGATGGACATAAAAGGGTTTAAATTCCATGACAGGGAGGAAAACATCCATACTCCATACGCTGAGGGAGGGGGCATGCCAGAAGGATGCTGTGTGAGATGAGAGTCCACGCTAGGGAAGCATGAGTCCAAGCAAACAGAAATATCAGCTGTGGCATATGAAGTATTTTCATAGGAGTCGGGTGGTCCACTTCTGGTGTTTGTACAGTACACCAGCTCTCCATCACGTGGCAGCATAAAGTTAGTGTATGTGTTGCTGTCAGTGCTCACTTTAAGACAGAGCCTCTCTGTCTGCTACCACACAGCAGGCTGAGACTACAGAATACAGCTTTCTCTGCTCCAAAGAGCACCACACATGTAGGGTTAGTAGTGATAGACCCCGGCAATTAGCCCTGAACTCAACACATGACCAAATGAATAATGAGATATGCACCACTGAGAAGGAGAGCTGTGCTCAAATCAAACCCCATATTTTACCCCCGCATGGCCTTGCCAGCGTTATTAATCGCTCTCCATGTTTTGTTAAGAGAGACAAGCGGTAATTCGTTCAGACACGGGGTCTGCTGTTTCGCTGTTGGTTTTGGCTACCGCTGGTATTCCCCATGCTGCGGCTCTGGGCCCGGTCGGCTCTGACTGGCCCACTAATGGCTGCTCACTCTAATGCCCTATTCAGACACCCAGAGAAGCGACTAGAGAGCCTGTTATTCTAGTGCTGCTGTGGAGAGGAGCAAGCAGCAGGACTGAGAGACCAGTGCTGTTTGCTTTGGGTGGAAATGGAGGACAGTAGATAGAGTTCTACATCACCTAGGGAGCACTGAGCACCAGTTATCACTACATAGGTCAACTATTTTACACAGACACACATGCCTTACAAATAGATGTAATGGTCTTGAGATAGTTGGATGCTTTTTGTTTTCTTTACAAAGGACTTCATCCAGATGTGCGGTATGGCCAACCTAAGGTTTGGAGTGGGTGTGTTGACTGAGTGATAGACTAAGTGGATGCAGTGTTGTGCTGGAGAGCCCAGGAGGCCCTACAGGAGGCCCTACAGGAGGCCCTACAGGAGGCCCTACAGGAGGCCCTACAGGAGGCCCTACAGGAGGCCCTACAGGAGGCCCTACAGGAGGCCCTACAGGAGGCCCTACAGGAGGCCCTACATGAGGCCTTGTAGACCAGCTGTAGTAAAGTGCTGTGTGTTAACTGTATTATCAGCACAAGCCCACTGTAGCGTCAGGCTAATCTTGGATCAGGTGCGGCAGAAACGGCGGTAGAGGGGTCAGGGTCTTCAGAGAGGATGAGCCGTCTGTGCCTCTACCCTTTTAAAGCTGTTAAAATACACTTGAGACACTTTTAGCACAAGCATTTACACACAATCAACTCAATAGAGAGAGAGAGAGAGAGAGAGAGAGAGATACCTCAGTCTGGTTTTTGTCTTTCCCATCCAGAGGTTTAAGACAGCATGCAGATGCTACAGGTACTGTGAAATCATCAGCAGATTATAGTAAAGTATTTGATTTGTTCCATTTCAGCTTGCCGTGTGTAACTGTGAGCCAGAAGCTCCTCCAGTTGTTTAGACCGGTTTCATCTCCTGAATCAGAGTCCAATTTCTCCCTTGGCTCCAAATCCCCCAGCCGTCACACCTTCTCCTTCTCTGTGCTCAAAACAAATCAATTATTCTCTACACGTAGAGCAGTAAAGTGAAATGCTACAGCTCATATCAGTTTTGAAACTGACTAACATGGCTACTCTGGTGCTGCCGAGTGTTGGCCCAGTTCCTCAGGCCCTGTCAGCACAAAGTGTGTGTGTGTTTGTGTGTGTGTGTGTATGTCAGTGATGAGAGCAGACAGAGCTGTGTGTCTTGCAGCAGGGAGGCAGCCCACAATAGCCCCACAGCTCATGGGCTTGTCTCCATTAGTTTTCTTGACATGACTTCCTGCCCTCTGCTCCCTCTCTCCTCTCCTCTGCCTTATTAACTTCCCCTCTCTCTCCCTCCCTTCTTCCCTCCTTCCTTTCCTCTCTCCCTCTGAATGCGTGTTTATAGCTCTCTCTCTCCCTCTTGCTCTCCATGGCAGCACTCTAATCAAGAATGATGGATTGGGTGCTAGGAGGCACTGGGAGTGTTTGCTAACCTGATACACCAGCGTATTCTCACCCCTTTTGTTGTCTGTGTGGAGGACATGAGGGATCCCAAACAGCGGACGAGGCTTTGTGTGTCTTTCTAGTTAAGCTCTGCATGAGAACTAGTCTAAACATCTGCACCTTTGACAAGAGATGTATAGCAAAAGGGGCTATATTTCTGTCTTTCTTCCCCTCTCTCTGTGTGCCATTTAGAAACGTCCCCTCCTTCACTGTCTTCAGCTCTGAATAATGAAGTGGAGCTATTTTCTATTTTCTGCTGAGATTTACTCATTTTGAATGTATGGCAATTAGAGGAGGAAAATGGCATTCCTCTCTCTCTCTCTCTCTCTCTCTCGCTCTCTCGCTCTCGCTCACTCATCTTCAACAGCTGTCCCGTCTCCATCTGCAGCACTAGCCTAATGGTTAAGCACCCCAGGAGCAGCTTAGCACTGGTTACACTCTGAACATAATCCTCCTATAGGCTTGGTGTTGATTGCATCAGTGTGTCTGTCTACTGGACAGCTTGTGTCCTTGCATTTGAAACCTAACCTCGGGCACTTTCAATATCACGGGGTTGATATCTATAGAGAAACAGCCCTCCAACCCCCCCTACCCTGGTCTGGTAGATAGTGTTGTTGCTAGCTGTACTGTTCCTCTTGTAGAGGATGAACAACAGTGGGTGTATTTATCATGGAAACTCATATTTAACAGTCTGCTAGTGGTTTTATCTGAATCAATAAAAGTGCATTCTTCTTATTCTGTTTGGTCCATTACAAACTGTATGTATTTCATTTCCTTTGATTACCAATTAATCCATGAATCATTCATTTTGTCTCAGGCATTGTATGTGTCCTGTGCAGAAGCCCATCCAATAGGCATATGTCAATCTTCTGCATTTAGGAGCTAGGCCTGTCTGTTTCTGAGAGCATATTTACTCTGAAAAACTGTGATGTATAGGCTAGTCTTTGTGATTCTTGGATGAGTGCGATGTGAGACATCTGTGTGGAATTTCAATTGGAAGCAGGAATGCATTGGTGAAGGAGAGACCATTGACAAGCTCTAATGAGTACATACTGTAGGTATTCAGGCACTAATCTAAAGCCTTTGATCATTGGAGACTGTAGAGACTCGAAGGCTGGGCATGCAATAACACCAAGGTAAAACATGAAAACATTACAGAAACATGCAACAGTTGATGGATGATCTCATTCTGACAACATTGTTCTTGATACAAACATGTTTTTTTGTTGAATGTAAGCTTAGCTTCACTAAGAAGCTTGCTGTACTAGTATTTTACTGGATAACAATCCATATCCCGCTCTTTATAAAAGCACAATTTTTAATAATTTTGATTAATTTGGTGGGAATCTACATCAATATCTTGACTAAAACCCACGGTCCAATTCAAAGCGAATTGACACAGTTATCTTGAAAGCACTTGACGAAACATAATCTAGCAGAAAATATTTATCCTACCCCTTCATGGTTCTGAACAGCTATGGCCGCAAATGACAAAACATTGAATGATGGTATGACAAATGGTGAAGAGCTGTCAACCTCCCAATTGTTGCTTTGCTTTTGGGGTCGAGAGGGGAGAACAGTGAGGCTATATATTGAAATAGAGATCAGAGTGGAGAAGAAAAGTATGCAGGCTCTTTCAGCTCCCTGTCATGCCACTTGGGATCTGTTGAAGGATTTTCATTGAGCCATTTCCTTCCATTGAGAAGTAATCAGTCACTGAAAGATAATACTATATCCACTTAGTGACATGTGGGCTCGTTGCAGGTTCATTCTTGAACTGGTGTGGTAGAGTACCTTTATTTACATTTTCAAATCCCCAGAAAAAAAGCATATCCTAAAAACACATCTCTGCTGAGACTTGAAGGTCTTGTTTTCCTGTCCTGTTTTTCCCTCCTTTCTGTGTGGTTTGTAAACCAGCTGGTGGTCTTAGTAAAGCATGCTGTCCTGCAGGGCAACAAAGCAGTATTGTTGAGATTGCTAAGGCATTATGCAAGCCTAAGTAAAGCTTCCACACAGCTAAAGAATTACAGCCCACACTGAGCTTTGTGGTGCCCTGTAGAGACTCTGAAAAGGTCTTGAAGGTATCGGAGAGGAAAGGCGGGGAGGCTTGCCTGGTTCATTGGTTGGTTGGTTGGTTGGTTGGTTGGTTGGTTGGTTGTCTCTCTACACTGCTCCATGATGGGGAACAGGAGTCCAGAGCCTTTATTAGAAGTGGCAGGCGATGTCTCCAGTCATCTAGGTAATTGCAGTGCTGCGTCCTCTCCTGTAATCAGTCGAGACAGCTGCTGCCGCTGCGTTCGAGTCCAGTGGGCGAGCATGTCGTGCTAATTAATGGATTGATAAGGCCAGTGCGCTCAGCTCCACGCTGCACCGCACATCACAACTTCCTGAGATTTCCTTGAAGTTCATAGATGTTTCTCCTGCTGTCTGTCTGTCCACACAGTCCCCAGGGCAACTGCCATGGTCAGGGGTCAACAGCGGTGAAAGGGGTCAGATTCCAGACTGCAGGGTGGCCTGTGTGTGTCAGAAGAGCCATTAGACTTGAGCTTTATGTTGAAAGGCTGAAAGATGTCATCCGCCCTATTTTCCTAAGGAAGTCTCAGCAGCACTGACCTCAGACGACCCAAGGGGTTTTCATATGAGGCTGGGAGTGATGGGTTTTAGGGAGCGGGTAAAGGGGTCTTGTCCTTCTGGAAGTCATTGTGACCAGAGTTTAATTCAAGTTTAGAGTGGAACAAGGGTCTGGTTTGGCACCACTGAAGCAGAAATACATGGCTTGGGCCAGATTTTGTCCAGTCAGCACATACAGGCATCCATACTTTTATTAATAAACCTTTATTTTGACAGGGAAGTCCTACTGAGAATAGGGTCCCTTTATCAGATGAATTCTGCATAAATACATCAAACATATATTCAACATACAATATACAAAATTACAAAATATATATTTTTTTTAAAACAGACACATTTATTAACATAGTGGTGATAATTTCTCTGAACTGACCAAGGGTGACCAGAACACCTCATTTCAGAGAGCTCTGTGAGTTTTTCCAAAAGGTGCTAATTTGCCTCACCCCCTTCGACAGCAATCATGTGCCACAGGAGAAGATGGCATATGCCTGGTGCCACATATGTCCATGTGGATTTGAATCCAAGCCCAGCATACAGAAACAGAGACACTGATTCATACCAGACAGGGCTGCCAGCCCAGCCCAGCTCTTCCAAATTAACATTAGGTGCCCACAGTGGATGTGCAGGCTTTGACAGTAAACGTGTTACAGCTTCACACCCATCCCATTCTGTTGCCATCCGAGTCCTTTTGTCAGATGCAATGGACAGAACTAATTGAAACACGCCAGCTGTCCCCACTTTCTAGATATCTTGGCAGCCTCTCCCTGTTCATTTCCCATTAACATCTCTGAGTGATTTCACAAAGCATTGCCTTGGCCTCCCACTAAATGCCATTCCAAACGCTCCCAGGCAGATGAAATAGTGTGAGGAGGAGGAAACTGACCATCGCAAATTTCGCTGTGATTTGATTATTAACGTGACGATTTGCTGCTACTCAGCTAGCCGGCCTCCCATTCCTTCATTATCCTCCAAAATCATTTAGATCAAACCACTCCGCCTCTTTCTGTTTTTCTTCTTGTAACACAGAATGGCTCGCAGGCAGGCAGGCAGGCAGGCAGGCAGGCAGGCAGGCAGGCAGGCATGAGGTGTTGATTTCCAAGACTGCGTGGGTTTCCAGTCTCCTGCCAGTACCTGTTTTAGTCATTTTCCACAGCCACTCAGTCGTGAGCTAGAGGTAGCTAGGCCTTGGCATGCACAGACAGACGCTAGAGAGGTCAAAGAAGAAAAATACCAATGTTGTGAATTCCACTACTGAGAAACAGGAAAGTTTCCTGTTAGAACAGTGCCAAGCTGGAAGGGAGATCAAGGTGGAGTGTGTTTTCTACAGAACCGTCTGCCTCCTCCAACTTCTTCAGGAGACTCCTCGCTTTATTTATTTATTTATGATATATCCTTTTTTTTGTGGACGTCCCAGACTGTTTATGTTCTGGTAAAGTGATGATGTGATATGAGCAAACCGCAGAGTTTGCCTTGTAAATGAGAACGCCCGGTGGGCGAGGTGACTGCGATGACTGGGGTGGCTTGGATCTCTTATCTCTTTTCACAGCACCTGGCTTCAATGGCCTCTGGTCATGATGGAGAGAATTTACATACCCCTATGTTCTAACTTTAAAACTTTATTTGCATACAGGTTTATTTCCCCCCGTCTCTCTAGGTTGTACTGCTTATATTGGCGGTGGTGGCTGTGGTGGCCAGGTTATTCATACACCTCTCTGATTTGCATGAGTGATGGTTTGGTTGGCGACTGAATTAGGACATGATTTCGATATCTAATCCAGAGGGACGTCGGGCTCGTTTGCAGGTGGCCTTCCCAGGTGTGCCTGAAATAAATGGCAAAGCGTTGACAAAGGGTTATTTTCTATTATTTGCAAGTCATCCTTCATTTGGGTATCTACCAAAGTAAACCAATATGTTTGGATGCAAAAATAGTAATTATATGCGCACACAGTAGAACTGCTTTGGCTCTCAATGGTCTGTTGTTGTTTCGTTGAAATCCTCTTGTATTTTGTTCATTGATAATTGATTATGGACAATCTCTTATTCACAACCTATTCTCCCCAAGAGGAGAGGGGTTTATGTGAAGTAAGTCATGCACGATCAGTCAATAGGAAATACCATTATACTCTTGGTAAAGTATTCATTTTTAAGGCAATATCAGTAGAAATAGTACAAATAGGGAGGTTCAAGACCCTTGTAAGACATCACAGTAAAATGGAGGAATGTATTGCAAAAGGAAATAGCAAAATTGTATTATACTGGGAAAGATTGGTTAGTCTGTGGACATTGGAAGGTTGGGGTTAACATCAGATTGAATGGTAGATTGGCTGCTATGTGTGAAAATTCAGCACTTGAGGAAATTTGGAATATACTGTATGTATAATTATTTAACTTCATGTACCGTACATGTGGGTGAAACATTTTGTCCGTTAGTCTGCTGTAATCAGGGGAGGGCTGGTAGGGTAAAAATGAATAAAAGTAATGCACAACCTGCATTTACATGTAAAACATCCAAGACTCATCAACTATCAGTCAATCTCCTCAGACTGACATAATGATCTCTCTCTGTGAGGAGACATGGTGTCATGATGGACCACCTAATCCTTTATTGATGGCTCTGGTTGCTGGCAGCACTGACCATCTGCCCGCTATGTCTCTCTGGATGCGTTCCAAATAGCACCCTTTTCTCTATATAGTTCACTACTTTTGACCAGGGCCCATAGGGATATGGTCAAAAGTAGTGCACTGTAAAGGGAATAGGGTGCAATTTGGAACGAACCCTGTCAGTGTAGAGGGAGGGATGGAGGGGAGAGGAGTGGTGGCCAGATGTTCCAGGGGGACAGAGAGGGTCAGATGTGAAGGGTGTCAGAGACAGGACAGCTGTGGAACGACCCCAGGGGTCACAGAAGTCACCCTCGTCCCCGATGGACACATCAGTCACAGAGGGGGTGTCCTGAAGCCTGTCGTCCATCTGGTGTCCCTTTCTCCCTCCCTCCATCTATCCCTCTTTCCCTCTCTTCATCCATCCATTTGTCTCTCCATCCATCCATTCATCCACCCCCTCCCTCCATCCCTCATTCCATTCCTCCCTCCATCCCCTCCTCCCTTCTCTCAGTGCCACACCAAATCCCCAGAGTACGCAGGCCACAGGAACAACTATAGAAAGATCAATAGTGGCCTGAAATGTCATCTGGTGAACAGTGATGCCAACACTCCCCAAGGGAGTGTCACTGTCAAATTGTGCACTAACCGATGAATTTTCCCTGACCTCCCGTGCACTGAATACGGGAGTATCACTGTCTCCTCGAGCCCTAACCAGGCCTAGGAGATACACAGTGGGGCTGTCCTCAAGCACGGCTTTCTCTCCGTCTGTTCCATGTGTTTTCATGTTTTTGTACCCAATGACTATCTCAGATGTTTATTGGTGCAGTTTGGCTTGCCTGCTGAATGAAGTTGTGGGATTTTTCAGGAAGATAACATTTTGTCTTGAGAGGTGAAGGAGAAGTGTAAACCTGACGGTAGTGATTGACTGTGGAACTACAGTTGACAGTCATCAGATTCAGTTGCGAGGAGAGCTGTTAGTTGCTTTGGCCGGTGACAGTATTAACAGTGAAATATTGCTTTGGGCGGTAGGTAAGTATTACCAATTGAAATGTTCTTGTAACAGCATTAATCCCTGTGATGAAACATGTCAGTGAAGAATTCCTGTCACTTGGATACCACCAGGCCCTCGCTTTACCGTCAGACAAGAATACAATCTAAACTTGTTATGGGATTGGTACATTCTCAACAATAACAAACATGTTGTTCTGTTGATGGATCACTTCTCATGTCTCTGTATGTTTGCTGTAGGCATATGCTCAACACAGTATGAACCAGATAGTAGCTGAGAGCCATATATGATAGCATACCATGTTACCATCAGCCCCTAGGCATACCAGACAGTAATAGGGATTGTAATGTGACCATAACACATTCACAATCAGATCCTTCCCCTTCATTAGAATGAGAAGACAGAACCTGGCTGTGTGTGTGTGTGTGCATGTGTGTGTGCGCGTGTGAAGTGTACGGCCCCTCCCTTGGCCTGGTCTAGTCTGGCGAACTGTTTTAATGAGGAGATAGAGTCTCTCAGGCTGACACATCAGGTCCCCCCTGCCTCCATTACACCCCATTATAATCATCATTAAGATAACCCACCACCGCTCATTGTGTCCTCAGTATTACAGCCTCAGCCGTCCTATTGGCTTCCTTCCTCCACAATGTGTCTAGGAAAGAGAGGGGTTTCCACGGCAACGTCAGCGAAGGGCGACATTTCGACAGATAATTATTTGCCTCTCTCTCATTTTCTCTCTCTCGCTCTCTCTCGGCCCACCCAGACAAGGAATCCTTATTTAAGACCCTTTTTATAATAAAGCCGAATTATTATACCCAGACCTGAATTCATTTGGAAAGTCGTGACACCTTTGCCTCCCCCGCTGCTCCTGTAAAGGCGAAGGGGGAACATGTTTAAAATCTCCATACAGCGTTTTATTACCCTTTTATGGGCGTTAGAATCCTTGGAAGATTAAGCGGGTTCTATTAAGCCCTGGGTATTCCATTAGGAGTCTGCCTGCTCTGAGGAGCTGAGCTGAGAGGAGCTGAGGAGCTGAGCTCTCACTAGCTGCTAAAGGCAGTAGGCTAGCTCTCATTTGTCACTAGCTGCTAAAGGCAGTAGGCTAGCTCTCATTTGTCACTAGCTGCTAAAGGCAGTAGGCTAGCTCTCATTTGTCACTAGCTGCTAAAGGCAGTAGGCTAGCTCTCATTTGTCACTAGCTGCTAAAGGCAGTAGGCTAGCTCTCATTTGTCACTAGCTGCTAAAGGCAGTAGGCTAGCTCTCATTTGTCACTAGATGCTAAAGGCAGTAGGCTAGCTCTCCTTTGTCACTAGCTGCTAAAGGCAGTAGGCTAGCTCTCATTTGTCACTAGCTGCTAAAGGCAGTAGGCTAGCTCTCATTTGTCACTAGCTGCTAAAGGCAGTAGGCTAGCTCTCCTTTGTCACTAGCTGCTAAAGGCAGTAGGCTAGCTCTCCTTTGTCACTAGCTGCCAAAGGCAGTAGGCTAGCTCTCATTTGTCACTAGCTGCTAAAGGCAGTAGGCTAGCTCTCATTTGTCACTGGCTGCGGTGCTCTGAGACTCCCATGGAGCTGTTTAATTGAGGCTCTAGTAAGCCTTCTTGAATCTCTGCTGCATTAGAGGCAGAAGTTAGAGATGCTTAAAGGGCCATTCTGTCCCAGTCTGTCTTTCTTTCTCTCCCTCTATCTCAATCTGTCTCTCCATTTTCTCCTTCCTCTTTAATATTTGTTCTCTTTACTTGCAGGTGATATTTCTGTATTCAGAGGGATTCCACTTCCCTGCTGATTTGCTCATTTGAAACCTATATTTTATGTTTAATGCTGCTACCACTGTCTTGGTTAGGCATATTCCATTCACCCTGCATTTTGTTATGAAGAGAGCTGACTGTGGTCAGGAAAACACAGTGAAATATGCCTTTATCACTAGCACTAGCACTTGTTCTGTCAGCCACCATTTTCTCGAGCAGGGCTTTTTGTCAATAGATTCCAATTAAAGCCTCCTTGAGATTTATGTTTTCTGTGGCATTATTTATTTAGTAGAAACATTGTAGCCCATTAAAATGTTATGCTCTTGGTACTGAATATGGCAATTCATTGGAATTCTCCTTGTTATAAAAGCTCCTCGTCTTCCCAGGGACCCAGATGAAGTAGCTGGCTGGGTTCAAAGTGTTTGGCTGTAGCCTACAGCTTTAGAAATCCCTTGAAAGATCTGTGGGGTGAAGACGCAACAAGGCCATGATAAGGGGCCGTGATCTCTTTTCACAGCACAATTGAAACATAATTATTTCATGCCAGATTGTGTGCTCAGCAAAGCCCTGAATAGTAGTGGCATTTAACTTTAATTAGGTGTGATTTATTCATACTGACTGGATCGCTCGCAGAAATTGGATCATCTGATTATAGTCAAGCATGAAAATGACCTGATTAAACACTTCATAAAACCTAGGGAGGGAAAGAAAAAGGGATCCTTGGGTAGGAGACGTGTAGAGGCAGTACGGTGAGGGAGAGAGGGGAGGGGACAGGGGAGGCAGGCAGATACACTATACATACAAAAGTATGTGGACACCCCTTCAAATTAGTGGGCTTGGCTATTTCAGCTACACCCGTTGCTGACAGGTGTTTAAAATCAAGCACACAGCCATGCAATCTCCATTGACAAACATTGGCAGTAGAATGGCCTTACTGAAGAGCTCAGTGACCTTTCCAACACGTCAGTTCGTCCAATTTCTGCCCTACTAGAGCTGCCCCGGTCAACTGTAAGTGCTGTTATTGTGATGTGGAAATGTCTAGGAGCAACAACAGCTCAGCAGCAAAGAGGTAGGCCACACAAACTCCCAGAACGTGACCGCCGAGTGCTGAAGCATGAAGCTCGTAAAAATCATCTATCCTCGGTCATCTGTTCTCACTTCCGAGTTCCAAACTGTCTCTGGAAGCAATGTCAGCACAAAAACTGTTTGTCGGGAACTTAAAGCAGCCGTACACCAGCCTAAGATCACCATGCCACGCTTCGGCTGGAGTGGTGTAAAGCTCGCCGCCATTGGACTCTGGAGCAGTGGAAACGCGTTCTCTGGAGTGATGAATCACGCTTCCCCATCTGGCAGTCCGACGGATGAATCTGGGTTTGGCGGATGCCAGGAGAACACTACCTGCCCCAATGTATAGTGCCAACTGTAAAGTTTGGTGGAGGAGGAATAATGGTCTGGGGCTGTTTTTCATGGTTCTGGTTAGTCCCCTTAGTTCCAGTGAAGGGAAATCTTAACGCTACAGCATACAATGACATTCTAGACGATTCTGTGCTCCTAACTTTGTGGCAACAGTTTAGGGAAGGCATTTTCCTGTTTCAGCATGGCAATGCCCCCATGCACAAAGTGAGGTCCATACAGAAATGGTTTGTTGAGATCGGTGTAGAAGAACTTGACTGGCCTGCACAGAGGCCTGACCTCAACCCTTCAAACACCTTTGGGATTAATTGGAACGCCGACTGCGAGCCAGGCTCAGTGTCCGACCTCTATAATGTTCTTGTGACTGAATGGAAGCAAGTCCCCGCAGCAATGTTCCAACACCTAGTGGAAAGCCTTCCCAGAAGAGTGGAGGCTGTTATAGCAGCAAAGGGGGAACCAACTCCATATTAATGCCCATGATTTTGAAATGCAATGTTTCGACGAGCAGGTGTCCACATACTTTTGGTTATGTAGTGTATTAGCTTTTCTTTTTCTTCTGGACCAACATACCACACATGGTTCTCAATAACAGTTAGACAGACACTTCTCCCAGCTTTTTCATTACACCAGGCAATGGTATATCTACATCCTCCCTTAACGTTCGTTGTCTCTTTGTCTCTGCAGGTGTGACGACGAATGAGAATCCAGAGTCCAAGACTGTCAGCTCGGCCAAAGTATCAGGGCTCCAGCGTAGCCAGGAGCAGAGTAACGAGGTGTCCTTCACCCCGCGTGTTTCCAGCCCCACCCCGGCCTCCCCGCCTACGGGCTCCCCTGCCCCCTCTGCCACCGCGGCAGCCCCCCCTCAGCCCCTCCCAAGGGTGCGGCTCTCCTCCCCGCCCCCCCCTCCTCATCAAGAGAGAGTCAGACCGGGCGCTGCCCATCCCCACCCCTTCCCTGCTGAGGGCCCAGCCCCACCCTCTCCAGGAGCACCGGGTCCCTGTCTCGCTCCCTCTCCCCCAGCACCAACACCACGCCAGGCCTCTCATCAACCACCAACATCACCAGCATCACCCACTGCAGTACAACAGCCTGCACGACATCAGGTACAGAAGGACCACATCTTATCCGTATGCTCTGGGTCTGTTTAGTTATGCCTAGCTCTCTTACATGATCTGGGTCTGTTTAGTTATGCCTAGCTCTCTTACATGATCTGGGTCTGTTTAGTTATGCCTAGCTCTCTTACATGATCTGGGTCTGTTTAGTTATGCCTAGCTCTCTTACATGATCTGGGTCTGTTTAGTTATGCCCAGACCTCCTTTCCTTGATCTGGGTCTGTTTAGTTATGCCTAGCAATCTTATACTTTATACCTTGCTGATATGATATGGTACAATACCTCATTGACTTACGTCAGATAGCGAGTTGATTCTACCTGCACTGATCTGTCACGTATCTAGCAAAGGGTAACGGGATAGCTAGAAAGTAGTTTGGCTGCAATGTGCTATCTAATGTTCGAAAATATGACCTAGGTGACATCGTCTAATGACCCAATTTCATCCTCAAAACAGGATGAATTAATCAAAGCTAAAACAATAGTCGTTATCTTGTATACTCAAAATGGAATTTCAGATCAGCACATCACATATACAGATACATTCTCAGAATTCATAGACACAGCGTCCAGTCATGTAATAAACCCACTCAAATTCACTGAATCCAGAATCTACAGTTGAAGTCAGAAGTTTACATACACTTAGGTGGTTGGAGTCATTAAAACTCGTTTTTCAACCACTCGACAAATGTATTGTTAATTCTTATGGCTAGGGGTCCCAACTTCCGGTGAAAATGGAGGGAGCGCAATTCAAATAAATAATCTGAAATAATATGGATTTTAAACATTTATGTACATATAAGTGTCTTATATCGGCTGACATCTTAAATTATTGTCAATCTAACTGCACTGTCCGATTTACAGTAGCTATTAAAGCGAAAACATGCCATGCGATTGTTTGAGGACAGCGCCCCACATCAAAATATTTTTCCACCAGCACAGGTTTCATACATTCACAAATAACGATTAAATATTCACTTACTTTTTGAAAATCTTCCTCTGATTTGTCATCCAAAGGGTCCAAGCTATAACATGTAGTGTCATTTTGTTAGATAAAATCCTTCTTTATATCCCAAAATGTCCGTTTAGTTGGCGCCATCGATTTGAGTAATCCACTCGTTCAATATGCAGAGAAAGGAATCCGAAAATCTACCCCTAAACTTTGTTTCAACAAGTCAAAATACGTTTCTATTTACTCCTCAGATACCCTAAAATGTACAAACAATAGTACGCAAGTATAAACACTATGGGACCACACAGCCGTCATGCCGCTCAGGAAAGAGACGCGTTCTGTCTACTACTTTGGTGAGAAAAGTGCAAATCAATCGCAGAACAGCAGCAAAGGACCTTGTGAAGATGCTGGAGGAAACAGGCACAAAAGTATCTATATCCACAGTAAAGCAAGTCCTATATCGATATAACCTGAAAGGCCGCTCAGCAAGGAAGAAACCACTGCTCCAAAACCGCCATAAAAAAGCCAGACTACGGTTTGCAACTGCACGTGGGGACAAAGATTGTACTTTTTGGAGAAATGTCCTCTAGTCTGATGAAACAAAAATAGAACTGTTTGGCCATAATGACCATTGTTATGTTTGGAGGAAAAAGGGGGAGGCTTGCAAGCTGAAGAACACCATCCCAACTCGTGAAGCATGGGGGTGGCAGCATCATGTTGTGGGGGTGCTTTGCTGCAGGAGGGACTGGTGCATTTCACAAAATAGATGGCATCATGAGGCAGGAAAAGTATGTGGCTATATTGAAGCAACATCTCATGACATCAGTCAGGAAGTTAAAGCTTGGTCCCAAATGGGTCTTCCAAATGGAGAATGACCCCAAGCATACTTCCAAAGTTGTGGCAAAATGGCTTAAGGACAACAAGGTCAAGGTATTGGAGTGGCCATCACAAAGCCCTGACCTCAATCCTATAGAAAATGTGTGGGCAGAACTGAAAAAGCGTGTGCGAGCAAGGAGGCCTACAAACCTGACTCAGTTGCACCAGCTCTGTCATGAGGAATGGGCCAGAATTCACCCAACTTATTGTGGGAAGCTTGTGGAAGGCTACCTGAAATATTTGACCCAAGTTAAACAATTTAAAGGCAATGCTACCAAATACTAATTGAGTGTATGTAAACTTCTGACCCACTGGGAATGTGATGAAAGAAATAAAAGATGAAAAAAATCATTCTCTCTACTATTTTTCTGACATTTCACATTCTTAAAATAAACTGACCTAAGACAGGTGGTTTTAGTATGATTAAATGTCAGGAATTGTGAAAAACTGAGTTTAAATGTATTTGGCTAAAGTGTATGTAAACTTCCGACTTCAACTGTATATAACTCATTGGTCTTTCTTTCTTTCTGTCTTCTCTACAGTCACAGCGGCAGCAGCGCAGGCCTCCCCAAACACCACCACCTGCCCCCCTCACCACACCACCTGAGCAGCCTCCCCTCCTCCACCCCGGCCCTGCCCCTGTCCATAGCCAACCTCTCTACCTCGCACTATTCCTCCCTGCGAAGCCCGGCCCATCGCCATCCGGCCATGTTCGCAACCCCCGCCACACTGCCGCCACTTCCGACCTTACCCACTAACAGTCTTGTGGTCCCTGGGCACCCTGCTGGCACACCCTACCCAGGTAAGATTGCCCTCCTGACATCTCTGGTAGCAAGGCTAGTCAGTCTGCCTGTCTTGGCAGAGAGAGTGTAGAAACTGGACACATTCAGCTATGTGTTCTTAGACTTTGCTCTATAGTTATTTGTGACCTGTTCTCTTGATAAATTAATAATAAATCAAATCACATTTTATTTGTCACATACACAGTTTACAGCAGGTATAAAAAGTGAAGCAAAATTCTTATGTGCTAGCTCCCTCAACAAAGCAGAACATTAATCAATATAATAACTGTAAGAGTAAAAAATAACAAGTAGTAGAGGTAATAATAGGTCATGGTAATGATCTAATAGGACATTTGAGAACAAAGGGCTATTCTGTAACATTAAGTAGCAATTCAGCCAAAGTAACAATCTAATGTGATTTTAAAGTCAATTGTTGCAGAAATGTAAACCCAACTGTACAGTAAAAGCATCCAAGTACAGAGGGGGAAAAGTAAATGATGTGATATTAAGTAGATGTAACATTGACCTGAAACCAGTGTTGGGGAAGCTACTTTGAAAATATAGTTTACCAAGCAACCAATTACTTCTCAATGGAAGATGTTGAGCTACACTAAAGCTACCCTTAAGAAAAATATAGTTTACTTAACTAAAGTGATGTTGAAATATTTGTTCTCTACATCCAAACTACTTCGTGAAAAATTATCATATATTAATCTGAAATGTCATAGACTACAAATTGCAAGAAAAGATCACTCTGGAGTCAGATGTTAACAGAATGTGTAATTTAGCCTATTAAACACAAAAACTATGTTTCAAATGAGAATTAGGCAGGTCTGATGCCGAAAAAGAAAGGAAATTCTTGCCTACTTCACCCACCTATATTTTATTTTGGCAAAAAAAGTAGTGTGTAGTTCCAGTAGTTAACTACACCACTACTGTACATGGTAAAAAGTAATTAACTAGTGAAAACACTACCAAGATTGGAATTTAGTTCAACTACCACCAAGCTACAGCAAAATGTAATTCAATTACTAAACTCAGCAAAAAAAAGAAACGTCCTCTCACTGTGAACTGTGTTTATTTTCAGCAAACTTAACATGTGTAAATATTTGTATGAACACAACAAGATTCAACAACTGAGACATAAACTGAACAAGTTCCACAGACATGTGACTAACAAAAATTGAATAATGTGCCCCTGAACAAAGGGGGGTCAAAATCAAAAGTAACAGTCAGTATCTGGTGTGGCCACCAGCTGCATTAAGTACTGCAGTGCATCGCCTCCTCATGGACTGCACCAGATTTGCCAGTTCTTGCTGTGAGATATTACCCCACTCTTCCACCAAGGCACCTGCAAGTTCCAAGATATTTCTGGGGGGAATGGCCCTAGCCCTCACCCTCGATCCAACAGGTCCCAGACGTGCTCAATGCGATTGAGGTCCGGGCTCTTCGCTGGCCATGGCAGAACACTAACATTTCTGCCTTGCAGGAAATCATACACAGAACGAGCAGTATGGCTGGTGGCATTGTCATGCTAGAGAGTCATGTCAGGATGAGCCTGCAGGAAGAGTACCACATGAGGGAGGAGGATGTCTTCCCTGTAACGCACAGCATTGAGATTGCCTGCAATGTCAATAAGCTCAGTCCGATGATGCTGACACACCACCCCAGAACATGACGGACCCTCCACCTCCAAATCGATCCCGCTCCAGAGTACAGAGTACAGATCCCGCTCCAGAGTACAGTCCTCGGTTTAACGAACATTCCTTTAACGATTAACGCGAATCCGACCATCACTCCTGGTGAGACAAAAACGCGACTCGTCAGTGAAGAGCACTTTTTGCCAGTCCTGTCTGGTCCAGCGACGGTGGGTTTGTGCCCATAGGCAATGTTGTTGCCGGTGATGTCTGGTGAGGACCTGCCTTACAACAGGCCTACAAGCCCTCAGTCCAGCCTCTCTCAGCCTATTGCGGACAGTCTGAGCACTGACGGAGGGATTGTGCGTTCCTGGTGTAACTCGGACAGTTTTTGTTGCCATCCTGTGCTTGTTCCGCAGGTGGATGTTCGGATGTACCGATCCTGTGCAGGTGTTGTTACACGTGGTCTGCCACTGCGAGGACGATCAGCTGTCCGTCCTCTCTCACTGTAGCGCTGTCTTAGGCGTCTCACAGTACAGACATTGCAATTTATTGCCCTGGCCACATCTGCAGTCCTCATGCCTCCTTGCAGCATGCTTAAGGCACGTTCACGCAGATGTGCAGGGACCCTGGGCATCTTTCTTTTGGTGTTTTTCAGAGTCAGTAGAAAGGCCTCTTTAGTGTCCTCTAAGTTTTCATAACTGTGACCTCAATTGACTACCGTCTGTAAGCTGTTAGTGTCTTAACGACCGTTCCACAGGTGCATGTTCATTAATTGTTTATGGTTCATTGAACAAGCATGGGAAACAGTGTTTAAACCCTTTGCAATGAAGATCTGTGAAGTTATTTTGATTTTTACAAATTATCTTTGAAAGACAGGTTCCTGAAAAAGGGACGTTTCTTTTTTTGCTGAGTTTAGTTGAACTACATTGTTCATTACTCTCCAACACTACCTGTAACCATTCAATTATCATTTTACGATCTGGTAAGTGAAGTAATTTATTACAATTGCACATGCAGTAAAGGAGGGAGTAATGGATATATTTAAGACTCTAATGTATTATCCTATTATAAATGATAAAGGTATTTAAAAAATGTTGATGCCCCTTCATGTTACTCTAAGTACAACTTTTTATCAATGGTAGCGATTTCTCATTTGTGTCCTGGTTTTATTTGGGAAAAAACATGGATCTCCTCTGTTAGTTCTTCCATGCAAGATGGTGCCGACAGAGATGGTCGCCTCGCTTCAGGTCTTTAGAAAACTATGCAGTTATTAGTTTTTTTATGAATTATTTCTTATTTGTTAACCCTGAAAATCTCAAGTGTTATTAAATACAGCCAGGAAGAACTATTGGATATAAAAGCGATGTCAACTTATCATCATTACGGCCACGAATACGTCTTTCCCGAAGCAAATCCTTTCTTCAGACCTCCACCCTGGACATGTGATCTTATCCCAGAGGCCGACCCAAAACAACGCGGTCGCCGCAGGAAAGGCATACAGAGCAGCATACTGGTCAGACTCAGAAGGCGAGCACACCATCCACCGCGTCCGGGCATATTACTCGTCAATATCCAATCTCTAGATAACAAGGTGAAGTTAGGGCATCAGTTGCCTTCCAGAGAGATATCAGAGATTGTAACATTCTCTGTTTCACGGAAACATGGCTCACTCGGGATATGTTGTCAGAGTCGGTACAGCCACCCGGTTTCTTCACGCATCGCGCCGACAGAAACAAACATCTCTCTGGTAAGAAGAAGGACGGGGGTGTATGCCTTATGATTAATGACTCATGGTGTAATCACAGCAACATACAGGAACTCAAGTCCTTTTGTTCACCCGACCTAGAATTCCTTACAATCAAATGCCGACCGCATTATCTTCCAGGAGAATTCTTTTCGATTATAGTCACAGCCGTGTATTCCCCCCCCAAGCAGACACATCGACGGCCCTGAAAGAACTTCACTGGACTCTATGTAAACTGGAAACCATACATCCTGAGGCTGCATTTATGGTAGCTGGGGATTTTAACAAAGCTAACCTAAGAACCATACTTCCTAAATTCTATCAGCATACCGAATGCGCGACAATAGATGGTAGCTTTCTGGATCATTGCTACTCGAACTTCGTGATGCATACAAAGCCCCGCCTTTGTCAAATCTGACCATGACTCCATTTTGCTGCTCCCAGCCTATAGACAGAAACTAAAACAGGAAACACCCGTGCTCAGGTCAATACAATGCTGGTTTGGCCAATCGGATTCCACGCTTCAAGATTGCTTTGATCACATGGACTGGGATATGTTCCGGATAGCCTCAGAGAATAACATTGACGTATACGCTGACTTGATGAGCGAGTTTATTGGCAAGTGCATCGGAGATGTCGTTTCCTCTGTGACCATTAAAACCTTCCCTAACCAGAAACCACGGATTGATGGCAGCATTCACGCGAAACTGAAAGCACGAACCACCGCTTTTAATCATGGCAAGGCGATCGGAAACACGACCGAATACAAACAGTGCAGCTTTTCTCTCTGCAAGGCAATCAAACAAGCAAAGTGTCAGTATAGAGACAAAGTAGAGTCACAATTAAATGGCTCAAACACGAGACGTATGTGGCAGGGTCTACAGTCAATCACGGATTACAAAAAGAAAACCAGCCCCGTCGTGGACACCGACATCTGGCTCCCAGACAAATTAAACAACTTCTTTGCTTGCTTTGAGGACAATACAGTGCCACTGACACAGCCCGCTACCAAAGCCTGTGGGCTCTCCTTCTCCGTTGCCAACGTGAGTAAAACATTTCAACGTGTTAACCCTGCCCAGACGGCATCCCTAGCCGCGTCCTCAGAGCATGCGCAGACCAGTTGGCTGGTGTGTTTACGAACATATTCAACCAATCCCTATCCCAGTCTGTTGTCCCCACATGCTTCAAGATGGCCACCATTGTTCCTGTTCCCAAGAAAGCTTAGGTAACTGAACTAAATGACTATCGCCCCATTGCACTCACTTCTGTCATCATGAAGTGCTTTGACAGACTAGTCAAGGACCATATCACCTCCACCCTACCTGATACCCTTGACCCACTCCAATTTGCTTACTGCCCTAATAGGTCCACTGACAATGCAATCGCCATCACACTGCCCATTCCATCTGGACAAGAGGAATACGTATGTAAGAATGCTGTTCATTGACTACAGCTCAGCATTTAACACCATAGTACCCTCCAAACTCGTCATTAAACATGAGACCCTGGATCTCGACCCCACCCTGTGCAACTGGGTCCTGGACTTTCTGACGGGCCGCCCCCAGGTGGTGAAGGTAAGAAACAACATCTCCACCCGGCTGATCCTCAACACTGGGGCCCCACAAGGGTGCGTTCTCAGCCCTCTCCTGTACTCCCTGTTCACCCATGACTGTGGGGCCATGCACGCTTCCAACTCAATCATCAAGTTTGCAGACGACACTACAGTGGTAGGCCTGATTACCAACAACACCGAGACAGCCTACAAGGAGGAGGTGAGGGCCCTCTGAGTGTGGTGTCAGGAAAATAACCTCATACTCAATGTCAACAAAACAAAGGAGATGATCGTGGACTTCAGGAAACAGCAGAGGGAGTACCCCCCCATCCACATCGCCGGGACAGTAGTGGAGAAGGTGTAAAGTTTTAAGTTCCTCAGCGTACACGTCACAGACAAACTGAAATGGTCCACCCACACAGACAGCGTGGTGAAGAAGGCGCAACAGCGCCTGTTCAACCTCAGGAGGCTAAAGAAATTGGGCTTGTCATCTAAAACACTCACAAACTTTTACAGATGCACAATCGAGAGCATCCTGTCGGGCTGTATCACCGCCTGGTACGGCAATTGCACCGCATTCAACCGCAAGGCTCTCCAGAGGGTAGTGCGGTCTGCACAACACATCACCTGGGGCAAACTACCTGCCCTCCAGGACACCTACAGCACCAATGTCACAGGAAGGCCAAAAAGATCATCAAGGACAACAACCACCTGAGCCACTGCCTGTTCACCCCGCTATCATCCAGAAGCCGAGGTCAGTACAGGTGCATCAAAGCTGGGACCGAGAGACTGAAACAGCTTCTATCTCAAGGCCATCAGACTGTTAAACAGCCATCACTAACATAGAGAGGCTGCTGCCATCATACAGACTCAAATCTCTGGCCACTTAAATAAACGGACTTAATAAAGGTATCACTAGTCACTTTTAATAACGCCACTTTAATAATGTTTACATCCTACATTACTCATCTCATGTATATACTGTATTCTACACCATCTACTGCATCTGCCTATGCCACACAGCCATCGCTCATCCATATATTTATATATACATATTCGTATTCATCCCTTTACATTTGTGTATAAGGTAGTTGTTGTGACTTTGTTAGAATACTTGTTAGATTTTACTGCATAGTCAGAACTAGAAGCACAAGCATTTCGCTACACTCGCATTAACATCTGCTAACCTTGTGTATGTGACCAATAAAATGTGATTTGATTTGAGTAATCTGGGCTGAAGAATAGCTTTAAGTGAAATGCCAGAGGATATTTTCTCGTCCGTAACACTGCATGCTGTCAGCTAACTGTTCTTTTATGGCAAGTCAGAGGAAGGTCATGTTAGATAAGACGTAAGATGTTCATATTGAAGCTGACTTTTAGTTCTACTATTATGTTAATCTTGTAATATTTTCATATTTTTGTAATATGTAAAATGTAGCAGAATTGTATCTGTATAAGAGAAATGATTGTTGTCAATTATTCTTTATTGATACTCTTTTAGTGTGTATTGTACTATAATACACAGTGCTTGACTTGGACTGAACTGAAATAGGTGCCGGTACTGTTTATATTTAGGTGCAGGAGCTCCATAATACTTTTTAAGTAATATTCTATAAGAGGAACAGGAGCTCAAGCAGTAGAACATTTGAGATGCCGGTACTCAGCTCCGGTGAGCTTCTGCCCAAGTTAAGCGCTGGTAATAGACATTTAAGGTAATAGTAGTAGCTAGGATATGTAGCATTAGTGGAGGGAGTCTGCTGTGTTTTCTGCTGAGGTGACTCTTGGTTCTCTCTTGTCTTTAGATACCAGCCTGTTGATATCATTCAACCAACCAATCATGTATTGCCAGCCTCATTCGGGGATTCTGATTGGCACATTGTCACAGGCAACTCTCTTACCACCCCCAATGAGTCCTCACGTAGAAAACCCTCACAGCATGAGCTGGAGAAACAGAGAATGCCAGGTGACTATTCTTTCTTCTCTTCTACCCCGTTGTTAAAACTGACTGGCGTCCGTGCCTTTCTTGTGTCTCCCTTTTTCCCCCTTTTCTCGCTCTCCTTTCTTGCAGAGCATGACCTCCTGCGGCAGGAGCTGAACAACCGCTTCCTGGTTCAGAGTTCAGAGGGGCGGAGCCGGGGGCCGTCCTCCACGGGGTCCCCGCTGGCCCCTGTGTCACTCCTGAGGGGAGAGTTTCACCAACACCAGCACATGCATCAGCACCAACACACCCACCAGCACACCTTCACGCCCTTCCCGCCCAGTCTGCCCCAGGCCACCATCATTCCTCCGCCCACCGCACCCCCCATGGTGCGTACCCCAGCCAGAAATGTGAGGATAAGTAAAGCTCCCATATAGTACTTCAACCCCCCTCCTCTTCCTCGTCCTAGTCACCCCAATCGCCAAACGCTCACCCTCCTCCCAACCGATAGGGCCAGAGCCTGCCCTTCTTCCCCACCCAAACATTTGCTATCCATTCCCCCCTCTGCTGGTTGGGTCTCTTGGTCTTTTGCATATTGTCACAGGGACACTGTAACAGTGCGTTTTTACAGAGAGTTGAGGAACAGGAGGCAGGGGCACCTCTAGTCATCACTAGAGCCCCATAATAAGGCTCCAACTAACCCGTCATCTCCCCGCCACAGTACATATGTTTGTAGTGGTTCATCCTCAATGCTGAAACCAGACATAACACAGGCGCCTGCTGCATATAATACTACAGTATATAATAATAGACATTATGCTTTGGGACCAGGGTTTTACATGTGCATGCACAAAGGCTCACTATATGCCCCTTTCCTTTACAACACAAGGGAAGCCTGTACGTCAGTACAGTTGATTCAATGTATTCATCCTTCTCTCGATGAACATGCCATTTTTTGCCCTGGAACAAAGGAGACCGATTGAAGGGAGTGTTTTTATTGTTTTCATATGGATGTGTTTGAAATGTTTTTGAATGTTCTGATTTCTCTGCCATGCACCAGAAACAAAAGGGCCTTCCAACAGATGTGTGGTGTGACTGCCATGCACTGGGGGCTAATGCTCCGTAATGACACATTCAAAGCCTGTGGTTACACTCAATGACTTCATTCCAGATGAAAGGGAGTGACGTCATTCGGACTGTTTTGATCATGTATAATAGCTTCAGTGCCTTTTTAACCGTCATCGAGTCAGCCATCGAGTCAGCCATCGAGTCAGCCATCGAGTCAGCCAGGGGCAAAACATTGGCAGCTCTAAATCGTAAAAATGTTCACTGGAAAAGTTAGGAGTATTCATCCATCATTTGGAAAGCAATAGCAATCTGAGAAAACCATTCAGACACGACTCCCATTTATGCCCTTTCAGCATTAGTGTAATAGATATAATCTATCATGTCATGACCCCTAATTAAGAGGCTAGGGTCCATTTAGAGCATGGGGCTTTGCTGCTTTGCTTTGTGGAATCTAACATGATCCCTGTATGTTAGAAACGCCAGGAAAAGGGCTTAGCTTATGTACATACAGTGTACAGCTATCTGATAAGCAGTCAGGGAGACTGTTTAGTTTAGATTTTGAATCTCTCAGTCAAAAAGCATGTGTGCTGCTGTTATCTTCTGTCTGCAGCTGATCCCTTCATTCCTCTATATGGCAGCCAGGCATTCTTTATATGCACTCTGTTTGAAGATGAAAAGAGACAGAGTTATTTCCTCATCTTGCTAATTCTGTATGGCTTTGTGCACTCACATCTGTATGTTGTGGCTGATGCGTTGTTGTTACAATGGGATTTAAGACTGTTAATGTATTCTGTTTTATTGAGACTGTGTTTTTACTTAACCCGTGTAGTTTTTTTCTCTCCTCTCCTCCCTCCAGCAACATTGCTGTTTCACTTTCATTTTACTGCTTGTTTAGAGAGACAGGAGTAATGTTGTGGTTGTTTTTTAGTGTTTGTCATGATGTGTGCAGTTGGATCGGTCCAGCTGTGCTCACTGTGAGCACTCCATGTCATTTCAACTATGTAACGGCCCTTGGCTAATAGCTGTAATGAATGAAATTCTGAATCCTCTGTATTGGTTTATTGTTCAACGCCATCAAGCAGCTGGCCCTGCCAAATGGAAACACTGAGTGTTTATTTTCCCCTCTGTCTTCTTAGGGAAAAAGAATATCATTAATTGTTTAAAGATGAAATACCGAGCCTTAATTATCCAAAGCTGTTTACAATAAACCTCTGACAGGCCCTGTAAATTATAAAGCATGAGTTTTATAGACAGCCATAAAGCCACTAGCGAGTATTACTCCCCCAGTGTAAAACATAAAACAGGCCTTTGCATAAGAAGGAAACGAGAGGGTACAGAGGGAGAAGGTGAGCGGACTGGTTTAATGAGCTCGGAAGCTGCCTCAGCGTTTCCACTCAATAGGGTGTCTGTGTTTGATTTGGAACAATTATCGCCCACAAACACAAATCCGCCGCTGTGACCGTTCTCTGTGGCGGATGTTGAATGGCCCCGCTTCGCTGGGAGGCCCAGGCCCAGTCAGAGGAGCTATGGCTAGTGTTGAGCGAGAAAACCGCCTCCTTTCCCGCCCATGTCGCAGGAGGGAGACACACACACACACACACACACACACACACACACACACACACACACACATAGAATTAACTGATTCATGTGCATCTCATTTTCCCTTTTTTATGAAAACCCAAACCAGCGGCGGTTTGTAAAAACACTCACAAAAGTACCTGCAAATGGTTTGTCTATTTATAGAATAGGAATAAGTTACTGTCAATTGAAATTAGCAGGTTTCAAAATAGAGGAGCAATCTTGGCTTACATGCAGTCACACAAAGTCCCCATTCATACATGGGAATTCTCTCTCTCTCTGTGTCTCTCTCGCTCTCTCTCTCACTAACTGTCATATGTAAACTAGATTCCCATGGCTTGGCCTCATGACCAGATACTGTATATGAGGCTATAGTCTTTCTGTTGAAATCCTAATGTTATTATTCTATTAGTATGCTTCGGAAAATGTTTCATTATATTAAACCATTTGAGTCTTTCAAAGTTATTTCAGTCTCATGCTGTACATGTTTAAAATGAGCTCTCTTGAAAATGTAGTCGAACCAATTTAATTTAACCTATCAAAGACTGACTGTTCGTATACCCACAGTTATATGATGTTACACATAGAAAATTGTAATGTCTCTGAGATTTCGTTCTCCATCTGAGTCGTCACACACACTAAAATGGCAACCCCCCTATAGTATGTATGTGTCTCTTTGTGCTCCGTTTCCATAACAGAGATCATTGTAAAACCCTACATCTGTCACAGCCAATTAGTTTCACATCTCCAAATTTTCCACCTAATAAGAAACATAACTCAATCTTCTCGTTTCACACTGGGGCCTTTAAGTAAGGTAAAGAGAGCTCCCCACGCCCAAGCATAGTACTGTCTCTAGGCCTAACTCAATGGCTGTTTTTCTGTGCTGCAGACAAATTGGAAAATCCCTAATATTGGCAGTCCATTTGATTAGTCATATCGTTGATGATTTAACTTAATCTCAATCTGCAGTCTGGCTGGCCAGCCGCACGCTAAAGAAAAACAAAACATGACCCCAGAATGCTCAGTGTTTCCTTTAAGCCAGCTGCTGTCAGACTTCCTGGGCTTTTGATCTAACTGATGTTGTACTGAACTTCCTCTCTCCTGTTTTGTTCTGTCACTGAATAGGTGTAATGGGATTTTCTTGTATTCCTTGGATGGTCTTTAGTTCATAGATGCAGAGTTCCTGTTATTGTTATTGGTCAGTTTGGCATCACTGACGTATTACTCTGCTTTCCCATCTTTTTTTCCAGTTCGACAAATACGCTCCAAAACTGGACAATCCATTCATTAGACATTCAAATGTAAGTAAACTATTTATTTCCTTTCAACTTCCATCACCATGCTTTTAGCATGTTTTCTGTCAAATATTTACTGTGGTTAGATATTTGAAATTTGGAGAAAGAAAATATCAATTTATTCTTCTACACGTGTTTAAGTATGTGTGAGTGTTGTCTCTATGCGTCTTGTTGTAATCTGTTTTAAGAAGTGGTTGTGTGTCTCCTCTCCTCCATGCAGTTCTTCCCCTCCTACCCCCCCACAATGCCAGGCATGCCCCCGCTGCTCCCACACTCAGGACCCTTCAGCTCACTGCAAGGAGCCTTCCAGCCCAAGGTTAGCCCCACAGACCTGCACACACACACACACACACACACACATATGCATTGTGCACACGCACACAAACACACATGCACACAGTACACATGCACGCATGCACATACACTCACTCACTCATTCACTCACACAATACAAAAACACCACATACACACATGCATTTTTTTCACAAACACACCCGCACTGGCAACTCAGCATTCTACTCATCATCTCACCCAAGAATGAGGCTAGAATTAGGGGACCTGAATACCACCAAAGCCTTCCTTTACAGTCTGTATACAGGGCAGCAGGCAGCTGCGTTTCAAGTGAACCAGCCTGACAAATCTGCTCCTGCTTCTTTTTTCCCTATAATAGACTATGCAAACAAGGCCTGTCTTTAAGCTGGCGGGCCTGAGCCGCCAGCCACTGTGCCGCGCCGCACAGTGCAGGGGGAGATAAGCAGCCGTGTGTGTATATGTGTGTGTGTGTGTGTGTGTGTGTGTGTGTGTGTGTGTATATGTGTATATATGTGTGTGTGTGTGTGTGTGTGTGTGTGTGTGTGTGTGTGTGTGTGTGTGTGTGTGTGTGTGTTTATGTGTATATATGTGTGTGTGTGTGTGTGTATATGTGCATGTGTGTGCGTGGTGGTGTGCGACGATCGGGACCTGGCAGGCGCCCAATAGGCTCTGACCCTGTTGTAAGCCACCAATCAAAGCTGGCCTAAATCCTCTGGTTTTATTCCCTACAGGCTCTATAATGGAGGTATTTTGTTTCCTGCCTCCAGATGGTTATAGAGTACAGTACAGTTAGCCCCCTCCATCCCTCCATTCACCACCTACAGCCAAACGCTGGGCACCACTGAGAATCAGGAGAGGGGTTGGAAGATGGAGGGTCAAGGGATCACCTGGGATCACCTAGTACTCTGGGATGGATTAATATCTAGGCATTCTGGTTCTTCTAGACCTCAAAGACAGAGATCTATAATTTGCCATCTTGTTGATTCTGTACTGGAGACCTCCTAGGAGTGCACGTCACATACAGTTGCTTGCTTTGAAGGGTCTCTTGGTGTGAGTCAATGCAGAAGAGGCAGTGTTTTGGAGTGTGTCTATTGTTGGTGTTGTCATTCTGTGCAAAGTCGCTTTTTCCACCATCTTCATTTGTAACACTCTGCCTCTGTCTTTCTCTCTTCTTTATCTATCCTCTCTTTTAGTCCTCTAACCCCATAGACGTAGCATCCCGTTCGGGGGCAGTACCTCACACACTCCTACAGAAGGACCCACGGGTACGTAGCCTACTGTCACTGTCCCTCGAAAACACCAAGCCCATGCTTGATGCTTTACAATGGAGATGAAGGAAGTATAGATGATTGTGGCTGTGGGTTCATTATGGTTCATGTTTTCATCTTCCAACAACACAGGTATCGGATCCTTTCAGGACAGCAGTTAGAGTAAGCCATGAATTCATTTGTCTTCCATGCACTGTCAAATTTACTGCAGTACCAAGTACCAACATGTCATAAAGTTGAGTAAATTCTACAGTATCATCGTGTCATGGCATTAAGATGTTGGGTTGAACCTAGAGTCATTTGTTAACTTCCAGAAACCTGGCAAGTGGTGTGCAGTGCACGTGCAGATCGCCTGGCAGATTTACCACCATCAGCAGAAGATGAAGGTGAGCGAGCTGTGTGTGTGGTGTGTGTGTGTGTGTTAGGCAGAAGGAGGCCAAGGGAGGGGAAGGAGGGATGTGCCTAATCCTCTGCCAAATGTTTTATTTTCCCAAGGATTCCTCTCTTTCTATGCCTACTTAGGTAGCGGCCATTTTGGTTGTAATTTGGAAGACTCTTCTTGTCTCTGTCATGGTGTCACTGTCATAGGCACCCCGTCCTCATGGGGTTTAGTGGGCCTAATCAGCTTACCCTGATGTTGTTATGACACAGTGGGTATGTGTTGGGCATGTAGAGGCATTATGTACTGTATGTTGTCCCTCCTCTCTGATCTCACACAGTGATTATATCACTGATTATAGCAGATTACAATTCCCTCCTTGAACTATGAAATGACTGGCGTCAATTATTGTTAATTATTACATTTGCAAACACTGACAGTGCCACTCTTTCTTTTCTTTCTCATCCTCTACCTTTTCTTTCCCTTTTATCTTCATCTCCCTCATGTTCTCGCTCTCTCTCTCTCTTTCTCTTTCTCTCTCGCTGCCCCTTCTCACCCCTTCTCTCTAACAGCAGATGCAGGTGGACCCTCACAAACTGGACATGAATGGGAAGCTGGATCTGTTCAGTCGTCCCCCTGCCCCAGGGGTGTTTCCTGGGTTTCCCTACACCCACGACCTGGCACGACCCATGTTCTCCTCCACAGGTCAGTACAGAGCTCATGGTCCTCTACCCAGCACAGGGCTCATGGTCCTCTACCCAGCACAGGGCTCATGGTCCTCTACCCAGCACAGGGCTCATGGTCCTCTACCCAGCACAGAGGGACATGTCACAGGGTCTTTAGGGATATTATAGTTTCAGATTTGAACGCTTCATTTTCGTCTCCCATTGACATCTATGAATGAGAGACGAAAGTCCGGCTCTCAAGTCAGAATACCACCCCTACTGCCAACAACCCCACAATTCTGGTGATGTGGACGCCATACCAAATCTACCAAAGCCCATAGTACCTTTCAGAGCTTCAGGTTAAATTCTGAGTAGGCCTACTGTTGTCCAAAAAGAGTGTAACTCTATGCATATAGACAGTTGTTTACTTCCTGGTTATCTGTCACATTTCTTCACACTGGTAATGACACACGGTGTATTAGTGTTCAGCTGTGTTCTATTCTTCTTTACCTGCCCTAGTTGAAGTGCTGTTGTTGTAAATGTTGTCCTAGACATGTGATGTGTCCATGAATATGGATGCTTCTCTATGGGTGCATCCCAAATGGCAACCTATTCCCGACATAGTGCACTATGTCGGGAATAGGGTGCCATTTGGAACACGCAAATTTGTGATAATTGACTAGTAGAACCTGCCTTGAAGGCAACATGGAGGCGGATGCCCTTTCGCTTGTAATTATACAGTATTGTGTCCTGAATTGGCTTGTAATTGGCTCGTTCATGAACCATTCATGAAATATGGGTGAAGAACGTTTTGTAACAGAGGTCAACGTCTGTTCATAAAAAAGCCCCCCCCATCCTAAATGCATATAACCGTACGAGCGCACACACACATCCACACACACGTGAGACTATTGAATATTATGCTAATTGCTATCAAGCCTTTCTCAGCCAACCACTGTTAACCCTATGAAACATCAGATATCCTTCACTGTATTTTTGGTAGTTTGTCCTTTTTGGATGCCTAGTTAGAGGTTATGACAGATGACTACTGACGCCACTATCTGAGTGGAGACTCTGAGATGACATGGTCGGTCCACTCTCTCTGGAAGCAAACTGCTCGATTTCGTCCTTCCGTTATATCGGCATCGAACTCATCACCTTCTCTAGGAGAGGGGGAGACCTCGACAATTTATTGTTTAAACGAGAGGCTGTCTGGAGCTTTCATTTAAAGATCTTTGCTCCCTTCGGTCTCAACGTAGACTTTGATCTGAAGCCATTCTTGTGATTATTGTGATTTTTCTATTCATTGTAAATGTTTGTAGGCTTATGTAGCCAAATTGAATCTATGATTGTATGCTATCCATTTATGTTTTTTATATGTTCTATTTATATTTATATCTGTAAATTAACCAATGATATCAAGCCACACCCAGCCATGATTACAGACACCTGTGTGTGTTCTTTGACACTACATAAACTAGTGACCTGCAGTGTTTGTCATTATACCCTGATGAAGACAGCTTGTCTGTTAATAGGTTATTAAATGATTGCATCTGAGCTCCTAGAGTGTACGGCTCCCCTTTTCTTTTTCAACTGTCCTCTCTCTCTCCTCCTGTAGGTTCTGGCCATCCAGCCGCCTCCCCGTACGGCCCCTCCCCCCACCACAGCGGCTTCCTGCCTCCCAGCCACTTGGCAGGTAAGTGGAAATAGCACCACATTTTACATCCCAATTTTTCCTTTTTCACTTTCTCTCTCTTTGTTGCACTCATATTGAGAATACTACTACAGTCACATTTGTTGTGTGGAAAATAAGGTTATAATAGGGAAATAGAGGTTCTGGCTAGTGAAGTCATTCTGCTCTATCTCTCACACTGAGTTTAAGTTTAGTGCTGTGTAGAGAGACCTCATGAAATCTATCGCTGTGATTCATAAAAGATACCCTGGAGTTACCCTCCTGCCTGTACTGATGTGGAAGGAAGGCCATTCTGGGCTTGTTAAGGTAGTTTTTCTCATTTCCTGACTTTATTTTCCAGCCCCTTTGTTCAAGGGAAGGTTTTTTACTGCACAACATTTCATATTGCCTTGGACTTAGGCAGATGGCCTCAGCAAATATGCCATTTTACCTTGAGGCTTCTTTTTATGGCCTCTTCCAATTCTGCTCGTCTCTTTCACAGACAGAGTAATGAAGGTTTTTGTATTATTCTGTATTTCCCATCAAATATGTTGTTAGGCTTCAGTGCAGCAAGGTGATTTCACGGGATAAGCTCTTGAGTCAATCCAATTTGAGTTTATAAACACTTGGTGCACAGGGGAGAAACGTTGAGGAATTATGACACTCCTCAAAGATTTTGGGTGAAATTCCTGCCCAAAGAACTAATTCAAGTGTGACTTTCTAGCTGTTGTTTGCTGATATATTGACAAACTGTTGCATTGCATTCACCACATAGTGGAAGTCTTTCAGAACTAGATTAAAGGATCATTCACCACATAGTGGAAGTCTTTCAGAACTAGATTAAAGGATCATTCACCACATAGTGGAAGTCTTTCAGAACTAGATTAAAGGATCATTCACCACATAGTGGAAGTCTTTCAGAACTAGATTAAAGGATCATTCACCACATAGTGGAAGTCTTTCAGAACTGGATTAAAGGATCATTCATCATTGATATAATCTCTGAGTAAGAAGCCATATTGGAAAATGCCAATCTTGAAATCTTGATAATGTTGTGTCCTGATTCAGGTAGGTATGCATACCTTTCCATTTTGAGTTCTATGTAAACTGTGACCAGGTTTAACTAAGACACTCGTAGTAGAAAAGGTGCTACGTAGAATGATAAAGGTTTCTTCATCTGGAACCATTTTTGTATCCAGGTAGAACATTTTCCCCCAAAGAAGAACCCTCAAAGAAACCTTTAACCTGGAAACATACAGCCGAAGATCCCTATGGTTCTAGGTAGCACATGTTTTCTCAGAGTGTGCAGGTTCAAATGGAAGTGTGAAACACTGAAGCATCTCTAAAGCCTACTCAACAAACATTCTCCATTAAAGCAGCTGTGTGCCTGACTGCTGGAGACCTCCAAATCCCCTGTCCGATTGTAGTCCAGCTCCAACCTAGACCCCATCATACTCAGTCTCCCATCAGGCAGTGCTTCCCTAGAATCAGGGTTAGAGATTAAAGGCTCCGCTCCATTACGGACAGTGTGGGAGTAAATCCAGTGTGGCCAGAGCAGGCAGCAAGCCTCGCTAGCTAGCTACATACAGTAGGATTAGTGGAAGCAGGATAGCAGCGCTAGAAAACCCACAGCTCCGCTTGTAAGAGAAAAGCAGAGTGGAATGAGTGGTTGGGCTCCTCCAGCCAGCTCAGCTAATCCCTGTTTGGCATTTTACAGATCCTTTCAGTCGCTCCAGTACCTTTGGCGGCCTCGGCAACCTTTCAACCAGTGCCTTCGGAGGATTAGGCAACCCCTCGCTTGGTAAGCGCCAGCCCCCCGCCCCTCCCCCCGTGGGCCAGGGAGGAACGAAATCAAGGCACTTAGTTCTGCATCAAATGCCAAAATAAAACTAACACGGAGGAACAAAAAGGCAGGCAGCACAGCTCTCTCTCTGTCTCTCCGTCCACCCCCCTCCCCAGTAGCTTGGCTTTAATCTGACAGCAACACTGCCAACGCACACAGCACTCACAGGCTTTCTGTTAGGTTGCTATTCATGTATTAATTATTCTAAAAGCCCCCTCATCACCACTGTGGCGGGTTTTCTCCCTCTCTCTCTCTCTCTCTCTTATTCTCCTCTGCCAAATCAGTTGCCCTGTAGCAAAATGGATTTCAGTGAAATAGACACCCTGTGGAATGCTAAGGTCTCCCCGGCTTTTCACTACCCTCACCCCAGAGGGTAATTGAGTCCCCCCCCATCCGCCCCCTTTCCAGTGAAAAGGCCCTGAGAGAGAGGAGTGAATGGGGAAGCAAAGCAGAGTAGGGTCTGTGTTTCAAGCAGCTAGAAGTGCAGAGGGGGAAGCCATTAACCTGGCCAGTCTTTGTAAAGCAGAGCTGCTTGCAGCAAGAGACCGCTCAGAACTCTCAAGACAAAGACAAAGCTGCTATTGTGTTCATTTTCTTTTTCTTTCTTTCTTTCCTCTTGTCTTCAGTCTCTCCATCTTATGTTGTGTGTCCAGGAGGGAGTTTAGTTTGGTTCGCTTACACTCTTTTCTCCCTGTCGCCTCTCCTTAAGGCTCCAACAGTGTCTTTGGCCATAAAGAGGGCCCAGGGGGCCTGCCAGGCTTTGGCAGCCCTCACCATGACACCTGGAACAGGCTCCACCGGACCCCACCTTCCTTCCCCACCCCTCCGCAGTGGCCCAAGTCTGCAGACACGGAGCGCAGCAACTCAGCAAACAGCCACGAGCGTGAACGAGAACGAGAGAGGGAACGGGAGAGGGAGAGGGAGAGAGAGAGAGAACGGGAGAAAAGGGATTCATCCATCAGCAAAGAGGATAAGGATAAAGACAGGTATGTAGTTTGTATGAATACAACTCTTGTATTAGTTGTAAGTAACTCAAGTGTTTGTTATTTGAATGCTAATTTTCATGCACACGTATTTCCAACTAAAGTAAAAAAAAATAAACAATTAAAACTCCATTCTAACCTTCTGATAAATACATATTTTTATTTTGTTTGTGCCCCTCAGAGATTTGATTGACCGTAACCGTCACTCCAACCGTTCGTCCCCTGCATCGGCCCCAACCAGCTACCAGATCAGCAGCCTGATCCGCTCTAACAGCCAGAACTCCAGCGACTCGGGTCGCCACCACAGCAGCAGCGTGGACCGGGTACGGGAGGCAGAGAAGGAGCTCCCGGAGCGCCACCGAGAGGTGGCCATAGTGGGGGAGGTCAAGGTGAAGGAGAGCGGCTCCCCTGGAGGAGGGAAGGAGGTGACAGACAGAGACAGACGCTCCACAGAAGACTCCATCAAACCAGCCCACCGCACACCCTCCCCCTACTCCAAGGCTGTCCTATCTGAGACAGGCATGAAAATGGCTGGTGGCCCCCCACCCACGCTACTCAAGGACGGGGACAGGGACAGGAAGGAGGTTCGTCCTGCCTCCGGTGGGGACCTGCTGCTACACAAGGTGAAGAACGACATGAAGATCAAGGAGGAGCGCAAGGAGGACCAGGATGTGGTGGTGGTGAGCTCCGAGCCTGCCCCTCAGCCTGCTCCTCCTCCTCAGCCTCTACCCCTTCTACCCCCCCAGCCTGGTCACCATCTCCACCACCACCACCACCCTCCTCTGTCCCAGCAGCCCCCGCCCCCCTCTCCACGCTGCAGTGAAATGCCCACCCACGGCTCCCTGCACGGGGTGCACATGGCCCACTCCTTGCCCCTCTCCATGAGTGCCATGCACCAGATGGGCAGTCTCAACGTGCTAGACCGGGCTCGCATGGCTCCATTTATGGGGGTGAGCCCCCTGGCTGCTGCTGCAGGGAGGGACCGGATGCCCCACCAAGCCTTCCCCTGGGACCCACTGAGGGAGGCCTACCGCAACATGGACCTGCAGCGCAGGATGGACTTCCATCTGAGGGCGGAGCAGGCCCAGCGCTTCCCCAGCATATACGAGCAGGAGCGGGCCTACCGGGAGAGAGAGGCCCACGACTACTCCCACCACGAGCACCTGCTGGAGGTACGGCGAGAGCACGAGAGGATGAGGCAACAGGCAGAGGAGAGGGAGCGCCAGCACCTGAGGGAGGAGCTGGACCGAGCGCGGCTCCACCAGCTGCACCAGTCCCCCATGGAGGGACACCTGCCACACATGCCCCCCTTCATGCCCCACCTGGGCGGCATGCCCTACCCCAGACTCAGCCCCTCCACTGGACACAATGGCCTGCTGAACCGGACGCCCCCCACCGCTGCACTTAGCGCCCCCCCTCCACTAGTGGCAGCGGGGAGCGCCAGACCAGCCTCCCCCAGAAGGACTACCCCCCTCACCACCCAGGACCCCCGAGATTACTCCCCCTCCCGCAACCCCAAAGAAGTGGAGGCACGGTAGCTTTACATACAGACAAAGGACATGGATGCTTAAAAACACTCACTCCCCAATTTGGAACCTTCTAGAGAGAACAAAATGCACTGCTTTACAATGGAGAAAAGCATTAGTAAACGAGGAAACAGTATGATTGTACAAAGGAAAGATTTGTAAGGTTGAAGAAGCACATGCCATGATTTTATTTGACATGGACAGGCTGATGAGAATGTTGGTTAGAAGAACTTGAATCAAAAAGTATGTGTATGTTTGTTTCCGACATAAAATTTGATATTAATATATTAATCTAAAACCTTTTTCGATTTTGAGCGAAAAGTGAGATTCTGATTAAAATGAGTTTGTACATTTCCTATCCTCGTTCCATGTATAGACATCATTTTTATGAATTTGTATTTTGTGCGTTAGTCTCTTACTTTCAATATCCCAGTCCATTGTGAGACATATCAAAGATGATGCTCCACAGTACAGACTGGACTTTTTATCCTTACAACAGTAATATAACCTCATGGTACCTGGAAATACTCATTAGTGATAATGTACGAAATTACATTAAAGATTTTTTGCGTTTTATTTGCTTTGCCTTTGAGATATGCAGACAAATATATATTACGAGGTCTTTGTTCGGTCTCTGTAAAGAAAATTCATGTAAATATCTTGTTGATATTCCTTGCAGCAAAATTACAATGTAAATTTATTAGGCTTTTTAAATGTTTCTAGAAAAACAAATTAAATCAAAACTGAACCACTTGCCGGTTGGAAACCATGGTAACAGACGATCCTGTCCAATGGGAGGGAAGGAGGGCGGGCATCAGAAGGGGGCTGGAATGATCATCTGCAATCTATGCAAAGAGGCGCTGAGCACCCCGATGGAGAGCCACCTGGAATGGAATGGACACTGTTGGATAATGTTGATTCAGTGAGAGGAACTTGGAATAACTCAACATGTTTTTCTTTCCAATGATGGCCATGGCATTATAAACCTACAGACTTCCCTGTTACAGAGAAAATGTACCAGAAGCTTACATGCAGTCCCAGTAAAATGAATTGACAGCAAAGGAAGACACTTTTGATTGGGCGACAATAGGACTTTCTCTGTCGACCGTTGTGGTGTTGTGCAGTTGTTGTTTTTTAGACTTGTATACAAAACAAGTAGAGTTTTAGGCGTGCAAAAAAAATGAAAACGAACATTCATGATTTAAAATTGTACGGAATAAAGTTTGGACCTAATATCTGCAGTTTGTTGCTTTTTATTCACCTGTATGATCATTCTCTGAGACCAGGGTTACTGGCTGTAACACCCTCCTAATTGTAGAATGGTGATATAACAATAATTCACAAATCTCTAAAGGAAACAATTTTTCATAGATTTGCAAATACTGCCAGTGTCTTAGCTGGCTCATTTCATTTAGCACATTGCTAACAAATCATAAAAGAAATAGAATGGAGCCAAGAAGGGTTCTGTTGTAATTCTGTTGACTGTAACCTCACATGGATCAGCTGCAGATCTCTCACAGCTCTCCTGGGGGATCGATGGGATTGGGAAGAGAGGCAATAGAGGGTGGGACTAATAGGACATTGATTTTGTAAGAAAGCAGGTTTTAAGTGTTTGTGTTGCAGGTAACAGCTATTGACTGACGGACGAGCGGAGTATTGACCTGCGGTCTGGACTCATTAAGAGGAGCAATGCCTGGGAGAGAGGCAGTGGGTGTTAGAGGAGAGCCTCGCCACCCCCCACATCCTTCTCTCCCCTGCCCTCTCTCCCCCATCCTCTCCCCACGCTCATCTGTTTCGCTAATGAGCCTGGAAGATCCACCGCAGCGGTCCAAGAGGGGTGCACATAGACATCCACTCCCGCTATCAATGAGGGTCTCTCTCCTCTGTCTGTCTCTCTATCTCTCTGTCTCTCTCTCTCTCTGTCTGTCTCTGCCTCACCTCCGAGCCCTGATAATCCCACTCCTCCACCCTAACCCCCCTCCATCTCTCTCTCGCCGACCACGAGTCACACCAATCCTGTCCCTGGGTATCAGAGCGTAATGACAGCCCAGATCAAACCACAGTGAGGTCATTAAGTGATGTTATTGAAAATCAATACTGATTTTCTGTCTCAGACTCACTGGACGGCAGACGCTTGAAAAGGTCTCCTTGAAAAGATGGTGTATTGGGAAGACTTAAATCACTATCGCTTTCAATTTAGGCCGACTGTAATTGAGCCACATATTCCAAGATGGCCCGACAGGGAGCATCTGTTTGCTGCGTGCTTCACTTTACTGCCATGTGCTTTTAATCCTAATCAGACAGTCAACAGCATGAACTTAACCCCCCTCCCTACCTGTTAGGCTACAGCACATTGATTTTACGAGGGAGAGGGGAGGGGGCTTTTATTTACTGACTTTTGTGGAAAAAGAACTTCAATTTTTCTATCCCTCCCTCATTCCCTTCATCCCTTATCCAGCTTTGTTCAATTCATTGTATGGTTGAACATTAAGAGGTTCTGTGGGAGATGAATGCTCCATCAATTTTACTCATTGTCTAGCAAGGTCAATTTATTTCAACACACAGTCCATCAGCAGATGGGAATCAATTGACACATTGCTTAACAGCGTATCTAACGCAGCAAAGTGGATTATTACAAGGTCTGCCATTTTACAGCAGACAAAGACTTTTTCTTCTTGAGCAATTCAGCATTTCCCACCTTAGAAACAATGTCAGTATTATGCAGATATATACCATAATGTGTTTCTGGTGTTTCAGCCTATAAGCGACATTCCAAGGCTCTGTATAAAAAAAAAAACATGTTTTCCTACACAATTAATAGGATAGAATGGTATAAAGAATGGTATGTATGAGGCAGGACATTGTGTTTTGTTCTGATAATCCCCTGTGTTTATCAGGGAGAAACCTCAATGCTGAAGGTTGGGATTGTATTTTCATGGTGTTCTAATACCTCCAAAAAGCTCCTGGCACAGAATTCACCCCAAAGGCATCGTACAGAGGGGCAGGCCCGGGGGCTTTCTTCCGTCACAATGGCAGCTAATAACGCTGTGCCAAACTAATAAGATGGGCAGCGAATGAATGGACCGGTCCAAGCTGCTTTTCCCACCTGATAAAACATGTATGAAACCATTTTGAGCAGCTATGCAGCACTCTCCACAGCCAGGGCTAATACATTACTTCACAATTGGAGGGTGTTTTGAGATTGGTCATGAGACTTGGAGGCCCCATGATCGTGTTTGAATTGCTGGGGGCCTGTCACGTTCGTTGGAATGATCGGACCAAGGCGCAGCGTGAGTAGCGTTCCACATCTTTTATTAGAAAGTGAAACTAAGCAAAATACAAAAACAATAAAGAATAACCGAAACGTGACGACAATGAAACTACACATAAACACACAATATCCCATAACCCACAGGTGGAAAATTCTACTTAAGTTTGATCCCCAATTAGAGACAACAATTACCAGCTGCCTCGAATTGAGAATCATACCAATCACCCAAACATAAACTAGAACCCCACATAGAAAATATAAACTAGATTAACCCCCAGTCACGCCCTGACCTACTCTATCATAGAAAATAAGAGCTTTCAATGGTCAGGACGTGACAGTACCCCCCCCCTCCCCAAAGGTGCGGACGCCAACTGCAAAACCTGAAACAAAAAGGGAGGGTTGGGGGGGGTCTAGTGTCGGTGGCGGCTCTGGTGCAGGACAAAGAACCCTCTCATCCTGTGGATCCGCCAGCATTGGAGGCGGCTCTGGTGTGGGACGAAGAACCCGCTCATCCTGTGGATCCAGCCATGGACCTAGGCTGAACACTGTGCCTGGACTGGGCACCAACGCAGAAGAAAACTGGCCTTGGAGCTGGAGGTCCCGAACCGTTGACCGTCTCAGGAGGTTCCGAACCGTGGGCCGCCTCAGGAGGTTCCGGACCGTGGACCGTCTCAGGAGATTCCGGACTGTGGACCGTCTCAGGAGGTTCCGGGCCATGGACCGTCTCGGGAGGTTCCGGGCCGTGGACCATCTCAGGAGGTTCCGGACTGTGGACTGTCGTTGGAGGCTCCAGACTGTGGACTGTTGTCGGAGGTTCCGGACTGTGGACTGTCGTTGGAGGTTCCAGACTGGGGACCATCGCCGGAAGCTCTGGACTGGGGACAGTCACCGGAAGCTCTGGACTGGGGACCGTAGCCTGAAGCTCTGGAACGGGAAGGCGCACTGGAGGCCTGATGCGTGGGGCCGGCACAGGTAGCGCCGGACTGGTAACACGCACCTCAGGGCGAGTGCGGGGAGCAGGCACAGGACGTACCTGACTGACGATACGCACTTCAGGAAGAGTGCGAGGAGGAGGCACAGGACGTACTGGACTGGGAATGCGCACTGGAGGCCTAGTGCGTGGAGCCGGCACAGGTGGCGCCAGACTGGAGACACGCACCTCAGGACGAGTGCAGGGAGCAGGCACAGGACATACCTGACAGGGGACACGCACTTCAGGGAGAGTGTGAGGAGCAGACACAGGACGTACCGGACTGGGGACACGCACTTCAGCGAGAGTGCAAAGAACAGGCACAGGACGCACCAGACTGGGGACACGCACTTCAGGGAGAGTGCGAGGAGGAGACACATGACTTACCGGACTGGAGAGGCGCCCTTGAGGCCAGAAACGTGGAAACGGCACAGGTTGCACCAGACTGCTAATCGGATCCTCTGGTCGGATGTTGAGCAGAACACACTTGCACAACATCTCTCTCATCTCACTCTCTCCCAACTTCACCATTGCCTCCCTGACAGTCTCTGGCTCCTTCCTCTGCTCAGTCGCCAACTCCATGTGCCCCCCCCAAAAAAACTTGGGGTTGTCCTTGGGCTTTCTGTAGCCGCGAACCCTGTCGTCGTCGCTGTCCTCCATTATCTCCTTCCCATGTCCATAAAGTCCTCCACTCCCTTCTCTCCTGTGCCCAGGATCCCTGCTCCTCCTGGTCACGCTGCTTGGTCCTGGTTTGATGGGATATTCTGTCACGTTCGTTGGAATGATCGGACCAAGGCGCAGCGTGAGTAGCGTTCCACATCTTTTATTAGAAAGTGAAACTAAGCAAAATACAAAAACAATAAAGAATAACCGAAACGTGATGACAATGAAACTACACATAAACACACAATATCCCATAACCCACAGGTGGAATTAAGTATGACCCCCAATTAGAGACAACGATTACTAGCTGCCTCTAATTGGGAATTATACCAATCACCCAAACATAGAAAAACTAAACTAGAACCCCACATAGAAAATATAAACTAGATTAACCCCCAGTCACGCCCTGACCTACTCTATCATAGAAAATAAGAGCTTTCAATGGTCAGGACGTGACAGGGCCAGAGGGCTTCCGGACTCCGCTGGGCTTGGTGATTTGGTCGGGTTTTGTTTCGGTTGTGAGTTCAGACCCAGCTCTCCAAGAGGGAACAGTCAACACCTCAGACTTTGTTCATCGCTAGACTATACAGTATCTGCGTCAGATATGGCACCCTATTCCCTACATAGCAAAAGTAGTGCACTAGAGAATAGGGTTCCATTTACCTTTATATCTGAACCAGGAAGAGGGAACATAGATGGTCAGTTGGCTTTACAGTGGATTGTTAACACTAGTCACATGGTGTCTGTGTGTATTGTACATCGTTCCATTTCATCTTTGTATAGACCTCAACGCCAACAGATAGGCCAGAGTATACAGGACACTGCAGTTGAGGACTCATTGGAGTTGGAGTCCAGGCCCCAGTGACACAGTGCTGTCTAATGTCTTTGCACCTCTGGCCCAATGGCAAATATGCCTGCCATCTCACACTGCTGTAGGGCTGTGCAGAGACCGGCCCAGGCAGAGAGAGAGACAGAATATATATTACCACATTTCAAACAGTCATGTCTCGGAGAGTGAGTTGTGGACAGAGACAGGAAAGAGGAGGAGGGAGGAGGGAGAGGGGACCGCAGACAGATCGAGCCACCAGGCAGCCAAAATATTGTTTTCATTTTCATTCATTTTTTAGGATGTTCTTCCATGGTTTAGTGGAACCTCACTCTCCCACACTGGCAGTATTACGTACACAAGCCGTAAAAACGAAAAACATTTACGTATGCAGCTGGCTGCATCTGGTTGGGTGGAGGTGGTTCTCTCTGGTTGAGGGCCCACAGGCTGGCATGGCGCCGCCATCCTCCTGGTTCTTTGTTTGGGCAGGAGAGGACCAGGGGAAGGGGTGGCATGGGATCCTCTAAATACTTATGAAGGAAATTAGGTTTCTTAAAATAAATGATGGTAAAAAATTCAAGACAGATCCAACCCCATACATGGCTCATGGCTGGCCACATAAAAAGTGCCGCAGTGTTTGAAGGGGGTAGAGAGAGAGAGCTACTGCCAGCTAGTGACAACATGGCTTGTCATGAGAAAAGTTTATTTCAATGTGAATCTTGTTGTGACCGTATTTCTCTAGAGCTCTGGAGTTTTTCCAAGCAGTGGAATAAGAATTATGATTTACTCTCTCTATCTGTATCCCCCCATGTGTGATGTGTGATATTCATAAGCATTTATTCCAGGGATCATCAACTACATTCAGCCTCGTGCCAAGCGGATGATCGGGGGGCCAGAACATAATTACAAAGCATTTGAAGACTGCAAATTGACAGCAAGAAGCCCAAACAGATGTAATATTTGACCAAAAAATGAATTTCAAACCTTGCTTGTGTCGAAAGCTTTCCACAGGGATGCTGGCCCATGTTGACTCCAATGCTTCATACAGTTGTGTCAAATTGTCGTCTGGATTTCTTTTGGGTGGTGGAACATTCTTTGGTACACACTGGAAACTGTTGAGCATGAAAAACCGAGCAACGTTGTAGTTCTTGACACGAACCAGTGTGCCTGGCACCTACTACCATAACCCGTTCAAAGGCACTTAAATCTTTTGTCTTGCCCATTCACCCTCTGAATGGCACACATGTCTCAATTGTCTGAAGGCTTAAAATCCTTCTTTAACCTGTCTCTTCCCCTTCATCTACACTGATTGAAGTGGATTTAACAAGTGACATCAATAAGGGATCATAGCACTTGGATTCACCTGGTCAGTCTATGTCATGGAAAGAGCAGGTGTCCTTAATGTTTTGTACACTCAGTGTATGACAGATATTTGGCATGCACCTCGTGTTTTGGCACCCATATAGGTACTGCAATGTTGTAGCTAGAAACACAAGCATTTCGCTGCACCAGCAATAACATCTGCTAAACATGTGTATGTGACCAATACCATTTTATTTGATTTGATTCCTTTCTAATAAGGAGTGATTGTCAACAGTGGAGTTCTATTCTCTCAATCTTTCTCAATCAGTTGTGAAGAGGGCACGACAACACCTATTCCGCCTCAGAAGGCTGAAAAGATTTGGCATGGGACCCTTAGATCCAAAAAGTTATACAGCTGTATCATTGAAAGCATCCTGACTGGTTGCATCAAGGAATGTAAAGCCATAAAACGCATGTGTTATGGCTTTACACCCCCAGCTATAATGTGGATAAAGAATTACTTGTCTAACAGAACACAGAGGGTGTTCTTTAATGGAAGCCTCTCAAACATAATCCAGGTAGAATCAGGAATTCCCCAGGGTAGCTATTTAGGCCCCTTGCTTTTTAAAATCTTTAACAATGACATGCCTTTGGGTAAAGCCAGTGTGTCTATGTATGTGGATGACTCAACACTATACATGTCAGCTGCTACAGCAACTGAAATGACTGTACCACTTAACACAGAGCTGCAGTTTGTTTCGGAATGGGTAGCAAGGAATAGGTTAGTCCTAAATATTTCCAAAACTAAAAGCATTGTATTTGGGACAAATCATTCACTAAACCCTAAACCTCAACTACATCTCTAAATGGATAATGTGCAAATTTATCAAGTTGAGGTGACTAAACTGCTTGGAATAACCCTGGATTTTAAACTGTCATGGTCCAAACATATTGACGCAATAGTAGCTAAGATGAGGAGAAGTCTGTCCATAATAAAGCGCTGCTCTGCCTTCTTAACAACACTATCAACAAGGCAGGTCCTACAGGCCCTAGTTTTATCGCACCTAGACTACTGTTCAGTGGTGTGGTCAGGTGCCACATAAAGAGGGACTTTGCAGCTGGCTCAGAACAGGGCAGCACAGCTGGCCCTTAAAAGTACACAGAGAGCTAACATTAATGACATGCATGTCAATCTCTCATGGCTCAAAGTGGAAGAGAGATTGACTTCATCACTACTTGTTTTTGTAAAATGTGTTGACAAGATGAATGTACCAAACTGTCTGTTTAAAATACTTGCACACAGCTCGGACACCCATGCATACCTCAAAAGACATGCCACCAGAGGTCTCTTCACACTCCCCAAGTCCAGAACAGATTGTGGGAGGTACACAGTACTACATAGAGCCATGACTACATGTAACTCTATTCCACATCCGGTAAATGATGCAAGCAGTAGAATCAGATTTAAAAAACAGCTAAAAATACACCTTATGGAAAAAAAGGGACTGTGAAGAGACACACATAAAGGTACAGACACATGCATACGCAGACATTGTGATATTGTTGTATGGTGGTATTAAGCATTTTGTATTGTAGATATGTAGTGGTGTAATAATGTTATATGATGTACTGTTTTATCTTTTGTTTTGTATGTAATATAAGTGCTTTAAAACCTGTTATGGCTAGGCGTGGCGCTAGCGACCCACCTCGACAACATCCAGTGAAATTGCAGAGCGTGAAATTCAAATTACAGAAATAGTAATATTTAGCATTCATGAAAATACAAGTGTCATACATCAGAAAAAAGCTTAACTTCTTGTTAATCCAGCCACTGTGTCAGATTTCAAAAAGGCTTTACGGTCGAAAGCACACCATGCGATTATCTGAGGACAGTGCCCCGCACACAAAAGCATTAAAAACATTTTTCAACCAGGCAGGTGCGCCACGAAAGTCAGAAATAGCGATAAAATAAATGCCTTACATTTGAAGATCTTCTTCTGTTGGCACTCCAAAAGGTCCCAGCTACATCACAAATGGTCCTTTTGTTCGATAAAGTCCTTCTTTATATCCCCCAAAACTCAGTTTAGTTGGCGCGCTTCATTCAATAATCCACCGGTTTCCCTCCTTCAAAATGCATACAAAATGAATCCCAAATGTTACCAATAAACTTCTCCAAACAAGTCAAACAATGTTTATAATCAAACCTCAGGTACCCTAATAAGTAAAAAAAATGATACCATTTAAGACAGAGAATCGTTATTGTCTTTACCGGAGATAAAGAACAAAGTATGCGCTCTCTTCCACGCGCATGAAAACACTACAGCCAAAATGGGAGCCATTTAGAAAAACAACAAATTCTTGCTAATTTTTCCAAAAACAAGCCTGAAACTCTTTCTAAAGACTGTTGACATCTAGTGGAAGCCCTAGGAACTGCAATCTGGGAGGTTTTCCCTTCATATTAAACATGACAGCCATTGGAAACAGTGGTAGACTGAAAAAAAACATTCTGGATGGTTAGTCCTCGGGTTTTCGCCTGCCATATCAGTTCTGTTATACTCACAGACATTATTTTAACAGTTGTAGAAACCTTTGAGTGTTTTCTATCCACATCTACCAATTATATGCATATCCTAGCATCTGGGCCTGAGTAACAGGCAGTTTACTTTGGGAACGCTTTTCATCCAGACATCAAAATACTGCCCCCTAGCCCAAAGAGGTTAATATGTTTGGACCCCAAGAAGAAGGCAGCAGATAATGGGGATCCCTAATAAATACAAATATAAATACCTAAAGGTGGGTAGTGTGTACGGCCCAGTACATCACTGGGGCCGAGCTTCCTGCCATCCAGGACCTCTATACTAGGCGTTGTCAAAGGAAGGCCCTAAAAATGTTCAAAGACTCCAGCCATCATAGACTGTTTTCTCTGCAACCGCACAGCAAGCGGTACTGGAGCGCCAAGTCTGGAACCAAAAGGCTCCTTAACAGCAGCTATCCCCAAGCCAGCTGCTATCTGGACAATTTACATTGACCCCCTTATTTTATTCTTATCTATTATCATTTTAAGATGTACACTCACTGGACTCTAACCTCACACATACTATACTGACACTCCAACACACACACACACACACACACACACACACACACACACACACACACACACACACACACACACACACACACACACACACACACACACACACACACACACACACACACACACACACACATATACAGTTGAAGTCGGAAGTTTATATACACTTAGGTTGGAGTCATTAAAACTATTTTTTTAACCACTCCACACATTTCTTGTTAACAAACTATAGTTTTGGCAAGTCGGTTAGGACATCTAATTTGTGCATGACACAAGTCATTTTACCAATAATTGTTTACAGACAGATTATTTCACTTATAATTCACAGTTCCAGTGGGTCAGAAGTTTACATACACTAAGTTGACTGTGCCTTTAAACAGCTTGGAAAATTCCAGAAAATTATGTCATGGCTTTAGAAGCTTCGGAAAGGCTAATTGACATCATTTGAGTCAATTGGAGGTGTACCTGTGGATGTATTTCAAGGCCTACCTTCAAACTCAGTGCCTCTTTGCTTGACATCGTGGGAAAATCAAAAGAAATCAGCCAAGACCTCAGAAAACAAATTGTAGACCTCCACAAGTCTGGTTCATCCTTTGGAGCAATTTCCAAACGCCTGAAGGTACCACGTGGGGGTGCTTTGCTGCAGGAGGGACTGGTGCACTTCACAAAATAGATGACTTCATGAGGCAGGAAAAATATGTGGATATATTGAAGCAACATCTCAAGACATCAGTCAGGAAGTTAAAGTTTGGTTGCGAATGGGTTTTCAAAATGGACAATGACCCCAAGCATACTTCCAAAGTTGTGGCAAAATGGCTTAAGGACAACAAAGTCAAGGTATTGAAGTGGCCATCACAAAGCCCTGACCTCAATCCTATAGAACATTTGTGGGCAGAACTGAAAAAGTGTGTGCGAGCAAGGTCTACAAACCTGACTCAGTTACACCAGCTCTGTCATGAGGAATGGGCCAAAATGCACCCAACTTATTGTGGGAAGCTTGTGGAAGGCTACCCAAAACGTTTGACCCAAGTTAAACAATTTAAAGGCAATGCTACCAAATACTAATTGAGTGTATGTAAACTTCTGACCCACTGGGAATGTGATGAAAGAAATAAAAGCTGAATAAAATCATTATCTCTACTATTATTCTGACATTTCACATTCTTGAAATAAAGTGGTGATCCTAACTGACCTAAAACAGGGATTTTTTACTTGGATTAAATGTCAGGAATTTTGAAAAACTGAGTTTAAATGTACTTGGCTAAGGTGTATGTAAACTTCTGACTTCAACTGTAGATTCATATTTAAAAACCAGCCAACTTATTATTTTATTGTGTTACTATTTTTCCTTTAGTTTATTTAGCACATTTTTCTTACCAACTTTGGCTCATAAGTAAGCATTTCACGGTAAGGTCTACCTACACCTGTTGTATTCGGCGCATGTGACAAATAAAATGTTATTTGATTTGAAATTCCATACAGAATATAACACACAATATGTCCACTTTTCTTGAGATTTAAAAAATTATAATCATGTTTTATACATTTCTGGAGATTGTGCTGTGGTTGACTGAGAGGGCGATGACAAGCTATGGCATGTTACAGACACAAGGGAAGGGAATAGTATCAGTTGAACATCTCTCTGGGGGTCGAGTGTGGAGGATATCATTCCTCTCTGGTCTCAGCTTTGTATGGTTAGAGGTCGGACCGTTCCCATACAACCTCAGTTTTAATTACAGTCAGCAAGCTACATGGAAGATGCCAGCATCGTGATATGGTGGCAATGTGCATTCAGAGAGCATTGATTATCTTTTGTCCCTCACGTACAATGTGGTATTTAAACTCCTCTTGCAGCCAGGCAACACAAGCCTCATAGGCCTACTGTATAAACAGTCTCTATATAAATACAGTCCCCTGCGTGTGAGTTATTATAGGTTTGACATTTTTTGTTTTTAATACTGTATGCTTATTGTGTACTTTGATAAATAATGTAATTACAATATTGCTTTAGGATATACATGGATATATCACGAATGGCTTTATCATTATGTTATGACTATGTTATAAAACACAGTGTAAGATAAGATGTTTATTTATCCATACTTATATTAAATCAGATGCACTATTATCGTAGTCCAATGCATTTTCATTATTGTTGTTTTGTTGTTCAATATTCAGTCCTTCATTATATTGATTGTATTGGTGAAACAGATTGACACACAGTTGACCTGACCGTTCCAACTGTCTAATATCCTAGATCTATCCTGGTATTAGCAGTGTTTGCTTTGTACAATCTGCTCTCTGTGTACAATGCTTTCTGTGTACAATCTGCTCTCGATGTACAATCTGTGTGCACAGGGCAACAAAGAGATCCAGGGCAGATACTTTATGTATCCGGCTTCAGCATGAAGATGGGGCATTTCACCCATAGCCCAGCCTGGCTTCTGTAGAGGGCTTTCTGTCTCTGTCTGGCAGGAGCACACTTTGAAAGCGCTTATCTGGTATATGTGCAGGAGTTCCATGCACAGATAACAATCCCTATCTTATCTCTCTCTGTTCGGTAATGTTACAGCTTAAGGGCTGCTCTTCTACTTGCAATGAGGCTTGCCAAGCGGATTGTTTGCTGAGTAGTCAACACAGGCCTTTGTAGACTTGGAACACGTTCAAAATGCTTGCCTTGTCCTGCAGACCTTCTTATGTGCACACTTAGCAACATTCAATGGGCCACTTCGCTTGCTTCCTGTTTGCTTGTGTCGTAATGACTGAAACACAACCCTCTGGCTGGTGGGCATGATTCTAGAAACAACACAAAGTGGTATCTTACTGCAACAAAAATAAACATGTTGTATCAGAGCAGAGATGCAAAGCGAACAAAACAAATGGCCTGCATGAGACTAAAAGTGAATTTATGCTTACTCCGAAAATGTGATCTGGAGGCTCCTTACAGAGGGTGTGGCACAATTGCGGAGCCTCTGGAGGCCAAATCAAGCTCTGTGACGTGCGCCTCACAAATGTCTTAACAATGTGGGGGCGGGGTGTTGTGTATAAACACAAACTCATATACCTTGACAACTTACTTCACAACAGCTGTGCTCCGCGAAGCGCAAAAAGTATGTTTGCTCTGACTTCTGTGGAGGCCGCATCGCAGTAAATGCTGTACGGCCACTGCAGATGTTGGATTGACCATGCAGAGTCTTTTAAACAGAGACTATCAATGTGCTCAATGTCACAATGCTTTTTATCTTCACACTAAAACCAGCCAACAAGTGCTCAGCATATGTGGGAACTCCTTCAAGACTGTTGGAAAAGCATTCCGGGTGAAGCTGGTTGAGAGAATGCCAAGAGTGTGCAAAGCTGTCATCAAGGCAAAGGGTGGCTACTTTGAATAATCTTAAATATAAAATATATTTTATTTGTTTAACACTTTTTTGATTAGTACATGATTCCATATGTGTTATTTCATAGTTTTGATGTCTTCACTATTATTTTACAATGTAGAAAATAGTAAAAATAAAGAATAACCCTTGAATGAGTAGATGTTCTAAAACTTTTCCAACTTCAGTGGTAGTGATATATATATTTATTATTATTGAATTTTTTGTGTTGTTGTTTTTCTGTAATACTACTAGCCACCTAGCAATTTTATGAAGTTGGCTTTAGCTAGCCCAGATAGGTTTCCAGTCTCCCAACCTTATAACTAGCTATCAAGAAGCCATTTCAGGCTATCAATCAAGTCAGAGTAGCTAGCTTGTCTAATTATCTTAGCTGGTATGCTTGCTGGCAAGGTTGGTAGACTTTAGAAAAGAAAGCAATTACTAAATGTACTGAATAAGACTCACATTCGTTTCAATATTTTACCCAGATTTTAGCAGACACAGAGAAGCATATTTTGTTTATTTTTATTATTATTTTATTTTGTATTTTTTGCCAGTGTTTTCTCCCCAATTTAGATCTTGTCTCATCGCTGCAACTCCCCAACAGGCTCGGGAGGCAAAGGTTGAGTCATGCGTCCTCTGAAACATGACCCGTCTAACAGCGCTTCTTAACACCCGCCCGCTTAACTTGGAAGCCAGTGCCTTGGACCGCTGCGCCACTCGGGAGTCCCATATTTTGTTTCTTAAAAAAAAAAAAACACTAATCAGGAGGATACAGAAAGCTTAAGAGGTATGCTTAGATATACAAAAAAAAATACATTGAATTAAGCATAATGATTATGGATCTAGATTGCAGGAAAAAGCTGTTTCAGGTGTTTGAAAATGCAAAAATTCTTCAACTTCTGCCATCCTTACACCCCCCTGCCATCCTCACATACTTTGTGCCACCTCAGATTTTTGTGCTTGTCACGTCCTGACCAGTAAAGGGGTTATTTGTTATTATAGTTTGGTCAGGACGTGGCAGGGGGTATTTGTTTTGAGTGTTTCGGGGTTTGTTGGGCTATGTGTTTATGTAGAGGGGTGTTTGTTTAGAGTGTTCCGGCTTTTTTGGTTATGTTCTATGTTAGTATATTTCTATGTTCTGGTCTAGTCTTTCTAGTTCTATGTTTAGGGTCTTTGGTTTGACCTTCAATTGGAGGCAGCTGTTCTTCGTTGCCTCTGATTGAAGGTCCTATATAGAGGGGTGGTTTTTGTAATGGGTTTTGTGGGAAGTTGTTGTTGCATAGCTGCGTGTGTAGCCTGCAATACTGTTCGTTCGTTTTCTTGTTTCGTTAAGTGTTCTAAATAAAGTTAAGATGAGCACTCAACCCGCTGCGCCTTGGTCCATTACGTACGACGACCGTTACAGTGCTGCAATACACCCCTGGTTTTATCTGATAATTATTAAACTAGGAATATATTAATCCTAAACTGCTTAATGTGTGGTCCATGGCCAGCGACTCCAGCCTGCGCAGCCAAGTTCATAATTATTGCTGTGTGACACAAAGGGGCCCAGGCAAAGCTCCATTGACTTCAGCCATCTGGCCATCTCACACCACCCTTGGCTACACAGTGCCTCACTCAGCGATTGATTGGGGTGTTGAAGGCCAGCTATTTAACACATCAGAACAACAAGTACTGCTATCAAGCAGGCCCTCTCCAGGCCTTGTTTCTGTGCCGCCCAAGAATGTCTCTTATCTCTCCCTCTGCTTGTTGGTTTAAGCCAGGCAGCATATGCCTGCACATTCTCTCTCCCTAGAATGTTGCATTGTGGGACTAGAGCATGGGAGAGAATAGCCCTGACAGATAGGTCACATGTAGCCTTAGTGCGGTAGGCTATAGCCTACAAGAATCCTGAGATTGATGTTGTGGAGAAAATAGTGCATTGATACACTTATTGCATTACAGGGGTTTTGAGGTGAATTTGATCCATTCATTCTAATATAATTTCTACACTACACATGCAGCATAGGTAATGCAATGCCTTTTTTCAGCATGATCTAAGCTACAATAGGCATGACAGATCAAAATAATGCCTCCCATTTCACATTAATAAACCACAAATCTGATTAGATTATGATTAGTACCTTCATTCTTGGCTCATTATTTTATGTCTAGAAAAACAGATTCCAATTTGCACTCACTGAATAGAAAGACTAACCTGCTCATTCCCTTTCCCTAATATTTCTTTGTTGTGGCAGAATGGTTTTAAATGAAAAGTATAAGTGCGGTGTAATTACAATTCTGAGGGCATTATGAAATCCAATATCACAATGAATGTCATTTTATTTGCTTGTAATCTTTCTCACCCAGACTAATAGGCATTTTCAAAGGGGCACGCCTGGGGCTTTAAATGGAGCAGAATCGTCTCTAAATGTAATGGCTGAGAGTGCGCTCTCTGCTCTCTCTGTTCTTTTGTCTTTGATTTGCAGGCAGAGGGCTTGACAGTCAGGGAGGCACAGGAGATTTGTCAGCCTGTGATCTCCCAGGCTCGTTGACAAATTAGTGACTGGCAGAACCAGTGGAGATGGAGGTGGAGGTACTATGGCTCTTCTTCTGTTGAATCCTGATGAGAGTCTTGGGAGACATTCATTGATGATGAACTCAGAACAGAACAAAACAACATGTTAAAGCAGTTCCTCCCTTTGGGTCAACAGATATACTGAACAAAGATATAAATGCAACATGTAAAGTGTTGGTCCCATGTTTCATGAGCTGAAATAAAAGATCCCAGAAATGTTTCTTACACAGCGTATTGCTCTCAAATGTTGTACACAAATTTGTTTACATCCCTGTTAGTGAACATTTCTCCTTTGCCAAGATAATCCATCCACCTGACAGGTGTGGCATATCAAGAAGCTGATTAAACAGCATGAAACTCAGTCTGATTGGCTGGGCCGGCTCCCCAGTGTGTGGGCCTGGCTTCCAAGTGGGTGGACCTATGCCCTACCAGCCCACCTATGGCTGCGCCCCTGCCCAGGCATGTGAAATCCATAGAGTCGAGCCTAATGAATTCATTTCAATTGACAAATTTCCTTATATGAACTGTAACTCAGTACAATTTTTGAAATGAATGCATGTTGCATTTATATTTTTGTTCAGCATGTGTTATACTGTACATATGATGACAATGCATCCAGGTATCACATTATGGCCTTTTTGTATTCTACAAATGATCTAATTGTTTAACGTCGAGTTTACAATAACACAATGGAATAAAAATGGTACAATTCATATGAAATTGTTCCTGCACGAGTTACAAAATTACAATGTTTTTCACTGAAAATGTCCTCTGATAAAATACAGTAGTCTTTGTCTGCAATTGCAGAGAACCCATGCTGTCTTGTTTTAGATACAGTCAGGTCTAAAATGATTGGCACCCTTGATAAAGATGAGCAAAAAAGACTGTATGAACTAAATAATACAAATACTGAGCTATATTGTATGCTCCCAAAAAATGTATGCTAATACAATTGTTCAGAGAAAGAGGCATCGAAAAATGGAAGTATATGCAGAAAAGTACCTCATACCTACTGCAAAATATGGTGGTGGATCTTTGACGTTATTTTGCTTCCACTGATCCTGGGGCCCTTGTTAGGATCAACGGCATGAGGAACTTTTCCAAGTTCCAGGACATTGTTGCAAAAACCTGGTTGCCTTGGCTGGAATTAGATCTTCTAGCAAGACAATAACCCCAAGCACACATCACATTCCACAAAGAAATGGTTAATTGACCACAAAATCAACACTTTGCAATGGCCATGTCAGTCTCCCGACTTGAACCCCATTGAAAACCTGTGGTTTGAATTGAAGAGGGCAGGCCATAAGCGCAGATGAAGGAATGGTCTAAGATCCCTCCCAATGTGTTTTCCAATCTCATAAAACATTTTAGAAAAAGTCTCAGTCTTGTTATTCTCGCAAGGGGAAGTTGCTGGAGTACCGAAAACAAGGGTGCCAATCATTTTGACCCCTATCTTTTATCTTTTTAAATGTATTACTTGTTCAACAAAATACATTTTTTGTGAGCAATTTTATTAGTATAAAATAATATAATTTTCACATTTTACCGAGCATTCAATATAGCTCAGTATTTGTATTTTTGATTTTAAACAGTATTTTTTGCTCATCTTTATGGGTGCCAATAATTTTGGGGCTCACTGTATATTCACATATCACTGGTGGAACAATCAAGATGAAATCACCATCTAGTCAATCTTTATTAGTGGAATCAACTGCTCCACCAAGCACACAATTGCTTGGCATTGATCATGTGGATCATTTGAGACAGACACTGTAATGCTAGAAGCCATGTTAATGCCCTTGACATTAAAATACTTTAACAGAAAATTAGAAGCAGATCAATACCTTTTAATGCCATTTGAATTAATGTTTTTTTTATCCTTACTGTGCACTACCAGCAATAGGAAATGGGTGCTTGCATTGAATTTGGACATTTCTTTTTTAATCAGGCATCTGAAATCCCTGCATATACACCACTCTAAAGTCTCCTCCTACTCAGTTCAGCTTTATCTGTAGGATCAGTGTTATAATGATTCATGCATAGAACAACCACTACCCCTTGTGGCAGTGTTGGCCCAGCGCACAGTATGTGATGGTTGGCACCTCCAGCTGCCTCTGTCTCCTACTGATAAGTTAACCTTGTGATAACATGCTAATGCCTGATTAATGTTGCACTAATTAGACACAGCTTTTCACAGTTAGTTAAGAGGACATCCTCCAGCAATTAGCCAGAGTCAGCGAGATAATTTCAGAGGGCAGAAAATAATCGTTTTTCCTGGGCTTGAGTCGGCTCCTCTGGTTCCCATTTGGCAACATTAAGCGTCTATTTCCCATTTATTCATTTAATTAGTTGTTTGATGTTTTATACAGCTGTCATGAGTCATCTTTGATCCAATTAGGAGATATTGATTGGAATTGTAGGTGTTTCAGGTGTTTTGTAGCTAATTCATAATCACATCTCTGGTGTCTGACAACTTGCCAAAAATTCACAGTTGTGTGAAGTGATTTCTTGGACAATTCATTTTTTGATGGTGGTGGTATGCTTTATTCTGCAAGAATTGTGTACGTGCATGTGTGCGTGTTTGTGTGCATGCATGTGTGTGCATGCATGTGTGTAATATTAGAGATACAGTACGTGTTGCACATGTGTTTGAGTGTGTGTGTCTCGCATGTGTGTATGCAGAGCCATTTCTAACACCTCACGGGCAAAAAAAATTGTCACCTCCCTCTTGGCAGCGTAGAGAAAATGTTGCAGTTTTAAAACAAATTTCCTGCAATTCTACACATTTTGCCATGGGGTTGAGAGACAAATGTGCTATTGTAAAGCTAATGTAATGCAGTTCTACACATTTTGCCGTGACATGCCATGTTCATATGTTATCTGAGTGAGTGACTAACAAACTCAATGGGGGCCCCTTATAGGTCAGAGCCCCTGGGCATATGCTTTGCAATCTAAAAACAAATTGTGAGCATCAGTGACTGACATAACAAGAGGAAAACTGCTGAAGCACTACCAAATTTCAAAATTGCACTTTGTGTATTCTACTATCCTAACTAACTAGCTTAGATGAGACCCCCCCCCCACTCTCATACAGGAGACCACATGGGACTCAAACATGACTAGCCTACAACTAACTTTAACTAAATAAGACTTCAAGACTCACAGATCTACTGAAGAGCTGGATAATATTGTCAACACTGACAACACTTCAATGACTAGCTGTTCACTAAACAACAAGACTAAAGTCACTGTCTGCAACTTTCAGAGGCTGTTAGAGAGAAGTGACAGCGATTCCATTCTTTCCAAGACGAGGATCTCCCCTGTCCTGTGTGACATCTACAAGGATCCGGTTATTCTATCATGTGGCCACAGCTTCTGTAATGTCTGAAGCAAGGATATGCATGTTCTTGATACCATTTGAAAGGAAACACTTTGAAGTTTGTGGAAATGTGAAATTAATGTAGGAGAATATAACACATTAGATCTGGTAAAAGATAACACATAGAAAAAAACATGCATTTTATTTTGTTCCAGCATCTTTGAAATGCAAGAGAAAGGTCACAATGTATTATTGCATGTTTTCATGCATGTTAACATTATAAGCCTCCTCCCTAAGTTTGTTTTACTCACTGCTTTAACACACTCTGCCAACCTGGATGTCTTAGCCGTGTCTGAATCCTGGCTCAGGAAGACCACCAAAAACCCTGAAATTTCCATCCCTAACTATAACATTTTCCGCCAAGATAGACCTGCCAAAGGGGGCGGAGTTGCAATCTACTGCAGAGCTAGCCTGCAGAGTTCTGTCTCACTATCCAGGTCTGTACCCAAACAATTCGAGCTTCTACTTTTAAAAATCCACCTTTCCAGAAACAAGTCTCTCACCATTGCCGCTTGCTATAGACCACCCTCTGCCCCCAGCTGTGCCCTGGACACCATATGTGAATTGATTGCCCCCCATCTATCTTCAGAGCTCGTGCTGCTAGGTGACCTAAACTGGGAAATGCTTAACACCCCGGCCCTCCTACGATCTAAACTTGATGCCCTCAATCTCACACAAATTATCAATGAACCTGCCAGGTACAACCCCAAATCAGTAAACACGGGCACCCTCATACATATCATCCTAACCAACCTGCCCTCCAAATACACCTCTCCTGTTTTCAACCAAGATATCAGTGATCACTGCCTCATTGCCTGCATCCGTAATGGGTCTGCGGTCACCCCTCATCACTGTCAAACGCTCCCTAAAACACTTCAGCGAGCAGGCCTTTCTAATCGACTTGGCTGGGGTATCCTGGAATGATATTGACCTCATTCCGTCAGTAGAGGATGCCTGGTTATTCTTTAAAAGTGCCTTCCTCACCATCGTAAATAAGCATGCTCCATTCAAAAAATGTAGAACCAGGAACAGGTAAAGCCCTCCAGATGAGCTTCAATGCCATACAACTCTCCTTCCGTTGCCTCCAACTTAAATGCAAATTGAAGTGGTCCCATGTGGCTCAGTTGGTAGAGCATGGTGTTTGCAACGCCAGGGTTGTGGGTTCAATTCCCACGGGGGACCAGTATGGGAAGAAAAAAAATATGAAATGTATGCATTCACTACTGTAAGTCGCTCTGGATAAGAGTGTCTGCTAAATGACTAAAAATGTTTAAAAAAAAGTCCAACTAGATGTATGCTCTTCAACCAATTGCTGCCTGCACCTGCCTGCCCGTCCAGCATCACTACTCTGGATCATTCTGACTTAGAATATGTGGACAAATGCCTAGGTGTCTGGTTAGACTGTAAACTCCCTTCCAGACTCACATTAAGCATCTCCAAAATTAAATCTACAATTGGCTTCCTATTTCGCAACAAAGCCTAATTCACCCATGCTGTGCCAAACATACCCTCGTAAAACTGACCATCCTACCGATCCTCGACTTCGGCGATGTCATTTACAAGCCTCCAACACTCTACTCAACAAATTGGATGCAGTCTGTCACAGTGCCATCCATTTTGTCACCAAAGCCCCATATACTACCCACCATTGCGACCTCTATGCTCTCGTTGGCTGGCCCTTGCTTCATACTCGTCGCCAAACCCACTGACTCCAGGTCATCTACAAGTCTCTGCTAGGTAAAGCCCCGCCTTATCTCAGCTCACTGCTCACCATAGCAGCACCCACCCGTAGCACACGCTCCTGCAGTTATATCTCACTAGTCACCCCCAAGGCCAATTCCTCCTTTGGCCGCCTTTCCTTCCAGTTCTTTGCTGCCAATGACTGGAACAAACTGCAAAAATCACTGAAGCTGGAGACTCATATCTCCCTCACTAGCTTTAAACACCAGCTGTCAGAGCAGCTCACAGATCACTGCACCTCTACATAGCCCATCTGTAATATAGCCCATCCAACTACCTCATCACCATACTGTATTTATTTATTTATCTTGCTCCTTTGCACCCCAGTATCTTTACTTGCACATTCATCTTCTGCACATCAATCACTCCAGTGTTTAATTGGTATATTGTAATTACTTCGCCACCATGGCCTATTTATTGCCTTACCTCCCTTATCTTACCTCATTTGCACACACTGTATATAGATTCTTTTTACTGTATTATTGACTGTATGTTTGTTTATTCTATGTGTAACTCTGTGTTGTTGTATGTGTCGAACTGCTTTGCTTTATTCTTGGCCAGGTCGCAGTTGTAAATGAGAACTCGTTCTCAACTAGCCTACCTGGTTAAATAAAGGTGAAATAAAAATAAATAAAATAAAAATTGCATGTTAGGCGCAATTTCGATTTTGGCAGCTAGATTGCAGCAGTGTATGTGTAATGTTTTAGACTGATAAAATTAACCATTGCATTTCTGTTCAAAATGTTGTATGAAGTCTGCCCAAATGTGCCTAATTGGTTCATTGATAGATTTTCAAGTTCATAACTGTGCACTCTCCAAAAACAATAGCATGGTATTCTTTCACTGTAATAGTTACTGTAAATTGGACAGTGCAGTTAGATTAACAAGAATTTAAGCTTTCTGCCCATATCAGATATGTCTATGTCCTGGGAAATGTTCTTGTTACTTACGACCTCATGCTAATCACATTAGCCGAAGTTAACTCAACCGTCCTGCGGGGGGGACATCGATCCTGTAGAGGTTTTAATGAAGTTAAACTAACCTGTGATCAAACAGCTGAACATATTAAGGTAAGAACATGTTATTACAATGCAATAGACGTGTATTGAAATTACACAGAGAGTGTCTGGCTTAGTGAGAATGATGATAAGAAAAACGTACATGAGAATGTTTTATCTCCAATGCCAGACCCAGCACACATCAAGGCAGATTAATGATGAGTTTAAGAAGCTTCACCAGTTTCTATGAGAGGAAGAGGAGGCCAAGATAGCTGCAGAGGGAGGAAGAGGAGCAGAAGAGTCAGATGATGAAGAAGAAGATTGATGAAATGAACAGAGAGATATCTCTTTTAGACACAATTAAAGCCATAGAGGAGGAGCTGAGAGCTTAAGACATCTCATTCCTTCAGGTAAAGAGCAGTATCTCTGTAATATGCAGACAATATAGAGTCTGGGAGAAGATTGTGACACTCAGTGAGTATAATTTAACTGTTAGCCTAAGTTCCCACTTACCTGTTTGTTCAGACAAACAGTAAGAGAACATGTATGAGCTTCTCTAAATTAACTTGAAATGCACAAACATATATTCTTATTTTGTACTTAGTCAATATGTTCTTATACTACAATAAATAGATGCACAACAAGTATAGCGTTCAAAGACAATAAACATGTATACATGATGTTTCTAATTACAAGTTCCCTCTCTCCTGGTCAGTCCTGATATCATGACCAGTTCTAATCTCTAGGTCCCTCTGTTCAACTCCTGTGATTCTGGACCCCAAGACTGCCAACCCACGTTTCATCTTGTCTGAGGATCTGACCAGTGTGAGAATCAGTGAAGAGCTACAGCAGCTTCCTGACAACCCAGAGAGGTTGTATACCTGGCGATGGGTCCTGGGCTCTGAGGGCCTTAACTCAGGGACACACACCTGGGACGTTGAGGTTGGGGACAATACAAGATGGTTTATAGGTGTCATACCAGAGTCTGCCCAAAGGAAGGGAGGGATGAGGATTCAAAGGTGGAATGTATATTATTTTGAAGGTCAATACGAAGCAAGCTCCCCATCAGGGACAGTTTTTCCCATCACAGTAAGACAGAAACCGCAGAGGATCAGAGTGCAGCTGGACTGGGACAGAGGTAAGCTGTCATTCTCTGACCCTGATAACAACACACACCTACACACATTACCCTTACCTGGAATAGTATCAAATACTTAAAACACATGGTCTCCATGTGTCTGATGCCATTCCATTTGCGCCATTCTAGTCATTATTATGATCCGTCCTCCCCTCAGCAGGCTCCACTGTTATACACAGTTAAGTAACGGCCAAAATAATGGAAACACTTGAGTAAATTAGGGATTCAAAGTATATTGAAAGCATGTGCTTCCACACAGGTGTAGTTCCTCAGTTAATTAAGTATGACCCTAAGGATGACCCTAAGGTCATTAAGTAATTAAGTAATTAACATCCTTAGGGTCATGCTTAGGGTCATGTATAAAAATGCCCAGTCGCCCATTATTTTGGCCCCTCATATGCCCCCACATAAATGGCTATGCCCCCATAGGATGACAATGCACCCATCCACAGGGCACAAGTAGTCACTGAACGGTTTGATGAGCATGAAAGAGATGTAAACCATATGCCATGGCCATCTCAGTCACCAGATCTCAACCCAATTGAACACTTCTGCGATTCTGGAGCGGTGCCTGAGACAGTGTTTTCTACCAACATCAACAAAACACCAAATGATGGAATTTCTCGAGGAAGCTTGGTGTCACATCCCTCCAGTAGAGTTCCAGACACTTGTAGAATGTATGTCAAGGTGCATTGAAGATGTTCTGGCTCGTGGTGGCCCAATGGGCTATTAGTACAATTTATATTGGTTGTTTCCTTTATTTTTGCAGTTACCTGTACATAGACAGCTTAGCTGACATCATCATGAAAACGATGTGCACGCTTCAATGGGGCAGAAGTCTGTGTGTTGTTGTGATTCTGGATGGCCAGATTGTATATGACTCGTTTCAGCAATTTTTTATCTTGTTCTTGATACCATGTCTTGTTTTGAGGTGTTTTGACTGATGTCTATGCTAATTTGGCAAAAATTATTGAGCTCGCTAACCAACAACTGCAATGATGTATTTGAGAGAAACATTCGAGATGAAATATAGTTTACATATTGTCAACAATCCAAGCCAACCCCATCTGATTTGCCCCGTGGTTGCGCACACATCGGTTTTGGTGCTAAACAACCAACCTGTCTTATGAGAGAGAAAGAGAGAGACATTATATCTCATTGCTGTCATTCATCTTCGTTAAATATGTTTGTACTACATTCAAAAAAGTATAATTGTCTTCACAGAGATGAAATCAATGTATGGCACATAGTTGCTCTGCTGCCAATTAATGTAGTTTTTCCTTATTTTGGTAATAAACAGTGATGAACTCAATTAGTATGTGTTGGGGGATAAAAAACTTGACACAAACAAATTGAGTTCATCACTGTGTATGACATGCACACACGCTCCTGAGCCCCACCCCTGAGTAATCTGTTCTGCAGTGAGCAGGAAGTTCAGCAGGGTAAAGTCCCTCTTTGTAACATTCGGATCTCTCAGGTAGGACGGCAGGTGTTCATTTACCTGTTACTGTCAGATATGGGACACCGTACACAGATCTGTTTCTAGCATTTTGCCAGGAGTGTGCAAAGCTGTCATCAAGGCAAAAGGTGGTTTCTTTGAAGAATCCCAAATATAAAAATATATTTTGATTTGTTTAACATTTTTGGGGTTACTACATGACTCCATATGTGTTATTTCATAGTTTTGATGTCTTCACCATTATTATACAATGTAGAAAATAGTAAAAATAAAGAAAAACCCTTGAATGAGTAGGCAGGTCCAAACTTTTGACTGGTACTGTATTTAATACTGTTACATTTTGAAAATGATGATAATGCCCTTATAGTGTAAGAACTGTTTGAAAAGACAGCCTGAAATTTCAGCCTGTTTAGGTAGGATAGAGTTTTGGCCTTCCATAGTGACATCACCATGTGGCAAATTAGTTAATAGATCAATAAGAAAGAGAGTTCCAAACCTCTCTGCCAATAACAGCAAATGTTCAGTTTTCCCCTCCCCACTCAGACCACTCCCAGACAGTCCATGCTAAATTGTTGTTTGAGAAATTGCTCTTTGCTACTCACAGTAAGGTACTTAATCGTTACCCAGAAATTACTTGATATTGAGAAAAACGGCTGCATTGGACCTTTAAAGTTAATGTCCTGCAATTCTACACATTTTGCCAAGGGTCATATAGAAAATGTTGCTGTTTTAAAGCACGCTTTCTGCAATTCTACAAATGTCTCCGTGGGGCACAGAAAAAATGTACAGTTTTAATATTAATTTAATGCAATTCTACTCATTTTTCCATGGGGCGGAGAAAAAACGTTTCAGTTTTAAATCGAATTTCCTGTAGTTCTACACATTTTGCCACGGGATGGAGAGAAAATGTTGCAGTTTTAAAGCTAATTGCCTGCAATTCTACACATTTTGCCCTGACCAACGCAATGTTCATATGATATCTGAGTGAGAGTGACAAACAAAATCAATGAGGGCCTCCTGGAGGTCAGGGCCCCTGTGCATGTGCCTTGCGGTCAGTAATTCGGCCATGATTACTTCAAGGTTTAGAGAGCTAGCTTGACTAACTTACCAATCTATAAAATGTTAACTGACATGGGCTAATTGAGTGACTGTCAGTGACTGACATAACAACAGGAAAACTGCTGACGCACTACCAATTTTCGAAATCGCATATTGTGTATTCTACTATCCTAACTAATAAAATAAATTAAAAATACAAATAAATGTTTGCGGTTGTGGGGCCCTAAGCGGCCGTTCATGTCTAAAAACCCCACTGTGTGTATGTCTCATGTGCATGTGTTTGTGTGACTGCTGCGTGCCTTGCTGTCTTCTCTAGACAGACAGCTAACAATGAGAAATGAATGCATTAGTGAAGAGAGGCCCCTGCCCGCATCAGCCTCCACTCTGCTCATTAATAATGCACTGCCTGTCTGCTGGGGAAGAGAAGAGGGGGAATTGCAGAGATTAGCCCTGCATTAAGGACTCATTTGCTATTTCTATTACACAGATGCTCTGGTGTTTCTTAAACAGGAAAGATTAGTACACTTGTAATTGAAGTTTATAAAAATCCTATATCAAAGTTTTTAGTGGTCCCTTCTGGACCAAGTGCTCCCAGAGCTCTCTGACAGCATGGTTTCTGTTCTGTTCACACTAAGTCAGAGTGAGTCACACACACACGCACACGCACACACACACACACGAACACACCCAATCAGAGCATGAGAGAGATCCTGTGATGTTGTAGTGAAAGGCTTAAACCAAGATCAATGATTACAGAGTCCATTCAGTACAGCTCCAAACAGCTTCATAATTTTCATTATAAATGCAGTTCCTTCATAATGGTAGATAACCATATAATAACCGTACGTGACGATAGGACTAAATGTAATGTGTATATTCATATAGGAACTAATACAAAGGTATCTATACAGCCTATGAAAGGAACACATTCTACTGTGAAGGAAGGTTCCCATTATTTCCCACATATCTTTCACAAGCATTAGTTCCTGGTGTTGATTGAAAAAAATCACATCAGCGATATCAGGTTTGAAAGGGAAGACTCCAAATATGAAATAAATAGACGCAATTTCAGTCACCTGTCATCTGAGAAGACCATTCTGTCTGAAAATGAATGTCAAAGCCAACATAAATCCTCTCCCCCATCATTAGAATAATTATTCAAGCTACTTTAAGGGGAATTTTAGGTCCTCATCCATAAATCACAGTTTAGACAGATACATTTGACACGGAGGCCAGGGCTGCCTGCTGCTATTTCACCAAACCCCCAACACACACACACACACACTCACAAAGAACCCCTGTGGTGGAAAATTACAAACTATGCTCAGTCTATTCTGTATTAACCTTAGAAAACTGTCTCTTCTGTGTTTCTCTACTGATACAGACCAACCTTGTCTGTTCTAGTCATAAGATTGGGTGAAACCACAATATGTGAAACATCCTGTTACTCAGTATCTACAGAATCCCAATTGTGTGGACACATGCTGAGGAGAACAGAGAATAGCATGATTAGCAGTATCATGATCTAATCATTCAGACTATACCCGGTGTCAGCAGATAGTGCGAAGAAATTATAATCACTAGTTTCATAACTATGTACCTACCCATTGTTTCCACACATCTGCTAACTGTGCAATATATTTTTATAAAAGCTGAGACCCAACTTTGTTCGTTAGGCCCTTAACTCTGCACAATTGAGTAATTGTTGACTGCTTCATTTTTGCTAATCATATAATAAAGTTGTTGGTTGAAGAATCTACAGTCTCTCTTCCTTTTGGTTAGAATTTCCACGACAATTTGGCGGCGAGGATGGGATGGCTAACTCCGCCTGCTGACCAGGGTTAACCGTGCAGGGGGGCTAAAGTAGACGTGGCTCAGGGAGCCCACTCTCTGATTAAGTGGAGCAGAAAGGGACCCACCTCTGACCCGGCAGGAAGTGTCAGTGGACGGATACACCATCCCGAACAGATAGAGTTCAGGGTGAGACTGATTTTATTAAACACAACTCTCAATTGAGGGAAGGCTCTGGGAACCTTCAGAACTCCTGTTCTGGGAACTGAGGCTCTGTTTTGAACATAGTAATCTCCAATTTGGGGAAAGTTCTGGGAACTTTTAGAAAATCCTGTTCTAGGAATAGGTCATGCATATTAGAGATACCAGGACAGGGTCCTGAGGTAGAAATAAGAAAATATTCCAGCAGGTTAAAGCCTCTTAGGGCTAGGGGCAGTATTTTCACGGCCGGATGAAAAACGTACCCAATTTAAACAGGTTACTACCCTGTCCCAGAAACTAGAATATGCATATTGTTAGTAGATTTGGATAGGAAACACTATGAAGTTTCTACAACTGTTTGAATGCTGTCTGTGAGTATAACAGGACTAATATGGCAGGCAAAAACCTGAGAAAAAGTCAAGCAGGAAATGGAAAATCTGAGGTTGTAGTTTTTTCAAGTGATTGCCTTGACTGTATACAGTGACTTAGGGTTCATTTTGCACTTCCTAAAGCTTCCACTAGATGTCAGCAGTCTTTAGAACAGTGTTTGAAGATTCTATGGTGAATTTGAAGGGAATACCAGCTGTGGTAAACTGGTGTCCCATTATAAGGCATGGGCTCAAGTCACTCGCAAGGACTTGGGAGCGAGCTGAGTTCATATTCACTCCTAAAGGGAACGGATAGGTCCGGTTGGAATTTTATTCAAGGTATATGATAAAAACAACCTAAAGATTGATTCTATACATCGTTTGACATGTTTCTACAAACTGTAGTATAACTGTTTTGACTTTTCGTCTGGACTAAGTAAGCACGCGCGTTGTGGATTTGGATAGTGAACCTAACACGCGAACAAAATGGATTATTTGGAAATAAATATGAACTTTATCGAACATTTATTATGGAGCTGGGATCCCTGGGAGTGCCTTCTGATGAAGATAATCAAAGGTAAGTGAATATTTATATTGTAATTTCTTAGTTTTATTGACTCCAAGATGGCGGGTTTCTGTTTGCTAGTTGTTAGTGTCATCTGGGCTGTACTCAGATTATTGCAAATTGTGCTTTCTCCGTGAACCTTTTTTGAAATCTGAAAAAGCGATAGCATTTAGGAGAAGTGTATCTATAATTCTGTGCATAACACTTCTATATTGATCAATGTTTACGATGAGAATTTATGTACTGTGTGTGCTCATTGTGCTCATTCAACGGAGGTTTGGAGGGAAAACATTTCTCAACATTACGCGCCAATGTAAAATGCTGTTTTTGGATATAAATATGAACTTTATCGAGCAAAACATACATGTATTGTGTAACATAATGTCCTAGGAGTGTCATCTGATGAAGATCGTCAAAGGTTAGTGCTTCATTTAGCTGTGTTTTGGGTTTTTGTGATGCATCTAGTTGCTTGGAAAATGGCTGTGTGGTGTTTCTTGTGAAGTCTATGTCCTAACATAATCTAATTTTATGCTTTCGCCGTAAAGTCTTTTTGAAATCGGACAATGTGGTTAGATTAACGAGAAGTTTATCTTTAACCTCTCTAGGACCGGCGGGACGAATTCGTCCCACCTACGTAACAGCCAGTTGAATCCTGTGGCACAATTTTCAAATACCTTTGAAATGCTATTACTTCAATTTCTCAAACATATGACTATTTTACAGCTATTTAAAGACAAGACTCTCGTTAATCTAACCCCACTGTCCGATTTCAAAAAGGCTTTACAACGAAAGCAAAACATTAGATTATGTCAGCAGAGTACCCAGCCAGAAATAATCAGACACCCATTTTTCAAGCTAGCATATAATGTCACAAAAACCCAGAAGACAGCTAAATGCAGCACTAACCTTTGATGATCTTCATCAAATGACACACCTAGGACATTGTGTTATACAATACATGCATGTTTTGTTCAATCAAGTTCATATTTATATCAAAAACCAGCTTTTTACATTAGCATGTGACGTTCAGAACTAGCATACCCCCCGCAAACTTCCGGCGAATTTACTAACAATTTACTAAACGTTCACAAAAAGCATAACAATTATTTTAAGAATTATAGATACATTACTCCTCTATGCACTCGATATGTACGATTTTAAAATAGCTTTTCGGTGAAAGCACATTTTGCAATATTCTAAGTAGATAGCCCGGCATCACAGGGCTAGCTATTTAGACACCCACCAAGTTTAGCCTTCACCAAAGTCAGATTTACTATTAGAAAAGTTTGATTACCTTTCCTGTTCTTCGTCAGAATGCACTCCCAGGACTTCTACTTCAATAACAAATGTAGGTTTGGTCCAAAATAATCCATAGTTATGTTCCAACAGCGACGTTTTGTTCGTGCGTTCTAGACACTATCCCATTGGTAAATAATGGTCACGCGCACGGCGCATTTCGTGACAAAAGATTTCTAAATATTTCATTACCGTACTTCGAAGCATGTCAACCGCTGTTTAAAATCAATTTTTATGCAATTTTTCTCGTAAAAAAGCGATAATATTCCGACCGGGATTCTGTAATTAGGTAAACAGCCGAAAGAAAATATATCACTGGGTCGACTCGGGCACGCGCCTAAGCCCTTTGTCCTCTGATCGGCCACTTGGCAAAGGCGATTATGTGTTTCAGCCTGAGGCTGCCTCGACATCGTTCAGGTTTTTCCCGGGCTCTGAGAGCCTATTGGAGCCGTAGGAAGTGTCACGTTACAGCTAAGATCCTGACTCTTCAATAAACAGAAGCAAGAACAACAACACCTTGTCAGACAGGCCACTTCCTGCATGAAACCTTCTCAGGTTTTTGCCTGCTAAATGAGTTCTGTTATACTCACAGACACCATTCAAACAGTTTTAGAAACTTTAGGGTGTTTTCTATCCGAATCAAACAATTATATGCATATTCTAGTTACTGGGCAGGAGTAGTAACCAGATTAAATTGGGTACGTTTTTTATCCGGCTGTGCAAATACTGCCCCCTATCCCCAACAAGTTAAAATGGTGTAAAATAGTTGATTGTTTGAGAAAATGGAATTATGAGATTTTATCTGTTTTATATTTGGCGCTCTGATTTTCCACTGGCTGTTGTCAAAATCAATTCCGTTAACGGGATGAGAACGGGAAGGGGTCACCAACAGGTTAATAATTGATCAGTGGATGTGAGAAACAATTGGTTATGATTGGGAATCCCGTCACGTATTTACAAACTATATAACAATTTGTGTAGGGAATATTACCATGTGGGCATGGAGACGCTGTGAGTCGAGAAGCAGGTGCAGGTGAAATGTTTAATAAAATAACAAACTTGAAACGAGACAACATAACAATGGCGATAATGCATGAACACAGGAACAATACCGGCTGAGGAAGGAACCGAAGGGAGTGACAGATAGAGGGGAGGTAATCAGGAAGGTAATGGGGTCCAGGTGAGTATCATAATGATCTGCAGGTGCGCGTAATGATGGATGCCAGTTGTACGTAATGATGGATCGCAGGACCGGTGCTTAGTATACCGGCGACGTTGAACGCCGGAGGGGAAGAGCGGGAGTAGACGTGACAGTACTCCCCCCTCTGACGCATGGCTCCCGCCGCAGGAAGACACTATCCAAAGGGCCGACCCCGAGGAGCGGGCTGGTCCGGGTGGTGAAGGTGGAAATCATGGATGACGTTGGGATCCAGAATATCCTTCACCGGAACCCAATACCGCTCCTCTGGGCCATACCCCTCCCAGTCCACCAGGTACTGGAGCCAACCCCCACAATGTCGGGAGTCCAGTAGGGATCTGACAGCATACGCCGTACTCCCCTCAATGTCCAGGGGGGTGGAGGGGTGTCGTTGGGGACAACATCAGCTAGGGGACCAGGAACCACCGGCCTGAGAAGGGAGACATGAAAAGAAGGTGAGATACGATAGTGACTGGGAAGCTGTAACCTATATGTCACCTCGTTGACCCTCCGGAGAACCTTGAACAGCCCCAGAAACCGGGGGCTCACTTTCTTGCAGGGCAGGTGGAGTGGGAGGTTCCTGGTAGGAAGCCAGATTCGATCCCCAGAGTGTTACACATGGGTCGCACTGCGGTGGCGGTCTGCCTTCTCCTTTTGACGCTGGGCGGTGCACTGGAGTCTCACGTGAGCGTCGCTCCACACTTCTCCTGCACGCCGAAAACACTCATCAGCCACAGGAGTGTCGGTCTGGCCCAGACTCCACGGGGCCAGGGCAGGCTGAAAACCTAGAACACACTGGAAGGGGTCAACCCAGTGGAGGAGTGAAGTAGCGAGTTCTGGGCAAACTCTGCCCATGGAAGGAATCACGGCCACTCTCCCTGCTGGTCCTGACAGTGACTCCTCAGGAACCTCCCCAGCTCCTGATTCATTCTCTCCACCTGCCCGTTGGACTGAGACCGGTACCCAGAAGTGAGGCTGACCATGACCCCGAGCTTCTCCATAAAGACCTTCCATACCCATGATGTGAATTGGGGGCTACGATCAGAGACGATGACCTCTGGAAGGCCATAATGCCTGAAGAACTGCTGGAAGAGTGCCTCAGTGTTAAAGGAATTTTATATCTTTGATGATAATAATCAATAATCAATTCGCCTTGACTAATGCCCAAGGTTTGTAAGACAATGGGTTAAAATAATTAGGCAAGGACTCAGCTTTCTGCAAAAGGTATCTGTAGCTTTTATTCAGAGAACGTTCTGAGGTCAGGATAACAAAACAGTCATTATATAGTTCTTGCTTTCTTACGCACATGCATTTACACACAAACTGTTGGTGACCTGCTTCCCCCACAAACTTCTCACACTCTTTATCACTATCCCGAGCTCGCCTGTTCCTTTCCCTCAAGGTTAGAAATGCTTTGAAGCTTTTACTCCCAGGACCATCTGTCTCCTGGTGCCCCTCCTAATTGTATACACACATTTCTTTCCCTATCCCATGGTTCCTGGACTTTCCAGAAATAATCAAACTTATAGATCCCTACATTGATCATTACATTGATTATTCATTAACCATTCTGTATGACTAATAATTCATCATGGTCTATTGATTCATTTACCTTTAATAGATAATTCTCTTATCACTCAGCAACTTGGAGAGCAGTGGGGAGACCAGAAAGAGGGATTAAATGCCAGGACTTTGAAAATCTATCCACAACCACCAAAATGGTGGTGAAACCGTCAGAGGAGGGGGGATCAGTTACAAAGTCAATGGATAGATGTGACCAGGGGCGCTGAGGCACGGGAAGAAGCTTCCCTGCTGGAGTGTTCAGGGGAGATTTTGGTTTGGGCACATACAGAACAGGAGTTGACGTAGCGAGTGACATCCTGCGCTAAGGTGGGCCACCAATATTTCACAGAGATGGATTGGGTAGTGCAAGAAATACCTGGATGTCCAGCGACAACAGCTGTGTGTGCCCAGGTCAGCAGCCAGTCCCTTATCCCTGTGGGAATGTAAATGCACTCGGGAGGACAGTGAATGGATGTGGGCTCCCTCTCCAGAGCCTGGTGGATGTCCACATCTATGTCCCAGACCACAGGAGCTACGATTCAGGAGGATGTAGGACCTTCTCCCGAATCGGAAAGACGGGACAGGGCATCGGCTTTGGTGTTCTTTAAATCTGGGCAATAGGTCAGCGTGAAGTCAAACCTTCATGCAAACCAAAGAAAATGGCCCACCTCGCTTGGCATGGATTCAGCCTCCTCGCTGTCTGTATGTACTCCAGGTTCCGATGGTAGGTGAGAATGAAAAATGACCCCTTGCGCCCTTCAGCAGGTGTCTCCACTCCTCTAATGCCAACTTCACCATCAGCAGCTCACGATCCCCGATGTCGTCATTCCTCTCTGCAGGGGACAGTTTCTTAGAGTAAAAAGCACGGGGGTACAATTTCTGTAGATTGCCCTGTCGTTGAGACAGAACTGCCCTCACGCCTACCTCTGAAGCATCCACCTCCACCACAAAGGATATCGTGGGATCTGGATGTTTGAGCAATGGGGCAGAGGTGAAACGTCCCTTAAACTTCTTAAGGACAGACGTTCCGCTAGCAGAACGCCTCACCAATATCCAATGGTAGAGCGTGGCGCAAAATACAAATACCTCAAAAATGCTATAACTTCAATTTCTCAAACATATGACTATTTTACACCATTTTAAAGACAAGACTCTCGTTAATCTAACCACATTGTCCGATTTCAAAAAGGCTTTACAGCGAAAGCAAAACATTAGATTATGTCAGGAGAGTACCCTGCCAAAAATAATCACACAGCCATTTTCAAAGCAAGCATATGTCACAAAAACCAAAACCACAGCTAAATGCAGCACTAACCTTTGATGATCTTCATCAGATGACACTCCTAGGACATTATGTTATACAATACATGCATGTTTTATTCAATCAAGTTCATATTTATATCAAAAAACAACTTTTTACATTAGCATGTGATGTTCAGAACTAGCATTCCCACCAAAAACTTCCGGTGAATTTACTAAATTACTCATCATAAACGTTGACAAAATACATACCAATTATTTTAAGAATTATAGATACAGAACTCCTTTATGCAATCGCGGTGTCAGATTTTAAAATAGCTTTTCGGCGAAAGCACATTTTGCAATATTCTGAGTACATAGCCCGGCCATCACGGCTTGCTATTTTGACACCCACCAAGTTTGGGACAACCTAAACTCAGAATTACTATTAGAAAAATTGGATTACCTTTGCTGTTCTTCATCAGAATGCACTCCCAGGACTTCTACTTCAACAACAAATGCTGTTTTGGTTCCAAATAATCCATAGTTATATTGAAATAGCTCCGTTTTGTTCGTGCGTTCAGGTCACTATCCGAAGGGTGACGCGCGAGCGCATTTCGTGACAAAAAAATTCAAAATATTCCATTACCGTACTTCGAAGCATGTCAAACGCTGTTTAAAATAAATGTTTATGCTATTTTTCTCGTAAAATAGCAATAATATTCCAACCGGGCGACATTGTATTCATTCAAAGGCTGAAATAAAAAAATGTAGAATTCTCGTGACCCCGCCTCTCAGTCTCACTGTTCCCAGGCTGACCACTAACAAATTCTCCTGCTGTTTTTCGCCCAGAGACAGCAGACACCCCATTCCACTTTCTGGCGCCTTCTGAGAGCCAATGGAAGCCTTAGAAAATGTCACGTTACAGCACAGATGCTGTATTTTTGATAGAAATGCTACAGAAGGACAACAAATTGTCAGACAGGGCACTTCCTGTATGGAATGTTCTCAGGTTTTGGCCTGCCATATGAGTTCTGTTATACTCACAGACACCATTCAAACAGTTTTAGAAACTTTAGAGTGTTTTCTATCCAAATCTACTAATTATATGCATATTCACATTTCTGGGCAGGAGTAGTAACCAGATTAAATTGGGTACATTTGGTACATGGGAGGTTTTTTTTCCAGCCGTGAAAATACTGCCCCCTATCCCAAAGAAGTTAACGGGTCATTAGAAATGGTGAATCGTTGAAAGTCAAAGATGCTTTTGCAAAAGTATCTTAATTATTAAAGATGTAGTTAACTCGGACTGGTGTGTTTGTAACTCTCCTCATTTGGTAATGCAGAAATTAGCCACCACAGGCCACAGTGTCTCCTGACCCCTCCTGTCTCAGCCTCCAGCATTTATGCTGCAGTAGTTTATGTGTCGGGGGGCAAGGGTCAGTCTGTTATATCTGGAGTATTTCTCCTGTCTTATCCGGTGTCCTGTGTGAATTTAAGTATGATCTCTCTAATTCTCTCTTTCTCTCTTCTTTCTTTCTCTCTCTCGGAGGACATGAGCCCTAGGACCATGCCTCAGGACTACCTTGCATGATGACTCCTTGCTGTCCCCAGACCACCTGGCCGTGCTGCTGCTCCAGTTTCAACTGTTCTGCCTGCGGCTATGGAACCCTGACCTGGACGTTCACTGGACGTGCTACCTGTCCCAGACCTGCTGTTTTCAACTCTCTAGAGACAGCAGGAGCGGTAGAGATACTCTCAATGATCGGCTATGAAAAGCCAACTGACATTTACTCTTGAGGTGCTGACTTGTTGCACCCTCGACGACTACTGTGATTATTATTATTTGACCATGCTGGTCATTTATGAACATTTGAACATCTTGGCCATGCTCTGTTATAATCTCCACCCGGCACAGGTTGAAGAGGACTGGCCACCCCTCATAGCCTGGTTCCTCTCTAGGTTTCTTCCTAGGTTTTGGCCTTTCTAGAGAGTTTTTCCTAGCCACTGTGCTTCTACACCTGCATTGCTTGCTGTTTGGGGTTTTAGGCTGGGTTTCTGTACAGCATTTTGAGATACCAGCTGATGTAAGAAGGGCTATATAAATACATTTGATTTGATTTAATGGTAAGTTGGTGGTTGGATATATCCATCTAGTGGTGTGGGGGCTGTGCTTTGGCAAAGTGGGTGGGGTTATATCCTGCCTGTTTGGCCCTGTCTGGGGGTATCGTCGGACGGGGCCACAGTGTCTCCCGACCCCTCCTGTCTCAGCCTCCAGTATTTATGCTGCAATAGTTTGTGTCGGGGGGCTAGGGTCAGTCTGTTATATCTGGAGTATTTCACCTGTCTTTTCCGGTGTCCTGTGTGAATTTAAGTATGCTCTCTCTAATTCTCTCTTTTTCTCTATTTTCTATCTTTCTTTCTCTCTTGGAGGACCTGAGCCCTAGGACCATGCCTCAGGACTACCTGGCCTGATGACTCCTTGCTGTACCACAGTCCACCCCTTCGTACTGCTGCTCCAGTTTCAACTGTTCTGCCTGCGGCTATGGAACCCTGACCTGTTCACCGGACGTGCTACCTGTCACAGACCCGCTGTTTTCAACTCTCTAGAGACAGCAGGAGTGGTAGAGATACTCTGAATGATCAGCTATGAAAAGCCAACTGACATTTACTCCTGAGGTGCTGACCTGTTGCACCCTCTCCCCCTCTGTGATTATTATTATTTGACCCACATATTTGACCCACATGGCCACATCTTGGCCATGTTCTGTTATAACCCGGCACAGCCAGAAGAGGACTGGCCACCCTCATAACCTGGTTCCTCTCTAGGTTTCTTCCTAGGTTCTTGCCTTTCTAGGGAGTTTTTCCTAGCCACCGTGCTTCTACACCTGCATTGCTTGCTGTTTGGGGTTTTAGGCTGGGTTTCTGTACAGCACTTTGTGATATCAGCTGGTTACAGTTTGAAGTTTTTTTCTGAGTGGGCAGCTTGATGATAGCCAGTCAATATTTCAATCACCCAGAAAATATACTTCTCTGTTGATATCACATACATTATCAAGCATCTCACACATGTTATCCAGATACTGACTGTTAGCACTTGGTGGTCTGCAGCAGCATTCCACAAGAATGGGCTTTAGGTGAGGCAAATGAACCTGTAGCCATATTACTTCAACAGTATTTAACATTAGATCGTCTCTAAGCTTTACAGGAATGTGGTTCTGAATATAGGCCGCAACACCGCCTCTGTTGGCATTTCTGTCTTTTCGGTAGATGTTATAACCATGTATTGCTACCACTGTATCATCAAAGGTATTATCTATGTGAGTTTCAGAGATAGTCAGAATATGAATGTCATCTGTTACAAGCAAGTTATTGACTACATGGACCTTGTTTCTTAGGCTACAAATGTTAATATGGACTATTTTTAGCACTTTTCTGGGTTGCTTGATTGTTTTTAATGCTTTACTGGGAAGCTTATCAAAGTAGACTTACTCATGTTATTTACATTGGAGCTGATAGTGCAGGGTGAGCTGCATAAAGTGGTCTTCCAACTATTGCACACCGCCTCAGTGCTAACAGTGTAACTCTGGTTTATAGGCTCATGATTACTGCTTACAATAGCTGTAGGATAAACAGATGTATTCGGTGCAAATAGGGGTACATAAATTAAATGACTTACATTGTGTTTGCCAATGCCCATAAGATGAAGTACATTTAAGGCAGCTGGTCTTGGATCATTTACCAGGCATTGTTTCAACGCAGCCTTGAAATGCGTGGACAGAGTCCAGGAGACAAGATTATTTGGATGGACTCCGTCAGCAGCTCCTGAACTCAGTCAGCAGCTCCTGAAGAGGAAGATCACCATGGTTGGCACAGTTAGAAAGAACAAGCCTGAGCTCACCCCTGCACTCCTCGCAACAAAGGGAAGAGAGGCCTTCTCAGGAAAGTTTGCCTTCACCCCCACCATCACTCTAGTTTCTTACCTCCCAAAGAGGAACAAGAATGTGGTCCTCCTGAGCACACTGCAAAAAAGGGCTGAGATCAGTGTTCGTGAGGACAGGAAGCCAGCCATCATCCTGGACTACAACCACAACAAAGGCGGTGTGGACAACCTGGACAAGGTGATTGGAACTTACAGCTGCAGGAGGATGGCTGCCCGCTGGCCCCTGGTCATCTTCCATAACATCATTGATGTGTCCTCATTCAATGCCTTCATGATATGGAACAAGACCAACCCTACCTGGATGCCTGATAAGCGGAACAAGAGGAGTGTGTTCCTGGAGAAGCTAGGAAAGGCGCTTGTAACCCCACACATTCAAAGAAGGGAGTGACTACCCCGCACAGCAACTTCTGCAGCACAAGAGATGCCAATTCTGCCCCAAAAGAAGGATTGTAAAACAAATACTATGTGCTGCACATGTGAAAAGACACTTGCATACTGTCCTATGTGTGCTAATTAGAGTTGATTGATTTATGTTCTTCATGTTTTTGTTTTGTATCTATTATCTTATTTTATTCTGATTTATTGTTGTTGTTTATACACCTTGTGGGTGGGGGCAAAGGTACAGGACGGCAGGCAGGCTCAGGGTCAGGTCAGGCAGAGGTTGGTAATCCAGAGTAGTGGGGAAAAGGTACAGGACGGCAGGCAGGCTCAGGGTCAGGTCAGGCAGAGGGGTCAAAGCCAGGAAAAACTAGAAAACAGGAACTAAGAAAAGACAGGAGCAAGGGGGGAAATGCTGGTAGGTTCTACAAACAAAAATGAACTTGCACCAGACAAACAGAGAACACAGGTATAAATACACAGGGGATAACGGAGAAGATGGGTGACACCTGGATGGAGGTGGAGACAAGCACAAAGACAGGTGAAACAGATCAGATAGTCACAGTGTTTGTGATGAATGGCAGGCTGTTTCTTCATGCAAAATAGATTTGGGGTTTAAAATTCAATAAAGCTGCTTTATTTTAGGGGTTTAGTGAAGGCGGGTGGCCTCCTGTATACAGATCCCTGTATACAGGAGGCCACCTCACCGGAAGGGAAGTTCGCTGTTGTAGTAGCATCACATCTCCTGTAGAGTGTGCCAAATAATAGGTGATCATTGCTGTACATTCATCCCCCGGGGTGAGGGTAACTTTACTTTTGCAGTGGAACATCTGAAAGAGCTCAGCGGTGATCTCACAAATGAGCACCAACCAGACAACGATTGGAATCCGTTTGGATGGGTCCAGTCATTGTTTGATACTTGGGGGGGATACAATATTTCATTGGTTGATTTATTTACCTGATTTATTTCCTACGCCTGATTACATGTCTGATGAAGACGATGATAATCCAGAACATCGAGGTAAAAACATAGATTTAATGTTGCAGCATGGCCTTAGGCCATACCCACGATGCGGGTTCTGTAGATGGTGCTCCCAAGATAGAGTTAGGGGCCACTACCATGGTGACCCCTGGCGTTGTGGACAGTGTCAACGAAGCGATTGCCTTGTGTGTGGTGATGAAGCATGTACGTATGTTTAATTCATATGTTCCTTTCCCCTTCTGAGAATGAATTGCACTATATGAAGGTTTGAATCTCAATGAAAAGGGAGGTAATTTACGATTGTAATATACTAAGCCTAAGAAAGTCTTCAGTTTACCCGTTTTCCGAACCATCAAAAAAGCAAAGCATCAATTCAGGATTAAGATTGAATCCTACTACACCGGCTCTGACGCTCGTCGGATGTGGCAGGGCTTGAAAACTAATATGGACTACAAAGAGAAACCCAGAAGCGAGTTGCCCAGTGACGAGAGCCTACCAGACGAGATAAATTCATTTTATGCTCGCTTCGATGCAAGCAACATTCAAGCATTCACGAGAGCACCAGCTGTTCTGGACGACTGTGTGATAACGCTCTCGGTAGGCGATGTGAGCAAGACCTTTAAACATGTCAACATTCACAAAGTCGCGGGGCCAGACTGATTACCAGGACGTGTACTCAAAGCATGTGCGGACCAACTGGCAAGTGACTTCACTGACATTTTCAACCTCTCCCTGACCGAGTCTGTAATACCTACATGTTTCAAGCAGACCACCATAGTCCCAGCGCCCAAGGAAGCGAAGGTAACCTGCCTAAATGATTACCACCCCGTAGCACTCACGTCGGTACCCATGAAGTGCATTGAAAGGCTGGTCAAGGCTCACATACATTTTTTTAACATTTATGTCATTTAGCAGACGCTCTTATCCAGAGCGACTTACAAATTGGTGGATTCACCTTATGATATCCAGTGGAACAACCACTTACAATAGTACATCTATATATATTTTTTGGGGGGAGGTAAGAAGGATTACTTTATCCTATCCCAGGTATTCCTTAAAGAGGTGGGGTTTCAGGTGTCTACGGAAGGTGGTGATTGACTCCGCTGTCCTGGCGTCATGAGGGAGCTTGTTCCACCATTGGGGTGCCAGAGCAGCGAACAGTTTTGACTGGGCTGAGCGGGAACTGTGCTTCCACAGAGGTAGGGGGGCCAGCAGGCCAGAGGTGGATGAACACAGTGCCCTTGTTTGGGTGTAGGGCCTGATCAGAGCCTGAAGGTACGGAGGTGCCGTTCCCCTCACAGCTCTGTAGGCAAGCACCATGGTCTTGTAGCAGATGCGAGCTTCAACTGGAAGCCAGTGGAGTGTGCGGAGGAGCGGGGTGACGTGAGAGAACTTGGGAAGGTTGAACACCAGACGGGCTGCGGCGTTCTGGATGAGTTGTAGGGGTTTAATGGCACAGGCAGGGAGCCCCGCCAACAGGGAGTTGCAGTAATACAGACGGGAGATGACAAGTGCCTGGATTACGACCTGCGCCGCTTCCTGTGTAAGGCAGGGTCATACTCTGCGAATGTTGTATAGCATGAACCTACAGGATCGGGTCACCGCCTTGATGTTAGCGGAGAACGACAGGGTGTTGTCCAGGGTCACGCCGAGGCTCTTAGCACTCTGGGAGGAGGACACAATGGAGTTGTCCACCGTGATGGCGACATCATGGAAAGGGCGGTCCTTCCCCGGGAGGAAGAGCAGCTCCGTCTTGCCGAGGTTCAGCTTGAGGTGGTGATCCGTCATCCACACTGATATGTCTGCCAGACATGCAGAGATGCAATTCGCCACCTGGTTATCAGACGGGGGAAAGGAGAAGATTAATTTAGTGTCGTCTGCGTAGCAGTGATAGGAGAGACCATGTGAGGATATGACAGACCCAAGTGACTTGGTGTATAGCGAGAATAGGAGAGGGCCTAGAACTGAGCCCTGGGGGACACCAGTGGTGAGAGCACGTGGTGCGGAGATGGATTCTCGCCACGCCACCTGGTAGGAGCGGCCTGTCAGGTAGGACGCAATCCAAGAGTGAGCCGCGCCGGAGATATCCAACTCGGAGAGGGTGGAGAGGAGGATCTGATGGTTCACAGTATCAAAGGCAGCAGATTGGTCTAGAAGGATGAGAGCAGAGGAGAGAGAGTTAGCTTTAGCAGTGAGGAGAGCCTCCGTGACACAGAGAAGACCAGTCTCAGTTGAATGACCAGCATTGAAACCTGATTGATTTGGATCAAGAAGGTCATACTGAGAGAGATAGCAGGAGAGCTGGCCAAGGACGGCACGCTCAAGAGTTTTGGAGAGAAAAGAAAGAAGGGATACTGGTCTGTAGTTGTTGACATCGGAGGGATCGAGTGTAGGTTTTTTGAGAAGGGGTGCAACTCTCGCTCTCTTGAAGACGGAAGGGACGTAGCCAGCGGTCAAGGATGAGTTGATGAGCGAGGTGAGGTAAGGAGAAGGTCTCCGGAAATTGTCTGGAGAAGAGAGGAGGGGATAGGGTCAAGCGGGCAGGTTGTTGGGCGGCCGGCCGGCCGTCACAAGACGCAATATTTCATCTGGAGAGAGAGGGGAGAAAGAGGTCAAAGCATAGGGTAGGGCAGGGCAATGTGAGCAGTACCAGCGGTGTCGTTTGACTTAACAAACGAGGATCGGATGTCGTCGACCTTCATTTCAAAATGGTTGACAAAGTCATCCGCAGAGAGGGAGGAGGGGGGGAGGAGGATTCAGGAGGGAGGAGAAGGTGGCAAAGAGCTTCCTAGGGTTAGAGGCAGATGCTTGGAAGTTAGAGTGGTAGAAAGTGGCTTTAGCAGCAGAAACAGAGGAGGAAAATGTAGAGAGGAGGGAGTGAAAAGATGCCAGGTCCGCAGGGAGGCTAGTTTTCCTCCATTTCCGCTCGGCTGCCTGGAGCCCTGTTCTGTGAGCTCGCAATGAGTAGTCAAGCCATGGAGCAGGAGAGGAGGACCGAGCCAGTCAGGAGGATAGGGGACATAGAGAGTCAAAGGATGCAGAAAGGGAGGAGAGGAGGGTTGAGGAGGCAGAATCAGGAGATTGTTTGGAGAAGGATTGAGCAGAGGGAAGAGATGATACGATGGAAGAGGAGAGAGTAGCAGGAGAGAGAGAGCAAAGGTTGCGACGGCGCAATACCATCAGAGTAGGGGCAGAGTGAGTAGTGTTGGAGGAGAGGGAAAAGGATACAAGGTAGTGATCAGAGACTTGGAGGGGAGTTGCAGTGAGATTAGTAGAAGAACAGCATCTAGTGAAGATGAGGTCAAGCGTATTACCTGCCTTGTGAGTAGGGTGGGGACGGTGAGAGGGTGAGGTCAAAAGAGGAGAGGAGTGGAAAGAAGGAGGCAGAGAGAAATGAGTCAAAGGTAGATGTAGGGAGGTTAAAGTCACCCAGAACTGTGAGGGCTGAGCCATCCTCAGGGAAGGAACTTATCAAGGCGTCAAGCTCATTGATGAACTCTCCAAGGGAACCTGGAGGGCGATAAATGGTAAGGATGTTAAGCTTGAATAGTGATTGTGACAGCATGGAATTCAAAGGAGGAGATAGACAGATGGGTCAGGGGAGAAAGAGAGAATGTCCACTTGGGAGAGATGAGGATTCCAGTGCCACCACCCCGCTGACCAGATGCTCTCGGGGTGTGCGAGAACACGTGGTCAGACGAGGAGAGAGCAGTAGGAGTAGCAGTGTTTTCTGTGGTAATCCATGTTTCCGTCAGCGCCATGAAGTCGAGGGACTGGAGGGTAGCATAGGCTGAGATGAACTCTGCCTTGTTGGCCGCAGACCGGCAGTTCCAGAGGCTGCCGGAGACCTGGAACTCCACGTGGGTCGTGCGCGCTGGGGCCACGCGATGTGAAGCGTTTGTATGGCCTGTGCAGAGAGGAGAGAACAGGGATAGACCGACACATAGTTGATAGGCTACGCTAATGCAAGGGAGATTGGCATGAAAATGAACTAAACAACTGGGGAAGCGAGAAAGCAGGGCCTCCCTCACTAACAATTCACTGAAACGCTGAAATATAACTTTTCTAGCTACCACTAGAAATTAAAATTGATGTAAACTACTTAGGTTCAATGTTTCAGGAATAGGCTCAAACTTAGTTTATTCCGCTAGATAACTTGGTACAGTATTCTTCCGTGAAAACCCACCTAGTGCGCCGTGTCCTATGACGCCGTAGCTAACTAGCTAACTAGCATGCGAGCATCCTATAACACACGGTTAGCACCAATACTTGGTAACAACAAGCTACCAATGGATCATTCGTGTCCGTGTCTAGTTCATAACGCAGAAGTAATTAAACGTTGGCTAGCTAACACAAAGTCAGTCCTGCTAGCTACACAAGTGGACTACACATCTCGAATGTTCAGAAAGTTAAGCTTACGTAGCAAAAATCTTATTGACTAAAAATGATACAGCTAGCTGGTGGGGTTAGCAAGCTAGCAGTGGGCGCGTTGTTGACTATGTTAGAGAATGTAGCTGGCTAGCTAACCTCGATAGTTACTCTGTACTACGCCTTTATCTTGATACAAAGACAACTATGTAGCTAGCTAACATTACACTAGTCAAATCGTTCCGTTGTAATGTATATAGTTTCTACAGTACTGCTAATTGGTAAAGTTGGCTAGCTAGCTGTGGTGTTATGGTGTTGACGCCGTTTCGGAAAACGGCGCGAACGAACGAATACAGCTGGCTAACTAACCTTGTTAGTTCCTCAGAGCTACACCTTTATCCTTGATACAAAGACAGCAGAGACAACTATGTAGCTAGCTAACAATACACGAATCATCCACACCATTATCCCAGAAATCCTAGACTCACTCCAATTTGCATACCGCCCCAACAGATAGGCCTGATCACTGACAAAGATGAGACAGCCTATAGGGAGGAGGTCAGAGACCTGGCAGTGTGTTGCCAGGACATCAGTACAAAGGAGATGATTGTGGACTACAGGAAAAGGAGGGCCGAACAGGCCCCCATTAACATCGACGGGGCTGTAATGGAGCGGGTTGAGAGTTTCAAGTTCCTTGGTGTCCACATCACCAATGAACTATCATGGTCCAAACACACCAAGACAGTCGTGAAGAAGGCACGACAACACCTTTTCCCCCTCAGGAGACTGAAAAGATTTGTCATGGATCCCCAGATCCTCAAAAGGTTCTACAGCTGCACCATCGAGAACATCCTGACCAGTTGCATCACAGCCTGACCGTAAGGCGCTACAGAGGGTACATAACTGGGGTCAAGCTTCCTGCCATCCAGGACCTACTGTATATACTAGGCTGTGTCAGAGGAAAGCCCAAAAAACTGTCAGAGACTCCAGTCACCCAAGTCACAGACTGCTTGCTCTGCTACTACATGGCAAGCGGTACCGGATGGCCAAGTCTATGACCAAAAGGCTCCGTAACAGCTTCTACCCCTAAGCCATAAGACTGCTGAACAATTAATCAAATGGCCACCGGATTATTTACATTGACCCCCCCTCTATTTGTTTTGTACACTGCTGCTACTCGTTGTTTATTATCTATGCATAGTCATATCACCCCTTCCTACAAATTGTACAAATGACCTCGACTAACCTGTATCACCGGACACAGACTCGTTAACGGTACCCCCTGTATATAGCCTCGTTGTTGTTATTTTATTGTGTTACTTTTGATTATTTTTTACTTTGGTTAAGGGCTTTATTTGTTAGGCCCTTAACTCTGCACCATTGAGTGATTGTTAACTGCTCCATTTTTGCAAATCTTATAATAAAGTTGTTGGTTAAAGAATCTACAGTCTCTCTTGCTTTTGGTTAGAATTTCTAAACTGGTATTTGTCACCCATCCAAAGTGATAACACCCAAATCTAGCAGCAGATAGACAGGAGAGCCAGGGGAGGAGAGCAGCACAAACAGACAGGCAATGAGATTAAAGAGGCTGTCACTCTGCTATCAGACACAGACAGAGAAGAGACATCCATTGACCCAGCCGGGGACCCTCAGGGACCCTCCATCCATCTTAGGGCCGTCGCGGCGAGGTGAGCTAACTGCTGCTGCCTCAGCTTGGCCCGCTATCTCACGTCACTGCTGTCTGCAGGCCGACCGATCGGCAGGTTCTCCTGGTGATAGGCTTGACATAGTGTTATGTGAATTTCGCTATCAATGTTCATAAACTTAAATTAATCTACTCAGTCTGCAACCCAGAGTTTGTGAGATTCTAGTTGAATGAAACAGACGAGAGTCCCAGCTTACAATAGTCAAAATGTTTATTCACGAGGGTACTCTGAAGTTCATTATACAAAGACATCCATTTTATAGTTCACTTCCTACCTACGCACATACATCCACACAAACAGTAGATATCCCACGCACATACATACACACGAACAGTAGGTGAGTTGTGTGCTTCTCCAGAGTTCTCACCACTGTGCATCACTACCCAGCGCTGTCCGTTCCATTCCCCCGAGAATAGAGAAACCTTGAAAATGACTCCCTGTCCTATCATAAGATTCTCAGAGTTCTAGCCAGGTCGGGTAATTGTTCTCGGTATTTTCTTAGACACACACATACACACACATTTATCTCCCTCCCAGTCCAACCTAGTTGGACTTATGTTGAATACTTTAATTATTCCTCATACATGCTACATAAACTATAATCCCTAATGGTTACGTTTCAGGGTAGAATTATTTAATCATTATCTTTAAACATATAAATTATTTTATCACATAGGCTGTTAGTCCACCACCTGATCCCAGTAAAGAGAGGATCTGTCTCGGTTGTGGTTGGAATGCACTGAAGATGCAGTTGGTGTGTGGAATGATTTGGGATATGTAATCAAATAAATGGACAATCTATGATATTAAGGTGTGGTAAAACATAGTATTACTATTCATAATTGCCTGATAAAGTGCCATACATAGAATAATTTTTTGCATTGTTACTTTGATTGTACCTTCCTTCTGGATCAAAGGTAGAGCCAGGTGGAGCCGAGCTCCAGTAATGTAAAATAGGGTAAAAGCTGGACCTAGGATTAGAGATACGCAGTGGTGTAGTGGAGGGTAACCACAGTTTGCGCACCTTTTATATTTTGCGTGAGGGTTTAGCCAACTATTGCGGAAAAATGCATTGAAAGTATAGGGAGCGTTACTTTATTCACTGCGAACAGCAATAATCGTTTACCCACCTATTTTAAACTTTTGGGCACGACTGTATGTACACGCAGACCATGTAAGCACGAGCTGACAATAATTGGCTATTTATGACTGCAGTCAGACACATAGTCTTTCTATAAACTAGGGTACCAGTGAGAATTTCCTACATTGGACAACTTGTTACAGCTGCTCGTAAGTCATTGATAATAAATCAGCAAAAACAAAATCACAAGAAATACCACTATATCACTGGAGATAAGGTTAGGGTTCTGGTTGTGGTTGAGGTTGAAGGTTAGGATTTAATCGGGATGTGGACATGAAGCTAGGGCTAGGGTTAGGGTTGTGGTTGAAGGTAGCGGTGGGATTGAAACAGGATGTGGACAAGGAGCTAAGGTTAGGGTTGGCATATGAATGGCCTTTGCCTGGTGGGGTCGGTGGAGGGCTGGAGAACCAATTAGGAGAGCCAGAAAGGCCACCAACAGAAGGAGGAATTTCAAGAAAGAATATTATTGATTTGCCTTGTCTCGTTTGTCTCTATAGTTACTATTTTGTCTTTAATCTATTTTAATTCTTATATTAAGCACTTCACTTTTTACAGCACTTAATCCCTTTGATTCCTTGGTGTGATTTTTCATTATTTACTTAATTATTTACTTATTTAATTGTTTCTTATTTAATTAATTGATGCATTTGCATGCATTAATATTATTTATTCTACCTGTTTACTCGTAGCACTTCATCAGCCCATGTCTTCCTCATATTGAACTGTCAAAGCTGACCCTCATATTGAACCATCAAAGCTGTCCCCCATATTAAACCGTCAAAGCTGACCCCTCTGACTGTTGATCTCTCTGGCAAACAACCGCCCCATGGCCCCACAGCCTCTCCAGACCAGAATGATTTGACCTAAGACAGACAGTGCAGGAAGCTGCAATAGGCCCATGCAACCGAGGGTTTGATACCATCACAAACTAAATCCCTCCTAAACCTGACCTTGGCTTCATGTTCACATTCCGGTTCAACCCTAACCCTAGCCTTAACCCTAACTTCATGTCTACATCTTAGTTTAACCTTAGCCTCAACCACAACAAACCTAACCCTAACCTTAGCTTCATGTCCACATCCCGGTTCAACTCTAACCCTAGCCCTAACTTCATGTCCACATCACGGTTCAACCCTAACCCTAAATGTAGCCATAACCTTAATTTGGCCCCTCCCCCAAATAGGCTTCCTTCATTTCCAAATTCCCAATGAAAGCCTCGTTGTATATCCAGGGTTTTGACATTGATTAGCTTTACTGGGAGAAATGTGGTGAATCTAAATAGCTAAACAATAATAACATGCATATAAGGTGCATATAAGGTGCATATAAGAACACAACAAAATTCTAATCTAATTAGATAACAAGCAGGAGTTTGTTTTCTCTTCTTCGCGTGTAGTGGTGGTTGAGAGGCAGGCGTCCCCTTGAAGACCTCATTTTCTCAGACTACTTTCCCCGCCCCTCCTCCAGCTGATGGCTGTAAATACCTTTGGTTGTCAGGAAGTGAACTAGTGTGTGTGCCAACTGGAAAATTAAGGGGCAAAATATCTTCAAGCAAAAATAACCGAACGAAATAATCGTGCCTTTGAGGGTATAGTAATTATATTTTCAAGGTAGCTAACTAGTTAGCTAAATCGTATTTCTTTCTAGCTCCTGAATTTAATAGCTAGCTGTTTGCAACAAGCTAACGTTAGCTCGCCAGCTAATGTTAGTAGCAAGCTTAAGCCAGGTTTTTTTTGAAAATGAAGTTGCTTGTTGTCGCATGTCCACCATCGAGTTGTTTGATTGACTAACTTCTAACATGAACTTACTCAAAATGCCTTGCTAATCAAATATTTTACATTAGCTAGCAAGTTAGCCAGACGTTTCTTGTTCCAGACAGGGTGGGTTGCTTGATTGTTTATCCTTCCCAACTAAACTAACGTTAGCTACAGTTTGTTAGGCTAAGGAAACGGTAGTTGGCTAGCTAGACAGTGCCCCATATTTCTCAACTAAAATAATATTAACTAGCTAGGTTAAGTTATTGGATGACGTATTTGCTGCCACTGATCTAAGTACAGTGTTTTTAAAGCAGAGATTGCATCATGATTTGATCAATATAGAAAACTGGAACGTATCAGCTTTGGACATGGAGAAGAAGCATGGAAGGAGTCAACCATGGGGGAAGTTAGTAAAAGTGGACACTCGATCTGAAGTATTGCTTGTCAACAGGGAATGCACTGTCGGGCGAAGAAAAGGTAAAATTACTATCCCACACAGTGACACTAACACAATCACTTCACCATATTGTTACCTGAGTTTCTCAACATATCGTGGAGTTGAGAAACTCAGCTACCATATTGTAGGCTAATTTATAAAAGAAAGAAAGTAATGCGGTAGGACCCTAGCTAACGATTATCTATAAATTGTCAATATTTTGTGAACTACCAAAACGCCCTGTTATCGATTTTAATGATTATTGCTTGCACAATCATAATAATGTGTAAAAACTTAAGAAGTAACACTTTTCATTAGTGTGTTTTTATTTTTATAGTTGAACACTTTTAATTAAATGTATGTTGCTTGTTTTGAGGAACTTGTTTATAAATGTCTTGATGTTTATAGACAGAAAATACCATATCCTAGACATGAGTCGGGCAGTGTCTGGGCTCTTTAATAAAACCAGTTAATTCAAGGCACAATACCCCCAGTCTTTAGTTCACCAAACTTAGACACCCTCTCTGATGACAACAAAGCCGTCTATTGAGAACATGTGTGCAGAATATTAAGTAGGCTAGTTTTTTGTATGGATTTTGACCAAGGAAAGGTTATATCTCCAAGGTTTCTGTCTGTGTCTTTCTGCTCTATTATATTGAGTTCCAGGAGTCTGCTTTCCGATACAAAGATACTGAGGCTAATGAGCTAGTCTGTTATGCAGCACCCACAATATGGTATAAAAGAAGAGAGGAATGCATAAACAATAAATCAGCATAGTCGTACAATCTCAATGTGGTATTTTCCAAGCTCACTCATGACGATATCATCAGCCATGTGGCCATTGCCTAAATACTTGTTTTCCTGCTATTTTAAAATAGGTAATGAGTAGGCCCAAATTGTCTTTGTTTACAGTAACATGACGTTAACAAAATGCTTTTTACACACAATATAGCACAAAAGCTCCACAACACTAGCCTACTGTACGACAAAATCTAGTTTATTCAAGTTATGTTGAAAATAGTCATCTTTGACTATGTTGTCATTTTTTTTTGGTGCATTTTATTAACCGTAACTAACTTTTTATTTCACCAGGCTGTGATCTTTCCTTTCCTGCTAACAAACTGGTCTCAGGGGATCACTGTAAGATAGTGCAAGATAAGAGCTCAGGGTTGGTGTGGCTGGAGGACACAAGGTATGAAGGGAGTCTTTTTAAAAAAAATTCTAAGTACTTTATAGGCTCAATGTAGGTCCATTGTCAAGGATAAACTGATCAATTATGTATGTTTAATGATAAGATAATATGGTAATGTAGAGCATTTTGCTTAGTTAATTATGCTAAATAGATTTTAACCTGCGTTTGTTTTATTGTTATAGGAAAATGCTATTATGCCGATTGTATTTGTTTGTAATCCTGTTTATAGTGACTGATCAGTGTATTTCATGGTGGATTGAACAGATATCTGCCTGCCCAGCACTGCACATCACAGTGTAGTCTAATTTTCAGTGTAAGCAACCAGCTGGCAAATTACACTAACCATCAATTAAAGAGGTTGTGTTTTACCATGCGCTAATAAGTCAGCAAGATGAAAGGCATTTTCTCTACACGCATTTCTCTAGTGTGCACACTGCATTAAGGCGTCCGCATGCATAGGTTCGGTTTGCGCCTAGCAGAACTTGGCTAGGCGACATGAACGTCTGTACTTCCTTAAAATACATTCTGTTGAAAAAAAGCGGCAATATTACTGTTTGTCCCTCTTGAGACACCATAGCAACAAATACACTTCCTCAAAATAGTATAATTTAATCTAAGATAACTCAAGAAATCTGTAATTAATTTTGACATTTTTGCCGAAGAGGTCTTAGTCGTGCAATTTTACATCTAACTAAGATGTTTGGTGCAGTATTTCTCAAGTGAAACTGAAAACTAGTCTGTCGTTGAATGACAACAAACACTTTATTGAAGAATCCCTACTGTTGACCAATCACAGAAGGGGGTAGACTTTGGCTACCGAACTTCGACAAGCCTTAAGAAAAAAATGTGTGTGCTTGAACAGCCGGGGAAAAAAACCTTGCCAAATGCATCCGAAAATCCAAAACGAAGAAAACTTCACAAAATGTGGTCATAATATATGCACAATTTTTTTGGGGCTGGGAAGCATACGGTAAGCTTTAGGCTTTACATCATTGAGCAAAGTGGCAGCTCTAACTGTTTTGCTCCTGAATATTGTGGATGCCTTTCCAATAGAAAGATGGAATGCGACAGTGTAGTATCTCAATAGTGTAGGTTAAGATTCCATCCCTATATATCCCATGAAGAGAAGCTACTATTTAATTGTTACTATAGTAATAACTGCAGCAAAGTTTTTCTAGCCAGCCAAAACTGAGACACAGTCCTCTCTTGTCTTGGATTTCTTCCAAGGTTGCTGATTGAATACATTGAATACAATGACAGACCAGTGTTTTTGTTTTGTTTTTCACACCTCTAGCACCAATGGTACAGTGATTAACATGTCTAAGCTGGTGAAGAAGCAGATTCATATGCTGCAGAATGGAGATGTCATCTACTTTGTATACAGGAAAAACGAACCAGAGCAAAGTACGTTTTTTTTTCCTATTTTGATTGGGGTGTTTGGCTCTCATTTTTGTAGCGGTTCATACATTTTTAGTTAGGGCAAATTAAGTCTGATATTTTTAAGTGGAAATTACAAACTTTTAAAGCCTTTTTAAACCGTGCAGGAATTTTCTTGTAACAGCAGGTGATCAAATTAAGATCCATCTGTAAGTGTATAAAGAACTATTTTGGGAGTATTGTAGGTGGGCTGTAGAAAGAATATAACGTGTTCCTTATTTTCTTCAGAAGGTGTGTATAAATTAGTAGTGCATAGGGTTACAAAGTGAGGATATGTAAATGGTAACTTTCTAAGTTTACCAGTAAACTACTGGAATTTTGAAAACTTTCTTGAATTTATGTAACATGTAAAATAAGATGATTTTGATATAACAAATAGAATGACACAGCTATAAAGAATTATCCTAAATATAACCCATCAACTTGGTGAATACCGTTCGTGTTTAGTATGAGGGTTTCAGCATGAGATCCTTTATTTTAGAATTTTTTTACACACTTATTTATTTTACTATGTCTTTGTTGTAAATGTTTTTGCGCCAAACTGGTTGTGGGAAAAAAATCAATAGTTGGAAGACTTGCAGAGTTAATTGAAAATGATGCCATTGTTGTTTTTAGATGCTTTTTTTTCATTTAATTAGGCTATTTTCTCTTGAAACGTATGGTCTATCCACTAGAAAGTCATGGACAATATGGACACAGATGAAAAAAAAAATGAATATTTTATATAAAATGTATATTTTTTTAAGTTGTAGAAGTGCAAATGTCCAAAGTTACAATAGATTACCGTAGACCAGGGCACCAGGTAGCCTAGTGGTTAAAGCGTTGGGCCAGTAACCGAATGGTCGCTAGTTGAAATCCCCGAGCCGACAAGGTGAAAAATATGACGATGTGCCCTTGGGCAAGGTATTTAACCCGAATTGCTCCAGGGTTGCCGTTGATAAGGGCTGACCTTGGCCGTGATCCCACTCTCTCAAGGGTGTCTCAGTGGGAGTTTGGATATGCACATTTTTTTTTGCATATAATACGCACTTGTACTTGTGAAATTGGACAACTATAAGCACCCACTAAATTATTATTATGAATGACTGAAAATTCCAGTAACTTTGGTAAATTACCAGTAGTTTTGCAACCGTAGTATACTGCATAGTGCACACCATTGTTAAGCATTGTCAAGGAAAGCATCTCACTGTACCATGTGCATGTGACCAATAAATGTTGATTTGATTTAGTGCATACAGGTCTTTTAGTCCACTTGTTTTCCTGTGTACCTTCCAGTGCTGCCAACTTGGTTATAAATGCAAACTGTACACAGTGAACTTGCATAATGTGTGTAAACTGAGTTGGACCAGTTGGCCAAGAATGACTTCTCAAAATAAGAGTAATATTCCCTTTTTGGGGATATTTAACGAATTGTACACAAACTTTTGTGTCCCTGCATCTCACCAAACAGCACAGCATCACCAATAGGTACCTAAATGCATACATAAATCACAAGCAATAACTACAGCAGACAACACATGTGGATACCGTTCATAATTCAGTTAGGGTGGAGCAGTTATTTATACTGGTGGATTTCCAGGCTCTGGCGGTTTTGTAAAGATGGCCTCTGTATCAGCGGCCTGATGGTATGAGCTGGTACTACTCCTGGTTGAGTGGGTGTGTCAGGTTGGTGGCAATTTTCGCTCCTGCCCACCACTCTCTCCAAGAACAGCACTTCCATTTTCTTCAGATTAACTCCACTGAATCTGCTTGACATCTTTACTACAATTGTTTTTTATTTGCTATGATGGATATCTGCTTGTACCAGGCTTGGAAACAGAAAGTGAGAACACTGAACAATTGATGTGTAGAATATGGTTGATATTCTTTTACTGACCTGATATTTATTTAATCTTCACAATACAGTCATTGTTGTCCCTTTTTGTATGTCTGTGTGTTTGCAGTCCAGGAGAGTTTTTAGTCAATTATAGTTCCAAGATATTTGTATTGCTCAACGGATTCTATTTGTTCTGAGTCAATGTGGATGGGCCTGGTGTCGTCGTCTTATACTTCTTAACTTTGTCATTTCCTTGTTTTTTTTTTCAATTGAGTGAAGTATAACAATCTCTTGCTTCTACAGACATTGCCTACATGTATCAGTCCATAAAACCAGAGAGGACATTCTCACAAGACACAATTGGTAAGTATAAAATAACCAAATCAATGTGATATTTGATTGCTACCTCTTGACTTTGCATATTTTTTATGAAAAACATTTGTAGGGTGATTTTAATTAGCTTGTTTGTTGCTTTTCACCCTTTCTCACCATGTCAGGTGGTGCCACCAGATGCTCAGTAATGCAGCAGAAAGCCCAGACCTGCCCTGTTACAGCTGCAGTATGTGTGTCTGTGGAGCCATTCCTTGTTGGACCTCCACGGGAGCAGCAGGCCTTGGATGAACCCCAGCCCTCCACCTCCTCCCATCACCTCCACACAGCCTGTTCCTCTGCAGCCTCCCTCCTGCACTCCTCTGCCTTAGGTAGGCTTTCCATCTGGCCCGTGCTTCCTCTTTATGGTGCTCATTGAGGGGAAGCAGGGACTGGGAAGTAAATCTGTGTTTCACCCTCCTCCTCAAATTCTTCGACCGGAATAGCATGGTCTCCCCTTGATTGTGCCAGCTTTGTTCACTCTCCCTTACTTCTTTCAAAGGACAGCTCTTGCCAAATGATATTATGCCAGACTTTTATGATCACAACTACTTGTAAATCTTCCCATATTCAAGAACAGGCACAGGTAACTGAATTTTCCCCAATCATATGGCCTTTTGATCATTCTCTGTTGTGCATCCTTTCTCCCTTCTCCTGCTGCTGCTGAAGGCAAGGCTGGGCAGCACAACACTAACCTCTTCTGCTCAACAGACACACGACAGACTGAAGCCCAGAACCGAGTCACAATGTTGTATAAGGAGGAGGAAGGGGACATGGAGCCAGAGAGAAAAAGGAGGAAAACTGACAGTGCTGGTCAGTGCATTCAGTGTCATTACATTGTGGAATATTGATACTTGGTTGGTGACACTGTTTACAGTGTTTTCCCCCTTTCCCTTCCTAGACAAGGACTATGATTTTGGACTACCACATACTTCCAGTATTGCGGTGGTCGGCCCCAGCCCAGCTAAGGTTTCTCTTATCAGGGATCTGTTGGGAAAAGCTGCTGTGACTGTGGAAGAAGCCAAGACTGACAAGATGGAGGAGTCCCTCACCTGTATCATCTGTCAGGACCTACTTCATGACTGTGTCAGGTACAGCAAGACTCTACCTACTACTACATTAGAAAATAGGCCCACTCCTCTATTTCATTGCTTGTGGCTCCTCGCAGCAGATGAACATAGCAATGCTTCAATAAATATAATATATCAAGAGTCGTATTAACACAACATTTTATAATTCCTAGTAATTCTAATTTTGTTCTATAAGACAGAAAGGTGCCTCTACTGCGTGTTAATGGTATCAGCTCCCTGTGTGTCCCCCATGCAGCCTGCAGCCCTGTATGCACACCTTCTGTGCTGCATGTTACTCTGGCTGGATGGAGCGCTCGTCTCTCTGCCCCACCTGCCGTTGCCCTGTAGAGAGGATCCGCAAGAACCACATCCTCAACAACCTGGTGGAGGCCTACCTTATCCAACACCCAGGTTTGTATTCAATCTGCCCGACTCTACCCTTGTACCCCCATTAACACTATTGTGGATAGCGACCAGCTCTTCCCCCTGTTAAACTCTGTATTTGTGTCTACGTCTGTCTCCTATTTTGTTGTGTGTGGATGGACCCAAATAAAGCATGGAAATGTTGACCCTGTGTTGACCCTTTGTGTCCACAGAGAAGTGTCGCAGTGAGGAGGACCTGAAGAGCATGGACAGCCAGAACAAGATAACTCGGGACATGCTGCAGCCAAAGATTGAGCGTTCCTTCTCTGATGAAGAGGGCAGCTCTGATTATCTCTTTGAGCTCTCCGACAACGACAGTGACACCTCCGATATCAGGTCAGACAGAAGAGTAGCTGTGTGTGTGACTGTGACCCTGTGTGTATGGTTGACCAAGAGTGTGTGGTTTGTTTTTCTCCCTCTAAAGCATTCTTCTTCCTGTTGTTGTGTTTCCACAGCCAGCCCGTTGTGATGTGCAGACAGTGTCCAGGCTACAGGAAGGAGGTCAGCCAGGTACTGTGGGCCACAGGGCCAGCCCCACCAGCTCTTCTAGGACCAGCTCTTCTAGGACCAGTCCTACCGGCCCCTCTAGGACCAGCCCCACCAACTCCTGAGGACAGGCCAGGGAAACCCCCTGGGGCTGGGGAATCAACATTATCAACATGCTCTGATGTCCCCACTACAGGTACTGAACTATGTGTCCATCTGTTGCTCATGGTAAAGGCTTACATTTATATAATGCTTTTATTTCTAATATGTAAGTGTTTTGTGTTGGTTGATTAGGGAGTTATGACAACACAATGTAGTGCACTTACAGATCAAATTAACTATCAGTATGTTGCACTCGCCTGGACACAGAAATATGTGACAATGCTTGTAGCGTAATTGTTGGATCTGTAGATTCTGTAAGGATAGTACAGTGTAGCCTTCAGGACCTTGACCCAGAGGACATGTCTCGCTGTGTCCTGTCCTCCTGCAGCTCCTCAGGATTACACATGTCCTCCTCTGGGCAGCCATGTCATCTGCACCTGCTGCCTGCAGCCCATGCCAGACCGCCGCGCCGAGCTCATTGGCCAGCAACTCTCCGCTCAGCAATGTGAGTGGCCCGCAGGCCTGTCAATCAATGTTAGTGGACCGATGGCAAGAGTGCTTTGGCTGAAGGTGCTGATGGGTGTGGTTCTTTGTGTTGGCTAGGTGTGGCGTGCCTGCGGCCCTTCTGTCACATGTACTGGGGCTGCCAGAGGATCGGCTGTCAGGGCTGCCTCGCACGTTTCAGTGGTGCGTCTCTGCTCTACTACTCCTAGATTTACTTTCAAAGTGTGTCACTAAAACTTTCAACAGTAAATAAACATTCAAGGTTGAACGAAAAGGTAATGTAAGGTTAGGAGAATTGGTATCAAGTTGTAGTACTTGATCGCATATAAGGTCTGTGCATATTTTTGTTTAATTGACCTTAGTAAATAAACAGGTAGAAACTTTGCTCTGGGCTGATTGATGCTTAGTTAAACCAGAGCTTCTGAGGGATTTTTGAGGTAACGCTATCATTGTGGTTAGTTTATTGAAAATAGTGGTGGAAATTTACCAAAATATTGCCTGTATTGTCCCTATGTCTTACACATAATTTGTTATCACATTGCAGTATCATGTTTATTAGTATGAGAAATATAATATCCATGTCTTTGTCCACAGAACTCAACCTTACAGACAAATGCCTGGACGGTGTTCTGAACAGCAATAACTATGAATCAGAGATCCTCCAGGTACTTCTTTTCTACTCTTCGGCTCTAACCATTGATCGGTCTGAACACCCAGAAACAGCATCTGCATTCTTTGGGCCGGTTTCCCAGACACAGATTAAGCTTAGTCCTGGATATAAAAGCTATTTCAATGAAGATTCTCCATTGACCATGCTTTTTAGTCCATGAATAGTCTTAATCTGTGTCTGGGAATTGGGAAATTGGTGCCTGGTTACATAACCCAGGTTAAGTTAATCTATTTCTTTTGCATTTGTTTATAACTTCTCTACTACAGCGATCACTAACGTCTAATATATAACCTGTCATCCTTCCGCCTTTATAGAGTTACTTGTCAGCCAGAGGAATGTCGTGGAGGGACATGCTACAGGAGGGTCTTCAGGGCCTGCAACAGGGAACCTTCTATCTGTCTGGTCAGTCTGACACTATCCTCTTCACCTCACATAAAATTTGAGATTGGAAGCGTTCCAGGTTGTCTTTTTTGCATTTGCATTGCACATCTCCAAAAATTCCTACATCATATAAATGTGCTTCCTGAGACACCATTTCCAGGTCTTTTATTTCCATATCTCGTGACTGCAAAAACGATGAGCTGCAATTCCACCTTTAAGCTTCCCATCTTGAACATGGTTCTCAGTCTTATTGACAGTGCAGAGCATCCTTCCAACTCACTTTGGGACACACTAGTAACTCTATCTCTCCCTCTCTCTCTCCATGTTTTGTATCTCAGATTATCGCATCAACAGTAACGCCATACTCTGTTTCTGCTGTGGCCTGCGAGCCTTCGGGGAGCTGGCCTACAAATACAGACAGAACATCCCTGCCTCGGCGCTTCCTGGTGAGCGAGAGCAGCCTCTAACTCAGCGGTTCCCAAACTAGGGGTCGCAACGCCATGTGGGGTCACCTGATATGCAAATGATATTGCCTGATATTAAAATGGGGTCATAGGAGAATTTCCAAAATACGGAGGATTTTTAAATGTATACATTACTGGTCAAAAGTTTTACAACACCTACTCATTCAAGGGTTTTTATTTTTACTATTTTCTACATTATAGAATAATAGTGAAGACATAAACTATGAAATAACACATATGGAATCGTGTAGTAACCAAAAAAGTGTTAAACAAATCAAAATTATATTTGAGATTCTTCAAACAGTCACCCTTTGCCTGATGACAGATTTGCACACTCTTGGCATTCTCTCAACAAGCTTCATGAGGTAGTCACCTGGAATCCATTTCAATTAACAGGTGTGCCTTGTTCAGTTAATTTGTGGAATTTCTTTCCTTCTTAATGCATTTAGGCTAATCAGGTGTGTTGTGACAAGGTATGGGTGGTATACAGAAGATAGCCCTATTTGGTAAAAGACCAAGTCCATATTATGGCACGAACAGCTCAAATAAGCAAAGAGAAATGACAGTCCATCATTGCTTTAAGACATGAAGGTCAGTCAATATGGAGAATTTCAAGAACTATTCTTCAAGTGCAGTCGCAAACACCATCAAGCGCTATGATGAAACTGGCTGTCATGAGGACCGCCACAGGAAAGGAAGACTCAGAATTACCTCTGCTGCAGAGGATAAGTTCATAAGAGTTACCAGCCTCAAAAATTGCAGCCCAAATAAATGCTTCACAGAGTTCAAGTAACAAACACATCTCAACATCAACTGTTCATAAGAGACTGTGTGAATCAGGCCTTCATGGTCGAATTTCTGCAAAGAAACCACTACTAAAGGACACCAATAAGAAGAAGGAACTTGGGCCTCCCGAGCCGCGCAGTGGTCAAAGGCACTGCATTGCAGTGCTAACAGTGCCACTAGAGATTCTAGGTTCGAGTCCAGTCTCTGTCGCAGCTGGCCGCGACACAATTGACCCAGCGTCGTCTGGGTTAGAGGATGGTTTGCCCGGCAGGGATGTCCTTGTCCCAACGCGCACTAGTGACTCCTGTGGCGGGCCGGGTGCAGTGCACGCTGACATGGTCGCCAGGAGTACGGCGTTTCCTCCAACAACATTGGTGCAGCTGGATTTCGGGTTAAGTGGGCATTGTGTCAAGAAGCAGTGCGACTCGGTTAGGTTGTGTTTCGGGGGATGCACTGCTCCCGAGTCCGTATGGGAGTTGCAGCGATGAGACAAGACTGTAACTACCAATTGGATACCACGAAATTGGGGAGGAAAAATAATAAAAAAGAGGAGGCTTGCATGGGCCAAGAAACACAAGCAATGGACATTAGATCGGTGGAAATGTGTCCTGGAGTCCAAATTGGAGAATTCTGTTTCCAACCGCCGTGTCTTTGTGAGACACGGTATGGGTGAACGGATGATGTCTGCATGTGTATTTCCCAACGTAAGGCATGGAGGAGGAGGAGGTGTTATGGTGTGGTGTTGCTCTGCTGGTGACTCTCTGTGATTTGATTTAGAATTCAAGGCACACTTAACCAGTCTACCACAGCATTTTGCAGTGATACGCCATCCCATCTGGTTTGGGCTTAGTGGGACTATCATTTGTTTTTTAACAGGACAATGACCGAACACACCTCTGGGCTGTGTAAGCTCTATTTAACCAAGGAGAGTGATGGAGTGCTGCATCAGATGACCTGGCCTCCACAATCCCCCGACCTCAACCAAATTGAGATGGGTTTGGAAGAGTCGGACCGCAGAGTGAAGGAAAAGCAGCCAACAAGTGCTTAGCATATGTAGGAACTCCTTCAAGACTGTTGGAAAAGTATTCCAGGTGAAGCTGGTTGAGAGAATGCAAAGTGTGTGCAAAGTTGTCATCAAGGCAAAGGGTGGCTATTTGAAAAATCGCGAATATAAAATATATTTTGGTTACATGATTCCATATGTATTATTTCATAGTTTTGATGTCTTCACTATTCTACAATGTAGAAAATAGTAAAAATAAAGAAAAACCCTGGAATGAGTAGGTTTTCTAAAACCTTTGGCTGTGTGTGTGTGTGTGTGTGTGTGTGTGTGTGTGTGTGTGTGTGTGTATATATATACATATACATATATGTGTGTATGTATGTATGTATGTATGTATGTATGTATGTATGTATGTATGTATGTATGTATGCGCACACACACACACACACACACACACACACACACACACACACACACACACACACACACAGTGTGTTCAAAAAGTACTCGGACACCTTGTCTTTTTCCACATTTTTGTTACAGGCTTAATCTAAAATGGTTTAAATCAATGATTTTCCTCAATCTACACACACTACCCCATATTGACAAAGTGAAAATGGGTTTTTAGAAATTGTTGCTAATTCATAAAAAACAGATACCTTACTTACATAAGTATTCAGACCCTTTGCTATGAGACTTGACATTGAGCTCAGGTGCATCCTGTTTCCATTGATCATCCTTGAGATGTTTCTACAACTTGATTGGAGTCCACCTGTGTTAAACGTAATTGATTGGACATGATTTGGAAAGGCGCACACACCTGTCTATATAAGGTCCCACAGTTGACAGTGTGTGTCAGAGCAAAAACCAAGCCATGAGGTCGAAGGAATTGCCCATAGAGTCCCGAGAAAGGATTGTGTCGAGGCAAAGATCTGGGGAAGGGTACCAAAACATTTCTGCAGTATTGAAGGTCCCCAAGAACACAGTGGCCTCCATCATTCTTAAATAGTAGAAGTTTGGAACCACCAAGACTCTTCCTAGAGCTGGCTGCCCGTCCAAACTGAGCAATCAGGGGAGAAGGGCCATGGTCCGGGAGGTGACCAAGAACACGATGGTCACTGACAGAGCTCCTGAGCTTCTCTGTGGAGATGGGAGAATGTTCCAGAAGGACAACCATCTCTGCAGCACTCCACCAATCAGACCTTTATGGTAGAGTGGCCAGACGGAAGCCACTCCTCAGTGGAAGCCAAAGGCACCTAAAGGACTCTCTGACCATGAGAAACAAGATTCTCTGGTCTGATGAAACCAAGATTTGGCCTGAATGCCAAGCGTCACATCTGGAGGAAACCTGGCACCATCCCTACGGTGAAGCATGGTGGTGGCAGCATCATGCTGTGGGGATGTTTTTCAGTGGCAGTGACTGGGAGACTAGTCAGGATCGAGGGAAAGATGAACGGAGCAATGGACAGAGAGATCCTTGATGAAAACTTGCTCCAGAGACCTCAGACTCTCTTCCAACAGGACAATGACCCTAAGCACACAGCCAAAACAATGCTGGAGTGGCTTTGGAACAAGTCTCTAAATGTCCTTGATGGGCCCAACCAGAGCCCGGACTTCAACCCGATCAAACATCTCTGGAGAGACTTGAAAATAGCTGTATAGCGACACTCCCCATCCAACCTGACAGAGCTTGAGAGGATCTGCAGAGAAGAATTGGATAAACTCTCCAAATACAGGTCTGTGCCAAGCTTCTGGCATCATACCCAAGAAGACTCGAGGCTGTAATCGCTGCCAAAGGTGCTTCAACAAAGGACAGAATTCTTGTGATATTTCAGTTTTGTATTTTTAATACATTTGCTAAAATTTCTAAACCTGTTTTTTGCTTTATCATTATTGGGTATTGTCTGTAGGTTAATGAGGGGGAAAAAACAATTTTAATACATTTTAGAATAAGGCTGTAAGATAACAATGTGGAAAGTCAATTGATCTGAATACTTTTCAAATGCACTAAATTAATTAGACAATATTATATCTCAATCATTGTAATGTGGTTTAACCTTTTTAAAAATAAAAAGGAAAATTATTCAAATCTAAAAGATTTAAATTAAACCAGAGCTCCTTTAGATCATGGGAAAAGGCCGCACGGTGAATGGCTAGGCCCGCTATGCTAATAAACCACACACTATTGCAGAGACTTTGATATTACCGGCCGCAATTGATATGAAACATTTGGGGGGGGGGGGCAGAGGCACATAGACTCACATCAATACCTTTTTGATAGATAACTGTTAAACTAAGAATGTATGTTATTGCTAGCAATCAAGAGGAAACGGAACGACTCAAACTCCCCAGCTTATGATCTCCAAATGGACGTTATGTGTGAGGGCCGAGATGCCCATGCATTGACTTTTGCTTTACATGTCAGGGATACTATTCTCGAGAACAGATTGTTCTCTCACGATTCCCGAGCATGAAACGGAACATGGGAGGTTCAGTGTGCTTCAAGGCTATAAAGACAGAAAACAATCGAAGGATGGGCTTTTGCACACTCCATCTATGGTGGGACGGCAGGCAGGCCTCTGCACTCTAGTTATGAGTATGTCTCCCTCTGCCTTATGGACGCATTGTATGATACACCGAGAGCAACTGTCGGTAAAAGAGCTGAGCACAGATCTCGGAGATATACTGCAGCAGGTAACTTTGATTGTAAACCACATCAAGCCACACACTGCGCGCACGCCTGTTTGCGAAACAATGTGGAGATCTGGGATCAGAGCATGACAATGTTATAATTCACCCTGAGGCTTGGTGGTTATCGAGGGGGAGTGTTGGAAATTGTTTGCATTGAGAGAGGAACGGTTGACATTCACAATGGATGTAAAAAAAAATATATATATATAAGACTTGGTTGACTTTCTGTGTAATGAAAATAAAATGTCTCGTTGCTTATGTAACAGACATATTTGGGAAACTGAATGAACGTAATTCAAGAATGCTGGGGAAATACAAAACCATTCTACAGATGAGTGAAAAATGTTTTATTGGAGAGTCTTTCTAAAGCGAAACATGCCCCCTTCCATCGGCTGTGCATGTTTCTAACAGAAAATGGCATCAGTGACCACGTTTACATGCACACCAATATCCCATTATTATTCAGGATACTGAAGTATTCTGATTTTGAGTTGACACATAAACACCGAAAAAGCTTGTATCCCGGTTATGAGAAACCCGGGTAAAATGCCTGGCATATGCTGATTTAAGAAAGGGATGCTGTAGCATTTTATCCCGTTTTACTGTTGTTTCTGCGCAGGCTCAGTTTCGCATGTTTTCATCTGATTTTCAAACGAATCCCTTCAAAAAGTAGGCTACCTGCGCAGTTCAATCCACCATAATAATTCCATAATAATTTAGCCTAATAATTTATTCACTATAATTTACTACTAAGTTTCTGCTTATTGCCGACATTTTGGTAGTCCATTGTTATTGTTTCCAACATTTGGTAGGCCATTATTATGGTTTCCAACATTTGGTAGGCCATTATTATGGTTTCCAACATTTGGTAGGCCATTATTATGGTTTCCAACATTTGGTAGGCCATTATTATGGTTTCCAACATTTGGTAGGCCATTATTATGGTTTCCAACATTTGGTAGGCCATTATTATAATTCCCAACATTTGGTAGGCCATTTGTTTGTCAACTATAGTTAGATACATGCAGCTTCTCTTCTGTCAACGTATTGCACCAGAAGACTAAATAAAGTAGTGCTCACCAGAATGTCTTGCATCGATAGAATGAATGCATTAGTAACCTGGTTAAGTTGTCTGTTTCGTTTAGGAACCGGGTAGAAAACGCAATAATAACTCCAAAACAGTGGAAAGATTGTACCTATCCAAAATGTTCAAATGTCATCCGTTTGACCGGTTATAAGGAAATGAAAATCTGAGAACATGATTTAAACACTTTTCAGATAAGACTTCAATTCGTCTTGGGTGAATATTTTATGTGGTTGAAATACTGTCTGCTTGCCTAAGTGTCAAAGATGGCACATTCGCATTTTCTCGAGAGATGCTGAAACAAGTAAATATTTCTCCACTCCTGTTCCCAAGACCAAGCTAACATTTAATTTCACCGCAAGAAATGCACAATTCTCCAGGAGTTAATATTATATTACGCTACATGTGAGCGGTTATAGGCCCTAAAGTCCATATTTCAGTTACTATTCCATTTAACCCATATATTTAAATTAGGAATATTTTGTTTATTCATGGTCACAGGGATACTCATGAGCGGGTTATTAAAGGTGCATGTAAACAACTTATCCAGAATAAGACCTTAAGCGGGATATGAGCTAATATCCAGAATACTGTTAGTAAACGTGGTCACGAAGTGTTCCACACGAGTGATGACTGCTCACCACCAACTCTTGGAAGAGCACTTAGGGACCTACTTCCCAATCCGTTTGACTGTGATTCTGGCTCAGTTGACATGCCGGTAAGCGAACTCGAACAGCTGATCGAGCTGTCTTGACCGAATGCATTCACGGGTCACTACGGAGGAGTTCCTGACCCAAAGGAAATAACATGCCATCTCCCTCTGAGCAGTGATGTTGCCTTCAAAACAACTGGTAACTTGTAAATCTCAGACTTCCGTGCGTTCAAGACAACTGGGAACTCGTAAAAAATATATTTTTGAACGGTTATCCAACTCGGAATTCCAACTCGAACCATGGCCTCTTTCTAGAATTCTGACTTTCCGATCTGAAGATCACTGACGTCATGATTTGACCTCATAGTTCCCAGTTGTCTTGAAAGCAACCATAAAACTCATGGTACCCTTCGCCAGATTATATGAAACTGGATTCAGTGCTCTCGTCTGCATTAAAACCAAATATCGATCCAGGTTGGATGTGACAGCAGAGATGAGATGCGTCGATCACGCCCCTTGACTTTGAGAACCTCAGACGCGACATGCTTCAAGCACACCCATCTCATTAGTGGTGGTGAGATAAGACACATTATGTCTGACTAATTTGCAATTGACTGTCATAGCTCCACATTAAAAGTATGTGATGGTGAGTTAAGACAATCAGAAATACAGTTAGAATGTTTTTCTATTTTCTGCCATAGGCCCAAATAAAGTAAACCATTAGCTGTTAATTAGGAAACAGTTTTTTTTCACATGGTTGAGGTCGTGAGAAAATACGTTTGGGAACCCCTGCTCTAAATGCTGGATACTGGGAGATGACAATTCCCATTCAGAAAACTTGAATGTCCTCAGAGGCAATTCATTTGGAAGCAATCACAATATATCAATACAGTGAACTAGCATGTGTTAAATATGAATTAAGCTTTTATTTGTTTGATATTCATTCCCACAGCTGTTGTGACGTCTCGGCCAGACTGTTATTGGGGACGCAACTGCCGTACTCAAGTCAAGGCACACCATGCCACGTAAGTTACAAGATGTGGTCTTTATTCCATTTTCTGAATAGGTCTCCATAAGATTTTGTATGGATAGATATCACAGGCCGGTGACACCTTAATTGGGGAGGACGGGCTCATAGTAATGGCTGGAACAGAATAAATGGAATGGTATCAAACATGTGGTTTCCATGTGTTAGATTCCATTCTCTCCATTCCAGCCATTATTATGAGCCATCCTCCCCTCTGTAGCCTCCTGTGAGAGATATGCGTTCTATTGCGTGGCTGTACATGCATTTTACCAACAGAGGGCGTTATTGTATAAGCTTGGCCAACCACAGCTGGTGTTAGAGGAAAGGTACAATCACTCCTTCACACTTCACAGCTCCGCTTCTGATACAAGATGGGACATGTTTTGTATTGTTTCCCTTTTACTTTGTTGCAGGAAATTCAACCACATATGTGAGCAGACCCGTTTCAAGAGCTGAAGAGCCTCGTAGGTGACCTGCTATGCAAGGCTCTCCTGCGAACACTGGAGTGTACACAGACTTCCAAGGCTCTCCTGCGAACACTGGAGTGTACACAGACTTCCAAGGCTCTCCTGCGAACACTGGAGTGTACACAGACTTCCAAGGCTCTCCTGCGAACACTGGAGTGTACACAGACTTCCAAGGCTCTCCTGCGAACACTGGAGTGTACACAGACTTCCAAGGCTCTCCTGCGAACACTGGAGTGTACACAGACTTCCAAGGCTCTCCTGTCTTACTCTCATATGTACAGTGATCATTTTACTCCCTTATTAAGCAGCGCCTTGCTGTGAGGAAAGGTATCTCTTAGGTAATATTACTTACATTTACAGTTTTAGTCATTTAGCAGACGCTCTTATCCAGAGCGACTTACAGTAGTGAATGCATACATTTCATACAATTTCATAATTTGTTTTTATATTTTTATTTTTTATTTTATTTTTTATTTTCCATGTGCTGGCCCCCCGTGGGAATCGAACCCACAACCCTGGTGTTGCAAACACCATGCTAGTGAACTGAGCTACAGTTCTCACAGGCTTTATAGACTTATGTATTTGATGATATGCTTAAATTACAATCACACTCTTTTGGCTAGGTCATGATTAGCCAGCCTTGTGTTCTAGCTATAGTAGGCGTGAGTGGGATAGTGCTATGCACTCCACACAGTACGAGCGGATTCCCCTATATGATGATGACAGACTTATATCTTATGTGGAATATGATCATCATCACCCTTCATTCCAGTATCATGTCCTTTTGGGCGAGGGATATATTAAAGAAATCTGCTGAAGACCGTTGGCAATCAAAATGGACTTTGGCCATACGTGCTGTTACACAGTGCCATCTTTTGACAGTTTAAGGCTCATATTGATATTAGTAAGATGTTGATACTTTTCCTATTTCCGTGTTTCTGAGTAATTAACTGAGTAGTTAACTGTTTTCCTTTCTCTTAACTTGTGGTCTAGTACTTTAGATATCTTGGAGAATTATGTGTTTGAATTAGAATCTAGAGCTTCCTACTCAACCGCTTACTGTGGTGTTCTAAACATCTAAGTAGTATTCATATGTTGGTTATAGAAACTTCCCCCAAACAAACTAGGTTGAAGCACAGCTATGTTATCAAAAGACTTATCCATATACAGACTTTGAGGTTTCTTGTGGTTCATATTTATGGATGACAGATTCAGTGGCACCATTTTGAATTCAGACTGTTGCTGCTTCTGCATATTAATAAGACTGCTAACTGAAAAGACAAGTGCAATAGAAAGGGAGTTGTACTTAGTTTTGGGAAAAGGGGGATTTCTGCTAGTTTGATGTGGATTTCCCAACAAGGGCAAAAAGCCCTGTCAAAGCTGAGAATAACATGGTTCAACTAGAATCAATGGGAAAGTTAGTAGTTAGGATTTCAGTTCTTCCGGCAGGGATAAGGGTTATATGTGGAAATGTAGTTTTATCTGAGGCTGGGAAAGGCAGGGGTATTCAGTTATATGCTTTGCTCAGGGTAATCAACATAAAGCTGATTTTTAAAATGGTGCATTAGAGAAGCTTTCTCAGACCTAGACTAGTACTAACAGCCAATGCAGTTTTTTTGTTAGAATGCACACTGGTTTGCTAGAGTTTAGGTGGTGAAATTGTTCCTCCTTGTTGCATTATATTAAGTTAGTGGTGTTGGCTAAATATATTAAGCAAGCAACTTGATCATACGGGTTCTCTCATACTTATTAGTATGATAGAACCAGGTAGCCTAGTGGTTAGAGCATTGGGCCTGTAACCGAAAGGTTGCTGGATCGAATCCCCGAGCTGACAAGGTAAAAATCTGTTGTTCTGCCCCTGAACAAGGCACTGTTCCTAGGCTGTTATTGTAAATAAGAATTTGTTCTTAACTGACTTGCCTATTTAAATAAAGGTTACATAAAACATTTTAAAAAACGTAAGGATTGCCATTCTGTTAAATTAAGGACATGTTTTTCAATATATAGGAAGTGTTACCTTGGAGAAGGTTGGATAGATCTTATAATAGTTTTGTTTATCAGAGGGGTTTTTAACTCTATTGTGCTATGTTTGTATTGTTTTGGAGACACAAATGAACAAATACCATGGTTTGGTCAAACCTCATCAGTTAAACCCTTAATTGGTGCAATTTCCCATAATAACTGAGGAAATAACACATTGCTATTTGGTCAGGCATTTTTATCTGGCAGTGAAAGCACCCTTACCAAGTTGGAATTGAAGAAAACAACATTTTGTCATTTCTAACAATGGAGACTGAAAGTGGGCTCTATTGCTCTTAGAAAAGAGACTAGAGGTGTAAAAGTCTCACGCTGCAAGACATGTTGCTGTATTCTTGCTGTAGAAGAACTGCTGGGGTGATCTAAAATCTCCAGGATTATAGTATGAGACAATTAGGTTGCATTCACACATGCAGCCCAATTCTGATCATTTTTTCACTCATTTGTCTTTTTTGAATAATCAGATCATCCCTTTTTGCCAATAATTGGGCAAAATATCTGAATTGGACTGCCTGTGTAAATGCAGCTTAGTTGTGAGAAATCCTGCCTGTCTAGTACTCACAGCGATACAGGTGTCACTTTTATAGATCAACCCGAGACAACTGGCTGTGTCTTACTTCCGCGTTTTGTCTTAGTAGAAGGCTACTATCAACAACCAGATGTCCATAATGTTGTGTAGAACCACAAACAGTAGACACTTGTCTCTTACTGTTTTGAGACATCGGTCACATTCTCTGTAAATTACTGACAAATCATTATGGAAGTCAAATCGGCCCAATGTCTGCAGACCTTTAGTCTAGATAGAATGGCCTGATATACTAATGTTCTTCATGAGGCCTTATATATTGAAAAGTAGGAAAAAGATAACTAAGTTGTTAGTGGTGAAGTAGAGTACAGAAAAAACGTTTTGTATGCAAGTCATTAGATTCTGTTGCAGTTATTCACTTTGATCCAATACCTTGTGTATTTGTCATTTTAAATCATCAGTCTTTGATTTTGTAAATTGTGACATTAAATTGACAATGATTTAAGAGGAAAAAGTAGTTTGCTCAAACTTAGTGTCTACAAGCAAGTCTAGCTTTGAGGTTATTTACTTTTATAATTCAGCTCGCACACATTGAAAGTATGAATCACTAATTTGAAGACTTAACCAAGATTACAATTAGGTTGGGATTCAAACAAACACAGATTAATGACCTGTTCACAGCGATAGACTTTTGAAGGCAACTTCCCAAACGTTCATGGAGATCATGTTAACGGATGTTGGCTCAAGCAGGAATTACCTTTAAAAGTCCATCGGAGCACACTGGTACTTTATCTGCGTTTTTTTGAATCCTGGCACCAAGCTGAACTGTAATAAGCACTGCAGAAACGGTGCAGGCTACAACTCTGTCCTGTAACTTCAATGGATATTAAAACATCCATTGGGAAATATCCTTGTGCAATCAATGTGTGTGGAACTCAGGTTTGGAGCTGAAACTCTACCTATGTAACAATATACCCTCATTGGGACTGTTTAGTGGCAATATTCACACTCTCAGACCGACTCTTCTGGGCTGGTATAAAGGGGGGCAAATATGGGCACGCATTCTGCCAGAGCTCATGTCTTTTATTTGTGATCTTACGGGCTGGATTCAATCCGTATCGTGGTAGATCAGCGTAAAGATCACTTCCGATTGAGCTGACATATGCAGTGTTTACAGTGAATGCCGTCTCCGCGACCGTGAGAACATTGCCTTTAATTGTCAATCGCGCTATAAAGCGGATCTTCAGTGCAACGGATTGAATAGAGCCCTAAATCGCGGTTTCCCTGTTGTGGGTTCACACTGTGGCATTCCTGAGAGGCTCAGGCAATAGCTCAGCACAACACCCCCCAGCCAGCTGATCCCTCCCTACAGCAGTGCTGAACCTTAATTATAACAGGAGGATCTGGGTACCCTAAGCCAACAACAGTGCAAGCCACCGATCGGGAATGGGTGTTAGGAGGCTTTGGAGGGTGCTTTGCATTCTTAGAGGGAAACACTGTATTCTAGGGAACATATTTCCTCACTTTGTGAGAAAGTCTGGACCAAGATGCTCTGTACTAACAGTATGACCAGACAGTATAAAGGCCTGGCCGGGGCAAGTTGAATTCTACCTCATCAAAGCTCCCGAGACGTTCTGAACAATCTGGTCTGTACTTTTATGTTTTGTGGATTCTAATAAGTGGGGGACTGACTGGACGGCAGTTAGAGAAGCGCTGTTACGTTTTAATGCAGGGGAACACAACTGGTCCTCTGGGTTGAAAGCGGCTGCTGTTTTGTTTTATTTTTTATTGCCTTTGTCAATCGGCGACCAATTTAAAGCTGGGAGTTCAACTAGGTGTATGCACTGCACTGATCAATTAGTTAATCAACTTAATAAAGTGGTATTGATTTATCAATATATAGCCAGGTATAAATGAAAACCAATGGGACTGTGATTCTTAAGGACTGGAGTTGTGCTTCCTAGTTGAATGCCTTTGTGAGCTTTTTGTGCCCCCTGTATTAGCAATGCTAAAATACGTCTTATGTATATGGCTCTAACATGTCTGTTTTAGTGCACTAATAAAGTATTGCTAAATGTGTTCCCTCATTGTGTTTAAGATGCATGACTTGCTACTGACCACTTTCAATGGACATCAAATTATCAAAAACTGAAGCAGCAATTTATGTAAACCTTTATTAAAAGTTCTTTGCACAAATTCCCACCAACCCTATTTATTTTCTGTTGCAATTGCTATGTTTTTCTATAGCTAGTCATATATGGTTACTTCTATTGAAAGGTTAGTTACTGCATTTGTCATTTTGTTTTACAATGATTAATTCCCTTTTAGAATTCAATATCAGCCTTAGGAATACATTTGGATACATTGTTGTAGCGTTGATGTTAATATACTGCATGTGAGCTACATCAGTTTAACACTGGAGGGCACAGAGTAGTAGTGTTGGTATAAACCATCTCCATGGAGCTCTGTGGAACTACTATCATCCACTGATCCAAGGTCAAAGTTGTTGGACCAAAGGTGGAAGTACACACAAGCATGAGGGCGCTATTGCGTTGGAAGTGCTTATGTTTAAGATTTTTATAATTTTATAAAAAGAATCAAATGGATTAAATTCCCAATCAAATAATTTCTGGGTAACAATTAAGTAACTTACTGTAATAGATTCCATTGAAATGGGCAAAATAAAATTGCTTTTTAGCAAAGAATTTATTCTCAAGCAAGAATTTAGCTAGGACTGTATGGGAGTAGTTTGCGTGGGGAGGGGAAAACTGAAAACTAGCTGTTATTGGCAGAGAGGTTTGGAACTCTGTTATTGGTCTTTTAACCAATTTACCACATGGGGATGTCACAATGGAAAGCCGAAACTCCATGCAAACCTGCTGATTAGAAAGTCCTGTGTAGATTGTGTTTTCATCAAGCAACTATTAGCTCCCGAGTGGCACAGCGGTCTAAGGCACTGCATCTCAGTGCTAGAGGCATCATTACAGACCCTGGTTCGATTCCAGGCTGTGTCACAAATGGCCGTGATTGGGAGTCCCATAGGGCGGCGCACAATGGGCCCAGTGTCGTTAGGGTTTGGCTGGGGTAGGCCATCATTGTAAATACGATTTTTTTGTTCTTAACTGACTTGCCTAGTTAAATAAAATTAAAATTAGGAATAACTGTAAAAGTGTGATTTTTTTAAAATCAGTGTAAGTTTCATCAACTGTTGTACAATATGATACAAAACACAAGAAAAACAGTTGACTGCGCTGGGCCTTTAACTGGTAGAAAAGTGCTCAGAGGAGTTGGGAAATGAACTGGTCTTGGAAAATAAAAACAAAGTTTCCATCCATATTCAATATTATCTAACGTTGTTTAATTATTATACAGAAGCTGAAAATGCCTTTGTGTGGTAAACAGCAAATATTGATGATGTTTTAAAGGCCCATTGCAGGCAACATTCAGTTTTTCCTGTGTTTTGTATCATATTATACAACAGCTGATAAAACTGAGGCCTGGATTCAATCTGTGCGGATTTCAGCGTTGGCCGACATCCGCATAGCAGATGTTTTGGCGGTGTTGGATGTGTAACTGCGGTATTAGCTGACATTAGTGAGCAGCTGCTCTTATGTGTCACAAACCACTCCCTTCCTTAGTATCCCTACGGCATTAGAAAGTGTCAGCTCTATCCATGGTGGAAATGATGACTCTCAAATGTCAAACCATTGATGTGAGGCTAATGCATGGTTTCATGTTCATTTGGATGGGGGGATTTATGCCCAGCAGCCTAATTCGAGTGTTTGAATTTGTAACGTGGCTGCATGACTTTCTAACGTGGCTGCATGAACTTCTAACGTGGCTGCATGAACTTCTAACGTGGCTACATGGGATTTGTCGGATTATAGTCGGGTGTGGTTCCGTTGCATTCAATGTCTGCAAAAGGTAACGCAAAGAGTCGCTTGATTTGACAGCTCGCAGTTCCACCTCAGATTCCGCCAAAATAATGCAATACGGATTGAATCTAGCACGAACACTGTAAAAGCGTAAACATTTTTATCAGCATTATTTCCTGATAGTTGCTGGTTGAAAATACAATTTATACAGGACCTTCTAAATCAGCAGGTTTGCATGGGTGGTATTTTGGCTTGCCTGGTGACATCACCAGGCGGTATAAGTAAATAGACCAATAACAAAGAGTTCCAAAACGCTTTGCCAATAACAGCTCATTTTCATTCGACAAAATGAGTGCCTTTTGCATCCCTTTGATATTTTAAGTAGAAATTGTGCACAAATATTGAATAGAATGTTAAAAGCCTGTTTATATTCAGTGAAGTGCCCTTTAATATTGACCACATGGAGAATTCAATAAATCAGATTTTTTTATACTAATAAAGACTTGCTAAAGTCCCTCTGTGCGCCCTCTGTGAGCCCTCTGTGACTTTCAGGGAGATTTTAACCCACTTAACCTCAAAGTGTTCTCCATCATTGTAAAGCCCAAATTATTTTGTTGCTTTGACAAAGTCATTTCTGAAGATTATAATTTATTTCATGTGATTTGTGATTAATCTTAAGAAAATATAAATAAATCTGTCCCTCATTTTAAGGTAAACCCTGTTAGGTGAACGGACATCTCGTTTTAATATACAGTTGAAGTCGGAAGTTTACATACACTTAGGTTGGAGTCATTAAAACTCGTTTTTCAACCACTCCACAAACTTCTTGTTAACAAACTATAGTTTTGACAAGTTGGTTAGGAGTTGGTTACTTTGTGCATGACACAAGTCATTCCTCCAACGATTGTTTACAGACAGATTATTTCACTTATAATTCACTGTATCACAATTCCAGTGGCTCAGAAGTTCACATACACTAAGTTGACTGTGCCTTTAAACAGCTTGGAAAATTCCAGAAAATGATGACATGGCTTTAGAAGCTTCTGATAGGCTAATTGACATAATTTGAGTCAATTGGAGGTGTACCTGTGGATGTATTTCAAGGCCTACCTTCAAACTCAGTGCCTCTTTGCTTGACATCATGGAAAAATCTAAAGAAATCAGCCAAGACCACAGAAAACAAATTGTAGACCTCCACAAGTCTGGTTCATCCTTGGGAGCAATTTCCAAATGCCTGAAGGTACCACGTTCATCTGTACAAACAATAGTATGCAAGTATAAACACCATGGGACCACGCAGCCATCACACCGCTCAGGAAGGAGACGTGTTCTGTCTCCTAGAGATGAACATACTTTTGTGCGAAAAGTGCAAATCAATCTCAGGACAACAGCAAAGGACCTTGTGAAGATGCTGGAAGAAAAAGGTACAAAAGTATCTAGATCTACAGTAAAACGAGTCCTATATCAACATAATCTGAAAGGCCGCTCAGCAAGGAAGAAGCCACTGCTCCAAAACCGCAATAAAAAAGCCAGACTACGGTTTGGAACTGCACATGGGGACAAAGATCGTACTTTTTGGAGAAATGTCCTCTGGTATGATGAAACAAAAATAGAACTGTTTGGCCATATTGACCATCGTTATTTTTGGAGGAAAAAAGGGGAGGCTTGCAAGCCGAAGAACACCATCCCAACCGTGAAGCATGGGAGTGGCAGCATCATGTTGTGGAGGTGCTTTGCTGCAGGGACTGGTGCACTTCACAAAATAGATGGCATCATGAGGACAACAAAGTCAAGGTATTGGAGTGGCCATCACAAAGCCCTGACCTCAACCCTATAGAAAATTTGTGAGCAGAACTGAAAAAGAGTGTGCGAGCAAGGAGGCCTACAAACCTGACTCAGTTACACCAGCTCTGTCAGGAGGAATGGGCCAAAATTCACCTAACTTATTGTGGGAAGCTTGTGGAAGGCTACCCGAAACGTTTACCCAAGTTAAACAATTTAAAGACAATGCTACCAAATACTAATTGAGTGTATGTAAACTTCTGACCCACTGGGAATGAGATGAAAGAAATAAAAGCTGAAATAAATCATTCTCTCTACTATTATTCTGACATTTCACATTCTTAAAATAAAGTGATGATCCTAACTGACCTAAAACAGGGCATTTTTACTAGGATTAAATGTCAGGAATTGTGAAAAACTGAGTTTAAATGTATTTGGTTAAGGTGTATGTAAACTTCTGACTTCAACTGTACGTGCTCTTTATGACAATGTTAAAATTAGGCGAAATCAAAAGGCACCGAATTTGTGGAACAACCCATATCCCCCCCATTAGGCCCCTCACTTAGACCACTCTCAGACAGTCCTAACAAAATTCTTGTTTGAGAAATATTTTTTTGCTAAAAAGCTATTTTTGTATATTTTTTTACATTTTATTGGACAATTATAACAGTAAGGTACTTAAATGTTACCCAGAAAGTATTTGATATTGAGATAAAAAAAGTCTGCATTGGGCCTTTAACTTTATAAAAATATATATAGTGTGTACTAGTATGAAAACATCCAGTTTGTCACCATAAAGCAATTGACTTCAAGAAAGAAGAAATGCCATATAAAAGTTGATTTCAGTAATCATAAAAGTTAGTTTTTGCATTTTACAAAGGTGGCACTAAAAATAGTTTATTATTGCTTTGCTGGGCCAACCCAAGAGTCCATACTTTGTCTGTCCGCTCTCCTGTCACATGGACTGGATGCTGGACTGTCACATCACATTGCCCGTCACACTGCATGGCACTGTTGATTGGCTGAGGGAAGGCATCTGGATCTGATTGGCTGTGCTGTGCACGAAGGCGGACTTTAACTCGTTAGTATTGGTAGCTGTGTGTGAGTCAGAGGGGTGAGGGAGAGGGTAAGGACTGGCCCCTCCTGAGGCCTGACTCCCCCATGGCCTCCACTCTGACCTTCCCCTCTGGAGGAGGGGGCCATTGGCTGCGCTCTGGGGGCCAGGGTTGTGGCTTCTGCCGGCGGGCCCCTTTGCCTCATACACCCCCCGACTCAGTCCGTTCAGCATGGAGGAATGCCCCAAGTGCTCAGCCAGAATCAAAGGCTGCCGGTCCTCCTCCTCACAGATGACAAACACCGGGACACTGACGTGGTCACTCTCTGCTGGGAAATCACGGCGCTTCCCACCCTGCACCTCTTCCGGCTGCCCCTGCCCAGAGGGCTGGGACAGGGAGGCCTGGAGGAGGGGGCCCCCGGGGGCCTTGGTGCTGTCTGAGGGACTGGACCCAGAGAGCAGGCCGAAGCAGGGCCCGGTGAAGCGGGAGCGCCGCATGTTGCTAGCGGAGTTTAGGCAGCGCTGCCTCTGGGCGGGCAGGGTGAGGGGATACGAGACGTTACTCATGGAGGAGTCGGAGGCGTTACTGTCATCCTGGGCCTCCAACTGGGGGTCGGAGAACACTTTCCTGCTGTCATCCCCACGGCAGTCTGACACAAAGCCTGACGGGGCCTGGGGGGGAACAACATCTAGTCAGCACATATCTCTCTGCAGTGCAACATGACACTCATTGTTTTTTGAAAATGATTTAAAAAATCCACAGAAACATACATTAAATGACTGTAATTCACTCTGCGTAAAAGCGTCTGCTAAATAACAAAAATGTAAAGATATACAGTTTATGATGGTGTGACTATTATTCAACAGCACTGCTGAATGACCAAACTACTAACGCTGTCCACCAGCTTAGTGAAGGGACTGGTGGAGTTCCAACTGCACCACTTCTTGTGTAACTGGGGCAGTGGAGGGAGGAAGTCCTGGAAGGTGCGGACGCTCCAGGCCCGCGGCCGGGGTCGGGCACAGCTGGCACTGCCATCCTGGGCAGCACGGGTCTCTGTGGGCGAGGCAGCCGGGTCTGGGGAGGGCCAGTCACTGACAGGGCTAGGGCTGGTGTCACTGTGCCTCAGAAACCTCTCCCGCTGCTCATAGGAAGGAGACACAAAAAAACAAATCAAGTATAATTCAATCAAACCCACCATGCAGTGTCTGTGTTCATGGGGAGTAGTAAACAAACAGAGTTCTTCAATGGAAAAGCATCTGAAAGAGGTTAAACGCTTAAACCCAGTGAACCCGCTGTAGCAATGTTTACACAGTGCATTTGTTTTACAAACTGCTGCCATGGCAGAAAACTTCTTATTCTGAAAACTGGAAGCACCTACATGTGATTATTTCCTAATTTTATTTGACCATAGGAAAATGAGCCACTGTGTGAATACAATGCATATTCAATTGACTTGAGCACTCAGTCAATGGAATTTTCACCACCAGTGGCATCGGAGCGTAAATGAGACATTGGCTAGGAAGAGAGAGACTCACAAGATAGCTGGATAAAAATAGCTGCATAGTATCAGAGGTTGCATTATATTCAAGCACTGACCTGCACCTCAAATCACAGTTGACCTAAAAAGGGCAACAAGCAAACCATTGAATCAGGCATGTAATCCAAAACAACAACAAAGTGCTGCCTGGTAGTAGGTGCAGTCAGTAATTCCTACCTCTATGATTCCAAGAACCATACTCACAAAGATTCTCAGAGTAGGAGTGCTGATATAGGATCAGTGTTGCCTTTAAGATCCTAATTAAAAAATATATATGGAGGGGGGGGCCTGATCCAAGATCTGCTCTCCTACTCCGAAGGCCAGTTTTCCCTTCCCAGATTTTTTTTTTTATACCTTTATTTAACTAGGCAAGTCAGTTGAGAACAAATTCTTATTTACAATGACGGCCCACCGGGGAACAGTGGGTCTTGTTCAGGGGCAGAAGGGCAGATTTTTACCTTGTCAGCTCGGGGATTCAATCCAGCAACCTTTTGGTTACTGGCCCAACGCTCTAACCACTAGGCTACCTGCCACCCTGGACTCAAAAGTAAGCTCAATGGAGAATCTCCATGTCAGGGCTTGGCTTAATCTGAGTTCGCAAAACCGCCTCGGTGAGTCTTTACGGTAGTTGTCTCATTGATATAAATGGCAGGTCAGAGGTGAAGGGCCCATCAGTCACATGTCCCCCCTCAGTCAGCTAGTAAATCAGGGGAGGGTAAGGTTGGTGGGGTAGAGGTTTAAGGGGTTGCTCCTTTCAGAAAGAGAAATAATCCTTACTAAGAATCACTAACAGCTCGCTTAGTCTAGACGAGACCCCCTCTCAGCGTGCACACACACAGGCTAAGATTGTTGTCTGACAAACTAAGTGATATTAGAACAATAACTTATGACTCTGAAGTAATGACTTGAAAAGGATGTTTTTATATCTTCCCATTAAAAGTCTGAACATTTACAAACACAGACCATGCACCTCACAGACACACTTGAAGCTGGGAAACTGGCTCCCCAGATAATATATCCATTAGGCTAGGCTGCAGGAAAGCTCGCCAGCTCTCTAATATCTGCCAGGTCTGCCTTATGCCAACTCTTATTCCAATAGAGCATAAGCAAAAATGCTGGGTGATACCCTCTCCTACCCCCAATCTCCTGTCGCTGCGTTTTTGATACCTCTCTGCTACTGCCTCGGTGTCATGCCACCGCTAGAGGAGGTTCTCTGCAACTGCCTGGGTGTCATGCCACCCCTAGAGGAGGTTCTCTGCAACTGCCTGGGTGTCATGCCACCCTTAGAGGAGGTCCTCTGCTACTGCCTGCGTGTCACCCCTAGAGGAGGTTCTCTGCTACTGCCTGCGTGTCACCCCTAGAGGAGGTTCTCTGCTACTGCCTGTGTGTCACCCCTAGAGGAGGTTCTCTGCTACTGCCTGGACATCACCCCTAGAGGAGGTTCTCTGCTACTGCCTGCATGTCACCCCTAGAGGAGGTTCTCTGCTACTGCCTGCATGTCACCCCTAGAGGAGGTTCTCTGCTACTGCCTGGACATCACCCCTAGAGGAGGTTCTCTGCTACTGCTTGCGTGTCACCCCTAGAGGAGGTTCTCTGCTACTGCCTGGACATCACCCCTAGAGGAGGTCCTCTGCTACTGCCTGCGTGTCACACCTAGAGGAGGTTCTCTGCTACTGCCTGCGTGTCACCCCTAGAGGAGGTTCTCTGCTACTGCCTGGACATCACCCCTAGAGGAGGTTCTCTGCTACTGCTTGCGTGTCACCCCTAGAGGAGGTTCTCTGCTACTGCCTGCATGTCATCCCTAGAGGAGGTCCTCTGCTACTGCCTGGACATCACCCCTAGAGGAGGTCCTCTGCTACTGCCTGCGTGTCACCCCTAGAGGAGGTTCTCTGCTACTGCCTGGACATCACTCCTAGAGGAGGTTCTCTGCTAGTGCATGGACATCACCCCTAGAGGAGGTTCTCTGCTACTGCATGGACGTCACACCTAGAGGAGGTTCTCTGCTACTACATGGACATCACCCCTAGAGGAGGTTCTCTGCTACTGCATGGACGTCACACCTAGAGGAGGTTCTCTGCTACTACATGGACGTCACACCTAGAGGAGGTTCTCTGCTACTACATGGACGTCACCCCTAGAGGAGGTTCTCTGCTACTGCATGGACGTCACCCCTAGAGGAGGTTCTCTGCTACTGCCTACGTGTCACCCCTAGAGGAGGTTCTCTGCTACTGCCTGGACGTCACCCCTAGAGGAGGTTCTCTGCTACTGCCTGGGCGTCACCCCTAGAGGAGGTTCTCTGCTACTGCCTGCGTGTCACCCCTAGAGGAGGTTCTCTGCTACTGCCTGGGTGTCATGCCACCCTAGAGGAGGTTCTCTGCTACTGCCTGGGCGTCACCCCTAGAGGAGGTTCTCTGCTACTGCCTGCGTGTCACCCCTAGAGGAGGTTCTCTGCTACTGCCTGGGCGTCACCCCTAGAGGAGGGCACCTCGATTGGTCCTAGCCAGCGTTACCTGCCTCGCCTCGCTCCTTACCGTATGGGCCGAGAACAGCAGTCTGCTGCTCGGACTGGGCGCAGATGAAATGATAAACACCTCATCTGTCCCCAAGTCCAGTTCCGTGAGACCATTGGATAAGAGGTCCACTTCAGCATGCTCAGACATATCACCACCAACACTGACCGGGGAACCTGGGAAGGAAAGGAAGGGATAGTTGTTTTTGAATAATTTAGTTGTGACAGATACAATTAAAACATTGCTACATTGAAGGCACAACAGTCAGATGCATTGCACCATCACACCTTAGTTTACGCTAACTTCCACTGCTTTTCCCTAAAAGAGCACTTGAAATGGAATGTTACAGCTTGGTCTCCATAGGCTACTGTATATTACTGCACTGTGTACCCAGTACACTGTGTACCCACTGTAGCCACAGTACTTGTCCACTCATATTTCTGTTAACTCAGTGAGTTCCAAAGGTGCTTGCACTCAATCCATGAAAAGGAATAACCCAAGGAGGCCGAGATGCAAAAATAATATACTTCTTTAATGAATTCTTGAAAGAATACAGAAGGGTGACATTGCAAGGTGCTAAAAATAGAAAAAAAACTAATGGTGACATGGTTGAACTCAGCGTGAGGAGAAACATGGTGTTCCTAATGCTCTCACGCTGTTATACAGGTTAAATGTCATGACCTGTAAGTCTCTCTGTGGGCTCAGCTACAATGAGAGAGCCTTTGGATTGTTCTGGGATAAACCCAGTGTTACTACAAAACAAAAGCCATTTTCCATTGAGACTTCTAATGCTGCACTTCCCACCTCCCAATCACACCTAGAATCCTACCAGTTCTATTACTGTTTAGAATCCTCCCCGCTCTATTACAGTTTAGAATCCTACCAGTTATATTACTGTGTAGAATCCTACCAATTCTATTACTGTTTAGAATTCTACCCGCTCTATTACAGTTTAGAATCCTACCAGTTAGATTATTTCTATTACTGTTTAGAATCCTACCAGTTCTATTACTGTTTAGAATCCTACCAGTTAGATTATTTCTATTACTGTTTAGAATCCTACCAGTTCTATTACTGTTTAGAATCCTACCCGCTCTATTACAGTTTAGAATCCTACCAGTTATATTATTTCTATTACTCTTTAGAATCCTACCAGATCTATTACTGTTTAGAATTCTACCCGCTCTATTACTGTTTAGAATCCTACCATTTCTATTACTGTTTAGAAATCTACCTGCTCTATTACTGTTTAGAATTCTACCCGCTCTATTACTGTTTAGAATCCTACCAGCTCTATTATTGTTTAGAATCCTACCAGTTCTATTACTGTTTAGAATGCTACCCGCTCTATTACTGTTTAGAATTCTACCCGCTCTATTACTGTGTAGAATCCTACCAGTTCTATTACTGATTAGAATCCTACCAGTTATATTATTTCTATTACTCTTTAGAATCCTACCAGTTCTACTACTGTTTAGAATTCTACCCGCTCTATTACTGTTTAGAATCCTACCAGTTCTATTACTGTTTAGAATCCTACCAGTTCTATTACTGTTTAGAATCCTACCAGTTCTATTACTGATTAGAATCCTAACAGTTATATTATTTATATTACTCTTTAGAATCCTACCAGTTCTATTACTGTTTAGAATCCTACCAGTTCTATTACTGATTAGAATCCTACTAGTTCTATTACTGTTTAGAATCCTACCAGTTATATTATTTCTATTACTCTTTAGAATCCTACCAGTTATATTACTGATTAGAATCCTACCCGCTCTATTACAGTTTAGAATCCTACCAGTTATATTATTTCTATTACTCTTTAGAATCCTACCAGCTCTATTACTGTTTAGAATCCTACCAGTTCTATTACTGTTTAGGATCCTACCAGTTCTATTACTGATTAGAATCCTACCCGCTCTATTACAGTTTAGAATCCTACCAGTTATATTATTTCTATTACTCTTTAGAATCCTACCAGTTCTATTACTGATTAGAATCCTACCCGCTCTATTACAGTTTAGAATCCTACCAGTTATATTATTTCTATTACTCTTTAGAATCCTACCAGTTCTATTACTGTTTAGAATCCTACCAGATATATTATTTCTATTACTCTTTAGAATCCTACCAGTTCTATTACTGTTTAGAATCCTACCAGTTCTATTACAGTTTAGAATCCTACCAGTTCTATTACTGTTTAGAACCCTACCAGTTAGATTATTTCTATTACTGTTTAGAATCCTACCAGTTATATTATTTCTATTACTCTTTAGAATCCTACCAGTTCTATTACTGTTTAGAATCCTACCAGTTCTATTACAGTTTAGAATCCTACCAGTTCTATTACTGTTTAGAATCCTACCAGTTAGATTATTTCTATTACTGTTTAGAATCCTACCAGTTCTATTACTGTTTAGAATCCTACCCGCTCTATTACAGTTTAGAATCCTACCAGTTATATTATTTCTATTACTGTTTAGAATCCTACCAGCTCTATTACTGTTTAGAATCCTACCAGTTCTATTACTGTTTAGGATCCTACCAGTTCTATTACTGATTAGAATCCTACCCGCTCTATTACAGTTTAGAATCCTACCAGTTATATTATTTCTATTACTCTTTAGAATCCTACCAGTTCTATTACTGATGAGAATCCTACCCGCTCTATTACAGTTTAGAATCCTACCAGTTATATTATTTCTATTACTCTTTAGAATCCTACCAGTTCTATTACTGTTTAGAATCCTACCAGATATATTATTTCTATTACTCTTTAGAATCCTACCCAGTCTATTAATGTTTAGAATTCTACCCGCTCTATTACAGTTTAGAATCCTACCAGTTATATTATTTCTATTACTGTTTAGAATCCTACCAGTTCTATTACTGTTTAGAATTCTACCCGCTCTATTACTGTTTAGAATCCTACCAGTTCTATTACTGTTTAGAAATCTACCCGCTCTATTACTGTTTAGAATTCTACCCGCTCTATTACTGTTTAGAATCCTACCAGCTCTATTATTGTTTAGAATCCTACCAGTTCTATTACTGTTTAGAATGCTACCCGCTCTATTACTGTTTAGAATTCTACCCGCTCTATTACTGTGTAGAATCCTACCAGCTCTATTACTGTTTAGAATTCTACCCGCTCTATTACTGTGTAGAATCCTACCAGTTCTATTACTGATTAGAATCCTACCAGTTATATTATTTATATTACTCTTTAGAATCCTACCAGTTCTACTACTGTTTAGAATTCTACCCGCTCTATTACTGTTTAGAATCCTACCAGTTCTATTACTGTTTAGAATCCTACCAGTTCTATTACTGTTTAGAATCCTACCAGTTCTATTACTGATTAGAATCCTAACAGTTATATTATTTCTATTACTCTTTAGAATCCTACCAGTTCTATTACTGTTTAGAATCCTACCAGTTCTATTACTGATTAGAATCCTACTAGTTCTATTACTGTTTAGAATCCTACCAGTTATATTATTTCTATTACTCTTTAGAATCCTACCAGTTCTATTACTGATTAGAATCCTACCCGCTCTATTACAGTTTAGAATCCTACCAGTTATATTATTTCTATTACTCTTTAGAATCCTACCAGCTCTATTACTGTTTAGAATCCTACCAGTTCTATTACTGTTTAGGATCCTACCAGTTCTATTACTGATTAGAATCCTACCCGCTCTATTACAGTTTAGAATCCTACCAGTTATATTATTTCTATTACTCTTTAGAATCCTACAAGTTCTATTACTGATTAGAATCCTACCCGCTCTATTACAGTTTAGAATCCTACCAGTTATATTATTTCTATTACTCTTTAGAATCCTACCAGTTCTATTACTGTTTAGGATCCTACCAGATATATTATTTCTATTACTCTTTAGAATCCTACCAGTTCTATTACTGTTTAGAATCCTACCAGTTCTATTACAGTTTAGAATCCTACCAGTTCTATTACTGTTTAGAACCCTACCAGTTAGATTATTTCTATTACTGTTTAGAATCCTACCAGTTCTATTACTGTTTAGAATCCTACCCGCTCTATTACAGTTTAGAATCCTACCAGATATATTATTTCTATTACTGTTTAGAATCCTACCAGCTCTATTACTGTTTAGAATCCTACCAGTTCTATTACTGTTTAGGATCCTACCAGTTCTATTACTGATTAGAATCCTACCCGCTCTATTACAGTTTAGAATCCTACCAGTTATATTATTTCTATTACTCTTTAGAATCCTACCAGTTCTATTACTGATGAGAATCCTACCCGCTCTATTACAGTTTAGAATCCTACCAGTTATATTATTTCTATTACTCTTTAGAATCCTACCAGTTCTATTACTGTTTAGAATCCTACCAGATATATTATTTCTATTACTCTTTAGAATTCTACCCAGTCTATTAATGTTTAGAATTCTACCCGCTCTATTACAGTTTAGAATCCTACCAGTTATATTATTTCTATTACTGTTTAGAATCCTACCAGTTCTATTACTGTTTAGAATTCTACCCGCTCTATTACTGTTTAGAATCCTACCAGTTCTATTACTGTTTAGAAATCTACCCGCTCTATTACTGTTTAGAATTCTACCCGCTCTATTACTGTTTAGAATCCTACCAGCTCTATTATTGTTTAGAATCCTACCAGTTCTATTACTGTTTAGAATGCTACCCGCTCTATTACTGTTTAGAATTCTACCCGCTCTATTACTGTGTAGAATCCTACCAGCTCTATTACTGTTTAGAATTCTACCCGCTCTATTACTGTTTAGAATCCTACCAGTTCTATTACTGTTTAGAATCCTACCAGTTCTATTACTGATTAGAATCCTACCAGTTATATTATTTCTATTACTCTTTAGAATCCTACCAGTTCTATTACTGTTTAGAATTCTACCCGCTCTATTACTGTTTACAATCCTACCAGTTATATTACTGTTTAGAATCCTACCAGTTCTATTACTGTTTAGAATCCTACCAGTTCTATTACTGATTAGAATCCTACCAGTTATATTATTTCTATTACTCTTTAGAATCCTACCAGTTCTATTACTGTTTAGAATCCTACCAGTTCTATTACTGATTAGAATCCTACCAGTTCTATTACTGTTTAGAATCATACCAGTTATACTATTTCTATTACTTTTTAGAATCCTACCAGTTCTATTACTGATTAGAATCCTACCCGCTCTATTACAGTTTAGAATCCTACCAGTTATATTATTTCTATTACTCTTTAGAATCCTACCAGCTCTATTACTGTTTAGAATCCTACAAGTTCTATTACTGTTTAGGATCCTACCAGTTCTATTACTGATTAGAATCCTACCCGCTCTATTACAGTTTAGAATCCTACCAGTTATATTATTTCTATTACTCTTTAGAATCCTACCAGTTCTATTACTGATTAGAATCCTACCCGCTCTATTACAGTTTAGAATCCTACCAGTTATATAATTTCTATTACTCTTTAGAATCCTACCAGTTCTATTACTGTTTAGAATCCTACCAGATATATTATTTCTATTACTCTTTAGAATCCTACCAGTTCTATTACTGTTTAGAATCCTACCAGTTCTATTACAGTTTAGAATCCTACCAGTTCTATTACTGTTTAGAATCCTACCAGTTAGATTATTTCTATTACTGTTTAGAATCCTACCAGTTCTATTACTGTTTAGAATCCTACCCGCTCTATTACAGTTTAGAATCCTACCAGTTATATTATTTCTATTACTGTTTAGAATCCTACCAGTTCTTTACTGTTTAGAATCCTACCCGCTCTATTACAGTTTAGAATCCTACCAGTTATATTATTTCTATTACTGTTTAGAATCCTACCCAGTCTATTAATGTTTAGAATTCTACCCGCTCTATTACAGTTTAGAATCCTACCAGTTATATTATTTCTATTACTGTTTAGAATCCTACCAGTTCTATTACTGTATAGAATCCTACCAGATATATTATTTCTATTACTGTTTAGAATCCTACCCGCTCTATTACAGTTTAGAATCCTACCAGTTATATTATTTCTATTACTGTTTAGAATCCTACCCGCTCGATTACAGTTTAGAATCCTACCAGTTATATTATTTTTATTACTGTTTAGAATCCTACCAGTTCTATTACTGTTTAGAATCCTACCAGATATATTATTTATATTACTGTTTAGAATCCTACCAGTTATATTATTTATATTACTGTTTAGAATCCTACCCATTCTAATAGTTTAGAATCCTACCCGCTCTATTACTGTTTAGAATCCTACCAGCTCTATTACTGTTTACAATCCTACCAGCTCTATTATTGTTTAAAATCCTACCAGTTATATTATTTATATTATTGTTTAGAATCCTACCAGATCTATTATTTATATTACTGTTTAGAATCCTACCAGTTATATTATTGTTTAGAATCCTACCAGTTATATTACTGTTTCGAATCCTACCAGTTCAATTACTGTTTCGAATCCTACCAGTAATATTATTTATATTATGGTTTAGAATCCTACCAGCTCTATTACTGTTTAGAATCATACCAGTTATCTTATTTCTATTACTGTTTAGAATCATACCAGATCTATTACTGTGTAGAATCCTACCAGCTCTATTATTGTTTAGAATCCTACCAGTTCTATTATTGTTTAGAATCCTACCAGTTATATTATTTATATTATTGTTTAGAATCCTACCAGTTCTATTACTGTTTCGAATCCTACCAGTAATATTATTTCTATTACTGTTTAGAATCCTACCAGATCTATTACTGTTTAGAATCCTACCAGACCTATCACTGTTTAGAATCCTACCAGATCTATTATTTAAATTACTGTTTAGAATCCTACCAGATCTATTACTGTTTGGAATCCTACCAGTTCTTTTATTGTTTAGAATCCTACCAGCTCTATTATTGCTTAGAATCCTACCAGTTATATTATTTATATTATTGTTTAGAATCCTACCAGTTCTATTACTGTTTCGAATCCTACCAGATCTATTACTGTTTAGAATCCTACCAGACCTATTACTGTTTAGAATCCTACCAGTTCTATTATTTATATTACTGTTTAGAATCCTACCAGTTATATTATTTCTATTACTCTTTAGAATCCTACCAGTTCTATTACTGATTAGAATCCTACCCGCTCTATTACAGTTTAGAATCCTACCAGTTATATTATTTCTATTACTCTTTAGAATCCTACCAGCTCTATTACTGTTTAGAATCCTACCAGTTCTATTACTGTTTAGAATCCTACCAGATATATTATTTCTATTACTCTTTAGAATCCTACCAGTTCTATTACTGTTTAGAATCCTACCAGTTCTATTACAGTTTAGAATCCTACCAGTTATATTACTGTTTAGAATCCTACCAGTTAGATAATTTCTATTACTGTTTAGAATCCTACCAGTTATATTATTTCTATTACTCTTTAGAATCCTACCAGTTCTATTACTGTTTAGAATCCTACCAGTTCTATTACAGTTTAGAATCCTACCAGTTCTATTACTGTTTAGAATCCTACCAGATATATTATTTCTATTACTGTTTAGAATCCTACCAGTTATATTATTTATATTACTGTTTAGAATCCTACCCGTTCTAATAGTTTAGAATCCTACCCGCTCTATTACTGTTTAGAATCCTACCAGTTCTATTACTGTTTAGAATCCTACCAGATATATTATTTCTATTACTGTTTAGAATCCTACCAGTTATATTATTTATATTACTGTTTAGAATCCTACCCGTTCTAATAGTTTAGAATCCTACCCGCTCTATTACAGTTTAGAATCCTACCAGTTATATTATTTCTATTACTGTTTAGAATCCTACCCGCTCGATTACAGTTTAGAATCCTACCAGTTGTATTATTTTTATTACTGTTTAGAATCCTACCAGTTCTTTACTGTTTAGAATCCTACCCGCTCGATTACAGTTTAGAATCCTACCAGTTATATTATTTTTATTACTGTTTAGGATCCTACCAGTTCTATTACTGATTAGAATCCTACCCGCTCTATTACAGTTTAGAAAACTACCAGTTATATTATTTCTATTACTCTTTAGAATCCTACCAGTTCTATTACTGATGAGAATCCTACCCGCTCTATTACAGTTTAGAATCCTACCAGTTATATTATTTCTATTACTCTTTAGAATCCTACCAGTTCTATTACTGTTTAGAATCCTACCAGATATATTATTTCTATTACTCTTTAGAATCCTACCCAGTCTATTAATGTTTAGAATTCTACCCGCTCTATTACAGTTTAGAATCCTACCAGTTATATTATTTCTATTACTGTTTAGAATCCTACCAGTTCTATTACTGTTTAGAATTCTACCCGCTCTATTACTGTTTAGAATCCTACCAGTTCTATTACTGTTTTGAAATCTACCCGCTCTATTACTGTTTAGAATTCTACCCGCTCTATTACTGTTTAGAATCCTACCAGCTCTATTATTGTTTAGAATCCTACCAGTTCTATTACTGTTTAGAATGCTACCCGCTCTATTACTGTTTAGAATTCTACCCGCTCTATTACTGTGTAGAATCCTACCAGCTCTATTACTGTTTAGAATTCTACCCGCTCTATTACTGTTTAGAATCCTACCAGTTCTATTACTGTTTAGAATCCTACCAGTTCTATTACTGATTAGAATCCTACCAGTTATATTATTTCTATTACTCTTTAGAATCCTACCAGTTCTATTACTGTTTAGAATTCTACCCGCTCTATTACTGTTTAGAATCCTACCAGTTATATTACTGTTTAGAATCCTACCAGTTCTATTACTGTTTAGAATCCTACCAGTTCTATTACTGATTAGAATCCTACCAGTTATATTATTTCTATTACTCTTTAGAATCCTACCAGTTCTATTACTGTTTAGAATCCTACCAGTTCTATTACTGATTAGAATCCTACCCGCTCTATTACAGTTTAGAATCCTACCAGTTATATTATTTCTATTACTCTTTAGAATCCTACCAGCTCTATTACTGTTTAGAATCCTACCAGTTCTATTACTGTTTAGGATCCTACCAGTTCTATTACTGATTAGAATCCTACCCGCTCTATTACAGTTTAGAATCCTACCAGTTATATTATTTCTATTACTCTTTAGAATCCTACCAGTTCTATTACTGATTAGAATCCTACCCGCTCTATTACAGTTTAGAATCCTACCAGTTATATAATTTCTATTACTCTTTAGAATCCTACCAGTTCTATTACTGTTTAGAATCCTACCAGATATATTATTTCTATTACTCTTTAGAATCCTACCAGTTCTATTACTGTTTAGAATCCTACCAGTTCTATTACAGTTTAGAATCCTACCAGTTCTATTACTGTTTAGAATCCTACCAGTTAGATTATTTATATTACTGTTTAGAATCCTACCAGTTCTATTACTGTTTAGAATCCTACCCGCTCTATTACAGTTTAGAATCCTACCAGTTATATTATTTCTATTACTGTTTAGAATCCTACCAGTTCTTTACTGTTTAGAATCCTACCCGCTCTATTACAGTTTAGAATCCTACCAGTTATATTATTTCTATTACTGTTTAGAATCCTACCCAGTCTATTAATGTTTAGAATTCTACCCGCTCTATTACAGTTTAGAATCCTACCAGTTATATTATTTCTATTACTGTTTAGAATCCTACCAGTTCTATTACTGTATAGAATCCTACCAGATATATTATTTCTATTACTGTTTAGAATCCTACCCGCTCTATTACAGTTTAGAATTCTACCAGTTATATTATTTCTATTACTGTTTAGAATCCTACCCGCTCGATTACAGTTTAGAATCCTACCAGTAATATTATTTTTATTACTGTTTAGAATCCTACCAGTTCTATTACTGTTTAGAATCCTACCAGATATATTATTTATATTACTGTTTAGAATCCTACCAGTTCTTTACGGTTTAGAATCCTACCAGTTCTATTACTGTTTAGAATCCTACCAGATATATTATTTCTATTACTGTTTAGAATCCTACCAGTTATATTATTTATATTACTGTTTAGAATCCTACCCATTCTAATAGTTTAGAATCCTACCCGCTCTATTACTGTTTAGAATCCTACCAGCTCTATTACTGTTTACAATCCTACCAGCTCTATTATTGTTTAAAATCCTACCAGTTATATTATTTATATTATTGTTTAGAATCCTACCAGATCTATTATTTATATTACTGTTTAGAATCCTACCAGTTATATTATTGTTTAGAATCCTACCAGTTATATTACTGTTTCGAATCCTACCAGTTCAATTACTGTTTCGAATCCTACCAGTAATATTATTTATATTATGGTTTAGAATCCTACCAGCTCTATTACTGTTTAGAATCATACCAGTTATCTTATTTCTATTACTGTTTAGAATCATACCAGATCTATTACTGTGTAGAATCCTACCAGCTCTATTATTGTTTAGAATCCTACCAGTTCTATTATTGTTTAGAATCCTACCAGTTATATTATTTATATTATTGTTTAGAATCCTACCAGTTCTATTACTGTTTCGAATCCTACCAGTAATATTATTTCTATTACTGTTTAGAATCCTACCAGATCTATTACTGTTTAGAATCCTACCAGACCTATCACTGTTTAGAATCCTACCAGTTCTATTATTTAAATTACTGTTTAGAATCCTACCAGATCTATTACTGTTTCGAATCCTACCAGTTCTATTATTGTTTAGAATCCTACCAGCTCTATTATTGCTTAGAATCCTACCAGTTATATTATTTATATTATTGTTTAGAATCCTACCAGTTCTATTACTGTTTCGAATCCTACCAGATCTATTACTGTTTAGAATCCTACCAGACCTATTACTGTTTAGAATCCTACCAGTTCTATTATTTATATTACTGTTTAGAATCCTACCAGTTATATTATTTCTATTACTCTTTAGAATCCTACCAGTTCTATTACTGATTAGAATCCTACCCACTCTATTACAGTTTAGAATCCTACCAGTTATATTATTTCTATTACTCTTTAGAATCCTACCAGCTCTATTACTGTTTAGAATCCTACCAGTTCTATTACTGTTTAGAATCCTACCAGATATATTATTTCTATTACTCTTTAGAATCCTACCAGTTCTATTACAGTTTAGAATCCTACCAGTTCTATTACAGTTTAGAATCCTACCAGTTATATTACTGTTTAGAATCCTACCAGTTATATTATTTCTATTACTGTTTAGAATCCTACCAGTTATATTATTTCTATTACTCTTTAGAATCCTACCAGTTCTATTACTGTTTAGAATCCTACCAGTTCTATTACAGTTTAGAATCCTACCAGTTCTATTACTGTTTAGAATCCTACCAGATATATTATTTCTATTACTGTTTAGAATCCTACCAGTTATATTATTTATATTACTGTTTAGAATCCTACCCGTTCTAATAGTTTAGAATCCTACCCGCTCTATTACTGTTTAGAATCCTACCAGTTCTATTACTGTTTAGAATCCTACCAGATATATTATTTCTATTACTGTTTAGAATCCTACCAGTTATATTATTTATATTACTGTTTAGAATCCTACCCGTTCTAATAGTTTAGAATCCTACCCGCTCTATTACAGTTTAGAATCCTACCAGTTATATTATTTCTATTACTGTTTAGAATCCTACCCGCTCGATTACAGTTTAGAATCCTACCAGTTATATTATTTTTATTACTGTTTAGAATCCTACCAGTTCTATTACTGTTTAGAATCCTACCCGCTCTATTACAGTTTAGAATCCTACCAGTTATATTATTTCTATTACTGTTTAGAATCCTACCAGTTCTTTACTGTTTAGAATCCTACCCGCTCTATTACAGTTTAGAATCCTACCAGTTATATTATTTCTATTACTGTTTAGAATCCTACCCAGTCTATTAATGTTTAGAATTCTACCCGCTCTATTACAGTTTAGAATCCTACCAGTTATACTATTTCTATTACTGTTTAGAATCCTACCAGTTCTATTACTGTATAGAATCCTACCAGATATATTATTTCTATTACTGTTTAGAATCCTACCCGCTCTATTACAGTTTAGAATTCTACCAGTTATATTATTTCTATTACTGTTTAGAATCCTACCCGCTCGATTACAGTTTAGAATCCTACCAGTTATATTATTTTTATTACTGTTTAGAATCCTACCAGTTCTATTACTGTTTAGAATCCTACCAGATATATTATTTATATTACTGTTTAGAATCCTACCAGTTCTTTACGGTTTAGAATCCTACCAGTTCTATTACTGTTTAGAATCCTACCAGATATATTATTTCTATTACTGTTTAGAATCCTACCAGTTATATTATTTATATTACTGTTTAGAATCCTACCCATTCTAATAGTTTAGAATCCTACCCGCTCTATTACTGTTTAGAATCCTACCAGCTCTATTACTGTTTACAATCCTACCAGCTCTATTATTGTTTAAAATCCTACCAGTTATATTATTTATATTATTGTTTAGAATCCTACCAGATCTATTATTTATATTACTGTTTAGAATCCTACCAGTTATATTATTGTTTAGAATCCTACCAGTTATATTACTGTTTCGAATCCTACCAGTTCAATTACTGTTTCGAATCCTACCAGTAATATTATTTATATTATGGTTTAGAATCCTACCAGCTCTATTACTGTTTAGAATCATACCAGTTATCTTATTTCTATTACTGTTTAGAATCATACCAGATCTATTACTGTGTAGAATCCTACCAGCTCTATTATTGTTTAGAATCCTACCAGTTCTATTATTGTTTAGAATCCTACCAGTTATATTATTTATATTATTGTTTAGAATCCTACCAGTTCTATTACTGTTTCGAATCCTACCAGTAATATTATTTCTATTACTGTTTAGAATCCTACCAGATCTATTACTGTTTAGAATCCTACCAGACCTATCACTGTTTAGAATCCTACCAGTTCTATTATTTAAATTACTGTTTAGAATCCTACCAGATCTATTACTGTTTCGAATCCTACCAGTTCTATTATTGTTTAGAATCCTACCAGCTCTATTATTGCTTAGAATCCTACCAGTTATATTATTTATATTATTGTTTAGAATCCTACCAGTTCTATTACTGTTTCGAATCCTACCAGATCTATTACTGTTTAGAATCCTACCAGACCTATTACTGTTTAGAATCCTACCAGTTCTATTATTTATATTACTGTTTAGAATCCTACCAGTTATATTATTTCTATTACTCTTTAGAATCCTACCAGTTCTATTACTGATTAGAATCCTACCCACTCTATTACAGTTTAGAATCCTACCAGTTATATTATTTCTATTACTCTTTAGAATCCTACCAGCTCTATTACTGTTTAGAATCCTACCAGTTCTATTACTGTTTAGAATCCTACCAGATATATTATTTCTATTACTCTTTAGAATCCTACCAGTTCTATTACAGTTTAGAATCCTACCAGTTCTATTACAGTTTAGAATCCTACCAGTTATATTACTGTTTAGAATCCTACCAGTTATATTATTTCTATTACTGTTTAGAATCCTACCAGTTATATTATTTCTATTACTCTTTAGAATCCTACCAGTTCTATTACTGTTTAGAATCCTATCAGTTCTATTACAGTTTAGAATCCTACCAGTTCTATTACTGTTTAGAATCCTACCAGATATATTATTTCTATTACTGTTTAGAATCCTACCAGTTATATTATTTATATTACTGTTTAGAACCCTACCCGTTCTAATAGTTTAGAATCCTACCCGCTCTATTACTGTTTAGAATCCTACCAGTTCTATTACTGTTTAGAATCCTACCAGATATATTATTTCTATTACTGTTTAGAATCCTACCAGTTATATTATTTATATTACTGTTTAGAATCCTACCCGTTCTAATAGTTTAGAATCCTACCCGCTCTATTACAGTTTAGAATCCTACCAGTTATATTATTTCTATTACTGTTTAGAATCCTACCCGCTCGATTACAGTTTAGAATCCTACCAGTTATATTATTTTTATTACTGTTTAGAATCCTACCAGTTCTATTACTGTTTAGAATCCTACCAGATATATTATTTATATTACTGTTTAGAATCCTACCAGTTCTTTACTGTTTAGAATCCTACCCGCTCGATTACAGTTTAGAATCCTACCAGTTATATTATTTTCATTACTGTTTAGAATCCTACCAGTTCTATTACTGTTTAGAATCCTACCAGATATATTATTTATATTACTGTTTAGAATCCTACCAGTTCTTTACTGTTTAGAATCCTACCAGTTCTATTACTGTTTAGAATCCTACCAGATATATTATTTCTATTACTGTTTAGAATCCTACCAGTTATATTATTTATATTACTGTTTAGAATCCTACCCGTTCTAATAGTTTAGAATCCTACCCGCTCTATTACTGTTTAGAATCCTACCAGCTCTATTACTGTTTACAATCCTACCAGCTCTATTATTGTTTAAAATCCTACCAGTTATATTATTTATATTATTGTTTAGAATCCTACCAGATCTATTATTTATATTACTGTTTAGAATCCTACCAGTTATATTATTGTTTAGAATCCTACCAGTTATATTACTGTTTCGAATCCTACCAGTTCAATTACTGTTTCGAATCCTACCAGTAATATTATTTATATTATGGTTTAGAATCCTACCAGCTCTATTACTGTTTAGAATCATACCAGTTATCTTATTTCTATTACTGTTTAGAATCATACCAGATCTATTACTGTGTAGAATCCTACCAGCTCTATTATTGTTTAGAATCCTACCAGTTCTATTATTGTTTAGAATCCTACCAGTTCTATTATTTATATTATTGTTTAGAATCCTACCAGTTCTATTACTGTTTCGAATCCTACCAGTAATATTATTTCTATTACTGTTTAGAATCCTACCAGATCTATTACTGTTTAGAATCCTACCAGACCTATCACTGTTTAGAATCCTACCAGTTCTATTATTTAAATTACTGTTTAGATTCCTACTAGATCTATTACTGTTTCGAATCCTACCAGTTCTATTATTGTTTAGAATCCTACCAGCTCTATTATTGCTTAGAATCCTACCAGTTATATTATTTATATTATTGTTTAGAATCCTACCAGTTCTATTACTGTTTCGAATCCTACCAGATCTATTACTGTTTAGAATCCTACCAGTTCTATTACAGTTTAGAATCCTACCAGTTATATTACTGTTTAGAATCCTACCAGTTAGATAATTTCTATTACTGTTTAGAATCCTACCAGTTATATTATTTATATTACTCTTTAGAATCCTACCAGTTCTATTACTGTTTAGAATCCTACCAGTTCTATTACAGTTTAGAATCCTACCAGTTCTATTACTGTTTAGAATCCTACCAGATATATTATTTCTATTACTGTTTAGAATCCTACCAGTTCTATTACTGTTTAGAATCCTATCCGCTCTATTACAGTTTAGAATCCTACCAGTTATATTATTTCTATTACTGTTTAGAATCCTACCAGATATATTATTTCTATTACTGTTTAGAATCCTACCAGTTCTATTACTGTTTAGAATCCTATCCGCTCTATTACAGTTTAGAATCCTACCAGTTATATTATTTCTATTACTGTTTAGAATCCTACCAGTTCTTTACTGTTTAGAATCCTACCCGCTCTATTACAGTTTAGAATCCTACCAGTTATATTATTTCTATTACTGTTTAGAATCCTACCCAGTCTATTACTGTTTAGAATTCTACCCGCTCTATTACAGTTTAGAATCCTACCAGTTATATTATTTCTATTACTGTTTAGAATCCTACCAGTTCTATTACTGTATAGAATCCTACCAGATATATTATTTCTATTACTGTTTAGAATCCTACCCGCTCTATTACAGTTTAGAATCCTACCAGTTATATTATTTCTATTACTGTTTAGAATCTTACCCGCTCGATTACAGTTTAGAATCCTACCAGTTCTATTACTGTTTAGAATCCTACCAGTTCTATTACTGTTTAGAATCCTACCAGTTCTATTATTTATTTTATTGTTTAGAATCCTACCAGTTCTATTACTGTTTAGAATCCTGCCAGTTATATTATTTCTATTATTGTTGTTAATCCTACCAGTTCTATTACTGTTTAGAATCCTACCAGTTATATTATTTATATTATTGTTTAGAATCCTACCAGTTCTATTACTGTTTAGAATCCTACCAGTTATATTATTTATATTATTGTTTAGAATCCTGCCAATTCTATTACTGTTTCAAATCCTACCAGTTCTATTACTGTTTCGAATCCTACCAGTTATATTATTTCTCTTATTGTTTAGAATCCTACCAGCTCTATTACGGTTTAGAATCCTACTAGTTATCTTATTTCTATTACTGTGTAGAATCCTACCAGATATATTACTGTGTAGAATCCTACCAGTTCTATTATTGTTTCGAATCCTACCAGTTCTATTATTGTTTAGAATCCTACCAGTTCTATTATTTTTTAGAATCCTACCAGATCTATTATTTATATTACTGTTTAGAAACCTACCAGTTATATTATTTCTATTATTGTTTAGAATCCTACCAGTTCTATTACTGTTTAGAATCCTACCAGTTATATTATTTATATTATTGTTTAGAATCCTACAAATTCTATTACTGTTTCGAATCCTACCAGTTCTATTACTGTTTCGAATCCTACCAGTTCTATTACTGTTTCGAATCTTACCAGTTCTATTATTTCTATTACTGTTTAGAATCCTACCAGATCTATTACTGTGTAGAATCCTACCAGTTCTATTATTGTTTAGAATCCAACCAGATCTATCATTTATATTACTGTTTAGCATCCTACCAGCTCTATTATTGTTTAGAATCCTACCAGTTCTATTACTGATTAGAATTCTACCAGTTCTATTACTGTTTAGAATCCTACCAGCTCTATTATTGTTTAGAATCCTACCAGTTCTATTACTGTTTAGAATCCTACCAGCTCTATTATTGTTTAGAATCCTACCAGTTCTATTATTGTTCAGAATCCTACCAGATCTATTATTTATATTACTGTTTAGAATCCTACCAGCTCTATTATTGTTTAGAATCCTACCAGTTCTATTACTGATTAGAATCCTACCAGCTCTATTATTGTTTAGAATCCTACCAGCTCTATTATTGTTTAGAATCCTAACATATCTATTACTGTTTAGAATTCTACCAGCTCTATTACTGTTTAGAATCCTACCAGATCTATTATTGTTTAGAATCCTACCAGCTCTTTTACTGTATAGAATACTACCAGCTCTATTATTGTTTAGAATCCTACCAGATCTATTATTGTTTAGAATCCTACCAGCTCTATTACTGTTTAGAACCCTACCAGTTCTATTATTTCTATTATTGTTTAGAATCCTACCAGCTCTATTATAGTTTAGAATCCTACCAGTTATCTTATTTCTATTACTGTTTAGAATCCTACCAGATCTATTACTGTGTAGAATCCTACCAGCTCTATTATTGTTTCGAATCCTACCAGTTCTATTATTGTTTAGAATCCTACCAGTTCTATTATTTTTAGAATCCTACCAGATCTATTATTTATATTACTGTTTAGAATCCTACCAGTTATATTATTTCTATTATTGTTTAGAATCCTACCAGTTCTATTACTGTTTAGAATCCTACCAGTTATATTATTTATATTATTGTTTAGAATCCTACCAATTCTATTACTGTTTCGAATCCTACCAGTTATATTACTGTTTCGAATCTTACCAGTTCTGTTATTTCTATTACTGTTTAGAATCCTACCAGATCTATTACTGTGTAGAATCCTACCAGTTCTATTATTGTTTAGAATCCTACCAGTTCTATTATTTATATTACTGTTTAGAATCCTACCAGATCTATTACTGTGTAGAATCCTACCAGTTCTATTATTGTTTAGAATCCTACCAGATCTATTATTTATATTACTGTTTAGAATCCTACCAGCTCTATTATTGTTTAGAATCATACCAGTTCTATTACTGATTAGAATCCTACCAGTTCTATTATTGTTTAGAATCCTACCCGCTCTATTATTGTTTAGAAGTCTACCAGTTCTGTTATTGTTCAGAATCCTACCAGTTCTATTATTGTTGAGAATCCTACCCGCTCTATTACTGTGTGTTGGAGGTCTGACAGTCAGGCCAAGTGTACCATTTTTCTGTCATAGTTTCCCAGCCGAATGAAATAACAGTGCCACAATTACGTTGAACATGTAAGTTCAGTTTAGGGGCAGATGAAGTCATTGTCAGCCAGGTCGGAACCAGACCAAACACCCCAGCGGTACCCCTCAATCATGGAGATAGGGAGGGGGAGCAGGGCAGGGGGAGCAAGGGGACAGAGTGGATTCACTAGGCTAGGTGGCTGGAGCACAAGTAGAGGGAAAAACAGGGGAGTGTTAGAGGGAGAGAGACGAGATAGAGTGTGAGTGTGTGTGTGTGTGTGTGTGTGTGTGTGTGTGTGTGTGTGTGTGTGTGTGTGTGTGTGTGTGTGTGCGCATGCGTGCGCGTGCGCGTGCATACCCACCTGTGTGTGTGAGGCTGAGGGAGTGGTTGTTGTCGTTCTCTGCCGTGCCAGGGACCTCCAGGCTGGGCTGATTAGGAGCCACCAGCTGCAGCTCACGGACGTCAGCTCCAGAGTTCTGCACTCCCTCCTGCACCTACAATTTAGAGTCAGCAAGTACTATTACAGCTGCCTACCACAGCACATACACCAAGGGAGTAGGGCTGCACATCACTATGAAATACAGACATGAACTAAAGTTGTTTTGATCCATTAATAAAATGTTTTGATAACCAATGGGGTATTATGATCTCGTGGCAATAAAATACTAAAAGAGACCAGAACTTGTAGGACTGTTTTGCTTCTTTCCTTTTTAGCACACTAAAGTTCAATCCCAAATAGAAGTGTAATAGGGAAGTGTAACTTGTCCAGTGTGTGTGTGTCAGTCAGTCTACCTCAGGCTGCCTGCCCTGCGTGGGAGAAGTTGGACAACAACAGCGCCAGGCCAGCGGAGGGTATTTGCATTTGTTCCAGTGGCTGTAGTCTAGAGGATATGAAGTAAATGTTCCCTGATTCATTCCAGTCAGAAGCTAGCCTACAGAGGAATGTCTGGACACACACACACACACACACACACAGGGGTCGTTTTCTGTTTACCTCAGAGTTGTTGGATGAGCAGGGGCTGGCTCTTTTCGGACATAGTTTAGGTCTGGAAAACAAAAAAAGAGCCACAACATTGCAGTTATGCATTTCTTGACTGTTTTACATATCTTTGAAAACCATTATTTACTTTTTGACGACATTCTCTTTCATGCTATTTGTGAAAGCTTGACTGTTATTTAGAACAACTGTTCTCCAAAATGTTTTACAAAATGAACATATTCCCCCACAATTAGAAATGGGAACAGATTGCCTTCACTGAGGTTCTTCCTCAAAACATAAAAAGTCTAGCTAGCTAAATCACTACATACAAACAGCCCCAGGTTGTTTCTCTAAAGGGCAGCTCCAGCAGCTGAGGCGTTCTGTTCATTACCCGAGATCTAAATGCTTTTGTATACCCATTTCTGGTACAATTAAAAACCATGGCGCCAGGACACGACTAATACAACTCTAACTGCTCTCCAACATGCATGAGGGATTTCTCTAAACCATTCATGGCTGTGGAAGTCTTTGCTGTAAATGAGAATGTGTTTTGAGTCAACTTACTAGGTAAAAGAAGGGTAAAATAAAAAATATATACAAATATTACGCATGATGGAAATGCCCTTCTTGGCTTTCTGATAATGTTTCATCCGTGTGTTGTTGTTCCTGGTAATTAGACTTTCATTTTATTAGAAGTGTGTTTTCAATTTCCCTTTCATTAGCAGCAAGAAGTAAGAACTACACAAATGGGCTTATTGTGCTCAACAGCCACACATAGGTTTTTGAGAATAACCAATTTCTACTGTGTAACCTATTTCACGGAGATGTACAGTATGTTGCTACAGTATAGCATAAAGTATTGTGTGTATGTTTGTTTTTTCCAATACAGAATGCTTTCAAGCTGAGAAAAATGTTACATTTCACAAGTAATAAAAAAAACGGTGCTTTTCCTTTAAGTTTAGTTGACTAGATTGAGGGGAATTTTCATAGAGATAGATGTTTTATATATATGGGAATTGAAACCTTCCTGGAGGGAACAAGAGATGTGAATCAGGCCGTTAGAGTACAACGGCGATACTGATTTAGTCACCTGGCATGGATAATATTACACCCTGCTAGAACTGGTACTAGCAGCGTGTGCTACTGTTGTCTCCCCATGGGATCTACCGAGAGAACAACCTGTAAATTACACCTTTTGATACTGTATGTTGTTCTTGTTCTATTAAACAACCACGATGGCACCTCGGCAGAACAGAGGCTCACAGCACAGCAGCATGAGGATCTCTGCTCTTCTTGTCTTCCTTCCTTATTCTCCCGCTGGCTTTTGTATGGCTGCATTTATCTTTGTCAGTTGGAATCGATGCCAGGTGCTGCACCTTGAACGGCCCTCACCCTCCCTCCCTCCGTCTCGCTCCCTCCATGTCTCGCTCGCTCTCCCTCCCCCTCTGTATAATGGTGAGAATGCTGCACATCAAGGCAGCTACACCCAAACCTTTCACTGGGTCTCATCAGGGACCAACCAAGGCCTCCAGCTGAGTCAACAGGCAGGCCATCAGCAGTGGAGGAGGAGGAGGAGGAGGACTGACTGGCTGACTATCCCATTCACGGCTACCATCTCATTCATGGGAGGAATCTTTGTTACACTGGCCCACATCAAAGACACAACAGTTGTGCCATCTCCCTTGGAGGGTCAGAAAAGGACAATTCTTGCCATTGTGCAGAATGTGCATGGTCTTGTTTATGTTTATGCTTGAGAACTGCATGTCTCAGGTTGTCAGGGAAATATATTTATAACAGAAAACGTGTCTGACAAAGGTATCTTTATGACTCATTTCTTTCTGCATGGCTTGCTTTACCTGAAGATGTTGCACAGGTGAACTACAGGGATCATGAAGAGACAATCATTCCCATTGTGCATGGTCTTGTTTATGTTTATGCTTGAGAACTGTATGTCTCTACGAGTCAATAGGGAAAGCAATCAAAATGTGTATGACAAAAGAACAATTTTGAATTTCATATTGTATAATAACACAAAATCTGAACAGTTCCATGCCTGATATTACTGTACATTCCTTCTCCTCCTGTAATCCACCTCAAAACATCTCCTGCGCCCCATATCTTTCCCTGTCTAATGTACCCATGTGGAAGAGGTACGTTACAGTAAAATTGTGTCATGAAAATCATAACCAATCCTACATGTTAAAACACTTAGAATGGGTTTACATGGTCCTTGACAGTGTAACATTATGGTCTCCTACCAGTATATTGGGATATTCATGCATTTATTAACTTTTTATCAGATACGTTATGCATATTGTACATGTTAGCCATTTACATGTTAGCCATGTACTTTTTACTGTAGGCTACATCGTCATTGATTGATTTGATTTGGATCTCTTTTAGTCCCCATTTGGACTAATCTTCCAAGAGTCCTTAAACATTAAAATACAATTTATAATACGAATACATTTTCACATACAACACACTATTACAAACATACATAATATACTAATACTCAATCTAAAAAATATTGATTCTTCATCTACTATAGTCCCACAACATTTCTATGTATTATATTTAAATCGTTTTAAAATAATGTTTAAATGTATATATTGAAAGATTTCTGGTTTGCTCAGTTAATTTATTCAATTTCTTTATTGCTCTAAATTGAAATGTTCTTTTGCCTATTTCTCTTTTCTGTCTGGATAACGCATAGATGGTGGACAATCTATTCCTAGTATTTACGGAATGTCTGTCTCTTACCAACTGATTGCCGTTGTGAATAGAACTTGGCCGTCCCAAATGATGTATATTATGAAATAAAATAAGCATGTCGATTAATGCCCAACCAAGAAAATTGCGCAAGAGTGCAATAGAAGAACCATATCTCCACCTTAAAACAATCCTTGCTGCTTTGTTCTGTGCAATCTGCAACCTTCTAACTTCACTTGATGATGCATTTCCCCAGACCACAGAACAGTAGTTCACCTGACTCTCGATTAATGCTTGTGTTATTTGCTTAAGAACTTTTTCTGGTAAATATTTAGCTATCCTTCTGATTATGCATGCTGTTTTAATAATGTTTTTACATAGATGAGTTATTTGAGACGACCATGATAAGCAGTTGTCTAGCTGCACTCCCAATAGTTTGGTTTCTGCCACTTCTTCAATTAGTACTCCTCCCATACTTAATTGTATCCCATGATGTTTTGGCCTTTTCCTAGTGGAACAGACCAACATAACTTTGGTTTTCTTGGTGTTTAAAACAAGTTTGTTTTGGCAAACCCACTCCCTGATATTCTCCAAATCTCCTTGTAAAGCTTGCTGTACCTGTTGAACCGATTGTCTTGCTGCATAAATTGTAGTATCATCTGCAAATATAGTAGCTTGAGTTTCAGCTAAGGCATAGGGAAGGTCGTTGGTATATATTAAATAAAGAAGTGGCCCAAGGCAGCTGCCCTGCGGTATACAGTTTAACACATGAGGGGAAGAAAATGAACCATTGATATAGGTGGATTGTTTCCTATCAATTAGATATGACTGTACCCATTTCAATGCTACCTCCTTAAAACCATAATGCATTAATTTTGTCAAAATTATTTCATGATCCACTAAATCAAATGCTGCACTGAAATCTAAAAATAGCACACCCACAAACTTGCCATTATCCATAACATTGAGCCATTGGTCAGTCATATCAACCAATGCAGTGGTAGTGGATGGTTTTTGCGATAAGCATGCTGATTGGCTGTAATCAGATCATTCTTTTCCATGTACTCCCATATTTGTCTGCTCACAATACCCTCCAATATCTTACTGAGTGTAGGGAGTAGACTAATTGGTTGACTATTGGCAGGAGTAATGGGTTCTTTGCATTCTTTCGGAATAGGACACAGTTTCGCATGCTTCCATACATTTGCAAACATCCCCTTTTCCAGTGACCAATGAAATATATATCTCAGTGGAACTGCAATCTGGGGAGCCGCACAGCGAAGCAAACAATTGTCCATAAGACCATAACCTGTAGATTTACCATCAGGTAATGCCTTCAATAGGTTTAACACCTCCTCCACTGACACCGTTTGTAGACTAAAAGAGCAGACCTTATTGCTCATAATATGATCATCAATCCATTGGACAATAGCTTGCTTGGAAGAATGTATGTTTACATTGTTGCTCAGTAAATTAATTCTCTTTGTAAAAAAATCTGCAAAATGATTGGCAATATAAACTGGTTTTGTTATTGTTCTCCCGTCAACCTCCACACTAGATGGGCATGTTGAGATAGATGTACCAACTAAGCCCTTAACTGTGTTCCATACCTTTTTAGAATCATTTTTACAATCAATAAAAACAATGTTATAAAATAACTTTTTTTTCTTTCGATTCAATTTAACTGCATAATTCCGTAATGTTCTTGGCTGCTAAGACTTTTGCCATATTTCTTTGAGAAAAAGCCTCACCCTGTTCATCATCAATCCATGGAGATGGACAAGCCCCAACTACTCTTTCTTACTGGGGCATGATGGTCCATTACCTCAGTGAGCAAATCAATAAAACATTCTGTAGTGTGATTTAAATCATCCTCTAGATAAATCAGCTCCCAGGGTACAGCAGCCAAATAATTTAGAAATAGCTCATGATTAAACAGTTTAAAATTTCTCTTGACCACAATCCTAGGGGGTTTCTTTGAAACCTTGGTGTTCATGGTTATGGTCACAATATTATGGTCTGTCCAGCCCACTGGTATTGATCTGGCTTTTAAACATTGCAATGGTATATTACAGAAGATCAGATCAATGCATGTGTCTGAACGATGACCCAACTTAATTGATGATCTAGTAGTATCATTAACCATTTGTTTCAAACCACAGTTCTCGGCATATCTCATCAATTTTGTTCTATTCGTATTATTGTGATCCTTCCAATTTATATTAAAATCACCCAAGATAAATACATCTCTGTTGCTATCTGTGGCCTGGTCAAACCCAGTGCATAAGTCATCCAGATAGGACACCTTAGAGCTTGGAGGTCTATACACTCATCCTACCAATATGGCTGCCTGGTGAGGCAGATGTACTTGAGCCCATAGTGCCTCTACTTGACATACATTAAGGTCATCCCTTCTCTTAAAAGGTATCTGATTCTGAATGTACAGTGCTACACCCCCACCATTCCTATTCCTGTCTCTTCTCAGTAGACTATATCCATGAATGTTCATTTGCCCATCATTTACAGATGCATCGAAGTGCGTTTCAGTCAAAGCCAAAATATAATTATTATTTATTTACCAACGTCATTGGGCTATTCATGTCCCCTTTCGTTGTGAATTTGTACTTTGCAGAGTTGGCGTACAAGGGCAGCACAGCAAGTTTTTCCTGTTATTGTCAGGTATGCCACGTGTTTTTTTTGTTAAGAAATGTTGACAATATTTTACCGTTAGCAGTTCGCAAGTGCACTGTCATTGAGAAAGTTGGCTAGCCTAGGCCTATAAATTATAGTGTACATTGCGTTTGTTATTGTACTGTTATGTGAAGCAAGATTATTGTTACAGTGCATTCGGAAAGTATTTAGACCCCTTGACTTTTTCCACATTTTGTTACGTTACAGCCTTATTCTAAAATGTACAAATATTTGTATGTTTTGGTCGTGGCCTCTCGAGTGGTGCAGCGGTCTAAGGCACTGCATCGCAGTGCTAGAGGCGTCACTACAGATCCGGGTTCGATCCCGGGCTGTATCACAAACGGCCATGATTGGGAGTCCCATAGGGCAGCCGCGACCGGGAGACCCATGAGGCAGTGCACAATTGGCCCAGCGTCGTCCGGTTAGGGGAGGGTTTGGCCGGCTGGGATAACCTTGTCCCATTGCGCTCTAGCAACTCCTTGTGGCGGTCAGGTGCATGTACATTTACATTTAAGTCATTTAGCAGACGCTCTTACTTCGGTCGCCAGCTGTACGTGTTTCCTCCGACACATTGGTGCGGCTGGCTTTCAGGTTAAGCGAGCAGTGTGTCAAGAAGCAATGAGGCTTGGCAGGGTTGTGTTTCGGAGGACGCATGGCTCTCGACCTTTGCAACTCCCATACGGACTCGAGAGAGAGGCTATGATGGGACAAGACTGTAACTACCAATTGGATATCACGAACTTGGAGGTGTCTCCAGAGATGCTAGATCAGATTCAAGTCCGGGCTTTGGCTGGGCCACTCAAGGACATTCAGAGACTTGTCCCGAAGCCACTCCTGTGTTGTCTTGGCTGTGTGCTTAGGGTCGTTGTCCTGCTGGAAGGTGAACCTTCGCCCCAGTCTGAGGTCCTGAGTGCTCTGGAGCAGGTTTTCATCAAGGATCTCTCTGTCCCTGTCGCTGAAAAAAATCCCCACAGCATGATGCTGCCACCATGCTTCACCGTATGGATGGTGTCAGGTTTCTTTCAGATGTGACGCTTGGCATTCAAGCCAAAGAGTTCAATCTTGGTTTCATCGGACCAAAGAATCTTGTTTCTCATTGTCTGAGAGTCCTTTAGGTGCCTTTTGGCAAAACTCCAAGCAGGCTCTCATGTGCCTTTTCCTGAGGAGTGGCTTCCATCTGGCCACTCTACCATAAAAGCCTGATTGGTGGAGTGCTGCAGAGATGGTTGTTCTTTTGGAAGGTTCTCCCATCTCCACAGAGGAACTCTGGAGCTTGGTTTTTGCTCTGCCATGCACTGTCAACTGTGGGACCTTATATAGACAGGTGTGTGCCTTTCCAAATCATGTCCAATCAATTGAATTTACCAATTGTAGAAACAGAATGCAAGCTCAATTTCGAGTCTCATAGTATTTCTGTTTTTTATTTTTAATACATTTGCAAAAAAAAAATATATATATATATATATATATATATATATATATATATACATATTGTTCATTTTGTATTTATGGGGTATTGTGTGTAGATTGATGAGGATCTTTTTTTATTTAATCAATTTCAGAAAAAGGCTGTAACGTAATGTACTTTCCGAATGCACTGTACAGTATATGTAAGCCGATCAAAACACAACGCAGAGGCAATCTACACCGGTCACATTTGCACAATTCTCTCTGCATGTCACCCCTGAGGTACTGGTTCAATATAAATAGGTTGCTCTGACTCCCTGATAACACAACACGTATGTGACAAATGGATATCATATCACAGCAACTCTCTCTGCATGCTTTTACATACCTGAAAATGATGCATAGAGCGCTGGTGAGCACCATGGCAAAGAAGGCTGCTCCGCTCATGGCAGCCAGCAGAGAGTCCATCTTGCTGGCCCCGGCAGGGGCGTAGGCGTGCCGGGGGTCATCTCCATCCAGTTCTGTCCGGTTGTGGTAGTGAAAGAGCAGGGCGAAGCCGCGGCCCCAGTGGGTGGTGGTGATCAACTCCATGATGACTTCTACCATCTCCTGGCTGGAGCCAAACACCAGCTGGCTGCTGGAGGGCCGGTTGGAGCCACAGAAGCGCGAGGAGAAGGTGAGGAGGTCCGAGATGTAGAGGACGTCGTGGGGGCAAGCGTCCACCACCTGGGTCTCAGAGCTCACTGACTCTGTGTCCATGGGGGGCGGAGAGGTCGGAGTGGTGGCCTTGTCTACAACCACAGCCAGATCTGGGGCTGCTGCTCTGGGGTTAAGGGTAGGGTTTAGGTCAGGGTCGCCTCTGAGGAGAGGAGAGGTGATTGAGTTCACCGCTGCCTGGTCCCTGGGTAGGAGGTGTGAGGGGGGATGTGGGGATGCAATGTCAGAGGTGGACCTTTTAGCAGAGTTGGAGACTTTGGCGATCTCCATCTTGGTGGACTGCTCTTGCACCACCACCACCTGCTTGACCTTGTCATTTTGGAAGGAGGACTGGGGGGCTTTCGCTCTGCCCCCCAGAGCCTGAGTTACGGGGACATCTTCAGCCAGCATTGACATGTTTTCATCTGTGACAGGACCGCCAGACGGGAACATTGCCCCATCGTCAGCATCTTCCACTTTCAAGTTAGAGATGGCAGTGTACTGGGTGGAGGGGTCGTGGCTCTCGAACACGTCAAAGTCAAATATCTCCAGTATGAGCTGGTGGCCGACGGGCACAAAGAACTGCCAGACACAGTGGGTCCCTGAGGAATAGTTATAGGGAAACCCAGGAGACAGGATGAGGCCTTGGACATCCACAACATCCACCTTCGCTCCACAATCAAAGTAGACCTGCAATAACCACATACATGGGCTTGGTGAGGGGGACATGAGTGTACGTAAAAATGCTAGCAGCTCTAATGATCAACATTTCTACTGTATACCAGTACTTGTTAAAGACTTAAAGAAAATCAGCAGACATAAACATTTAATAAAAAGACATGATGATAAAGTTTAGGTACATATAATACAAATAAGGCTGCCTTTTAAACAAATAATACAGTTGAGCTGAATTGCACATTGCCTAAAAAACAATGAACTGCATCCAGACCTGAACTATTCAACCCTCCTCTTCTGCCAGCCAGTATATCAAAGCCATGGCGGTGCCTTGCATGCCTGTGCTTGGGTAACCCTGGGGAGGGTTTCTTAAAACACGCTGAGCTGGCTGTAATGCTTCCCAGGTGTGTGGGGTGGACGGTGGAGGGGGACCTCAGCCTGGCTAAGCAGCGGCAGATGTGTGGCTGGGGCTGCTGGGCCCAGAGCTCAGGTCCAGACCTTTGTAGGAGGGCTGGTGTGTTTATGAGCTTTCCTCTCAGCCCAGGTTATGGACTGTGGGAACCGAGCGACGACCTAGCCGGGGCTCAACCAGCACAGCCTCCACCACCAGACAGGTAACAAACCAGCCAATGCCCCAGGCAACACTAGTTGTTTGGCTGGGAACACATTTAAAACGTGGTGTGTGTGTGCAAAAGGAGCACCAGCACCACTGCCATCGACCAACGCCAGATAGACGCTTTGATTGCCACTACGTGGCCCATCTCATCTCTCCATATGCATGCATTTATCAAAGGCATTCCTCAGATTTTAAGAAGCCAAATCTGGATGTACTTTTCAATCATCACTGTATGAGAGAGGCTGCTGCTAGGTTTGGCCTCAGCAACCCCCTCCGTCCTTCTGACTGCAACTCTGCAACTCAAAGGCCTCTCTATTGCTGATACAGCTGGCAGCCTCACAGCCAGGTCAGAATGTCCCTTACAGAGAGCTGGAGGGCAGTAAGGACATACATATCTCTGTGTGTGTGTGTGTGTGTGTGTGTGTGTGTGTGTGTGTGTGTGTGTTCTGTACAGTTAATGAAAGACGTGTTTTCAAAGCACATGAATGCACCGAAAATATTGAATGCATTTTATTACGGATATCACGCCAGAGGTGTGACAGTCCTGATCGCCTGACCATCACGTAATAGCATAAATAATCTATCTGTTTCAGACCTCCCTATCCTGACCACAATTTTTGCAATATGTTGGTGAACAACATTGGACTAAAAACATTGGATCAAAACATTGCAACAGCGTATTAATCTCAGCTATTATTTCTAACCATGGGAAAATATGTATATTATATGCATGGGAATGAACCACGCAACTTATCATGTGTTATGCTAGTAATCCAGTATGTGTTTTTGGTTTGTATTAAATACAATTGACAAATTATAATAACAGCGTCTGTTAAAGAAATTAAAGAAGGAGTACCTTTAAAAAGCAACAAATCCCTTTGAAAACGGCCTATGTGGCATCAATAGGAGTCAGAAACACTTATTCTAGTGTCAAAATTGACTATAAAGTGTAAATAGAATAATTTGTCATAAAGTCAGTCTCGTCTAAAACGGAGTTTGGAACATCCATGCGTCACAACGGGTAAATTAAGGTTGAGTTTTTGATTTGAGGATGTACAGTACCACTCAAAAGTTTGTACACACCTACTCATTCAAGGGTTTTTCTTTATTTATACATTGTAGAATAATAGTGAAGACATCAAAACTACGAAATAACACATGGAATCATGTAGTAACCAAAAAAAGTGTTAAACAAATCAAAATATATTTGAGATTTGAGATTCTTCAAAGTAGCCACCCTTTGCCTTGATGTCAGCTTTGCACACGCTTGGCATTCTCTCAACCAGCTTCATGATGTAGTCACCTGGAATTCATTTCAATTAACAGGTGTGCCTCGTTAAAAAGTCAAATTGTGGAATTTCTTTACTTCTTAATGCGTTTGAGCCAATCAGTTGTTTTGTGACAAGGTAGATAGCCCTATTTGGTAAAAGACCAAGTCCATATTATGGAAAGAACAGCTCAAATAAGCAAAGAGAAACGACAGTCCATCATTACTTTAAGACATGAAGGTCAGTCAATGTGGAACGTTAAGAACTTTGAAAGTTTCTTCAAGTGCAGTCGCAAAACCATCAAGCGCTATGATGAAACTGGCTCTCATGAGGACCGCCACAGGAAAGGAAGACCCAAAGTTACCTCTGCTGCAGAGGATAAGTTCATTAGAGTTGCCAGCCTCAGAAATAATAGCCTCAGAAATAAATGCTTCAGTTGATCTCAACATCAACTGTTCAGAGGAGACTGCGTGAATCAGGCCTTCGTGGTCGAATTGCTGCAAAGAAACCACTACTAAAGGACACCAATAATAAGAAGAGACTTGCTTGGGCCAAGAAATAGCAGCAATGGATATTAGACCGCTGGAAATCTGTCCTTTGGTCTGATGAGTCCAAATTTGAGATTTTTGGTTGCAACCACGTGCCTTTGTGCACCTGCATTGCTTGCTGTTTGGGGTTTTAGGCTGGGTTTCTGTACAGCACTTTGTGACATCAGCTGATGTAAGAAGGGCTTTATAAATACATTTGATTGATGATCTTTGTGAGACGCAGTGTAGGTGAACAGATCTCTGCATGTTTGGTTCCCATCGTGAAGCATGGAGGAGGTGTGATGGTGTGGTGTTGCTCTGCTGGTGACACTGTCAGTGAGTTATTTAGAATTCAATGAACACTTAACCAGCATGGCTACCACAGCATTCTGCAGCGATACGCCATCCCATCTGGTTTGCGCTTAGTGTGACTATCATTTGTTTTTCAACAGGACAATGACCCAAAACACACCTCTAGGCTGTGTACGGGCTATTTGACCAAGAAGCAGCTTGATGGAGTGCTGCATCAGATGACCTGGCCTCCACAAATCACCCGACCTCAACCCAATTGAGATGGTTTGGGATGAGTTAGACAGCAGAGTGAAGGACAAGTGCTCAGCATATGTGGGAACTCCTTCAAGATTGTTGGAAAAGCATTCCAGGTGAAGCTGGTTGAGAGAATGCCAAGAGTGTGCAAAGCTGTCATCAAGGCAAAGGGTGGCTACTTTGAAGAATCTCAAATCTAAAATATATTTTGATTTAATAATATTTTTTTGGTTACTACATGATTCCATATGTGTTATTTCATAGTGTTGACGTCTTCACTATTATTCTACAATGTAGAAAATAGTAAGAATCTACGAAAACCCTTGAATGAGTAGTAGTGTCCAAACTTCTGACTGGTACTGTACATTTGCCCATTAACATGGGGTGAGCAGCTGCGGTGATTTCTCTCTATCCAATAGCAAAGACAGTGAGACCTGCCCAGCAGCTCTGACTTTGTTTACATAAAACAACACGTTGCACATTTTTTTACTTGAGAAATACTGCACCAAACACCTTAGTTAGATGTAATACTGCCCAACTAAAACATCCTCAGCAAAAATGTCTGAATAAATTACAGATTTCTTGAGTTATCTTAGATTCATTCTGGGGATTTCGAGGGAGTGAAATAGGCTTCCCGGGTCTAGGGTGTCTCATGTGGGACAAACATCATTAACCAAATGAAAACATTATGTCATAGTAAGGTTCAAAATAGAAAATTGCCTTAGACTTTCTAGGAACTCATGTCATGAGCACCACAACAACAATACATAATTACGCGGATGACATTTGAACTGGTCAAATGCCATACCCAGAGAGGTTGCAGAAAGGAAGCCAATTTCTGTTTTTGCTCTACGGTTTTGTGCAGTGTAGTGGTATTGTGCCATACCCTATAGAATGAAGGGAACAGCTTGACAACATGGGGGGAAGGGAGGGGTGTGTTTGTCTGTCTCCGTGACCAATATAAGTGTCCAAATCCACTTTTGTGTAACCAGGCTCTTTCTATTGACAGTGTGTGGGCTACATAGAAAGAGAGAGAACTTTGTCAGGGAAGGAGGGACAGGGACTGTGTCATTTTCCTGGCTCTGGCTGCACTAGGACTGGCTATCTGGAGGTCCGCCACCCTCACTGTGGTGTGATGTACATGGTAGACTAGACATGAATGGCCTCAAAGTGCCACAGTGTAAAATGCAAATGGGACATTCTTATAATGCCAAACATCCCAGTTCTGTTACATCACAGACACAGGCCTCTCCACTGGCAGTCGCAGCCAGGGCGGGCATTATTCAAGGAAGCCTTTTCTCATGGGGAACAATGGGCAGCAGTGCCGTTTGGTTGCACCACTTCATGGTCGGATGGGAGATAACACTTTAATGAAGTGATGTTAATAAGTAGGAGCAGGCAGAAAGTTTACAGAAGACCCTGCTGGTCGGTCATTGCGCCCGAGTTGTGCCACACAAGGAGATTGACTAGACGATCCCTGTACAAAAGCAGAGAAACCAAGCATATAATGGTGTAGAATGACTTGTGCATTGGAATGTGAAATGCAAACCTGTGATTAGTTCGAGGTTGACCATAATATTGATATTGTTAAGCAACTTGAATCCTTTGTCAGAACAACATTTCCAGAACTGCAAATGACCTGAAATATAGTTTGAACTTTATACAAAGCCTACTAAAAGTATATCCCTATGATTGATTTACTGTTTGGAATATGAATTTTGAACACAATTCCAATCCCTAAATCATTACAAACTCTCCCTAACAACTGAAGAGCTTACTGAGGAATTGAAACAGGTATACAACTAGTATGATGAAACCCCCAGCTAAAACCCTTCAAAACAGAGGCTCGACTTCCCATAGCGATAGCTGTCACACACTAACTCATTCCCTTCCCTCACATGCACAAACAGCCCCTGACTGGCTCCTAAACAGCCAGACGGGCAGGGATCCTCCCAGGCGCTGTTTACTGGAGTAGAAAAGTGACACTGCTCTACAGGCTGACGCTTCAGCTATGCCAACTACCAGATGAAGTGTTATATAACCCAAGGCTCAGCAACTCCTCTGTATGTCTGTCGGTCTGTCTCGATCCAATCATTTAGCCACTGTTGCTGGTCAGGTCAGACACAGACAGAAATCTAGAGCATAGACTTTAGGGTTATTTCTACAGTGGAGAATACTGAATCTGTGTGTCATAGAAGCACTATACTAAGACACAACATCCTTGCACCCGGTGTTGTCCGTCCACAGCTGTGAAAAGGCTTTGATACACGAGCCAACAACGTATACAATACAGTGCCTTTGGAAAGTATTCAGACACTGACTTTTTCCACAGCATTATTCTAAAATGTATTAAATAGTTTTTTTCCCTCATCAAATCTACACACAATACCACATAATGACAAAGCAAAAACAGTATTTAAAAAAAATGTTTGCTAATGTTGTGTTGCTTCCATGCTGTGTTGTCATGTGTTGCTGCCTTGCTGTGTTGTTGTCCTAGGTCTCTCTTTATGTAGTGTTGTGTTGTCTCTCTTGTTGTGATGAGTGTTTTGTCCTATATTTATATTGTTTTTATTTTACATTTTTAATCCCATGCCCCCGTCCCCGCAGGAGGCCTTTTGGTAGGCCGTCATTGTAAATAAGAATTTGTTCTTAACTGACTTACCTAGTTAAATAAAGGTTAAATAAAATAACAATAACAATAGTATTCAGACCCTTCACTCGGTACTTTGTTGAAGCACCATTGGCAGTGATTACAGCCTCAAGTCTTCTTGGGTATGATGCTACAAGCTTGGCACACCTGTATTTGGGGAGCTTCTCCCATTCTGCTCTGCAGATCCTCTCAAGCTCTGTCAGGTTGGATGGGGAGCGTTGCTGAACAGCTATTTTCAGGTCTCTCCAGAGATGTTCGATCGGGTTCAAGTCCGGGCTCTGGCTGGGCCACTCAAGGACATTCAGAGACTTGTCCCCAAGCCACTCCTGTGTTGTCTTGGCTGTGTGCTTAGGGTCGTTGTCCTGTTGGAAGGTGAACCTTCGCCCCAGTCTGAGGTCCTGAGCACTCTGGAGAAGGTTGTCATCAAGGATCTCTCTGTACTTTGCTCTGTTCATCTTTGCCTCGATCCTGACTATTCTTCCAGTCCCTGACGCTGAAAAACATCCCCACAGCCAGGATTGCTACAGACGTGATGCATGGCATTCAGGCCAAAGAGTTCAATCATGGTTTCATCAGACCAGAAAATATTGTTTCTCATGGTCTGAGAGTCTTTAGGTGCCTTTTGGCAAACTCCAAGCGGGATGTCATGTGACTTTTACTGAGGAGTGGCTTCCGTCTGGCTACTCTACCATAAAGCCCTGATTAGTGGAGTGCTGCAGAGATGGTTGTCTTTCTGGAAGGCTCTCCCATCTCCAGAGAGGAACTGTAGAGCTCTGTCAGAGTGACCATCGGGTTCCTGGTTACCTCCCTGACCAAGGTCCTTCTCCCCCGATTGCTCAGTTTGACAGCTCTAGGAAGAGTCTTCGTGGTTCCAAACGTCTTCCATTTAAGAATGATGGAGGCCACTGTGTTCTTGGGTACCTTTGTTAATATGGGGTATTGTAAGTAGATTGCTGAGGAATTGTTTTTATTTAATCCATTTTAGAATAAGGCTGTAACGTAACAAAATGTGGGAAAAGTCAAGGGGTCTGAATACTTTCTGAAGGCACTGTAAGTATGGTGTGTGCGTGTCTGTGTATGCAGGTATCCCAAGCCCTCAGCTTCACACAGGGTGAGTTTACAAACAACTGGTGAGCTTCCCCCACTGACCTGGGAGAGCAGAGTCGTCATGCTCTAAATCACTGCACAAAATACTGACCTTTTCAAATGACCATCAAGGCCACGATAATCTTTGGTCGTCAATGTTGGGGCCACACATTTTCTCTGCTCTGCATGAGACAGTGGAATGTTCAGCATTGTAGTGGTGGTGGACCCTCCAACTCCACATAGATATGTGACTGAGTGGGCAGGATGTTGGATAGGGGGTTCCACATTTGTGGTGCACACACCAATTAACATAGTTTTCCCTGTATTTTTCTTCCTCTCTGGATAGAAGGAGGTTGCACTAACAGTCATTAACTAAGGACGCCTAGCCTAGGAATTAAAGCATGTTGATGAGATGCAGTCAGTCAGAGTTATGTCTCCATGGTGGTTCGGACCAATTTGGAGAAATAATTTCCAGATTTGGAATGTGATCCAGGCAGTGAATGGATGCATCCTCAGTAATTAATCTCTCAGCAGCTGAGTGAGTAGCCCCACCATGCAGGATGACAACAACACACACAGCCAGAACAGCCAAGCCAGCTAGCTGGGCAGCTGGAGCTGGAGTTCTCTCCCTCTGCCTGGCCCATTCATCTCATTTAAAGTAACGGTACAGTTTATTTACCATCATGCCAACCTCACTGTCTGACCAATATATGTTTACAGTATCAACTAGTCTCTTTATGGACTTTAAACATTTAGCTAGGGGATGAATTCCTCAGTGAATTCCTCAGCATCAAACTGATGCTTGTTTAAAAATCAACATTAGAATAAGCAATGAAATTATGAAAAGATACTGTAATATTTCATAACTTCAAATGTCCAACATGCTCTCATTTGTCTAGATGTTCGGGTGGTTCTCATTTGTCTAGATGTTCGGGTGGTTCTCATTTGTCTAGATGTTCGGGTGGTTCTCATTTGTCTAGATGTTAGGGTGGTGGATTTATCAAAGTTGAAAGATTCCCTTTTGGGGGTGGATGCAATGAATTCCAAGCCTGTTTACGCTGTTCCAAAAATCAACTTTATACAAAAGAGGACAAGAGGACAAAGGCATCATTTAGAGTGCCCCATCAGGCAGATAATTGCAAAGATAGTGAGCACCCTACGCACACAGAAACTAAAGCTGGGGACGCTGACAATTCAATATACCAAGGGCTTTTGTTGTTCAGTTCTAAGAATTCTACTGCTCACCGCCACTCAGTCACAGTGGATGGGGACGAGTCTTGACAGTTCGTAGCCTTAGAGATTCTCCTTCCTAGTGTTGTACTAGTGTGTGGTCATTACTAATATTTATTTAAAAATTACCCAAGGGAGAAATCTGCAATGAAAAAACAAAATAAATAAAAAAAGATTAAAAGGAAAATGTTGATAAAGAAACAAACCCCAGATTATCTCCAATAACACTTCAATCAAGACTAGAATGAAGTCTTAGCAAATTGCGATAGTGAAACCAAAATGCCCACACTTGTAATCCAATGAAATCACAAACAATTGCACATTTTCTAGGAGATAATTGGCATTTCCATACACATACAGTGCATTCGGAAAGGATTCAGACCCCTTGACTTTTTCCACATTTTGTTACGTTACAGCCTTCTTCTAAATGGTGTACAACCATGGCGCAGACAGATAGGGCAGCCGTGCTTCTAGTTTTTAGGCAACTTTGCAGTATTTTTTATTTTATTTGTTAATTCTTACATTATTAGCCCAGAAAATGTTTCTTAATTCCGTTCCTTTACTTTAGATGTGTGTATTGTTGTGAAATTATTAGATATTACTTACTAGATATTACTGCACTGTTGGAGCTATAAACACAAGCATTTCGCTACACCCGCAATAACATCTGCTAAACACGTGTATGTGACCAATACAATTTGATTAAATTGTCCCCCCCCCATCAATCTACACACAATGCCACATAATGACAAAGCAAAAAACAGGATTTTAGAAATGTTTGCAAATTTATTGCAAAAAAAACCCCTGAAATATCACATTTACATAAGTATTCAGACCCTTTACGCAGTACTTTGTTGAAGCACCTTTGGCAGCGATTACAGCCTAGAGTCTCCTTGGGTGTGACGCTACAAGCTTGGCACACCTGTATTTGGGGAGTTTCTCCCATTCTTCTTTAAAGATCCTCTCAAGCTCTGTCAGGTTGGATGAGGAGAGTTGCTGCACAGCTTTTTTCAGGTCTCTCCAGAGATGTTCGATCGGGTTCAAGTCCGGGCTCTGGCTGGGCCACTCAAGGACATTCAGAGACTTGTCCCGAAGCCACTCCTGCATTGTCTTGGCTGTGTGCTTAGGGTTGTTGTCCTGTTGGAAGGTGAACCTTTGCCCCAGTCTGAGGTCCTGAGCACTCTGGAGAAGGTTTTCATCAAGGATCTCTCTGTATCTTGCTCTATTTATCTTTCCCCTCGATCCTGACTAGTCTCCCAGTCCCTGACACTGAAAAACATCCCCACAGCATGATGCTGCCACCACCATGCTTCACCATAAGTATGGTGCCAGGTTTCCTCTAGACGTGACGCTTGGCATTCAGGCCAAAGAGTTCAATCTTGGTTTCATCAGACCAGAGAATATTGTTTTTCATGGTCTGAGAGTCCTTTAGGTGCCTTTTGGCTAACTCCAAGCGGGCTGTCATGTGCCTTTTACTGAGTGGCTTCCGTCTGGCCACTCTACCATAAAGGCCTGATTGGTGGAGTGCTGCAGAGATGGTTGTCCTTCTGGAAGGTTCTCCCATCTCCACAGAGGAACTCTGGAGCTCTGTCAGTGACCATCGGGTTCTTGGTCACCTCCCTGACCAAGGCCATTCTCCCCCAATTGCTCAGTTTGTCCGGGCAGCCAGCTCTTGGAAGAGTCTTTGTTGGTTCCAAACTTCTTCCATTTAAGAATGATGGAGGCCACTGTGTTTTTGGGGACCTTCAATGCTGCAGAAATGTTTTGGTACCCTTCTCCAGATCCAGATCTGTGCCTCGACACAATCCTGTCTCGGAGCTCTACGGACAATTCCTTCGACCTCATGACTTGGTTTTTGCTCTGACAAGCACTGTCAACTGTGGGACCTTATATAGACAGGTGTGTGCCATTCCAAATCATGTCCAATCAATTGAATTTACCACAGATGGACTCCAATAAAGTTGTAGAAACATCTCAAGGATGATCAATGGAAACAGGATGCACCGGAGCTCAATTTCGAGTCTCATAGCAAAGGGTCTTAATAATTATGTAATTAAGGTATTTCAGTTTTTTATACATTTTATACATTTGCTAAAATGTCTAAAAACCTGTTTTCGCTTTGTTATTATGGGGTATTGTGTGTAGATTGATGAGAAAACATTTTAGACTAAGGCTTTAACGTAACAAAATGTGGAAAAAGTAAAGCAGTCTGAATGCTTTCCGAATGCAAATACAATGGCCGTGTCACACTCAAATCATTGTGGAGAGGCTACAGCACCAGAAACCACATAGGAAGTGGGGGGAATTATTTTATGGTACCACTGCATTCTAACTTCTGCCAAAGTTGTCAGGAAGAATTTGGTGATTAAAAAGAACGCCTTCTACCGGACTCTGTTAATCACCTGTAAGCACTGAACAGATTAGGGAAGTCTTTCCCAAATGCTAATAACTGAACATAATTAAATATCACACTTCCATGGCCCATAGACACTATATGACACGGTAATGTTATGGATTAATTTGGTCATGTGACACCTCTGTCTTATATTTCATTTACAGTACAGTGGCGATCAATAACTTAATTCTCCCCAGATACTGCACATATATTTATGCTATTTAAGTCAATACTACAGTGTCAGATGTCCACATACAGAACACTCAGAAAAGGAGAGTAGATATTAATAAGAATGTAGCCTACATACAGGTTTCTTCCTAGTTTGGGAATTGGACCAAATTGAGAAGAAACCCAAACCAGAGTGTCACCTGGACTGCTTCACCATCTTTTGCACAACCACACTGCTAAACCAGTGGAGGCTGCTGAGGGGAAGATGGACCATAATAATGGCTGGAATGGTGTCAATGGAGTGGTATCAACCACATGCAAACCACATCTTTGATGTGTTTGATACCATTGCATTGACTCCATTCCATACATTATTATGAGCCGTCCTCCCCTCTGCAAGCCTCCACTGTACTAAACATGTTTCAGGTGTGTTACACCCCCAAACCCCACCTTAGTGTGAATGTGGAAACCCAATAACCAGGAAAAAGCCACTGATCATACCATGCAATCCAGTGCCATGTAACACTGATAATGAATTGTAAGGGAACGGTTGGTTTACACTTAAACACTACTGTACTAGGAACCCTGTCAGACAGAAACTGCTGTGTGTTGTATAACAGAGAGCAGCAGTAAGGTGTCTCTACTCTACAGTATGTACAGGGTGATTTATGGGACGTCTTGTTTGGGAATAAAGTCATGAAATCCATGTCAGTGTCAGGCAGTCAGGCAGTGGGGGTTGTTTTCACCACAAAGTGAGAGTGAGTCAGACTCAGATCAACAGGAGGTGAACATGCCCTGCTCTGGCTTCATCCATGTGGTTCTCATTTCACTGCTCTCTCTGTCTGACTCTGCATGCCATTGCCTTTAACTCAACTAGATATAGTTGAGGACAAAAAACTGAGTGCATGCTCAGTTCCATGGGATGTTTTCCTCCCCATGGTTGGAAAATGCAGCCTGACAGAGAGTACTGCCAGCTGATTATCAAGAAGTGCAGACACATCTGGCTATAGCCTAATATCGATGTATATTTCTGTGTGATATCTTACAGTTGCGAAAAGCTGATATCCAATTGCGCATAAATCGACAAAATGATCAACTGGAAAAATCACATAAAATAATTACTTATTTTCCTCAATTACCAACCCAGCATGACTTTGAACTTGGGGTGATTACTTTTGGAAGCTTCCTATTGAAATGTCAATAAGCTTTTTGTAGCACTCGATAGGATAGTAGATCATTTTATAAGATAATGGTATTAGATTACTAAAAAGTGATTATTAATGTAAAACTATACTCAAACTTCTGGAGAGATGAGCCCTGTGTATGCACGGGTGGTGTCCACATGTATACCGGACTACTCTACTACAATACTTTACAGTGCATTTAGTGCATCAAGTTCTCACAATAATAACAAATGACCCAGGAAAGTTTATATTCTGTCTTTCCCTGGGTGGAAAATAACTAGCTACACAACAACAACAAGGAAACTTAATACAGTTTAATTCTTGCTTAACAAGTTTTCAGCCAGTCACTAAACTAGAAGACCGATGACGGGTGAAACAATTCACTGCGCTTTTTTATGAGGCAAATATAGACTGTAAACAAAGAGCAGCCATGTGTTACTTACTTTCTGAGCAACACGTCCCGTGACCCATAGTAAATACGCTGTCATGAACACATGTGCCCAGAACGAGCTGTTGCAGGTCATTTTCTTTCTTTTTTCCTTTTCCCCGACGCACACTGAACCATAACCCGCTCTCGCTTCCCATTCACCTGAAGTCTCGGGAGCGCGCTTTTATCGTTCGTGGACCCGCATGCAGAAATCACAGGGGGTTGTACTGAAGTGCTCACAGCTTGACAGTCAGTCCAATTTGTTCACAATCATTTTGACAAAACTTACACTTTCAATGCACCATGCGTGGGATTAGGAATAGTAATCTAAATCTCCCTGTAGTAGGTCATCTGCAGACCATTGATTTGGAGTAACTTTATATGATTGTGTAGTGATTACGGAACAGACCCCCACCACCTGTTCCATAAAAGCCCAGGCAACTTGGTAGCAGGGTAATAGTACTCTCATTTAGGGGGTCCCATGCACAAACCCAATGTGAACATGGGTAGCTTACTCTTGCATTGGTGCCACCAATTAAGCGTGGTTCACAAAATGACCTTGACCCAGTGTAGGTGTAGATATAATGACTTTATGAATGTGTAGAAAATTCAGAAGGGAAAGCTGGAGCGGAACAGGGCTGAACCAAGGACCTCTATTTAGAGGGCAAGTCCACTACCACCTGTGCCATAAAAGCCCAACCCTTTTGGCAAAGGCAATATACAATCATATAGGAAGGCTACACTTCTAAGCCTGTGGCTGCATTTACACAGGTTGCCCATTTCTGATCTTTTTTTCCACTAATTAGTACTTTGACAAATCACATCAGATATTTTCACATCAAATACATTACTTTGACTAACGCAGAGTTGAGAAAACATTTGTGTAAAGTTGACAAAAGTATGTTTACAAATGCCCTGAAGATGATCTGTATCACATGGAGTTAATGAGATTAGCTGATATTCATAAGCATGCTGATTAATGGGGATGTAGACCTATAGAACAAAATGCTCACTAAACTGTTGATCATATTGTTTGGCTGGTTTAACAGCTTTAAGGGCAAATCAGGAGGGAGTAGCATCTATTGTCTGCCCTGTCAATGTTAAGTAATCATTCCTGAGCATACTCATATGCACGTCAGTGAGTACATGGGACAGTCTTGTGGTGGAACAAGATACTGCACATTTCTTGGTAACTACATGTGCAGGCCAGGGGAATAATTATGTAGCCTTCCTATTGAGAGTTTTGCTACCAAGAGGTCTTGGCTTTTATGTTAATTGTGAGAAAAAAAACATTAAACATAAATATAAAAAAAAACGGATAAAAAATAGGAACAGTGACTGTGACAACTAGCTCAAGGGACGTAATAGTTGCCACTGAGGGGGGCACTAGCTCAAGGGACATTATAGTTGCCACTGAGGGGGGGGGCATTTTAACACAAATGTAGCAGGAAGAGAGTAATAAACAGTGATGCCTATGAAGATTAGGAGGTAGAGTCATTGTCTTTGGTACCTTGGTCTTAGAAACACACATTTGTGCATTCATACCAGGTAAGGGACAGAGACCAAAATCCCACACACATGGCTCCTCATCTCTCCTTCTCATCTTCTCCAGACTCGCAAGTAAGGGTATGTGTATATATGATCAAATGATCAGCATTGCTTTTAATCTGAAGATTATTACAAGTTTGGTTGCCGTTTCCTACTAAACATTGTAACTTTAAACACATTTTTCTTGCCAAGGTTGGGGTCAATTCATGAGTACATTTATAAAATTGACACCAACCCTGGTTGTTTTACTAAGAACCAAGGTTCTTTAACGCACATATTCCCCTTACAAAGTTAGTCAGCAAATCCAAACATTCATTGAAGTGAAACAATAGTTGTTGTTTTTTATTAAAGAATTGATTTCATTTTTTCATATTCAACACAAAAGAATCACACAATACACCATACTATACAGGAGCACATTGGGCCACAACAAATAAAATACAAAAATAATAACCATTAAGACAAACCAACATCCCAAACAAACAGAAAAATATAAACAAAATACATAGGGAGATCATTTAATTTCTTCTGACAAGTGGTACTTCATGGCCATGATATTCCTTTATGTAAAAACCAGAATCATTCCAATATCTTTTTGGAGTCTGTATTATTTTTCTTGAGCACAACTCTTAGGGCAACATACTGTATATCCATTGTTTGGCCAAATTTGCTCATGCTCAGTAAATTTGGTTGGGAATCATTGATGGACAGCAATATTCAAACCTTGTCTCAGATTTTCAAGCAAATTAAAGCCAGGACTGAGACTGAACCACTCAAAAACACCGAACACCTCTTGGAAATTCATTCTGGTCTGGCTTTGATATTAAACTTGATATTAAAACTGTAAAAAATACAACTCTATTACAGGGTTAGGTTTTCAGAAGACTGAGGCACCTCTACCTATTTACATGTGCTTTGATCATTTCATATTATTTTGACCCTGACAAACTCCTCAATCCCTGCCGATGACAAGCATAACCAAAACATGATGCTGCCACAACAATACTTGAAAATATAGAGGGTTTTACTCTGTGTTGTGTTCTATTGGTTTTTAATTTAGGCAAACAGTTAATATCTTTGCCGTGTTGTCTTGAAGTATTACTTAACGTCCTTGTTGCAAGCAGTATGGAGCAGTGGTGTAAAGTACTTAAGTAAAAATACTTTAAAGTCCTACTTAAGAAGTTTGGGGTATCTGTACTCACTGATTTATATTTTTGACAACTTTTACTTTTACTTCACTACATTCCAATTGAAATAAATGTACTTTTACTCCATACATTTTCCCTAACACCCAAAAGTCGTCGTTACATTTTTAATGCTTAGCATCTTCATTTGTTATTTTTTATTAATCTAATTTGAAAATGTGGAGTGGGTTTTTGTAGATCAGTAGGAAAAATACATCTATTTAATCTCTTTTTAGATTTAATTTAAAGGCAGCAAAATGTGAAGACTATGCAAGGGGTGTGTAGACTTTTATTAGCGACTATATTTTCACCCATTAAAAAAGACAGACAAAAGTTAGTTAAATGTGTTATCACTATGCTTTTAACCATCTAAAAGCACAACCAAATTCCAATGGAAAAACAATGTCAGATTATCGGTTTAGTTGTCACCAAATGTCTATCACTGCACTTTCAACCATTTTAAAGCACAGCAAAGTTCAAATGGGAATACCATGTCAGATATTTTGTTTATTTATAACAGATGAATGTGTTATCATTGTGCTTCAACTACTAGTAGAACCAAATTACCTTGATTGCAGTTAACATTACATTAAAAGCACATGGTGCAAGTGATCAATGCCATTCGAGATTCTGCACAGATTATTATAGCAATTGTGAAGATCTCCACAGACGTGCAACGACCTATGCATGCTATCTTGAACATGCACGCTTTACATGATTTAACAATAATACATTTATAGTTACAGTAACCTCAAAATGCATCCATGGATGTGTTACTCATTTTAAGGTTGAATGTTAGTTTGTAAGATGGCCTTAAATTTAGGCTATTTACTGTATTACAAAAGTGAAATTGAATTAGCTTCAATTGTCGACACAACCAAATATCAACATTTGAAGGAGATTTATCTTCTGCTTGGATAGTTCCATCTGTGCCACTGGCATTAATTCCAATTTGTCTACAAATGAATTGTTTATATGTTGGATACACTAAATAATTGACATGTTGGATTCACCCAAAATCTAAATCGAATCAAATTAAACTTTAAAAGCACTTTAAATCATGTTTGATTTGATTTAGTCATATTCTTTAACTTTAGTAATTGGGTGAGACGTGTATCCAACATATGAATTATTAATTTGGAGACAAACAGGAAATAAAGCCAGACTAAGTCAGTGGCACAGATGGAACTATCCAAGCAGAAGATACATCTCCTTCAAATATTGATATTTAGTTGCATTGACAACCAAACACAATTCACTAAATATCGTAACATTTTAAATCAACCAGAGCTTGAAGCCATAGCACTGGTGTAGTGTCTATTTTTAGTTGAATTCTAGGTTGAATTGAAACAATAGCTGTTGGTGACATTGCAAATAGCATCATTGATGATATATACTGTGAGTGATAAAGTATGATCGCATTTCATTTTCTCTGTTAAACTTACCCGTTGGAATTACTTTGATAATAACAGTGAATCTATTTACTTTTGAGGTGGATCTCTCTCAAAAGTCAATCTCATGATACTGTAGCACATTGGCAATAGTCAGTGACAAATATCATAGGGCTGGGCTGGGCTTGGTTAAAAGCCTGGATGGGAGACCAAAGAGTAGCTGTAGATAGATCAATTCTCCAGTAGGAGGTGCTGTCCAGTCTATTGACTTTATTCTGATGTTGTACTTCAAGGCCATGATATTCCTATATGTAAAAACAAGAACCTTTCCCATATCGTTTTGGAGTCTGGATTATGTTTCTCGATCCTTTTGGCAAACAAGATTTCATAACATGTTTTTATCAACATAGGGAAACACCACGCCATTTCAATCTGGATATAACATTGAAGATCTGACATTGTTTGTTACCCCTTTTTCTTGTTACAGTCATCGCTGCAACCCCCGTACGGACTCGGGAGAGGCAAAGGTTGAGAGCCATGCGTCCTCCAAAACACAACTCAACCAAGCCGCACTGCTTCTTGACACAATGCCCATTTAATCCAGAAGCCAGCTGCACCAATGTGTCAGAGGAAACACCATACACCTGGCGACCTTGTCAGCATGCACTGCACCCAGCCCGCCACAGGAGTCACTAGTGCACGATGGGACAAGGATATCCATGCCAGCCAAACCCTCCCCTGACAACACTGGGCCAATTGTGCACCATCCCGTGAGTCTCCCGGTCACAGCCAGCTGCGACAGAGCCTGGACTGAAACCCAGAATCTCTAGTGGCACAGCTAGCACTGCGATGCAGTGCCTTAGACCATTGCGCCACTCGGGAGGCTTGACACTCAGTACAAATTTAACATATTTCATACAAGGTTTGTCTATGTTGAAATTTGGTTACCACATTGACATAATCCTGTGGTTGAAATTTCACTTTCAAACCAACAAATCCAATGTATTTTCCATGTGGATTCAATGTCACAATACATTTACAGATTACATTGAAACAACGTTGATTCAACCAGTTTGTGCCCAGTGAGATAGCATGGATTAAGTTTGGAATTCTAAGTTACACAAAATAGCCTACCTCTGACTCACTGTATCTCTGTGTTCAGGTACTCCAGCAGGACTGTATGTGGACCAACAACATGTGACTGATGTTGAAAGAGGGAATGTCGCTGTACGTTGTTACTCTAATAACAGTAGAGATATGAAGTGGTGCAGGAAAGGTGGCTCTTGTGTGAAGTGGAATTCTGGGACTTTAGATGGAACATTAGTGAAATTACAACAGATCAAGGATTCCACCAAAACACATTTCTTATTGGTGATCATGAGTGGACTGAAGATGAGAAATACTGGCTGGTACTGATGTAGTGTGGGAAACCTGAAGATGAGAAATACTGGCTGGTACTGATGTAGTGTGGGAAACCTGAAGATGAGAAATACTGGCTGGTACTGATGTAGTGTGGGAAACCTGAAGATGTCTGTTCACATCACAGTCGATCCATAAACCAAAACCCAGATTATCCCCACCACTAGCACCAGTGAGTGCAGAACAATCCTTTACTGTCAAGTTACGTTTACTTTGTCTTTATGTTATATAAAACATATTGGTCATGGATACTTATTGATAGTTTCATGTATATTCAGTTGATCCTGTGTCTTCCTGGAACGCTGGTCAATGAATAATGCAATTATTTTTATCACACAAAACAGGACAAACTCCAACCACTCAACAACCATCTGCCCCTCCAAACACAGACCCTTCAAACTCAAGAAGCTGAAGGGAGCGTTGGAGATTGACTACCAGAGGTTACCACTCGTTTAGCTTTATTTCTCACTTAGACCTACTCATGCCAAATTGATTACAGTAGTAGTTATTAAAATAAATATAGCCTATTCATTTCATTTTCAGATATTAACAAAAATACATCTTGTATTTTATTATTTACAGTATCCCGTCCTCCTGGCTAGAATATATCTGTGCATATCCAGTAATAAGTAGCTTTATTCTTATGAGTGCTTTATTCTGAACATAAACAGATTTATCTCCAATTTATCACAAATGTATAAACAATCAAATATTACTGTGATCATTTTAATCATCCATTTATCTGTGATATTTCATGGGCTGTAGTTTACAGTTTAAACGTGTCTCTCCTTCAACAGTCCCATAACCCTGAGAGACCTGTTCATTCCTCTGGGCATGTTGGCAGTGGTGATAGCTGGTGCTTTTGTCGCTTGGAAGATGTTTAGAAAGTATAGTAAGTCTTTATTTTATTATTATTTTTAAACCTGATGTTCAATTTCACTGAGTAAACAATATAATTGAATGAACTCTACAATTGTAAATACATGAAAGTACAATTGAATGACCTCTGCACACATGCTCTGAAAAACATCTGTCTTCTCAGATATAAAGTATAAGTAAGTACCACAATTGGAGAACATTTACATCTTTCTCTCTTTACTTCAGAGGATAAAAGGCCAAAGACCAGCCCACAAACACATCAGTGGTAAGTTATGCTACGTTATTCTAATATTTTCGAATATATGTTCTCTTTTTCATATAGTCATTGACTCGATGGTGCTGGTTTTGGATGATCATCCAAATCTCTTAAGAGTATGCATTGCAGGTAAAATATTGAGAGGGAACATGATATGTTCAGTCATTTCGTTCTGTCATAATTCAATTCATCACTCACTATCTTTGTCTATTGACTTCCTATTAAATATATATTACAGTCATGTCTAAAAGCAAAAGAGCAGCAGTTTTTCAAAACACACTGTGACAAAGCAGAGCAGAAGTAGCTTGTTGATTTTCAGTATATAATAAACCTTCTGTGACATCATGGAATAAGCTTAACTGACATCTTCAGCCTTGTGGTACAGAAGTTTCCGGTAGAATCATTTGGCTTTAGCTTAGCCGACCATTGTGGTTTTGTGCTGCACCTACAGCATGCACCTACAGTAGTTCATATCCTTACTCAAACAAACATCTGTCTTGCTTTTCTGTTCTTCTGTAGCCTGAGACTGAACACTCTTTGAGTGGTAGAGTTCATATCGCAATGTTATTAAAACCTGGTAGAGTCACACAGGCTTTACCCTGGTGTTTTACCAAAAAGCCTTAGACTTTTGTGTTTCCACCTCCACGGCCTGGGACTCACTAGGCCATGGCCTCAGTGGATCTGCTTTGACTTTATGCCAAGGCCATGCCGCTGGGGCTTTTCTGGCTGCATTTGCAAAACAATGGCTAACTGTGAACATGGGTTTACAACTTGTCGGTTAACACCGTCTCACAAAACAAATGTTTTGATTATGCAGAGGTTGTTGATTCTGCTTTTCACTCTCAACCCTAGCTATGGAAACACAATTTCCCCAGCATCACATTAGGGTGTATACACTAGTGTAACACTGGTGTTACAGTCGAAAAGCAGGATAAGGTTTTGGGAATGCAGATCTGGTGCCTCATGCTTAACCCTGTGAGACCCACGGTGGTCGGAACTAGAAGCACAAGCATTTCGCTACACTTGCATTAACACCTGCTAACCATGTGTATGTGACAAATACATTTGATTTGATTTGGGTCTCACACTCCTTAGATACAGATGTGCAGGTAGAGTGCCTTCAGAAAGAATTCATACCCCTTGAATATTCCACATTTTGTTGTGTTACAGCCTGATTAAATATAATTTTTCTCAACCATCTACACACAATACCCCATAATGACGAAGTAAAAACATGTTTTTAGACATTTTTGCATATTTATTGAAAATTAAATACAGAAATATCTAATTTACATACAGTTCCAGTCAAAGGTTTGGACACACCTACTCATTCAAGGGTTTTTCTTTATTTGTACTATTTTCTACATTGTAGAATAATAGTGAAGACATCAAAACTATGACATAACACATATGGAATGATGGAGAAACTAAAACAGTGTTAAACAAATCAAAATATATTTTTGATTTTAGATTCTTGGCATTCTCTCAACCAGCTTCATGAGGAAATTGTTTTCAACAGTCTTGGAGTTCCCACATATGCTGAGCACTTGTTGGCTACTTTTCCTTCACTCTGCTGTCCAACTCATCCCAAACCATTGCAATTGGGTTTAGGTCAGGTGATTGTGGAGGCCAGGTCATCTGATGCAGCACTCTCTTTCTGGGTCAAATAGCCCTTACACAGCCTAGAGGTGTGTTTTGGATCATTGTCCTGTTGAAAAACAAATGATATTTCCACTAAGCGCAAACCAGATGGGATGGCGCATCACTGCAGAATGCTGTGGTAGCCATGCTGGTTAAGTGTGCCTTGAAATCTAAATAAATCACGGCAGTGTCACCAGCAAAGTACCCCCACACCATCACACCATCTCCTCCATGCTTCGCGGTGGGAACCACACATGCAGAAATCATCCATTCACCTATTCTGCGTCTCACAAAGACACAGCAATTGGAACCAAAAATCTCACATTTGGACTCATCAGACCAAAGGACAGATTTCCACCGGTCTAATGTCCATTGCTCGTGTTTCTTGGCCTAAGCAAGGGCTCTCTTCTTCTTATTGGTGTCCTTTAGTAGTAGTTTCTTTGCAGCAATTCGACCATGAAGGCCTGATTCACGCAGTCTCCTCTGAACAGTTGATGTTGAGATGTGTCTGTTAAAATTTTTCTACTTTTAAACTCGGACAAAACAGAGATGCTTGTCCTAGGTCCCAAGAAACAAAGAGATCTTCTGTTGAATCTGACAATTAATCTGGATGGTTGTACAGTCGTCTCAAATAAAACTGTGAAGGACCTCGGCGTTACTCTGGACCCTGATCTCTCTTTTGAAGAACATATCAAGACTGCTTCAAGGACAGCTTTTTTCCATCTACGTAACATTGCAAAAATCAGAAACTTTCTGTCCAAAAATGACGCAGAAAAATTCATCCATGCTTTTGTTACTTCTAGGCTCGACTACTGCAATGCTCTACTTTCCGGCTACCCGGATAAAGCACTAAACAAACTTCAGTTAGTGCTAAATACGGCTGCTAGAATCCTGACTAGAACCAAAAAATTTGATCATATTACTCCAGTGCTAGCCTCCCTACACTGGCTTCCTGTTAAGGCAAGGGCTGATTTCAAGGTTTTACTGCTAACCTACAAAGCATTACATGGGCTTGCTCCTACCTATCTTTCCGATTTGGTCCTGCCGTACATACCTACACGTACGCTACGGTCACAAGACGCAGGCCTCCTAATTGTCCCTAGAATTTCTAAGCAAACGGCTGGAGGTAGGGCTTTCTCCTATAGAGCTCCATTTTTATGGAATGGTCTGCCTACCCATGTGAGAGACGCAGACTCAGTCTCAACCTTTAAGTCTTTACTGAAGACTTATCTCTTCAGTAGGTCCTATGATTAAGTATAGTCTGGCCCAGGAGTGTGAAGGTGAACGGAAAGGCTGGAGCAACGAACCGCCCTTGCTGTCTCTGCCTTGTCGGTTCCCCTCTTCCCACTGGGATTCTCTGCCTCTAACCCTTTTACAGGGGCTGAGTCACTGACTTACTGGTGTTCTTCCATGCCGTCCATGGGAGGGGTGCGTCACTTGAGTAGGTTGAGCCACTGACGTGGTCTTCCTGTCTGGGTTGGCGCCCCCCCTTGGGTTGTGCCGTGGCGGAGATCTTTGTGGGCTATACTCGGCCTTGTCTTCGGACGGTAAGTTGGTGGTTGTAGATATCCCTCTAGTGGTGTGGGGGCTGTGCTTTGGCAAAGTGGGTGGGGTTATATCCTGCCTGTTTGGCCCTGTCCGGGGGTATCATCGGATGGGGCCACAGTGTCTTCTGATCCCTCCTGTCTCAGCCTCCAGTATTTATGCTGCAGTAGTTTATGTGTCGGGGGGTTAGGGTCAGTCTGTTACATCTGGAGTATTCTCTTGTCTTATCCGGTGTCCTGTGTGAATGTAAATATGCTCTCTCTAATTCTCTCTTTCTCTCTTTCTTTCTTTCTCTCGGAGGACCTGAGCCCTAGGACCATGCCTCAGGACTACCTGGCATGATGACTCCTTGCTGTCCCCAGTCCACCTGGCCATGCTGCTGCTCCAGTTTCAACTGTTCTGCCTGCGGCTACGGAACCCTGACCTGTTCACCGGATGTGCTTGTTGCACCCTCGACAATTACTATGATTATTATTATTTGACCATGCTGGTCATTTACGAACATTTTAACATCTTGACCATGTTCTGTTATAATATCCACCCGGCACAGCCAGAAGAGGACTGGCCACCCCTCATAGCCTGGTTCCTCTCTAGGTTTCTTCCTAGGTTTTTGGCCTTTCTCAGGAGTTTTTCCTAGGGAGTTTTTCCCAGCCACCGTGCTTCTTTCACATGCATTGCTTGCTGTTTGGGGTTTTAGGCTGGGTTTCTGTACAGCACTTTGAGATTTCAGCTGATGTACGAAGGGCTAAATAAATAAATTTGATTTGATTTGATTTTGATTTGATTTGATTTGATTTGTTACTTAAACTCTGTGAAGCATTTATTTGGGCTGCAATCTGAGGTGCAGTTAACTCTAATGAACTTATCCTCTCCTTACCTGTGGCGGTCCTCATGAGAGCCAGTTTCATCATAGCGCTTAATAGTTTTTGCGACTGCACTTGAAGAAATGTTCAACGTTCTTGAAATGTTCCGCATTGACTGACCTTCATGTCTTAAAGTAATGATGGACTGTCATTTCTCTTTGCTTATTTGAGCTGTTCTTGCCATAATACGGACTTTGTCTTTTACCAAATAAGGCTATCGTCTGTATACCAGCCCTACCTTGTCACAACACAACTGATTGGCTCAAACGCATTAAGAAGGAAAGAAATTCCAGAAATGAACTTTTAACAAGGCACACCTGTTAATTGAAATGCATTCCAGGTGACTGCCTCATGAAGCTGGTTGAGAGAAGCCAAGTGTGTGCAAAGCTGTTATCAAGGCAAAGGGTGGCTATTTGAAGAATCTCAAATATATTTTGATTTGTTCAACACTTTTTTGGTTACTACATGATTCCATATGTGTTATTTCATAGTTCTGATGTCTTCACTATTATTCTACAATGTAGAAAATAGTTTTTTTTAAATTGGGCGTATACGTGGGTATTGGGCGTATACCTGGTTGACCGGGGTGCCGGCGTTGGAAATCCGTGATGAGGACTTGGTCCAGGATGTCCCTGGCGAGGACCCAGCACCTCTCCTCCAGGCCATAATCCTCCCAGTTAACCAGGTATTGGAACCCCCTGCGCCGAGGTCGAACCTTCAGGAGACGCCTCACAGTGTATGTTGGTTGGCCGTCGATGAGACAGGGGAGAGGGGTGGGCCTGGAAACAGGAGACAAAGGGCTGTGAGACATGGGATTAACTCTGGACACTTGAAAGGTAGGATGTATACGAAGAAGACGAACAGCAGAGGGGCTAATAATTTTGGAGATGGGAAATGGGCCGATATACTGGGGGAGAGTTTGAGGGATTCTACCCGGAGGGGCAGATCCCGGGTGGACAGCCATATCTTTTGCCCTAGCTGATACCGGGAAGCCGGGGTCTGATGGCGATCTGATTGTCGTCGATAACTGGAGGTGGTCTTGAGGAGGGCCGACCGGGCTCTCCTCCAGGTACGATGACAGCGGCAGACGCCGACCTCTTCTTCCTGCTCAGGAAAGAGCGGGGGCTGATACACCAGGGTGTCACACCCTGATCTGTTTCACCTGTTCTTGTTATTGTCTCCACCCCCTCCAGGTGTCACTTGTTTTCCACAGTGTATTTATCCCTGTCTTTCCTGTCTCTCTGTGCCAATTCATCTTGTATGTTCAAGTCAACCAGCGTTTTTTCCCGTTCTTCTGCTTTTGCTATTTCTCCTTTTTCTAGTCCTCCCGGTTTTGACCCTTGCCTGTTTCTGTACTCTGTACCCGCCTGCCTGACCATTCTTCCTGCCTTGACCTCGAGCCTGCCTGCCACTCTGTACCTCCTGGATTCTGATCTGGTTTGGACCTTTTGCCTGTCCACGACCATTCTCTTGCCTACTCCTTTTTGGATTATTAAACATCTAAGACTCCAACCATCTGCCTCCTGTGTCTGCATCTGGGTCTCACCTTGAATTATGATGCAGGGAACCCTCAAGGTGATAGGCCCGTGGCAGAGCAGGGAAGGGTGTTGCGGGCATATTCGACCCACACAAGCTGCTGACTCCAGGTGGTGGGGGTTGTCGAAGACCAGGCAGCGCAGAGTAGTCTCTAGGTCCTGGTTGGCTCGCTCCGACTAGCCGTTGGACTGGGGGTGGACCCCGGGGACAGACTGGTCGACAACCCAATGAGGGTGCAGAACACCTTCCAGAACTGGGATGAGAACTGAGGACCCCAGTCGGAGACCATGTTTACTGGTAGACCATGGATCTGGAAGACGTGCTGCACTGTGAGCAGGGCCGTCTCTTTGGCAGAGCGTAGTTTGGGGAGAGGAATGAAGTGGGCGGCTTTGGAAAACCGATCCACCATGGTCAGGATGGTGGTGTTGCCACCAGACGGGGGAAGACCCGTGACTAAGTCCTGGGAGATGTGAGACCAGGGACAGTGAGGGACAGGCAGACGGAGCTTGCCGAGGAGTCTTGTTCTATGCACAAACCGTGCAAGCGGTGACAAATGCAGACACGTAAGGGACCATGGTAGGCCACCAAAAGCATTGTCACACAAAAGCCAGGGCCGATGGGAGGCCGGGTGGCAGGCAAGCCTGGAGGAGTGATCCCACTCCAGGACCGCAGAGCGGACAGCGTCAGGAACGAACATCCAGTTATCAGGCCCCCCCCCCACCACCCCGGGGTTTGGCTGGGAGTTCTGCGCCTCACGGACATGCTTCCCTATTCCCCAGCTGAGTGCCATCGCCAGGCACAATGTGGGAAGGATGGTCTCGGGTTCCGGGTTAGTAGTCATGGGGCTATAGCGGTGTGACAGCGGATCCTGCTTGACATTCTTGGATCCCGGCCGGTACGAGAGGGAGAAGTTGAACCGTGTGAACAGCAGGGCCCATCTAACTTGCCTGGAATTGAGGCGCTTGGCATTGCAGAGATACTCCAGGTTCTTGTGGTCGGTCCACACGATGAATGAATGTTCCGCACCCTCCAGCCTGTGCCTCCATTCCTCCAATGCCATCTTCACCGTGAGAAGCTCACGATTCCCCACATCGTAGTTCTTCTCAGTGGCATTGAGGCGATGGGAAAAGAAGGCGCAGGGATGTAGTTTGAGGTCCAGGGCAGAACGCTGGGACAAGACAGCCCCCACTCTGACATCTGAAGCATCGGCCTCCACCACGAACAGACGGGATAGGTCAGGATGAACCAAGATGGTAGCTGTGGTGAAGCGATGTTTGAGGTCCCGGAACGCCCAGGCTGGCAGCTGGAGACCACATGAACGGAACCTTGGGCTAGGTGAGTGCAGACAGGGGGGAAGCCAGGTTGCTGTAACCCTTGATGAAGCGGTTGATAGAAGTTGGCGAACCCCATGAAACGTTGCAGTTGCACTCTGGAGGTAGGCTGGGGCTAATCCACCACCGCTCTCACCTTCCCTGGATCCATTTGTACACTCTCTGCAGCGATGATGTAACCCAGAAAAGGGATGGTGGAGCAATGGAACTCGCACTTCTCTGCTTTAACAAACAGCTGGTTCTCCAGGAGGCATTGGAGAACCTGTCGGACGTGGAGCACATGTTCTTGGGTGGAGCGGGAGAAGACGAGGATGTCATCGAGGTAGACAAAGACGAACCGGTTCAACATGTCGCGGAGAACATCATTAACCAGGGCCTGGAGGGGCAGGGCGTTGGTAAGTCCAAATGGCATGACCAGATACTCATAGTGACCGCTGGCCGTGTTGACGGTGGTCTTCCACTCGTCCCCTTCCCGTATCCACACCAGGTGGTAGGCGTTCCGTTTATCCAGCTTGGAAAACACGGTGCCCCCCTGGAGCAGCTCAAAAGCCAAGGAGATGAGGGGTAGCGGGTAGCGGTTCTTTACCGTTATGTCGTTGAGACCCTGGTAATCGTTGCACAGGTGCAGGGTCTTGTCCTTCTCCACAAAGAAAAACCCTGTGCCGGTGGGAGAGGAAGAAAGACGGATGAATCCTGCAGCTAGGGAGTCCCCAGTGTCGGTCTCCATCGCCTTGGTCTCTGGTCCTGACAGAGAGTACAGTCATTCCCAGATCCTTGGGAGGAGATGGCGTTGCGCAGCTGGTCTGAGTCTGCTGGGTCAGTCATGGCCAGTTCGTACTCTCACGTTTCAGGTAAGACCCAGATGCAGACAACGTTGAAGTAACAACAGTTTATTAATCTAACAGGGGCAGGCAAAAAGCAGGTCAATGGCAGGCAGAGGTGGGTAATCCAGATAGGTAGGGCAAAGGTACTCAGGCAGGCAGGCTTAGGGCAGGCAGAATGGTCAATACTGGGAAAACTAGGAAACAGGATCAATGGCGAGACAGGAGCAGAGGGGAAACCGCTGATACGCTTGACGAACCAAAACAAACAGACAAAAAGAGAAGACAGACATAAATACACTGGGGATAATGGGGAAGAAGGGCGACACCTGGAGGGGGGTGGAGACAATCACAAAGACCGGTGAAACAGATCAGGGTGTGACATGTATATAAATAGTCACCACTAGCCGGCGTCTGCACACTACCCTGCCCTGAACTTAGTCAAATAAAATAAAATGTTATTTGTCACGTGCCGAATAAAACAGGTGTAGGTAGAACTCACAGTGAAATGCTTACTTGAGAGCCCTTAACAAACAATGCAGAGTTTTTCAAAAGTAAGAAAGAAAAATGTTTATAAATAAACTAAAGGAAAAATATGAACACAATAAATTAATAATAACGAGGCTATATACAAGGCGTACAGGGTCAATGTGCAGGGGTACGGGTTAGTCAAGGTAATATGTACAAGTAGGTAGGGGCTAAGTCACTGTCGTGTCTTTGGCTATGCCGGATTAAGTGATATGACATGCTAACCTATAAAATTATTTCTCTGTAATTAATATTACCTGATTAAGCTAATCATGTAAATGTAATTAACTAGAAAGTCGGGGCACCACGGAAGAACGTTTATAGAGCCGTTATCTTCCGAATAAACTCTTAAAATACTTAGTAATATTTTACATCGATAGCAGTCAATATTAACCCTTATCTTATTTTCAGTCTCATAAGGAAAGTTGTAAATTCTTGGCTATCTTCACGAACCCTAGCTAACAAGTTGAATCAGCAATACAAAATTGGGTTTAATCATTTATTTACTAAATACCTAAACTAATCACACAGAATTACATATACACAGAATACAAATGTCATACAGAAAACGTCCTGGTGGACGGAACCTGTATCATGGCTGGTTACACAAAGGAAAGGGGGTTGGGCTTGAATGAAAGAGCGGGAAGATTTAGGAACAGAGAAACAGCAGCTATGCTATCGTAAATACATTATCTTATGCATTCTAAATTACCGCCCATTTGGAAAAGGAAAATGCAATAAATATTTACTCTGAGCTGCGCTTCGGTAGATTGGTCGTAGATGCTGGCCGGGTTGGCCAACAGATCTTCCTGTCCTTGGGAGAATGTCTCTGGTGGTAAATTGGATACGTGGTGGTATCTTCGTCTGTTTGTTAGACTGGATCCGTCGTCCGTCCTTTCCTAGCCCACGTCTACAGCGGCCGCTGCTAACTCAACGGCTAGGAAGTATCACTTCTGTAGTGAATAAGCTCAAAGTTCATACCATTCACAACCAAAGCTCACGCCGAGGTTGGCTTAGTTCTGTTCTTGACATGTGTGTCCTTCTAACGTAGAGGCTGCAGACCTTACGTACTGGAACAAAATGGTTATCTTTTCGTCAAAGGCTTATATAGTGGAGAGGGGGGGAAGGATGTGTTTCATCGTTTATAACCCCTCCTCTTCACAGGGGTGGGCCACTGATCAAGCAGGGCACTTTCCTTATGAAAACCCAATTCTCTCATTTGGAAGCTAAAATTACATTAAATCTCCTAACAAACAATGTCAATATCAAACATTTCAATTGCATAACAATTCCATGTGACTCTGATAACTAGAGGGTGTATACTTTCTCAGGTACAGTTTATGTCGTCCTGTCATCAGTCATAATGTCTCAGATGACAACAGAACTGACATACATACTCATTACGTTCCCAAGCATATTTCCAACTGGTTTTATTACCAAAATATGGTTCCTTTTCCCCATTTGTTTGATGTTCCCAGACTCTCTATATTTAACACAGGCTATTCAAGTCCTTCAGTAGGGTCAGAGAGGGGAAGGGAGAAAGGTATTTATGGGGGGGGGGTCATAAACCTTACCCACAGGCCAACGTCATGACATCACTATGCATAAACAATAATCGTAGAGTAGCAGCAGCATATGTGAAGAGTGTGAAGGAACGTGAATGTATGTGTGGTGTCAATATGCATGTGTGTGTGTGTGTGTGTGTGTGTGTGTGTGTGTGTGTGTGTGTGTGTGTGTGTGTGTGTTTGTGTGTGTGTGTGTTGGAGTATTAATGTAAACTCAGCAAAAAAAGAAACGTCCCTTTTTCAGGACCCTGTCTTTCAAAGATAATTAGTAAAAATCCAAATAACTTCACAGATCTTCATTGTAAAGGGTTTAAACACTGTTTCCCATGCTTGTTCAATGAACCATAAACAATTCATGAACATGCACCTGTGGAAAGGTCGTTAAGACACTAACAGCTTACAGATGGTGGGCAATTAAGGTCACAGTTCTGAAAACTTAGGACACTAAAGAGGCCTTTCTACTGACTCTGAAAAACACCAAAAGAAAGATGCCCAGGGTCCCTGCTCATCTGCGTGAATGTGCCTTGGGCATGCTGCAAGGAGGCATGAGGACTGCAAATGTGGCCAGGGCAATAACTGAGGCCGATTAAAAGTATTTATGAAGTGCAGCCTATTAAATGTTTTTCATCGTTTGGATCTAGGCTTGGGTCTCACAGAGGAGTTGTGTTGTTAACGTCCAGTTGTGTCTTTTTACCAGCAGGACCCATTTATTGACAATGATGACGTGACATACAGCACTGTCATCCTAAAGAACATGACCTGACAGAAAGTACAGTCCAGGGTAAGGCTGCTGCTGTTCAGATGAACCTTGTTGTGTACTGTTACTTATCCAGCTGTGTATTCTATCCATAGCTACACATTGTGTTAATAATTAAGCTACATACCGTAGAAGCAATACAAGTAAGGTTTGATTGTTTAAACATAATGTCATGTCTGTATCACCATTATAACTTCTTTACATTATCAACTTCCAAACAATACATTCCATCATAACAAAATTCATAGTCCTTTTTCACAAGTACTTGTCTGTCTGTTTCCCCGCTCTAACAGGCAGCAGCTCCATCTGATGACAGCGTAGCCTGTTAGACAGGGCAGTGCTGCCTTCCACTTATTGTATGTTGACCTACCTGCACAGATGCTGTGTGACTCGCCAAAGAAAAGACCAGACAAGCTCTTTATTTTATTTTGTCTTAAATATATGTTTGCCTTTTATTTTGCTTTTGAAACACACACAACAGCTCCCCGCACCTGTCTATTCGATGGGTTGGGTTAAATGCAGAAATCAGATTTTGATTGGACCTTGGGTGCAATTGACCAATAAAGTCATCTTAATGATGAAATGGATTTTCTTTAATGGATTTTGTATTACAATACTATTGAGCAAAGGTTGGTTGGTAAAATATGCATATTTGTCAATAAGCTGTATATCATGTTCCAACTGGGTGCCTAATAAGCTATAACTAGCTAGTCGATAATGGGTGTTAGTGATTATTTTATACACCTTTAACCATTTGCAATAGTCAATCGATTAGATCTTTGATCAGTGTAATTTTAGTTGAGTGATAATGATGATTGCTCCTAACCATTAATTAATTAGAAACGATCTTACATGTTCAAAGACCTTATTTTGCATAAGACATCATAATGACAGTAAAGCATCCGCATAGTAATACACACTGCAACCTTTTTTATTTTATGGGGATACAGAATGAAATAAAGGTTTTTCCCAGAAACATTTTGTTACAGTTCTGACAATATTGTAAATATTGTAGCTAGAATTTCTGATAAGAGGTCGCAGTTTTATTTCACGACCGCCAGAGGGATTAAATGTTTTTCTGATAATTACGAAGGGGCAAGTGTCCGTTCATTATAACAGTTCGGACAGCAACCTGTCTGCCATTTTTGCCCTTTGAATATATGTCATTTGCAAGCATAGGCTTATTTATAGATAATTAGTTACAAAATATAATAAGTAATATATAAATGCAAAATACAATTATTTAATACGTGTTTAGTAGACATCAATCCACAAAACGATGTCAAGTATCCTGTTTCTAGTCGGACACGTAAAATAATGGAATCCATTTAGCCACGTAGAAGCAGAAGGAAGAGGCGTCTGAAAAAGGTTGGCTTTATAAAAATTTTCTGTGCATTTCAACTATTGTCATGTCATAAATAAATATTTTGGTTATTTATTAAACCTTTTAATAATTTCACAATCTGCATTGATTTATACATTACACAACTTCGTGAACTGGTGTGATATCGGAGTGTAGAAAAATTATAGTCCCGTGTTAGCTATGTATGTGGCTAATGAATGTTAGATAGCTAACGAGCAAACGTAACGTTAGGCTGTCTTTGCTTGACAGGTTGAGACCGCGAACTAACTAGCTTGTTACTAACATCGTTTTTAAAGGCCAGCCATCTTCATAACAGACACATTGTGTATTACATGTCTAACCAACTTGCCATATGATGTATGTTTAGCTGGCTAACTAGCTAACCACCCAGCTAAAGTTAGCTTGTGTAGATGCTGCAGCTGTCATTGCAGTTGGCTAGGTAGCAATAGTGTTGTTAGCTGGCTACCTACAAGTTGGGAAATAAGCAAGGCAATGAATGTGTGGTAAAGCTGCCGAATAGCTATCTGTTTTTATACAAGACTGATTAGCCTTGTAGCTATTTGATTGCAATATGCAAAGGCATATTTACTAAATTAATTTAGCTAGCTATATTTTTTGTAACGTTAACTAAATCCACTTAGCTAGTTAGCTAGACAGCTTTAGCCATTGCTTAGTGGAGCTGTTCTTCCAGAACACATTCTCCCAGTTGGTTAGAACATTTTACCAAATCTATTGAAAATAAACACCTTTATCATTACATTTTAGTGATTGGTTGTTCGCGAATGAACGGCTCTTTTTTTGGTGAACCGAATGTGAAAGAGCCGTTCATTTGGCTCCTTCATTTGCATACTGTTACTATTGCTTTTTGAGATTATCTGCAGATAATTTATGGCCATACCTCAGTGCAGAAACAATATAGTGAGGAGAGAGCCTCATTCTGTTCCAAGCTATTTTTTTCCCCGTGCGTTAGATTTAGTAAAAAACATTTTTTGCAGGCCATCTAATAATTTTACAAAGAAAGAAGCATAGTCAATAAAGCAGTGAATTGGGAGCATAAACAGTGTGCGGGCCTTACTGTTCTTTACAAGTTTTCTTTATTAGCCCAGCACCTACGTTTTTAAGGATGTGCATATGACCACAAACTTTTCATCTAGTCATTTAGTCATATAAACATGTATTTTAACTTACATAATGGTAGTCAGCATTTTAGGCTTTAAATTAGAGATTCACAATTTGTTCATGCTTTTATGTCAATTTCTAAGCATTACTGAAGAGGTGTTTGGGAGCCAAATTAACATCTCTTTTAGGTGAACTGAGCCAAAGATTCCAGCTTACAGAAAAGACTCAGAATGCCCATCCCTAATACGTTTGCAATGGTATTAATAAATAATGCAGGCCACGCTTCTTTTTATTTGTCTACATCCGCACTACACCATCATGGAGGCAAATCCTGTCAGATTACGCCAAGTTTGCATTTAGATTACTCTGTCTTTGATCAGACTGAATATTTTCTAATTGTCATTCTAACTAAACCTTAATGTTATACATTTTCAGGTGAGACCATTTTTTGGGGGTGTCCTTGTACGCTTGAATTGCATTGCATTCAAGCTTTTACTCTGAACGAACGGGATGAAAAGGTTTTGAAAGGATTATAGCTACACCCTGTGACGACCATATCCCTTCCATGGGCTCCAGTGCAACATCATTTTATTCTGTATGTGAATGGAAAACCACAACTCGGTCATTGCTGAGATGGAGACAACCAATGTAGAAATCCATCAACTAGACCTGATACCACAGTCCAAAGAGGGTGGTGCTGATTCTGTGGTGAGTGACGCTCAGCTACTGAAGAAAGGAGGGCTGAACAAGCCGGCAGCGTTGGGGGATGTTCTTAATGGTGAGTTGTTGCCCTACTTAATGCCCGAGCCTGCCCCTCAAGTGATGTGATTTGATTTGCATTGTATTTTAATGTAGAAATTCTAGGCAAGCTGTCAGACTCTGAGCTACTGCTGACTGATTTAATCATTCCATCCTCTCATCAAACAATGGTGTGTTCTTCTTCAACCAGTTAATTGTAAGAGAAAAATACATTTCAAATGAGCCCTAAACTAACTTAAAGGATAGCAAAGCATAACTGAACGTTTATATATTTTTTCACATAATGTTATTTTTGTGGGGAATCTGCAGTAATAGGAACTCCTTATATGGAGGGAATTCCTCTGTCTTCCACCAGTATCTTTCCAAGCTGTGCATGACATGCTTGTGTGCGACCGGCCAGAGGAAAGGTCATTACTCGGCCGCCTCAGGCTATCTCTCTTTGTACTTGTGTGCAATTGCAGAATTGTCTGGACACAGCTCTGAGCCTTGCCTCATAACTGACCCACATGCCACTCACTTCTTAGTCACCTCAACTGCACTAAGGTGTATTAGCATGCCGTTGTTATTCCTACACATCTCGCCTTCAATAAAAATGACAAAATGAATAGTATCAAACTGCTATACTGGCTTGACAAAGCTTGATTGACCGGTTACCCGTGAAAGCCACAATAGAAAAAGTAATTCAAAAGAGCCTTGCCTCCTAGTCCTTTTTTAAAACCTCAAGTATATCACAATCCACACTCATTGTGTTGTGAAATACAAAACTGGATGGATGTATGCCGGAAACTAAAGACTTTACTGCCAAGCTCCACTGTCAACCCCCCACCTCACCCCACTCCCTCGTTGCAGGTTTTGTTAAGGCAGACGTGGTGCCAAATGGAGAACGTGTGGCAGAGGGCCCGCGGCCAGGCGCAGGAGGGGACGGCCGTCCAAATGGCCCCCTGCCGCCTCTGTCGCCCCCTGCTGCACAGGGCACCAGCCCACCTGTCAGCCCCCAGTCCAAAGAGCCATCCCAATGTGTGGCCGCTATCCCACCGCCCATGCTAGAGAAGTCTGAGGGAGCTAGTGCTGAGGGCCCTGCTCACAAGGGTGACGCATTGCAGTCGCTCAGACTGAGTATGCCTATGCAGGAGACTGAATTGTGTAAGCATACTGTAACCTGTACTTGCAGTGAGTGCCCCCCCCCCCCCCCCCATGTATTTTAACCACCTATTGCTCTGGGATGTTGCTTCAGAGGCTGACTTACTGAGTTCCCCATCCCATATTTTAATTTCCTTGCCTGTGCTTACTACGCTCCAATTAAGAGAGGGATCCAGTGGGTATGTGCTTTAGTGGTTTGAGCCTGCTTACTTTGTGAAAACCTGTGGTCATTTAATTGCTTGATTTGGGTCTTGGTGCTTTTGTTGGGAACTTAGTGGCTGTATTTGAACTAATCCTTTACTTGTGTTTGTTGTGAATGTTGTTTTGGATGACGGCCTAGGCTTACAGATACCATGATATGCAAAGTTTTTTTTATTCGTTAAGTTTATTCGTTACATAACAGAATACGGCTTGTTTTATCTCAAGCTTTTTGTTGAATGTGAAAGGCTAACCACTCCCACATAGAATGTTTACAGTGTCACATTAACTCTTTTATAGTGTCGGCCTCCCCGTGCCATCAGAGATTCTGGGTTCGAGCCCAGGCTCTGTCGCAGCCGGCCGCGACCGAGAGGCCCATGGGGCGTCGCACAATTGGCCCAGCGTCGTCCGGGTTAGGGAGGGTTTGGCCGGCAGGGATATCCTTGTCTCATCGCGCACTAGCAACTCCTGTGGCGGGCCAGGCGCAGTGCACGCTGACCAGGTCGCCAGGTGTACGGTGTTTCCTCCGACACATTGGTGCGGCTGGCTTCCGGGTTGGATGTGCATTGTGTCAAGAAGCAGTGCGGCTTGGTTGGGTTGTGTTTATTCGACCTTCGCCTCTCCGGAGTCCGTACGGGAGTTGCAGCGATGAGACAAGACTGTAACTACTACCAATTGGATGCCACGAAATTTGGGAGAAAAAAGGGGTAAAAAAAACAAACTATTTTATAGTGTTCTGTTCCATTCATAGTGCATTCTGCTTTAAATGATGGTGCAATCAGGAAGTCCTCATGCTAACTTCTAAGTTGCACTGACTGACACCTCATGGTTGATCATCAGCACACCTGGCCAATTGCAGTCAGAGAATCATCAATCAGGAATATCACCTGCTGTCTATAAACTCACTAACCACGCAAGCCAAAAACAATCTATTTGGATACTATTTTGTGTCACACTTTACTAACCTGAAAATAAGATCTTGGAGTGGACTGACTAATAGATGGATTGAGTCTGACTCATCTGGCTATGTTAGGACTGGGTTGCATGCAGCTTCACTCCTAACCATGGTGGATGGATAACAATGTCATACAAGCACTCTCATTTCAAATCTTAAAATGGCTCTGAACTGTAGGGACAAAGTAGTCTTAGTACACGTAGTTGTGGTTTCCTTCTAAAATGAATTGTATGCTTGTATGACAATGTCCTAGGTATTGTTAGCCTATTCTGTGTTGTATAGGGGTGTAGTGAGGGCCTTCTATTTCTTATGTTAAACCTGCTCTTCCTGTAGCTGACAAAGAGCCATCACTGGAGATGGAGAATGAGGAGAAGATCCGCCGTGATGCTCGCCGACGGCTGGAAGAGCAGCTCAAACAGTACAGAGTGCAAAGGCACAAGGAGACGGTGAGTGTGTGAACAGCATCAGTCACCAGGCATACATTCATCAGGATAAAGCTGTCAGTTACAAGCTGCACAGAGTTGAATTTAAAGCAGAAGTGTTCTCCCTATTATTTTTTGCATGGCAGGCCATAATGCCTAGTTTTGTTGCTATCCACCACCTATAAAAAATTATCCTCTATTAGTCTTGGTTTTTGAAGTCCTGAATGTTGGGCTGAAGTAGACTACGTCTTCTGCTCATTCTCATGCCACCTCTCTCTCCTCTTCCAGTCCTACCGCTCCACCACAAAGAGCCGCAGTGGGTTCAGCACTCTGGACCCAGACCTCATGATGCACCCAGAGGCTCTTCCCCGGGCCAGCACCACCTCCATGACCACCGAGTACTCCTTCCTGCGAACCAGCGTCCCCCGGGGCCCTAAGCTGGGCAGCCTGGGCATCCCCCCAGCCAAGGAAAGAAAGTCACGATCACCCCGCCCCAGCAAGATCCACTCATTGGCCGATTACAAGACCCTCGAGCCAGCAGGGGGTACTAGTGATGGTGGTGGAGGAGGCGGTGGTGGGGCCAGAATGTCTGAAGACTCCTCCATGGGCTCTCTGGGGTCCAACCTGAGCTCTGTATCCACCCTGTCAGAGGTCAGCATGATGTCAGAGGTTGGCTCCGTGGAGATTACCTCTTTGGAGGCCCTGCTGGGGTCATCAATGTCTCTCCAGGACAACACCTCGGAGGTGGATGCCGGCAGCGAGTCAGGTATGGGGTCGCGGCCTGGTGGAGATGGGGATGACAGCTCTACCTACAGCAGCGTGTCCACCTCCACCGGGGGCACTGGGACCTATGGCATGCTGGCTGAAGCAGTGGGCAGGCAGAGAGGAGGGAACTACATGGTGGAGGGCAGGGAGATCGTTCCGGAGGCCATGGGCAACTTCCCAACACTGCAGGAGGTGCTGCAGGCTGCCAGCGATGAACAGCACCTGCTGGAGCAGGACAGGGAGGGGACCGGGGGACCACGCAGCCGCAGGGACAGCTTCTCCAGCAGGTACACCTGACCAGCACACAGCTCTTCTGTAATAGCACATAGCAACACATAGACTGACTGGTGTAGTACTAGTAAATAACATAAGCACATTGCTGTTGCATACTCAAGCTAAATAAACAAGGACGATAGTCAGCTTTAGGACATTGCTATTATACGATGAATCAGCATTACTTTTCCAGTCATTTACAATTTAATTGGTGGAATTTGCTTGAATGTTCCAGTAGCACATAATTGTACAATTTCTTGTTTCCTGCTCAATTGGTTAATTTCCTGTAGTGTGTCATTGGAGAGCTCCGTGATGGGACATGACGAAATGCTCCAGGTTCTGAAGGAGAAGATGAGACTGGAGGGCCAGCTAGAGTCTCTGTCTTCTGAGGCCAACCAGGTAACTAACTAACGAACACACAGGGTATGTCTATGATGGCTTATACTCTTAACATAGGATCAGCTAAGGTAATTACCACTCAACTTACCACATGTTGAGACTTACTTTCACTGGAATAGCTAGGCTAACACCCTACAGTCCCTCCCTGTACAAGCCATTGGGAATACTGGAGATCACTCCCTCACCCTCTTTACCCGTATCCTCTCCAGGCTCTGAAAGAGAAGACTGAGCTCCAGGCCAAGCTTGCTACAGTCAATGCCCAGCTGCAGGCCCAGGTGGAGCAGTCCCATGCCAGCCAAGAGAAGCAGAGCTCCCTCAACAAGGAAGTGTCCACCCTGCGCCAGAGCTGCTTCCAGCTGGAGAGGGCCATGGTGGAGCTGCAGGGCAACCTGGAGAGCAAGAATGCTGGCCTGGCCTCGCTGGGCAATGACCTGCAGGTGGCTGAGGAGCAGTACCAGAGACTCATGGGGAAAGTGGAGGAGATGCAGCAGAACGTGACCTCCAGGGATAACGCTGGTGAGTTGGATGGATGGATAGCCTAGTATGGGCATCATACTTTCACATCAGTGTCTCCTCACAATAATACTAATACAATATTGGGGTATTTATTGTATTAGTATTATATGATTGATTTATGATTTCTGTCAAATTTTGTGAATTATTTCTTATGGTGGTGTTCTCCTTCAGTTCAGGAGTTGCGTCAGCAGATGGGTGGTCTCCAGACTCAGCTCCAGCAGGTCCAGCTAGAGCGCACCACCCTGCAGAGCAGGTTGAAGACCTCCCAGGCAGAGATAATCTCGCTGCAGCAGGTCCGCCAGTGGTACCAGCAGCAGCTAGCGCTGGCCCAGGAGGCTCGAGTCCGACTCCAGGGCGAAATGGCCAACATGCAGGTAAGGTTGTCTGTCTGTATCTTGCTTCTACTGAGTTGACGTGTTATGGAGTTGACGTGTTATGGAGTTGACGTGTTTTTTCCAGGCTGGGCAGATGACCCAGATTGGTGCCTTGGAGCACCTGAAGCTGGAGAACGTGACTCTATCCCACCAGCTGACACAAACCCAGCATCGCTCAATCAAAGAGAAGGAGCGCATTGCTGTACAGCTGCAGAGTATCGAGGTCTGTCCCCTTTTAAAATTATGAAATTACGACAGGTTGTGTGATTGGTGTTTATATTATGTTATGGTTTGTTGAATAATTTTACTGAAAAATAATAAAAGATTTACTGACAAAAGAAAAGATGCAGCGTTAGAATTGAGGCTATTAAGCAGTGTGTTCTCTGGCCTCTCCCCTCCCTCTGGCCGTAGGCTGACATGATGACCCAAGAAGCTGCCTATCAGCAGATCCAGGATGCCAAGAGCATGGTGGAGGACGACCTTCAGCACAAACTGGACGAGTTTGAGGAGGAGCGAGAGCACTTACAGAAACTGGCCAACACCGCCAGCTCTCTGGAGAGAGAACTAGAGCAGGTAAATAATGAATTGTTCAAATTAAGGTAATTTGCCACTCAGGAGAAGTTGTTTAAAATCAATGAAAGGAAGGGGTTTTACACACATCTACCAAAATATCAGGAGCGAGACAAAAACAAAGTCCATTACGTTGAGAAAAAGTCAATGTCCGCTCACTGTTTTGCTATTTGGGAGCAACAGTTGCCTCATGTAACCCCTTTCTGTGTCCCCCACAGATGAAGGTGACCCTATCCCAGAAGGACCTGCAGCTGGAGGCCCTCCAGAAGGAGCATCTGGAGCTGATGAGACAGCTGACAGCCACTCAGGAGAGCCTTCACACCAAAGAGCAGTCCATCAACCAGCTGGAGGCCCGCTACCTGGAGCTGGAGGCTACGCTGGCAGAGCTGCAGACAGAGACCAACGCCAAGGATGAGAACATCCAGTATCTGCAGAATGAGAAGATCGTGCTGGAGGTGGCCCTCCAGGCAGCCAGAGCTGATAAAAGTCAGCTGGACGAGGGGGCGGAGAGGCTGGGGGAGGAGGTGCTGGTGGCCTCAGATGTCCTTGATCAGCTCAGGCAGGAGGTCCAAGTCAAATCCTCACAGGTGAGAAACAAACCACCATGGAGCCAGAGGGTCTAATCCCACTCCTCTATGGCTGTTGGCAACATGTTTGAGCTTAAGCAGAAAGTGAATGCCATTTTCTTTTTAGATTGGATCTCTGCAGCAGGATAACGGCACCCTGAAGAAACAAGCTCAGAAATTGAAAGAGCAGTTCATGCAGCAAAAGGTGCTTGTCACTCCCTATCCTGTAACCCTTTGTTTTTGAAGGATTGTGTGTACACATGCACATTCACACACAGGACTCGTCTCTTTACACCTCTTCCCATTTCCCACCCATCAGGTGATGGTGGAGGCATATCGGCGGGATGCCAGCTCCAAGGAGCAGCTCATCAGCGAGCTGAACTCAACTAAGAAGCGTCTGGTGTCGGAGGTGAAGGGACTGAAGCAGGATCTGCTAGAGGCCCATGGGGAGAAACAGAAAGCTGAGCTGGAGCAGAGCCGGCTGCAGATGGAAGTGGTCCGGGTCCAGCAGCAGATGAACAGCCTGGAGAACCACCTGCAGTCTGTGCAGACCGAGAGGGATCAGTTGGAGTCTCAGATACAAGTACATGATCCCATCCTACACAAGCCTGACATCCTAATAGCTCTAGGTTTTTCTTTGCATTACTCTCATGACAGTACTTGCATGACATCCCATTGCCTTATCTGGCTTTCTTTTTAAAATGCAGTACTCTATTTTTGATAGGCATTTGATTATAATCATTGTGTGTGTTTGATGTCCCTCCACAGTCCCTACAGTTTGACCAGAGCCAGCTAGCAGCAGTGACGGAGGAGAATGAGGGCCTGAAGAAACAGGTGGACCTGATGCAGTCTGAAGCCAGGAAGTGAGTCACACATTTCTACAGCCAGACAGACTTCTGTAACTAGCTTGGTTCCCATAGTAATGACCCAAACACATTTACTATGAATCTGTGTAAATGGCATAAGAATATGAACGGGAATAAGAAACTATCTTACTCAGACAGGATAATCTATTTTATTCAGATTTCTTAAATGTGCACTAATGTGTCTAATTGTTTTATTTTCCTCTCTCAGGGCGATCTCAGAGCAGAAGGTGAGAATGAAGCGGCTGGGGACAGATTTGACCAGCGCGCAGAAGGATATGAAGGCCAAGCACAAGGCCTATGAGAACGCAGTGGGCATCCTGAGTCGCAGGCTCCAAGAGGCCCTGGCCGACAAGGAGACCACCGAGGCAGAGCTGGTCAAACTCAAGGCCCAGGTCTCAGACGGCGGCAACAACCAGGCCCTGCAGGTACATTCAGTACTAACCTCATAATCAGGACCCAGAGTTTTTCCTGAAAAACTTGTGGCCATACTAATAACAGATTACAGCACAACCGTAGCCAACTGTGATGTTTGAATGCTGATCTAAACCTCTTCCTTGTTCTAGGATAAGATTGAGGCTCTGCAGAGTGAACACCAGGCTGTGAGCCACAGCAAGGCCATGCTGGAGAAGGAGCTTCAGGAGGTCATCTCCCTCACCAGCACTGAGCTGGAAGAGTTACAGGAGAAAGTAATGGAGCTAGAAGATGAGGTGAGACAGTCTGGGTGATGACAACTAAATACACTATGCTGGCATCGAAACCGATTTCGCTACGTTTCACCATTGCTTTACATTGTCTGGTTTAATCAGGCTATAAGTACACCACCAGCCCAATGATGTGAGAGACTCTGGCAAGTGACAATTAAGAGAAGATTACTTTATTGTCCATTGTCCACAAATGTCCAACAGAAATGTGTTTTACTATCCCAACTCCTCTGAAAATTACTCACATCCAATGGTTCTTGTGCTTCTTAGATACCTTGATTGTAAAATCGTCTATCTTTTTTATCCACAGCTGCAGGAGGCGCGATGCTTCAAGAGGAGGATTAGACGACTGGAAGACGCCAACAAGAAGTTATCCCTGGAGCTGGAGCATGAGAAAGGGAAGTTGACGGGACTGGGGCAGTCCCATAATACACTGCGGGAGCATACCAATATTCTAGAGACTGCCCTGGCCAAGAGAGAGGCCGACCTGGTCCAGCTCAACCTCCAGGTGAAAGGCTTCAATCTTACATTCTCAGTTACTTCTATCACTGATCAATTAAATAACTTTACCCATGTGGGTAAAGTAACACCATTTTGAGTCAGTGGTTGCTCTTTTTGATTTAAAAAGCTAACGAACTGATTGTTTTTTTTCTATTCTCTTCCTTGCCCTTCTCCACAGGTGCAAGCTGTACTAAAACGCAAAGAGGAAGAAGACCAGCAGATGAAACAGCTGGTCCAGACACTACAGGTCGCCTTGGAGAAGGAAAAAGCCAAAGTCAAGGACCTGAAAGAGCAGGTAAAGACACCTAACCCGACCCAGCCACAACATAGTCATTAACACATTATAACACATTACACACATACAAGCCCCTGAAGGAGACAGACTGGCCCAGCCACAACATAGTCTTAAAAAGTCATTACATTACCACATTGTAGCATACTGTAATGCACTCAATGAAGCCTTTGGAGACAACCTCATACTTACAGTCTATGTCCACTAGGTGGCAGCAGCTAAGGCAGAGGCTGCCCACAACAGACGGCATTACAGGGCAGCCATGCTGGAGCTGTGTGAGATCAAGAAGGACCTGCAGGCCAAAGAAGAGCTGGTCAAAGCCCTGCACAGCGAGGCACACAAACTACAGTGAGTCTCAATTTGCAGTTTATAGTTAATGAATAAGGCCTGGAATGATGCTGCTGTATTTAACAGATTAAGAGAAGATTTTGATTAGCCTTATTAGTTGATGGAATCATTGGGGCATGCTCGGTCCTTGTATTACAGGTAATAACCCTGTCTAACTCGAAGTTATCTTTTAGTTTAGATCTTATGTCTATCCTTGATTTTAACCCTGTTTCACCTTAACATCCTTTCCTTCTCCTCCATAGGGCTCAGGATGAGAAACACTCTCAGGAGGTGTCCAGGTTCCAGGAGGAGCTATCAGAGGCCCACTCCCAGCTCCAGATCCTCCAGAAACAGCTGGATGAACAGCTTAGCAAGCAGCCCCTCACCAACCAGGAGGTAGCTAGCTATACCACACAACGTTACGCAATAGACACAACCATGGTCCTGTTTAGTAGGGAGGAAATGTTTGAAACGGAGAGGTACTGCCTGAACTTTTGCAATAAGAACGCACATTTCTGTTTTGCTATGGTGTGCCCTAATGAACACAACCCAGGACCTGGAATAAGGAAGTTGTTTGTTGAAAGAGACATCGGTCACTGACTTGACTATGTTCTCCTCCAGGTGGAGGATTTGAAGTGGGAGGTGGAGCAGAGGCAGAGGGAGATCGAGTCCCAGAGACAGCAGCTGGAAATGGTGGAGCAGTGCAGCCAGAGGGAGCTGGACAGCCTGCAGACAGCTCTACAGGTACACACACAACCAGGGTACTGAGGAGGACAGAGCTGGCTAGCGCCACAGAAGCATACGTTACGATCACCTTAACTCTGTCATTGTTCATTGTGTTGCCATTTTGTACCTGACTTTGCCTTGCTCTGCATTCTAGGGAATTAAGGTGGAGCTGGAGTCTGTGCAGGAGGAACTGAACAGCACCAGAAAGGATAAGTTCATGCTGCAGGCCAAGGTGGGGGAGCTGAGGAACAGCATGAAGACTGTTCTGCTGCAGAACCAGCAGCTCAAACTGGACCTCAAACAGAACCGCCTCCGAAAGGTAAGCCACCTGGGACTGAAATGTTGCTACTTGGCTGAGACTGAGTAGGAAGAACAGGGTTAGGTTTGGCGCTGTTTTATTTTTACGTCAGTAGTAATCAGTGAATGCTGCTGAGTGGAGGACCGCTCTTAATAATGGCTGGAATGAGCTACTGTAATGGTATCAAACCATGTGTTTTTGATACCATTCCACCTTTTCCGCTCCAGCCATTACCACAAGCCTGTCCTCCCCAATTAAGGTGTCACCAATCTCCTGTGATAGTAATGTTATTTCAATATTGTTGGTGTGTTAAAGGTGCAATATGCAGAAATCTCTGCGCCATTTACTGGTTGCTGAAATTCTAATAGTTTGCCTAATTTCAGTTTGTGACAAAACAAGCAATGCATAGTGTAGAGAATCATTGTACCATACAAACTGCTGTGAAATATATTTTCAATAACCCAAATTATTGTATTTTCAGCTGTTTGAAGCTGGTATACAAAACCGAAAGTAAGACTCAAAACTAAACTGAGACCGGGAAGCGTAGAAATAGTGCATATAGAACAGATCAACCGCTTCTTAGACTTGCTTTCAAAGGGTCTACCAAAAAGTTACATATTGCAGCTTTAAATGGAGAAAGGGTAGATAGAACACACAACTCATCCAGCGCCTTCATGGCTTTGAGAAGACGCAGAATATCAGTGTAACATGGGCATATGTTTTGTGGGTTGATAAAGGGGTATGAAAAGTTGTTACAATAAACACACTTGGGTGTAGATTTACAGTGCCTTCAGAAAGTATTCAGACCACTTGACTTAGTTCAACATTTTGGTTTTACAGCCTGAATCAAAATGGATTAAAAAATTATAGTAATCTCAACCATCTACACACAATACCCCATAATGAAAAAGTGAAAACATGTTTTTAGATATTTTAGCAAATGTAATACAGAAATATCTAATTTGCATAAGTATTCACACCCCCGGGTCAATACATGTCAGAAACACCTTTTGGCACCAATTACCACTGTGAGTCTTTCTGGGCAAGTCTCTAAGAGCTTTGCACACTGTTTTTACAATTCTTCAAGCTCTGTCAACTTGGTAATTGATCATTGCTAGACAGCCATTTTCAAGTCTTCCCATGGATTTTCAAGACGATTTAAGTCAACTGTAACTATGCCACTAGGGAACATTCAATGTTGTCTTGGTATGCAACTCCAGTGTATATTTGGCCTTGTGTTTTTGGTTACTGTTCTGCTGAAAGGTGAATTTGTCTCCTGGTGTCTGTTGGAAAGCAGACTGAACCAGGTTTTCCTCTAGGATTTTGACTGTGCTTAGCTCTATTCAGTTTCTTTTCATCCTAAAAAAAAACTCCCTAGTCCTTGCCGATGATAAGCATACCCGTAGCATGATTCAGCCACCGCTATGCTTGAAAATATGAATAGTACTCGGTAGAGGACGACCAATTTATGATTTTTCAACACCGATGCCGATTATTGGAGGACCAAAAAAAGCCGATGCCGATTAATCGGCAGATGTTAAAAAACTTTTTTTAATTTATTTGTAATAATGACAATTACAACAATACTGAATGAACACTTATTTTACCTTAATATAATACATCAATAAAATCTATTTAGCCTCAAATAAATAATGAAACATGTTCAATTTGGTTTAAATAATGCAAAAACAAAGTGTTGGAGAAGAAAGTCAAAGTGCATTATGTGCCATGTAAGGAAGCTAACGTTTAAGTTCCTTGCTCAGAACATGAGAACATATGAAAGCTGGTGGTTCCTTTTAACATGAGTCTTCAATATTCCTAGGTAAGAAGTTTTAGGTTGTAGTTTATTATAGGAATTATAGGACTATTTCTCTCTCTACGATTTGTATTTCATATACCTTTGACTATTGGATGTTCTTATAGGCACTTTAGTATTGCCAGTGTAACAGTATAGCTTCCGTCCCTCTCCTCGCTCCTACCTGGGCTTGAACCAGGAACACATCAACAACAGCCACCCTCGAAGCAGCGTTACCCATGTAGAGAAAGGGAAACAACTACTCCAAGTCTCAGAGCGAGTGACGTTTGAAACGCTATTAGCGCGCACCCGGCTAACATAATAACACACAGAAACACGAGCCTTAGGTCATTAATATGGTCGAATCCGGAAACTATCACGTTTATTCTTTCAGTGAAATACGGAACCGTTCCGTATTTTACCTAACGGGTGGCATCCATAAGTCTAAATGTTCCTGTTACATTGCACAGCCTTCAATGTTATGTCATAATTACTTAAAGTTCTGGCAAATTAGTTCGCAATGAGCCAGGCGGCCCAAACTGCAGCATATACCCTGACTCTGTTGCAGAGGTGACACATTTTCCATAGTTAAAAGAAATTCATGTTAGCAGGCAATATTAACTAAAGATGCAGGTTTAAAAATATATACTTGTGTATTGATTTTAAGAAAGACATTGATGGTTAGGTACAAGTTGGAGCAACGAGAGACCTTTTTCGCGAATGAGCACCACATCGATTATATGCAACGCAGGACAGGCTAGATAAACTTGTAATATCATCAACCATGTGTAGTTAACTACTGATTATGATTGATTGTTTTTATAAGATAAGTTTAATGCTAGCTAGCAACTTACCTTGGCTTCTTACTGCATTCGTGTAACAGGCAGGCTCCTTGTGGAGTGCAATGTAAAGCAGGTGGTTAGAGCGTTGGACTAGTTAACCGTAAGGTTGCATCCCCAAGCTGACAAGGTAAAAATCTGTCGTTCTGCCCCTGATCAAGGCAGTTAACCCACCGTTCCTAGGCCGTCATTGAAAATAAGAATGTGTTCTTTACTGACTTGCCTAGTTAAAAGATATTTATATTTAAAAAAAATAATAATAATAATTAAATCGGCAAATCGATGGCCAAAAATACTGATTACCGATTGTTATGAAAACTTGAAATCGGCCCTAATTAATCGTCCATTCCGATTAATCGGTAGACCTCTAGTACTCAGTGATGTGTTGGATTTGCCCCAAACATAACGCATTGTATTCAGGACATAAAGTTAATTTCTTTGACACGTTGTTTGCAGTTTTACTTTAGTGCCTTATTGCAAACAGGATGCATGTTTTGGAAAAATTATATTCTGTTCAGGCTTCCTTTTCACTCTGTCATTTAGGTTAGTATTGTGGAGTAACTACAATGTTGTTGATCCATCCTCAGTTTTCTCCTATCACAGCCATTAAACTAACTGTTTAAAGTCAACATTGGCCTCATGGTGAAATCCCTGAGCGGTTTCTTTCCTCTCCGGTAATTGAGTTAGGATGGACTCCTGTATCTTTAGTGACTGGGTGTATTGATACACCATCCAACGTGTAATTAATAACTTCACTATGCTCCAAGGGATATTCAATATCTGCTTTTTATCACATTTTTACCCATCTACATCTACCAATAGGTGCCCTTCGTGAGGCATTGGAAAACCTCCCTGGTCTTTGTGGTTGAATCTGTGTTTGAAATTCACTGCTCAAATGAGGGACCTTACAATTAATTATCTTTATGTGTGGGGTACAGAGATGAGGTAGTCATTCAAAAATCAGTGTGTCCATGCAACTTATTTGACTTGTTAAGCAAATGTTTACTCTTGAACTTATTTAGGCTTGCCATAACAGAGGTTGAATACTTATTGACTCAAGACATTTCAGCTTTTAGTTTTTTATTAATTTGTAAACATTTCTAAAAACATAATTCCCCTTTGACATTATGGGGTATTGTGTGTAGGCCAGTGACTCAATCTCAATTGCATTTGAAATTCAGGCTATAGCACAGCAACATTTTGAGAAAGCCGAGGTGTTTGAATACTTTCTGAAGACACTCTTATCACAGTATGCTGAGTTTTTTTCTTTTTGTGCTGTATTCCTCATTGAGCAGCAGAGGATGGAGCCATCGAACCCATCAAATCCAGTGACCCCGGTGAAGATCCCAGACTGCCCTGTGCCTGCCTCCCTGCTGGATGAGTTGCTCAAGCCCTCTGCCTCCGTAAACAAGGAGCCCCTCAATAACCTGCACAACTGTCTGCGCCAGCTCAAGTAAGAACTGACCATGTCTTCCTTTAACTTCTGGGAGTGGAAAACCTGTTTTATTGGACTTTTGATTATTATTGGTTATTGTACTGCAATGTTGAGGGAGCTAGCGCAGAAGCATTTCACTGCACCATTTATAGCGGTTGTAAACGGAGTATGGATAATATGCTTTTGTAGCTCATGTTACTCAAAATAGCTTGTGTGTTTTGTGATAACCATAATGAAAGACAAATAATAGGAATGTATGCATGAAATCCTTTACTCTAAAGGTATTTTTCTCACATGTGGATGGTGTATTATAATTCTCTTAGGAATCAAATGCCAGGACACTAAAGTGAATGTTGTTTCCTGCAGGCATGAGATGGACAACCTTCAGAAACAAATGGAGGAGCACACAGTCACCGTGCACGAGTCCATGACGTCATGGACTAACGCAGAGGAGGAATTGACTCGACTGGGGGTGCCGCTGGAGAATGACTCCATAACATCTCCCCCTCTAAACCAGGTGGACTGTAACGGAGGAGCGGAGGAGGCACAGCCATTGTAGTGCAGCACTTTCTCAGGCAGACGCACAGAGTGGAGTTTTATCCACAAGGGCACTTTTCTTTTTTTTTTTTTACCTGTTTTTTTTTTCTTCTTTTTTTCATTTCTTATCAATTGCTGCCAACATTTGGCATTATTATCAGCACAGACAGTGGTTGGATAAAGTAATTTATACTTATACCATAGCTTTAATTTTTATTTGGACTTTGTCTATTTTTGTTATGGCTGTCATTTTGTCATATTTATTTATTTACTATTCAGGAATGACAATATTGAATCTTAAATGACAGGGACAACTATATTGTTAGGGGATTCCACCGGTCTTTTGTTTTGAAGTCATAGACACCAAGTAAGGCCTATTCTCAAGTATCTTTCAAACAATACAAATTCACCATTACCCCGGTTTAATTATGGTAGCTAGAAGTTTGTTTACGCATACTGGTACTTTTGATATACTTTCTCATGCTCCGGTAAGATAAGTGAGACTGTTTTAAAGCCTGCAGAAATGGATAAGCATACTGTTAGAAGCATACTGTAGTCCCTCTCACTGTTCTTCCATTCCTCTGTGCCTGTGAATGAGAGGAGCCACTCGTTCCATAAACTTATGTTGAAATCCAAATCGACCCTTAGTCCCTCAACTTAGACAATCCTGTAAATCTGATTGGATAAGTGTTAACAATATGGCAAAATGTTTACTAGGCCTATAGGAAGGCACGGTGAAGCAATAACCATATTCCACCTATTCTCCCTCTGATCTACACAAGTTTATCAGGTTGTAGGCTAGGGGTTGGTTTGGGATTTAGGGAATCATCTGGTCAAATGCCCCTATGGCTTTCAAACTGTTTGTGGTGAATCAATACCATTCTCCTTTTTAGTACGCCTCGCATTTGTTAATTTCATTAACATCAATCTATTCGGTTTTTAATTGCTTGTTCTTTTTTAAAGCTTGCTATCAACATATCATTGTGGGCTCTGCAACTTTGTGGAAACTTAATACTTCTCAACTATGTATGAAATTGGGAGTTTAACTGGCTGGCTTGGACTGTAGTAATGTGTATGGCAAAGCCTTAATGAGGAGTATTTTGTATGCTGTTAAAGGTCTAAATGTTATGAATGAACGTATCATTATTTCTATTGAAAGTGGGTGTGCAAGATGTAGTATAGGTTATGGTGTATGATTATGCTGTTTGCAGTTCTAAACTGAATGGTTTAATGTTATGTATTTGGGTAGTCTCAACCGATGTTGCACAATTAAGGAGAGAGAACTTACTGTAACTGACTGAGGGAGGGGAAGGTGTAAGAACTATTACACAATGTTACTACTTCTGAGTGAGATGCACTCAAATGTATTACTTTTTGTTACTATGGTTTCATATTTACAGATTGCCCACCCCTTAATGCTCGTTTAATTCCTTTTGAGGTTGATTTGCTCTCCAGGAAAACTGTTTTATTCTTTGCAGAGGTTAATATAATAGACTTCCTTTCTCTACTTTTTCCTATAATTGAATGACATTGATCATTATCTAAGTGTGATTAGCAAAAACATTTGAGAATGATATATGCAACTTGCAAAGCATATTTATTCAAACTGGTAAAAGTCCAAATGTAGACTGCAATGGACACCATAAACTACAGCACATGCAGTTGTAATGTAACTGATGTTTTATATGCCGTTAGACTCATGTCCAGACAACCTGTATCTTGCCAGTCAAAGTAAATTGACTATTTTTAACCACACTGTAATAACATGCTTATTACATATCTGCGAAGGGAAAACCTATAGTCGAAGGGAAAGCTGTGATCAGTTGACTGGTAAAAACTAATGGCGCTCCATACTTTTTGAAGAAGGGTTTGTAACAATCTGTTTGAACTTAATTGACTTGGTGAATCCAACATTGACTATCTTCCAAGCTACCTTTCACTGTTATCTATATATTTTAATACATAACCTTGCTTGGTACATGGAGCAGGGATAAAAGAGTTCTGTATATAAACCTTGCTGTATTTGCTGTTCAATCTTTGCAAAGAGGGCCATAGACCTGCTAAACTGATTAATTCCAATATAAAAAATGTATATTGGGAGATATTGTATTTCTCATAAAGTTGCACTATTCATCAATTGTCCGTTATTTAATTCCCTAACATTTGATGGGTAGGCTGTAGTATTTATAATTAATCAATTAGTCAAATTAATTGATCCCATGCTTCATCCTTTTTTCGAAACTGTCTTTTCCAAAGATATCTTATATATTTGGAGGTACTTATCGAATTGTTTCTAGGATTTATGTTTTGCTAGGTTTTTTCCAGACTGTCTGGCTAGCATAGTACGCAGTCATAGACTGTTCACAGTAGTCTCAATTTCGATCAGGCATTATGTTAATCAAAACCTGGGTCCTTTCTCAACATGGTTTGAAAGCGTCGCGGTGAGGGCAGGTGGAGAGCAAGGAGGTGTGCATGCTAACGTTAATTTTGTTCTCATTTCAAATACCGCAGAATAATATACATTTCCAAGTCCAAACGTTCCAGTCGTTGCATTAATAAAATATATTAATGCGTTATTCAAGATGTTTACTAAATGTAGCACAGCTAACTGTTGGTTGTAGGGCTAGCTGGCTTGTTCCTTCGTCACGCACTTGTCATAACTACACGGTTAGCTAATTTAGGTAGCTAGTTGGTGATTTTTTTTTTCAAGTATTAAAATGATTTTATGTTGTTGGTGAGGGTATACTTTTCTCAGCATGTCCCAAAATAACTAGCTACCTACGTTATATTATGGAAAGTGGGTTGCTTGCTAGCGTCTTCTAGGCTAAACTTCCGGCGTAACTAGCTAGCGAGCCAGCGTACTAATTTAGCTAGCTAATGACATGAGATTACTCAATCGTGCTTGCCTAAACCCAGTTAACGCACTGCATTTACATATAGGTAGGTGTCCAATGTCACTTCATTATTTCCTTTGAAATGCATTCCTTGCATAGTGAACTGTTTCTAGCAACACCACCATTACTAGTTTGGTTTGAACTGTTAGCTAACCAACTAACAGCATCTCAGCTGAGAGCACGGTGAGCCCTCCCTCGGAAGTGAGCATGCGCACAATGTCTTGTAAACAATGAGACGATTCCAGACGGTCTTGACTTGAGCATTGTGTCTGTTTCAACAGTTTATCCTAGCTGAATATTAAAATGCATTTCAGATCATGAACGATAAGCAGTTAAGATGATGTCTGGTAAGTAGGTAGATACGACTTTTGTCATCAAATATGTGTTGAGATAGCGTGTATCAATAGCATCACCATAAAGACATGAGATATCAGATTGTTAATGCACAAAAATAGATATTAGGACTGGCACTTGGGCGTGAGCATGACTGAGATTGCATCGACGGTGATTGGAAATGTTCCCTGTTTTCTCTGAAATCTAGGAAGTTTAAAAACATCGAACGCAAAATGCTTTTAACGTGCTTCATTCCATACAAATCTAGATTTTGATCGAAGCGTTTTTTGTGAGCAAAGCTTTCGAATCGCCCCTTCCTTTCATGGCTTGCATGTTTTGTGAACCTGCAAAAAACCAAGCGGCACGTAGACTTGCGTTTCTTCGCTGTTTGATGAATCAAGAAAGGCTGACTGAGTTTATTTCTGGGTTTTATCATATTCAGAGTCAGGCTGTGAATTTATGTTGTATCTATGCTTTGAAACAGTTCATTAATGGCAGAGCCCTACTTATGGTCGGTCTCGAGGATCATGGGGAGTAAGGTGCACTTGTCAATTAGCTCAAAAGGCTGGGTTCCAGACAAACATTGAACTTTTTCAGTTGGTGGTACCAGCGTCACACAATAGAATACATTTGAGTCATTTTATAAAGTAATTGACAATGCTTTATTAGGAAGTGTAATAGACTACTGAGATGATATTCAATTAATACCTTGTTACACATATCATGTCCAAGCAGGAATGCATGATTCAAAATATGTTGACATGCAACTTAATCCAGTGATTATGAATGTTGGGTTAAAGAAAGTAGGGCTCCAGAATTTGTAGAATAATTTTTTATTTTTTTCAATAGGGATGAATTTGCCTTAATCTCTTTGTGCACTAATATGATATATATAGGCCTCATTCAATTGTTTCTAATTCACCACCCGAGGAAGTGGAAACTCAAAACACATTAGCTAGATAGCTAACTCTAAATATAACACCTACTGCTAGTAGCCATGTATTCATTTAACAGTAAATGTAATGTCCTAAAACATTTTTGCATTAAGGCCTAGTTTACTCGGCATGGCCGATGCACAATTTCTCTCGCTCCGTATTTCAAAGCCATATCAGATATATTATACCTTCAGAAAACTGAGACCCGCCTCTCTTTAATATGAACAACGAGTTGCCTCCAAAGTAGTTTTTTCCAACAATTGCATTTTGAAATGTTATACAATCACGAGAAAGGGGAGAGAGTGTGAGAGGCTCATGCATTACAGCAGCCGGTCCCAGCGAAACAGGCAGGCACAGCGGCAGGACAGACACTTCTATTACAGAAATAATGCACTTTACTGTTGGAACAAATTACGTTTTTATCCGCCCCAAAAAATAGGACGTTTTGATTGAGGTGACCAGGTACCTCAATCAAAATAAAAACATTTACTGTCACTATCATTACACAGCAGTTTGTATCTGAATGTGATATCATATGATGTGTTACCCTCTGACTGCACAGGTAGCCTAGCTGAAGCATGGAGGCGGTTCTGAGCAGGCTGAGAGGGCTGAGTGCAGACGAGCTGCGAGAGGAGTTCACCAGGGCCGACCTCAAGTGCGGCCCAATCACGGCCACCACCCGTGCCATCTTCGAGAGGAAGTTGGCCCGCGTCCTGGCGGGAGCCGAGGGCAGCAGCAGCGCCACAGAGACGGACAGCAGCAGTAATGCCACCACTACAGGCCCAGCCACAAGCAGTAGTGCAGCGGCGGCCAGTGCTGCAGAGCAGGCCAAACCAGTGCCGTCATGTGCTACATCAGCAGCGACTGGCACTGACTCTCCTAAGGCTGTCAGTGATGAGATGGACTTTGGTTACGGAATGGGGCTCAATCCCCCAGAGGAAGAGGAACTTGGCCTGACAGTGAAGTCAAGGGCCCCTTTTAATATCAATAGGGAAGACACTGGCTCTCAGTCTACAGCAGAGACTCCTTCAAAGATGGCCCAAGTGTCACCAATGTTCTATGGAGTGTGTCCGTTATGGGAGGATGTCTTGGCTAGAAATGGTAAGAAACTGTTATTTCACCTGGGCTGATGTAAACTATCTCTGCTTTACACTTTGGGCTGTTAATCGGTCAAACGTGTATTTGTCATTATTTATTTTCCCACACAGAAATGCGAAGACAGAACTGTTGGCTGGCTAGCTATTGGGTTGCACAAAGTGCAGTGCGCATCTTCTGTATGTTGACCATGCTGTCACACTACGCTCAAGGTCCAATTCAAACATTTGATGTTGCTTCTCCATGACATCATGCTGTTCAGGGGTTATTTTTGTTTTGAGCCATCAGTGGTTGAGATCCATAGCACCTGTCACCTTATGGCTTTCTGCATTAGCATCGCGACAAAAAAATGTAGTAGTAAGAATTTGAGCTGCTTTGCTTGTAATGTCGACAAAATAACTGACCATTAGCTATTCCATTTTGAATCCAGTTTACATTCTGGAATGTTTTTAGTTGTAGGTAGATATAAAGAGCTATCTATAGCCTATAGAGAAACACGTTTTTTAATGTACATTTTTTCTCTCACTTCCAGAAAGGGCCCACGTGTATGGTGATAAGAAGGAGGCTCTTCAGGCTGTGAAGATGATGAAAGGAGCTCGCTTTAAAGCCTTTGCCAATCGAGAAGATGCTGAGAAATTTTCCAAGGGAATCTGTGACTATTACCCCTCTCCTAGTAAATCCACCCCATGTGTCTCCCCTGTCAAACCAGGCCTGGTCTTCTGCAAGGGTGAGTGCTGGGCTGAGAAGGACAATTATCTCTCCTTACAAAAAATACATTAGTTTGAAAAATATGCAAAGTCAGTGCTTTTCAAGGGTGTTTGGATGGCATTTCATTTCTTGGACTTGTCCAAATTTTTTAACGAGTAAATTGTTTATCACATATTCTGCTGACCTCTGTTTTAATCTGTCGTCTCCATCTCTCTTGTCTGTGGCACTAGACAACGTCCCTGTCATGGAGGCAGACACCATCAACAGGGAAAGGGCCAACAGCTTCAAGAGCCCTCGCTGCCAGGACCTGACAGCCAAGCTGAGGAAGGCTGTGGAGAAGGGGGATGAGGTAGCCTTCAGTGAGCTGGTCTGGAGCAACCCACGCTATCTCATTGGCTCTGGAGACAACCCCACTGTTGTGCAGGTGAGTCAGGGAGGAAGTCAGCCAGCAGATGATTACAGTGAAGTATCACAAAAATAGGTAGTCAACCACATAGAAAGATATGACTCCTTCAGATATGACTCAGTAATTCTGTTGACCAAATAAGTTATAATATTCTAACAGAACAGATCTATTACTCTGACAATTTAAGTATCAATCCTATTAGTTTTCCAACCAAATAAATGTTTCTAACCACAGCCAGGCCTCTGTAGTAAATGGCTGTGACAAACAAGTTGTGACCCAACACTGACCTGCACTACTTTCCTTCATCAATGTCTGCTGTGTGTTCCTAGGAGGGGTGTCGGTACAACGTGATGCACGTGGCAGCAAAGGAGAATCAGCCTGGTGTCGCCCAGCTCCTGCTGGAAACTCTAGAGAATCCTGACTTCATGAGGCTCATGTACCCAGATGACCTGGAGGCCATGCTGCAGAAACGCATCCGTTACATCATAGACCTTTACCTCAATACTCCAGACAAAGCTGTGAGTCTCCTTATCTCACCCTTTCTACATATGTACCTGCTGATAGATTTAACTGTAGGTTTAACACCGAAGATATCTAGCCGAAACATTTGTGCAGACAAGGCTTTTAGTCGATTCCCCTGTGCAGACAAAATCATTTTAAGAAATTGAAAAATTAAGCTACTTTTTGAGTGCAGACCTACTGTGTTTTTTTAAGTTGAACTGTAACTGACTGGTGTGTTTTGGATTGATTTGCCTCTGTTCATAGTGTATGTGTGTTCTGTCTGTCGCAGGGCTTTGAGACACCACTCCACTTTGCCTGTAAGTTTGGTTGTCCAGAAGTGGTGAATGTCCTGTGTTCACATCCTGATACGGATAAAAACTGCAAGAACAAGTACGACCAGAAGCCATCTGATGTGAGTTGCTCCAGATATATACTTTTTTAAAAGCTAGCTAATGACTGCTCATTGATCCACATGACTTTTGGATTCCCTGAAAATCTTCTGTTTCCTGACAGGTTATTTGTGAAAGAAAAAACAATACCCAAGAGGTGAAACAGAAGATATGTGTCTATTTGGAAGGTAAGGGCACTTCCTCCCAATCACAGGACTTGTGTTTTTCTTATCTTCCCTGTTTACCCCAAAGCACCTTCTCTTCTGTCAACCACAGATCGCTGTTATATACCCTTACTGAGGGCCACAGACAACTCTTCCCAGCCTGTCATTGGTGCTCCCTGGTCACCTGAGCCATCAGAAGCTCTTCCTCATTCGCTGGCTCCCAGGCTTACACGAAGTCCCATGGATCCTGTGATGTCTGTTAGGGCATTCGTTGGCCCACTCAGCCCATCTAAGGTCATTGTCATATCATGTCCTCTTTCAACTCGCACTCTTTTTGTCTTCTTATCACCCATTTTCACACTTTAGTTCTATATTTTTTAGCTCATTATATTTTCATATGGGAAGCTGTTGTTAAAACACAGAATGTACAGTGCATTTGGAAAGTATGCAGACCACTTCACTTTTTCCTCATTTTGTTACGTTACAGCCTTACTCTAAAATTGATAAAATAATAGTTTTCCCTCGTCAATCTACACACAATACCTCATAATGACAAAGCTAAAACAGGTTTTTATAAACTTTTGCAAATGTATAAAAAAAAAAAAAACTGATACCTTATGCATTCGGTAAGTATTCAGACCCCTTCATTTCTTCCACATTTTGTTATGTTACAGCCTTATTCTAAAATGGATGAAAACAAAAACATCCTCATCAATCTACCCACAATACCCCATTAAAAACAAAGCGAAAAGCAATTTTTTGACATTTTTGCAAATGTATTAAGAATAAAAAACAGAAATACCTTAATTGCATAGGTATTCAGACCCTTTGCTATGAGACTTGAAATTGAGCTCAGAGATGCATCCTGTTTCCATTGATCATCCTTGAGATGTTTCTACAACTTGATTGGAGTCCAAAGTGCATGCCAGAGCAAAAACCAAGCCATGAGGTAGAAGAAATTGTCCATAGAGCCCCGAGACAGGATTGTTTCAATGCACAGATCTGGAGAAGGGTACCAAAACATTTTTGCAGCATTGAAAGTCCCCAAGAACACCGTGGCCTCATTTTTAAATGGAAGAAGTTTGGAACCACCAAGACTCTTCCTAGAGCTGGCCGCCTGGCCAAACTGAGCAATCAGGGGAGAAGGGCCGTGGTCAGGGAGGTGACCAAGAACCTGATGGTTACTCTGACAGAGCTCCAGAGTTCCTCTGTGGAGATGGGAGAACCTTCCAGAAGGACAACCATCTCTGCAGCACTCCACCAATCAGGCCTTTATGGTAGAGTGGCCAGACGGAAGCCACTCCTCAGTAAAAGGCACGACAGCCTGCTTGGAGTTTGCCAAAAGGCACCTAAAGGACTCTCAGACCATGAGAAACAAGATTCTCTGGTCTGATGAAACCAAGATTGAACTCTTTGGCCTGAATGCCAAGCGTCACGTCTAGTGGAAACCTAGCGCCATCCCTACAGTGAAGCATGGTGGTGGCAGCATCATGCCGTGGGGATGTTTTTCAGCAGCAGGGACTGGGAGACTAATTAGGATCGAGGGAAAGATGAACAGAGCAAAGTACAGAAAGATCCTTGATGAAAACTTGCTGCAGAGTGCTCAGGACTTCAGACTGGGACGGAAGGTTCACCTTCCAACCGGACAACGACCCTAAGCACACAACCAAGACAATGCAGAAGTGGCTTCAGGACAAGTCTCTGAATGTCCTTTATTGGCTCAGCCACAGCCCAGATTTGAACATGATCGAAAATCTTTGGAGAGACCTGAAAATAGCTTTGCAGCGACGCTCCCCATCCAACCTGACAGCGCTTGAGAGGATCTGCAGAGAAGAATGGACAACTCCCCAAATACAGGTGTGCCAAGGAGATTCGAGGCTGTAATCGCTGCCAAAGGTGTTTCAACAAAGTACTGAGTAAAGGGGCTGAAAACTTATGTAAATGTGATATTTCTGGGGGTTTTTAAACTAAAAATCTGTTTTTGCTTTGTCATTATGGGGTATTGTGTGTAGATGTTTTAGAATAAGGTTGTAATCTAACAAAATGTAGAAAAAGTGAAAGGGTATGAATACTTTCCGAATGCACTATATGTAAGATTAATTGGTGTCCCCCTTGCAGGCAGATGAGTTCCGCCGGGTATGGAAGACACCCCCAAGAGACAGGGCAGGGCACTTCCAGCACATCCTGAAGTCTGACCCTGACCGTGGAGCAGAGAAAGTGGGCAGGTACGTCTAGAAAGCCCAAAGTTGAACAACTTCATTCAATTTTTTACCAGCTTCTCCAACCACAGTGTTATGTTCTCCTCCCTCACAGAGTCCTTGCCAGAGAGCTGGGCCACCCCTGGGCTGAGTACTGGGATTTCCTGGACAGTTTTACAGACCTGTCTTCTGCAGACGGCCTCCGTAAGCTGGAGGAGTACCTCAACAAGAAGGACTTCAGTCAGCGTGCACACGAAGAGGCAGGGGAGAACGAAACCAGCAACCGCTTCAGAACCCCTTCGCCAGGTAATGTTATCCCCACCAGTTGCTATTGATAAACTGTATAGTACTGGTATTGAATTCGGTAGAAATGAGAAATGAGAGCGATGATACAGCCATCAAGGTCTTGAATTGATGCTCCCATACAACTTTAGATTGACCAGTAAATGCATTTTTTGTGTGCTTCAAATGAACAGTTTCCACTCCTCTCTGCCATTTACAGGCAAGCCCAAGAAGTTCTGCAACTCTATCTCAGTGGGGGCCTTCCTGGACGAGGGTGATGACATCAGCCTGGAAGAGATGAAGAACCGTCAGAACACGGCACTCACAAGCATTACCTCCTCGGCGTGTTCTAAGGACAGTCTGGTGGGTGCTGTGGGCGGACTGGGCCTCCGTGAGTTCCACATCCTGCCTGATGACCTCATCGAGACAGCTGCCGAGCGAGACCTCCTGTGCTCCTCCGTGTCAGAGAGCCTCCTTTCGCCCATCTGCGACAACGGCCTGGGCCTGTGCCCCTCCACGGGGGCGGAGAGGACTCACAACGGGGATATGATGTCCCCCCGCGCCTCCTCATCCCCCTCCTGCCTGCTGTCGCCCATCTCCAACTTGATGGTGGAGTTTGAAAGGATGTCCCTGCAGGATGGGGTGGACAACCCCACCAGAGACAGGGAGAGGAGGAGGAGCGGGGGATACAGGCACGGTGGGCACAGGGAAGGACTCTCTCGGGACGACCTGGCATCCGGGGTGGGCCGTCTCACGCTGGGGGGTGACACCAATGAAGACTCATTGTTTGAGAGGGGCTGTAGCTCAGAGGCCGGGGACAGGGAGGGAGGGGGGTGGAGGGGGGCCTGTATGAGCGGGGAGGTGCAGGGAGAGGTGGTGGTAGGGATGGTGGACAGGGCCAGTGGTGGAAGCGGCAGCTCGGAGGAGTACTTTGTGGCTGAGGAGAGCTTGGAGGCTCTGGGCCCAAGGACTAGGGTGCTGGGGCCAGGGACCGTGTCAGGGCGCACACTCTGCGCCAGATCTAAGTCGTGGGATCACGGGGGGAGGGATCTGAGCAGCTCAGGATCATCCAGCTCCTATAAGTCCCTGGACAACTCCCATGAGTTACTAGCACGGACCCCACCTCGCATCAGAAGAAGACTTTTCATTGAAGGGTGAGTGATGAGGTTTAGGGTGATTGTTCTGAGGTTTTTAATTACACAACAAGGCCCGAGAGTGTGTGATATATGGCCAATATACCACGGCTAAGGGCTGTTCTTAAGCACGACGCAACGCGGAGTATATTGGTATATTGGCCATATATCACAAACCCCCGAGGTGCCTTATTGCTATTATAAAATGGTTACCAAAGTAATTGGAGCAGTAAAAATAAATGTTTTGTCAAACTACCCAGTTTATAATTAAGGATAATGTACTAGAGCTGACTGCAGAGGCGAGCTGCTATGTATTCGGTGGGGGAAATAAAGCTGCACAGTGGGATAACTTCCTGCTTACAGACATCAGCAAGCAACAGCAGAATTCAAATCTGCCAAACCCTTCAACCAACCTCTCTTGTTCTGTCTGTTGTTTCAGGGATTCACCAACCAAGTTGGACAGAGAGGTCCTGTTGGCAGTAGAAGCCACAGACATCGACCCCTCGAAGTTCCCCAGCATTCAGAAATGGAAAAGCACAATGCAGACATACACCTCATCAGACATGCAAAGGTATGCATGTCTCCATGCATATGAACAGTTGTCACTGCCTGCAAGTTGCCTTGTAAATGTGGAAACACATTGACAAATGCTTAAAATGTCAGTTGCTATCGTATGGAAACAACCAAATAAATGCAGACTGGTGGTGGTATTGTTTCTGTTTGTCTTTCAGCTGGCCCAGCTCTGCAGTGGTAAAAAGCAGACCCAGGGTACATCAGGCCTCTCCCCTCACACACGGCTCTCCTGTCAGCAGCCTGGTGTCCCCTGCTGGTGGCCGCTTCAGTCCCGCCCGACACACAGGCTTTCCAGACTTCACCAGCCCCAACCGCTACAGCCCTGCACATGCCAGCTACATCCAGCGCATCCGCCTCAGGCACTTCAACGACCCCTAGCCAACTCCAAGCCCTGACCGAGCCTACCCCCCCCCCTGGCCAGAAACAATAGGCTACAGCCCTGCCACCACGGTGGTTAAATATGCCAGAGCTCAAAACCATGTACCTAACAAAATATGCACAAGTGTCTTGAAGATTTGTATTAATGATGTATGGTACTACTTCTATATATTGCATACATACAAGATTCTCAGTATGTCGGGTCGTGATGTACACTCAGACTTAAAAAAAACAAAAACAGGTTTCCTTCAGTCTGTACTTTGTACTGTATGAGTGTTGAATTGACAATTAATATTATTCATAGTAAGTGTGAAACACCTGTGTCATAGCTCAGTCAACTTTTTTAATAACCAGTAATACAGCTGCACTCCCCAAAACATTGAGTAGATGTTCGTTAAACTTCAGAATAGAATCGTTGGTAAGATTCACTTAACTGAAAATAGCTGTTTTTAAGAAGTAAAAAGAAATGTCAATATTGTAAAGTTATTTTTTTTTAATGTCAGTCAGTAGCACAAAACCAACTTTTTATGTGTGTACTAAACCAACTGCCAGTTATTTTGTTTCTTCAAAGTTCAGGAATTGCCTTAATTTTCTGAAACGATGGACCAGTCAGTCTCCATGCAGAATCAGCCACATCCTGTCCAGTTTGGTTGATGCATCCTGACAACAGCATAGCAACCACCATCGGACTGCAGCTCACCCAACAAATGGCTCCAAAGCAAACATGGGGAAAATGGTAATACACTGAATTTGTCCATGTTTTTATTTTATTTAATTAATAAATAGAGATGTGTTAATTTTCCAGGTACCAATGTTTTTGTGCATCATGTAATTTGTGTTGTCTTCACACTTAACTTCTCTTTTAACGACTGTCGGCCTCACACAATAGCTGAAAGGTAATCTTCTTGAACTGTTCTTGGTTTTTCTAAAGGTGTCAGAGTAATGCCAAGCTGTACATAAGAGGTTACTGCAGAATGCAACAAAGACATGTTTACTCATTTGTAATCAATGGCTTATTAAATGTGAATGTGCAAGAACCTGACGTAGCTAAACTCTACGAAGATAGTTAACACCATTAAAATAAGGTCCATTTACAAACTGCTGTAAAAAGAATGGTCTGCCTGCCAGCAAAGCTGAATATAGAAATCAACAGCTGTAAATCCAAATTGAATAGGAATCACCCTTACTATATAGATTGTCACTCTTAGTATGAGAGATGTAATATTGAATGTGAATAAAAAATCTTGATTAAAGGCACCAACTTTTTCATGGAGAGGATTGTATTGTCGTTCTCGTGTTCACAGGTGACACAGATTTCGTTCTGGTCTCCAAATTTTTTATGAATGTGGAGTTCTGTAAATTGCACCTAAATACTTAAACATACTTATTGTGCTTTGGCATTCTGTGCTTCTTTAAAAAAGGATAAAAACTATTTCATTGTGAATTTTCTCCTTTTCTGTATGTCCAGGTCCTCATTTGCTTTTGACTAATCAATAAAACAGTTTCCTCACCTTTGAATTGTTGTCCTTTGAGCACTTTCTAATACTGCCTGAAATGGCGGTGTCACCCTTATTCTCTACAACTGTATATTAGTGCCTTTAGTGTGACAGTGGCACACTAACAATGTGACACTTCATAAACCATTCAAATTAGTAACAAATTACTAACAAACAAATTGTAATTTGATCCCTTCAAGCTTTGTAGTGCCAACACTACGATGCATCAGATTTGCTGTTAGACAATATCATGGTTTTTGTCCCAGCTTGAGTTAACCCTATTTTATTACTTATTTGGTGTACTATTGAGGAACACAAAACATTTACGTGACCATGTGTCCTTTATTGCACGTTTCTACTGAACACCACTGTATCTAAACCTAAGAGGAAGCTTTGATCCAAATACAAAAGGACAGCATGAGAAGCATTTACAGAACTACAGTAAATATGCCATACTTTGGACACATTATTTTTGTTTAATAATCCTTTATCACTTTTGTCTTTGAAACTCGCATACTGTTTACATTCATAATAAGTGTTGAGTGGGCCCTGGCAGTCATCACATCAGCTTTCTGAGTTAAGAAGGGCATGGTTACACCAACAGTTCATTGAGAAACCTGAATCAATACAAAATCCCCTTCAGCTTAATACAAAATCAAGACAGGAAGGGCACAGAGTGGAGTATGTTGAGCAACTTTTACATTCAGCATCACTATGTCAAGGGAAATATAGTATTCTTTCTAACAATGATATCTACATATATTTCAGGATGTTGTGTATTCCTGGAAATAAACATAACATTTTTGAAGACACAGCTTGTCCAGAAAAAGTGGTCTCTTGGCACAACCTAACTCAGGTATGGGGTAAATTGAGCATAGGAACAGGGTAAATTGAGCTGCCTTGGGGTAAGTGGGTGGTGGTGCTGGTAGGACAAAGTTGAATTAATGGAAGGAGGGTTGTGGTATATTGAATGTCTTAAATGTATGCCTACTTTCAGATAAAGATCTCGCTGTTCAATATCACTTACCCTTCCATCTCTTGACCAGTTATCTGGGACAGGGATGTTTCGATGTGCCAATTCATTGGCAAGTTCTCTGTGTTTGAGGCTACTAAGCCCATGATACTGATCTGCGAGATTCTTGATTTGTTTATCAAGCTCAGACTCAAAGTCATCAGATGAGACCTTGTGTTCCTCTGCTACTCTGTCATAGCCTCGCTTTCACACAGGTACATGTTTGTTACTGTACCTCTTCAGTGTATGTTTTCATTCCTTGCTGCTGCTCCTCTCACTTCCTTGGCTGCTCTGTCAAGAACCTCAAGGGGGGGCTAGATCCCTTCTTGTTTTACAATTCTATACACAGGCATGATATTGTCTGCTCTGTATCAATACAAATTCACTATCTTGAGTTCATATGCATGACACATTGCAAAAATACTATGCATATTATAAAACTGACAAAATTCAACCATCATTTGTCATGGTGGTATTGGCTCAAGTTACCCCAAGGCAAACATTTTGACTATATTAGCCCACACAGCTACAAGGATGCACTTTCATGCTAAGTTTAGGAACTCATATTGTAGCTTGTAGAGACCCCAACCGCTGTACAAAATCTTAAAACTATCTACATAGGTTTAGATACAAGCATCAGATGGCCTAGCGTTTAGAGCGTTGGGCCAGTGACTGAAATCAAATACCAGAGTCGACAACGTAAAAAAAAAATCTCTCTCGATGTTCCCTTGAGCAAGGCACTTAACCCTAATTGCTCCACGGTCATCATTGATCATGGCAGACCCTGGCTGTGACCCCAACCTTTGAGTGTGTCTCAGGGGGAGGTGTGACGTACAAAAAAAACACATTTCCAAATCACGTGTAGACTTGTAGATGTGTGAAATAGGACAAATATAAGCACCTGCTAAATTATCATGGAACTTATAACACAAATTCATTTAACTTTGTGAAAATCAGTTTTTGGGCCCTAACATGCTTACCATATGGTTTCTTCCTTCCCAGACTCCATGAAATGATGGCCTCTTCCTAAATATTTGGTCACATTATTAGTTTTGTGCATGGTTTCCTAGAAACAAGCGGTGGCTCAACTTACCCCACTTTCCCCTAGTTGGCAAATGATGGCAGGGGAGTTGATCACAACAAAACACCACAGAATATCTCATTGCACATTGAAGTTACAAAATTAACACCAAAAATAACTTTCAAGACACTTAAGCAGAAATCAAGAGCCATTCAGTTCACCCTGCGACCGACATCTGAACCTCTCAGAAAGAGAACGAATGAATACTGTAAGTGGAACATGGTCAGGTCCGTGTGAGTTTGTCCGGGGGCATGAACCCTGAGTCTCCCAGTGTCCTCAGTGCCACCCTGCCGCTGGGGCGCACAGTGAGCCAGGTGATGCTGCCGTTGTTCAGCCCAATCCTCAGCCAGCCCTCTGGAGGAAACTGCAGGGCCCTGAGACATACAGACAGAAAGAGATTGAGACTGTTAGAGCAACCGATACACCCTGATCTAACAAATATACACATCTGTCATGGGATGCTGGCAAGCACATCATTATAGTCACAAAATGCAAAAGATATAAGATAGTGGAATTGCTACACAAAGTCATGATGATTAGCATCGTCTTGTTGAATGGGGCTTTGCTCCAGCTTCAGCCTGCCTTGGGAGACCAACACACCTGCACACAAAATAGCGGATGACATTGGCATGACAGACGATGATCTCGTAGCTGTCCTCCTTCTGCTTGGGGTCAGCGCGGTGGATGTAGCGGCGGAAGGCAGCCTCGATCCGGGCCCCGTCCTCGTGGTACTGCTGTAGAGCGGCAGAGAGGTCCACAGTGGTTGTGTAAGACGAGTGTTTGAGCTGACCTCTAACCCCTCATTGCATTGCACCGAATGATACATATAAGCAGACAGCTGTAACTATACTGAACAAATATAACCGCAACATGTAAAGTGCTGGTCCCATTTTTCATGAACTGAAATAAAAGATCCAAGAAATGTTCCATACGCACAGAAAAGGTCTCTCTCAAACTTTGTGCACAAATTTGTTTACATCCCTGTTAGTGAGCATTTCTCCTTTGCCAAGATGATCCATCCACCAGACAGGTGTGGCATATCAAGAAGCTGATTAAACAGCATGATCATTACACAGTGGGTGGGCCTATGCCATCCTAGGGACACCCATGGCTGCATCCCTGCCCAGTCATGTGAAATTCATAAGTTAGGGCCTAATGAATTTATTTCAATTGACTGATTTCCTTCTATGAACTGTAACACAGTAAAATCTTAGAAATTGTTGCATGTTAAGTTTATATTTTTGTTCAGTATAGATAACAAGTGAAAGGGACACTGAACAGGAGGTAATATGACAGACACACAGGCCGTTGAGAATCCAGAATGGCCATCTCACCACAGCGTCAGGCTTCCAGTGGGTGACAGGAGGCACAGGTTCGATGGGTGCCCCTTCTCTTAGCAAATCACAGCTCACCAGCTCCACCCCTAAACCAATAACATACCGGAAGATTAAAGTTAGTTAGCGGTGAGTATTGAAATACTCATCATGATTCATGACATTTTTACATCTGAAATATCTGAGATCAAAGCTTCTGAGGCTGTTATCAGATAGAGCCTTGGTATCAGGTGATGTAAATATCTGCAAGATGTATAGGAGCAGGTGACCAGCCCTTCTCCTGAATAACTACTGGGGCTGCTGGCTTTTGCTCCTGCTCTACACAAACACACCTGATTCAACCATATGGTCTATGGATTCAGTTGAATCAGGAGTGTTAGATTCAGTCTGAGAAATCCTTCAGGATGGTAGCTCTCCAGAAGGAGATTTGGTCACTCCTGATGTACGGTTCTGGTTAGTCTCATGGGACCTGGATCTGAATATTGTATATACTCCGGAATACGCCTCAGCTGTAAAGTGAATATTGTACATACTCCGGAATACGCCTCAGCTGTAAAGTGAATATTGTACATACTCCGGAATACGCCTCAGCTGTAAAGTGAATATTGTATATACTCCGGAATACGCCTCAGCTGTAAAGTGAATATTGTATATACTCCGGAATACGCCTCAGCTGTAAAGTGAATATTGTACATACTCCGGAATACGCCTCAGCTGTAAAGTGAATATTGTACATACTCCGGAATACGCCTCAGCTGTAAAGTGAATATTGTACATACTCCGGAATACGCCTCAGCTGTAAAGTGAATATTGTATATACTCCGGAATACGCCTCAGCTGTAAAGTGAATATTGTATATACTCCGGAATACGCCTCAGCTGTAAAGTGAATATTGTATATACTCCGGAATACGCCTCAGCTGTAAAGTGAATATTGTATATACTCCGGAATACGCCTCAGCTGTAAAGTGAATATTGTACATACTCCGGAATACGCCTCAGCTGTAAAGTGAATATTGTACATACTCCGGAATACGCCTCAGCTGTAAAGTGAATATTGTACATACTCCGGAATACGCCTCAGCTGTAAAGTGAATATTGTAAATACTCCGGAATACGCCTCAGCTGTAAAGTGAATATTGTACATACTCCGGAATACGCCTCAGCTGTAAAGTGAATATTGTACATACTCCGGAATACGCCTCAGCTGTAAAGTGAATATTGTACATACTCCGGCATACGCCTCAGCTGTAAAGTTTGCTGGTCTATGGTTCTGACCTGGGAGGTATTTGCTGATGATGTTGGCAGTCTCGGTGGCCCTGGCCATAGTGGAGTGGACCATGATGTCATACTTTAACCCAAGGGCAGCCAACCGCTGGCCAGTAAACTCAGCCTGCTCCTGACCTGCAGAACACAAACACATAGTCCCCAAAATTAGCAGGCTGCAATTGTGAACCACTTTCACCCCCTCTGTTGAGTGCTGCTGAATATGCTCTTCTTATTCACTAAAACTCAACTGTTGAGCTGGAGAGTAGAGTTGAGAACTAGGTCTATGTTTCATGCCTTTAGTAACATGAGTACACAGCAGCACAGGGTACACAACCTAAAGGGGTGAGGATTCTCTCATGGTCTCCATTGCCACTCAAGTTGTACTGGGAGTGTCTGATGAGGAGGATGTTGCGTGTGGCTTTGGGTTTCCCATTGTCCTGCTCTGAGCTTGGGTCTTCACTGACGATCTCCTTCTTCTTCCCATTTGTCAACAGTGCGGACGGGTCCCGCCTAGTACAGTACAGAGAGAACAAATCAGTGATGTGTGTTGTGGTTTACTTCTCTTGATGACATGCCAAGAGCCCAGACCTGTCAGGTTATCAACATGTCGCTGGCTGCTAATATCAATCAATCACACTGACTCAGTCAGACTAAACTACTTGACCCACATCATCAGATCTGACCGCCCTCTCTGTTTTATAGTAGTCTGCATCAGACTTAGCTAATAAAGGAGGCATACTTATCCCAGTTGAAGTCCCAGGCGTTTCCAGTAGATGCAACAGTGCGGTTCCCCGCTGGCTGTGCAGCTTGCAAAACATTGAACAGGCTCCACCGAGCTGCTCGCGTGTGGCCGAAACAGCCCTGGTATTCAGCTGCGGCAGCCGCAACAACCAGCACCGCGGATCCGCCAGCGAACCCACACACTATTTTAATTGTCCTCCGATATGACATGTTGTGAAAAACGATCGGTTCTGTGAAGTGCGTTTGCTAGGTAGCGAGCTAACTTGCTAATGCCGCCGAACGTCTGCAGTAGAAGAGATTCCTTTCAAGAACTGAGCAGCCAGCGGTCTCGAGGAGCGGCTAATCCTGACCTAACTAGATCAGCCTCTGGTCTGGTCTGTGGATTTACACCCTTTCTATGTGCTGGAATAGAGTGAATACCCTCCAGCGACTCTTTAATCACTACCTAAAAATACGTCCAGTCAAAGATTATGAAGGTACTTGGAATCACTTAACAAGCTAGCAGCTAACTAAAAAGGAAAACATACAGCGCGTGGAACTATGGTGTCTCGCTAGAGCCAAAAACCCAGCTAGAGCAGATATTACGATCCGCGAAAGCGCTGGACAAAACGAACGCTGGACAAAACGAACAAATGATTCACCGTTAGAGGGCGCGCACAGCCCATGAAACAGATGCCAAAGACTTCAATTCAGCAGAGGAGCAGAGATTGTGGAGGTCCTTATTATAATAAATAATGTGTATCTCTTTTGGCGTTTCACTCTCTACCATCACAGTAGGGCCAAAGTCAAAAGGAATGTATATGTAACAAAGGTTGCATAAAACGATAGTGGCGAGTGACTGGTTTAGATATGCAAACCATTTTTTTTAACAAAATGAAATATATAAAATCCGATTTGAGGGTGAATAAAACGTGTGGCCTCTGGCTGTAACCTAAGCACCACATTACAGTCCTCTTCGTTTTGCATTGAACTAGGTTTAAAATATATGATATTATCTTCAACCTAAGCTCCACCTTTCAAGCGGTTTTGTGATCTCACTCGTGGGCTGGATCGCTAGAGTGGGATTTCTAGTCTTTCGGAGCGCAGTATATTTTTGCTTGTCTATCTTTGGATCTGTGTGCGTTTAACAGTAATAAAGACAGATTTGCTGAATCGTTAAATGAAGATATTTCAGACTGGATCTTTACATCTGTATACCGCCTCCAATTGGAATAAATAATTGAGGAATGTGGAAATTACAGAATGCCCAACAGCGTTGGAAAGAGATTTAAACCCACCAAATACATCCCGGTATCTACTGCTGCCACTTTTCTTGTAGGATCCACCACCCTATTCTTCGTTTTTACGTAAGTTTTATTCTTGTTTAAGTCCTACATGCTTCTGTTAATAGTCTACACATAATAAAGCGTCCTCATTAGTATCAGTCCTAGCCTCGGTCCGATGATCTGTTGGTAACCAATGGCTATTACTGTGACAAGTTTTTGTTGGAGATCTTTATGCTGTTATGAATGGTTTTATAAAATGTTTTGGCTGTGCACGGAACAGGCTATTATTGTCTTGTACTCGTTTTGGTAACAATGTTTAGGTGTGTCGAGGCATTATGGTAGAAACTCCTTTGTGACATGTAGGCCAACTTTAGGCTATATTTGTTTTCCAAATGCATTTTCTTTCTAGAATAAACGTCACTGGACACCCCACTCAAGCTTGAAGTAGCCTAGGAGGTAGGCACATAGCGGGTATAGGTTGCTATGAAGCCGTAGTCCGCCATACTTGCCAGCTAGTTTCTCCTTTAGTTCTACGGGCAAAACAAGCAACGGAGCAGCGAATTGTTATATTGTTGCAACTGGTAGCTTGGGTTATGGATGAGTTCAATATTGAATAGGAATACTCTCTCGCCTTCGAACTCTACATCTAAGTGTTTAACGGGACGTTTAACGGGACATTTACTCCTGTCACTCAAGTGCATGCTCTCTGAAGGTTGTAGTGTTTCGAGCCGTACCGCTGCACCTTCATTATGGAAATGTTTGTGGTTTACAATGAGTGACGTTTTTCTGAAGGTTATTTTTTCCACCCTTATTTGTTTTGTTCTAGACACACACACACACACACGGTCCCACGTCATGGATTGCATTCCTGATTTACCCTGTGATCTACTTCAAGTGCATAATTTATAGACAGGCTAATAATCTGATTGTAACATTTGGAGTACAGCCTTGGCCTGCTGTAAATTTGAATCTGCACTTAGATTTACAGCTGAGTCTATTTGCTTATGGAGACTAGTGGTATGACTGAACTGGTGTGATTTATTGTCTATGTTGTGGTCAAATAGGTGGCACTTTCTACTCTGGCTGGTTTAGAGAGACTAAAGTGAAGCTTTGCTACACCACATTACATGTTATTTGTCCTACACCTGTTGTGTGACTCATATGTTTTGCTAAAAGGACCATCAGATGTTCTCATGATGTGATACATAAATCATCAGGTGTAACATTATTTCATGTTATGATTATGATATCAGCCTTTATTCCATGACACCGTTCTCCTTCATGCTGTTAAAAGCAGCTGTTTAAACGGGAAACTGGTGCATGTAATTATTTACAGACAACAAATAGAAAATCATCAAAAAACAACAGCAGCAACGTAAAGCAAATGGTTACAAATGTTTCCCAGACTAAACTATTCAGGATATATATATATATATATATATATATATATACACATTTGAGGGAGGCTGAGAGTGTAGCATGGCTTTTGTACTGGGGGTTAATGGTTTAGATTAAAGGAAACCTACGGACTTGGCTTGCCCTGTTGCCCAGCAATCTAGATTTGAGCGTCAACAACAAGTCCCTGGTTCCTCCCTGGCTGTAAGAGGCTTTGCATAGACAAATGGTCAGATGAAGAAGTAGGCTAATGCTGTAGCCCTGATGTGCTAGTTGTATGCATTGTCACCACAGTAGGTGATACAGTACTGTGGAAAACTTCGTAGGTCCCTCTCCAATCTTCCAGTCCTCGGTTTTTCTGCCCAGCTTCTCTATTGCAGCAGGGGTTCCAGTCAAGCTGTGTTCAGGGCTAGATAGATGGGCCAATCATTGACCCCCAACAGATGGGTAAGGATTAGGATTTTATCCTGGTGTTGCTTTGCTCTTTGATTTCTCATGCAGTTACATTTTCAGAGGATTGGGCCATGTATAATGGAACCCCCTGGGGTGGAATAACTGTACACATACATCCACACTAAAATATGTGGGGCACACATGCTTTACACAATAGGGAAAGGGGGATACCTAGTCAGTTGTCCAACTGAAATGTGTCTTCCACATTTAACCCAAATTTAACCCGATTATGGCGGGGGGGCTGCCATAATCGACGTCCATGTCTTCGGCGCCCGGGGAACAGTGGATTAACTGCCTTACTCAGGGGCAGAACGTCAGATTTTTACCTTGTCAGCTCGGGGATTCGATCCAGCAACCTTCCGGTTACTGGCCCAACACTCTAACCACAATACTCCTCAATACACCACAATGCTCCTCAATACACTGCAATGCAAAACAACATTCCACAGTGCACCACAACACAACACACAGCAGGAGACCCCATAGATGAAGCCCCATGTATACTATGTTTAAAGACCAGTGAGCCATCTCCCTTCTCCAAGCCATAGAGTGAGTCATTGTGGGCCATGTGATTGCCAGCTCTTCACACAAATGTCATATCAGGCATGGAGGAAGAGACACTGTGTGAATAGTATAAGTGCCAGCTGAGCTCTGGCCCAGTGTTACTGTTACTGCTGTGCCTGGCTTGTCTGTCAGTGGCTTTATAGTATGTCTGTCCTCCACGACCACAATATCATTCACATAAGGCTCATCATGCCATGTGACAAGGTTCCCTGATTCCTCCACATAGGTCCAGCTTCTGGTATTTCTCCAGAAACAAGATGTGGTATAACTTTGGACTGGGTGCAGACACAAACACTTTGTATAAAGTCTTTCCCCATGCCCTTGACCAAATGCCCATTGTTCAATACATTTTCTGCCTGCCATGGATAAAAATGCAGAAACTAACTCTTATCATTTGCTGTCAAGGACCGATATCCCCTTTTTAAAGGGGCGGGGGGGGGCAGTTTTTGTGGCAATAAGTTATAGAAGAGGTGGCTGGTTGTGTTTAGAGGCAAAATATCTCCCAGGGAGTCATGTAAGTACACATTGGCAAGGGAGCCAGAGCAACGTGGACAGACAGAGAAATCTAATCTTTGACTTCCACATCTGTTTCCTCCTTTACAATATAGATTTATTTAAACGTGACGATACTCAAGTTGTCCCGTAGACTCCATTGTTTCCTGATTAATTACTTCCTTTTCCTCCATGACCACTATTACTCTGCTGGTATGGGCAATGTCCATACTAGCATACCACTTAGAATACCCAATACATTGCTTCATTCTAACTATATAGTATGCTAGTGTGGACATTGCAACAACAATTGGTCATTGTGAAAGTTCTGTTCATGTGTATGATGATGCATTAGGATGTCATAGAGCGAACCAGGGGTATCTTTAATCTCATACAGTAGTTACACACCCCAACATGATGGGAGGGTGGTGAGGGCTGGATAGATGGATTAATACCAACATCCAGGGCTAAGTGCTTGATGTTCCCTGGTGTCTGTGGTCTTTTAAAACATTGTGGTAATCTCTTCTCTGCCACATTAATTGAACTTTTAGGAGAGTAATTAAATGTACATCCCCAATGATCTTAATCCAAATGACACCGATTCCCTAAATAGTTGGATCTGGTCAACAGTAGTGCACTTTATAGGGAATAGGGTGCCATTTGGGACACAGACTGTGTGTGTTTACGCAGCACTGCTGCTGTCCTCTCTCTTTATTGGGAGGTCCAGTAAGCACTGCTGCTGTCCTCTCTCTTTATTGGGAGGTTCAGTAAGCACTGCTGCTGTCCTCTCTCTTTATTGGGAGGTTCAGTAAGCACTGCTGCTGTCCTCTCTCTTTATTGGGAGGTTCAGTAAGCACTGCTGCTGTCCTCTCTCTTTATTGGGAGGTCCAGTAAGCACTGCTGCTGTCCTCTCTCTTTATTGGGAGGTCCAGTAAGCACTGCTGCTGTCCTCTCTCTTTATTGGGAGGTCCAGTAAGCACTGCTGCTGTCCTCTCTCTTTATTGGGAGGTTCAGTAAGCACTGCTGCTGTTCAATTCATTAGTGTCAATAAGTACCGCATATTAGAGACCATGAGAGCCCAGCCCAGATCTCCACTCTCCTATAGTATATTAATGTGTTTGATTGTGGGGCTCTCTGTGGATTTGATGTTAGTTTAGTAATTGAATCTACATTGTTTGTTTTGATATGGGCAAAGTGATATCAGCACCGTTTGTTTTGATATGATTTTAAAGGATTTAAGCCTGCTGTATTAAAATAGCATGATGGCATTTAGCTGTCTGTCTGGTTTGCTAAATCACCCATCTTGTTCTTTGTGTCGTTTAGATTTTGAATATCTCATGCTCTTTTAGATTATCACTAGACTTCAGATTTTGCTCTCGTTCTCTCCGTCTCTGTCTCTCTCTCCATCCATGCAGCTTTTCTATCCTGTCACCACCCTGGAAAGAGCAGAGCTCTCCTTCCTCATGCAGTGTCACAGTGAGTTAACATCAGAGATGAAGATAACAGGATTGATATACTGCCGATAACATGAGAGCGATAGGATATAGGGGACGCTTCAGTCTTCTGTGTCATATAGATGATGATAATCTCACTGAGAACCACAAGGCCAGAGTGATTCATAAAATCACTACACATCTGCCTGTCCTCAGGTTTGGGTAGATGCATGCATCTTTATGTTTCACCATAGAAAATGCTTTTAGCAGAACTGGGTCTGTATATATGCTGTGGCTAGCCGTGTCAGATTAAATAGCAATACAATTTCATCCATATTTCCTCTTTTACGAGCAGCACCTCAGGCTATGGAGTGGTCTGGTAGATGAATTTGGTGCTGGGTTGTGCTGTTCTCTCTCTCAATGGGCTCCTCACAGTCATGTGCTATATTACAGCAAGAACACGGGAGCAATGAGGATGACTCACAGGTCGATATAAAAGCAATGTTGATTTTGTTGTGCATGTAATTCTACTCCCCTTCAATAAAATGGAAAATAATTGTTTTAATTGTGTATATATCTATATACCATTCATGTTGGCTCCCTCGTGGAGATTACTAATCTCTGCATGGTCATTGAGACTTTAACTCCACTCTTTTCACTACACTATATTCTTTCTATCACAGTTTATTTTTATCAGGAATGTGTCCTTATTTATTTTACCAGGTTAATTGTTGTCTGAGTGTGTCTGTAATCCACATCATGTCTGTACTTTAAAAGGAACAGTCTCTAGTTGTTTGGCTGATGGACAAATCCCAAATCTTGAAACGGACTATATTTTTTAATCAATCATGAAACGATAACTATATACTGTCGCTCATACAGTGAGATATGATGCAGTGTAATTCCTCCTTGTCAAATGTCTTGGGGCTGAATACAGTCATCAGATTTGGCAGCATACACAGAAACCATAGTTCAATTTTAAGGTAAAGGTTTACATAACCCCTTTAACACTGACTGTTCCCCTCCCCAATTTATCACTTCTGTTTCCACTTTCTCATGCTATAGATGGGTTGTGTATGGTCTCATGCTATAGATGGGTTGTGTATGGTCTCATGCTATAGATGGGTTGTGTATGGTCTCATGCTATAGATGGGTTGTGTATGGTCTCATGCTATAGATGGATTGTGTATGGTCTCATGCTATAGATGGATTGTGTATGGTCTCATGCTATAGATGGGTTGTGTATGGTCTCATGCTATAGATGGGTTGTGTATGGTCTCATGCTATAGATGGATTGTGTATGGTCTCATGCTATAGATGGATTGTGTATGGTCTCATGCTATAGATGGGTTGTGTATGGTCTCATGCTATAGATGGGTTGTGTATGGTCTCATGCTATAGATGGGTTGTGTATGGTCTCATGCTATAGATGGGTTGTGTATGGTCTCATGCTATAGATGGGTTGTGTATGGTCTCATCCATACTTTGTTATTGAGGGATTCAATAGAAACATAAGGATGATTATGCTAGCTTGAGTCTGATTTACATGAGGTAGGCCTGTAAATCAATGTAATTTCTAATGTATTTATTTTATACTATCTAGAGTTCATGATTGCGTTTTGTTTGTTTGCGTCTGTAGTGAAACTGACAAACACAAAAAATCAGTTGAAGATGAGTTTTTCCACTGAAGATGAAGGTAGAGAATTGGCATCAATACAACAAAACACCAAAGACTTATTTCAAACAATAGACAGTGTGATGCCTCCCTCTCACTCTCTCTCTGATGGGGGTTTACACACTCCAAGATGGATACGTCTCCTATATTTTTTGCTGCAGGCTATGTGACAGTAATTAGATCAAATGTATATTTCAGACCAGGAGTTTTGATATAATATAAAGGCAAGCTCCCAAATGACTCTGTTAACATGGATATCAACCCATAATATGTAGTTATCTACTTCAACCTCCCCATCCTCTCACAGGGAGGGCAATATCCCAGTCGTTATCTGCCATGGGCTATGGCATGGTACTACCATAAATCAGATCCCTCTCCTCCATAACCATGGCATGGTACTACCATGAATCAGATCCCTCTCCTCCATAACCATGGCATGGTACTACCATGAATCAGATCCCTCTCCTCCATAACCATGGCATGGTACTACCATAAATCAGATCCCTCTCCTCCATAACCATGGCATGGTACTACCATGAATCAGATCCCTCTCCTCCATAACCATGGCATGGTACTACCATAAATCAGATCCCTCTCCTCCATAACCATGGCATGGTACTACCATGAATCAGATCCCTCTCCTCCATAACCATGGCATGGTACTACCATGAATCAGATCCCTCTCCTCCATAACCATGGCATGTCCAACTTTTGCTTCCCCACAGATAAATGTCTTGGACTAGCCACTTCGTCATACCCCACCACTAGACCCAACCAACCACAGCCTGTCTGCAGTGAGTCAGAGAGGGTTGACATAAAAGACAGACAAGCATGCCTTACATCTTCACCCAACGTTGGTATTGACGAGTGAATGAGGCCAGTGAATAAAAGGCTGGGTCATCTAATCTGATTCCATCCTAGCCTCCTGTCACTGACTGACAACTAGGTTAAGATAATGCTGACGGATCAGCTTCCCTGGTCGTGTCTGGCATCCTGAACAGAGTAGGTTCCTCCTGCCTGGCAAAACACAGCCTCATGCCTGCCCTCCATTACATTAACCACGGCCGTGCACAGGTTGTTATTGAAATGAGTGCTATGTGTAATTCTAACAAGATGTGGCAGCTAGGCATTTGAAATGGACTGGGTGTGTGTATGGCTGTGTGTAAGTTATGTATACAGTAATTCCATCTGCGCCTGACCAAGTGCTTTTAACAAAGACCGGGATCTATGTTTTCTTGTTTTTGGCATTGGTTTGAAAGCAGCAGAGGTTTAACCTGAATCATGTTTATATGTTTTGATCTGAGCCTTATTGGACTTTAAAATGATTTGATGGCTCAAACTGTTTTGCTGCTGTCCTATTTCTCCCCAACTCAGAGAGAAGACACAACCTTACGTTGTGCTTGGGTTTTTGTGTTCCGTTTTGCATTCTGCCTTGAATGTGACAAACACAATGCCTCAAACAGTAGGGGGGAAATTTCTTTATTTTGCCATAATCTTTTATCTGTGTCAAAGCTAGCGAGAGCGCTTTTCTGCCTTCAAAGTTTGAAACGCATTGCTACTTTTCTTTTTATGTCTCTCTATTTGCCCTCAAGCTTTTTCTGAGCTCAGTCAAAAATAACGTGTGCCCAGTGATGCCATGGCTTGGCTAAACGAAGCCATCTGTATGTAGTCAGAGCAGCTCAAAGCAGCAGTGTGGCTGAAAAAGTGCGGGGAAGAGGAGTGAGGCGCTTGGGACAGGAAGTACAGGGTTTCTGCTCTCCACCTAGTGGTGGAAAATACTCTTCCTGAGAACATGTGGGATTGATTTCGACCTCCAACCGCTCTCTCCCTGGGCGTCTCCTCCCTGTTTCCCCCTCTATTCACTGTTTTGGCAGGTTCATTACCGACCAGGAATAAGTTGAAATAGAGCTCTGCCTCTGACACCTCGTGCTGAAAGAGCCATTTATACAGAGATCGAAAGAAGGCCTGGAGTCCAGCTGTGTCTGTCTCCCAGTTAGAAAAGGAGACGTGTGTAGGTAGAGGAGTGTAGCCTACGTCTCAAGTACTCCAGAGAGTCATAGAAACAGACACGGGGGAGAAAGAGATGGATAGGCCGATCGAGTGTGGGGTTTTCATATCTTTGGCCATTTCGGTTGAAGTCCATCTTTAGAAGACCCCAGAGATGGGCACATCAGAAAGAGTTGTGGTACTCAGTCATCTGTAACAAGCAGAGCGACATAAATGTGAGTGGTCATGAAGGGCTAGCCTCGCCACTCTAGGTTCTCTGTTTGGCTTTGGCCTCAGCCTTTGTAGTAGTTCTGAGGAGCTCTTATAGCTACTGTCACATAGCTTTAGTCAGACAGACCTTTGGATAGTTCACAAATGGAAAGACAACAAATATACAGTGTAAATTCTGTATTAAAATGCATGAGAAATGATCTGCCTAATGTTACCTGCACTGAGATTGAGATGTTGTCTGTCCACTCCACACATGCTCACAGAATAGAGATATTAATGCTGTTGATGATTGTTTTAATGGACTATGTTGAGCATCCCAAAAGCCATATGCGCCCTGGTCAAAAGTAGTGCAGCACATAGGGAATAGGGTGCCATTTGGGATGCTACCTACCCTGGCTGCTATATACAGCCTACCCTGGAGGCTATATACAGCCTACCCTGGAGTCTATATACAGCCTACCCTGGCTGCTATATACAGTCTACCCTGGCTGCTATATACAGTCTACCCTGGCTGCTATATACAGTCTACCCTGGCTGCTATATACAGTCTACCCTGGCTGCTATATACAGTCTACCCTGGCTGCTATATACAGCCTACCCTGGCTGCTATATACAGCCTACCCTGGCTGCTATATACAGCCTACCCTGGCTGCTATATACAGCCTACCCTGGCTGCTATATACAGCCTACCCTGGCTGCTATATACAGCCTACCCTGGCTGCTATATACAGCCTACCCTGGCTGCTATATGCAGCCTACCCTGGCTGCTATATGCAGCCTACCCTGGCTGCTATATGCAGCCTACCCTGGAGGCTATATGCAGCCTACCCTGGAGGCTATATGCAGCCTACCCTGGAGGCTATATGCAGCCTACCCTGGAGGCTATATGCAGCCTACCCTGGAGGCTATATGCAGCCTACCCTGGAGGCTATATGCAGCCTACCCTGGCGGCTATATGCAGCCTACCCTGGCGGCTATATGCAGCCTACCCTGGCGGCTATATGCAGCCTACCCTGGCGGCTATATGCAGCCTACCCTGGCGGCTATATGCAGCCTACCCTGGCGCTATATGCAGCCTACCCTGGCGGCTATATGCAGCCTACCCTGGCGGCTATATGCAGCCTACCCTGGCTGCTATATACAGCCTACCCTGGAGGCTATATACAGCCTACCCTGGCTGCTATACTCTGCAGTGGGTGAGTGGTGAAACGGCACTGTGTATTTGTCTGTTTTCTACTTTACTTAGTTTGAATAGACTGAGTGCAATGAGAGAACCCCATGCACATGGACTGATTTGACTGTGGAGACCTGAGTTGAAGAAGCACTCATTAATCTTACCTGAAAATACCTTGTGGTTAAGGATTTGTTATCTAGCCCTATTATAACAGCCATATTTTTGTCAGTGAATTAATTCAGTAATGGTTTACTGTAATCTGGATTTGCAGTAGTTGATTTTAATGCAGAGTCTTTGGTGACCAGACAATACCTATTATACTGCTGTACGCTGTAATGTGTGACCAAATTGATTCTCCTCTGTTTAAGATGAAAACAGCTTGTGAGCTGCATGTTGAGTGGTACCGCAGCCCGCCAAGCAGAACTGTAATCTGTATCTCACTTGGCACCAATTCTAATGGTTTTTAGAACCTGAATGATACTATATTAGCCCCAATTAAAGCATAACATTTGTATTTAAACTCCAGTGTCAGTCATGATTAGTAGGAATACTAAAGTTGTATTTTTCTTAAAAGAGGAAGTTTTGTTAGAGGTTTTGTTGGCTAGCCCATTTGACAGAAACATTAGTCAAAAATGTATAGGGATTAAAATACCCTCATGGTAAAATATCCAGACAACTCTTAGCCATGGATTTCCTCTGGGAGAAATGTTGTCCTTGGCTGTTGGATGTGTGAAGTGGTGCAGAATACTTTAGAATCTGAATAATTGTTATCAGAGCACAACCTGAGGCCGGGGAGTCATTGTTCCGTTACTGTGACTCTTCTCAACAGCAGTATGAAATGATTGTTCATACTCCATCTCATCTACCAATATTCACTCACTGACGACATGGCTACTTGGCTAGATACAATCCTATCCACGTTACCAGCATGTTTACACCACTAACCAGGTGGGTAAAGTACATGTCGGATAAAACATTTCATGACAGGCCTGATGGAAAAGGATCATTTCTCTAATCTTTCCAAATGTCAACAAAACGAAATACGCTAGACAAGGTGGGATCTTTTTGTGTCGATGAAAATGTATTATGCAAGAAATGGCGGTGGAAACGTTTTAATGCGCACATATTGATATAAAACCCTCATATTGAAGTAAATTGCAGTCACCCTATGATATGTTGTGTGGTCCACCCACTACAGCTTGGGAAAGTATACATTTTATTAGGCTACAGATTTAATAAGTTATGAACTTCACAGGGTGGTGCAAGGTGATGAGCTTGATGCTCCTTTCCAATAAATATCGAGGGTCTTATTCTGGTGACATGATTATCGATGCTTGGCTGTCATTTATTTATTCACATTTTTTTCTCTCTTTTGTCAATAATAATTTCATCATGTTGGCTATACCAGCACTGTATATGCGAGCTGTTGGCTAGAGCACACGGCCAATACCTGAGTGGGCACATTCACGATATAACGCAAATTATTTTGGTGAGAAAACATTAGTAGAATGAAAATGAGATGGAAACCCATTTAATTTGTATGTTTTATTCGGTACATGGGAATTTAACCCCAAAATGTACTTTAATGTGCATTACGTCTGTTGGGAAAATGTGCATATTGTTTTTATGCAGATTTTAGAATATTCGCATTCAAATCTGTCACCAGTTGGATAGCAACCTAGCTACTGACCACTAAAATAACTATTTACTAATGAATGTGTTATGGCTCGGCTCATTCCAGCCATTAATTGTTATCTAATTGATGCAGGGGCTCTCAGTGTGTGTTTGGAAGTCTGCAGATATCTTCCCTGCATTGGGATGACAGGAGGATTTTATGGGCAGAAGGGTATAGGAGTATCAGTTCTTTCTTATTTCATCTGGACCAAGGATGTTTTCTGTTTGTCCTGCTGCTTCTCTCTCTTGGTGACCTCACTGTAATAGCCAGTCTGGCTAGGGGATGGGGATGGGTTGGGCTGGAACTTGTTTGCCAGTGTTGCAAGTGGCAGAGTCTGCCTCCCCTTCCTATTTCAACAGATCTGTGAGGTGGTGTCTGTCATCTGTCAGTCTGTATCCTGACACACCAGCTGCACCGCTGTAGGCTTTCATACTGAGGACTAAACATCAGCGGGATGGGAGCTAAATCAGCCACTGAGTGCTTGTATCTCTGTCTTGATCAACATGGTTGGTGGAGACTCAGACGACACTGACATGAGCCACAGACAGTATTATTTGTCCCTGTCTGTGGCTTGCAATCCTTGTGTGTTCTCAGAGGTAATTTCTAAAGTCTTGATTAAACCCTGTGTCCATTAGTGAGTCTGCCAAAGCCAGCTGATCCCGTAGAATGGTTTTAACAGAACAGTTTTAGTGTGGATTTTTTTTTTAGCACAGAATAGTTTTAGTGTAGAGTTTTTTTTGTTGTTGCATAGAATTGTTTCTATCGACCATCACCATCCCATCGTCCACACCCCCACTAACCCGTCCACACCCCCACTAACCCTTCACACTACACAGCAGACTGGAAAACCCCTCACCAGGCTAGTTCAGACTGACCCCTGGTCTCAGAGTAAGTAGCCCATAACGGAAAACAGGGAGGTTATGCCAGTATAAATCACAAGCTACTTTATTCACTGGGGCTGGGACTGAGGGTGCCATGGAGACGACTCCTGTTCTCTTAATATCCCCTGCAACCATACATCTCATAGAGGTATACAGGAGATATGAAGGAATGAGTTTAGATGAAGATCAAGATACCTTAGGATTGCCTGCACACACTGTGTGGAGTATGGTATTCATGTTTTTCATTGAGTGCAGCTGCAGTGTTATGCTGTGTTAGGCCACTGCCATGGCTGTGAGGGTGCATTGAGAGAAGAGCTTACACATGGACTAAGTAGACATAAGTGGATGGCCAATATTTGTTCAGTGTCTCTCTCACCCCCTTTCGTTCACTATATTTCTCTCTCTATCTTCTGATCGTTTTCTCTCTCACACATGTACAGCGTAATTACTATGTAGTTACAGTGTAATACTTATACGTGTGGTTAGTGCAACAATACATGCATTTTATACCACTTAATAGAAAGTGAGACCACATAACATGCTACATCCTCAAAAAGTTTTACAACTGCACCATCGAGAGCATCCTGACCGGTTGCATCATCATCATCACTTGGCCCCAGTGATGTACGGCTCAGTACAGTTATCAAGCTTCCTGCCATCCTTAACCTCTATAACATGCGGTGTCAGAGGAAGGCTCTAAAAATGGTCAAAGACTCCATCCACCCAAGTCATAGACTGTTCTCTCTGCTAACGCAAGGCAAGTGGTACGTGAGCGCTAATTCGAGGTCCAAAAGGCTCCTTAACACCTTCTACCCCCAAGCCATAAGACTGCTGAACAATTAATCAAATGGTTACCCAGACTATTTGCATTTTCTTTTTCACTGCTGCTACTCGCTGTTTTGTTATCTATGCATAGTCACGTTACCCTTACCTACATGTATATATTACCTCGACTAACCTGTATCCCTGCACATTGACTCAGTACCGGTACGCCCTGTTGTCTATAGCCTGGTTATTGTTATTTTATTGTTACTTTTTTCAACTTTTGTTTATTTAATAAACATTTCAGGGTAAGTAATTCGGTACATGTGACAAATAACATTTGATTTGGATTGATATCAAGTAGTTTATTCTAGTGAACATTATGGAAGCTTAGCCCTGGTCTTTCTGCCCAACCCCTTCACCTCCTACAGTAGCTGTGCTTTGTGTGTTTAGATGTTGGTTAGTGACATCTCGCAGTCCTCACAGCTAGCAGAGCCCTGGTCAGAAGTAGTACACTAAATAGGGAATAGGCTTCCATTTGGGACACAACACTACCATCATTGTTCTCCCTGCTGGAGCACTTCAGACAGGCGTTGTACTACTCTCTCTCCTCTCAAATGGATTCTCCATCCAAAATAGTTTTCAGTCAGAAGTGTTGTACATGGCGTTAGTGGCAAGCAACATGCAATTTTTCCCTCTGGTTTTCCCTGATGCTCTGCTGTAAAAGATGGAGGTGAGCTGTGCTCTTCGACATGCTTGTTTTAGGGAGGGGAAATCATTCTGTGTTTCTTCTTTTGTTCCTTTGTTACATTATGTTAAAACATCTCCTGCATTTTAAGTCTTGTATTCCGTTTCGTGACAGGGCAATTCTTCTAGGAGACGGGATTCATCTGGTAAGTGTTTATCAGTTTAAAGCCTCTCAGATTCCTCTGGGTTTATCCTCCCCTTGACAATCTCTCTCTTCCTCCTCTGTAATGATATCATTTAGGGTTGTGCTGTTTATCTCCGACTAGGCCTGTCTGCTGTCCCCCATCGCTAAGCATATTATTTCATCGCTGTTAACTAATCCTAGGGTATCCCAAATTGAGAATGCACAGGTGAGAATATGTGCAGAATGCTTAAAAATGAGGCCTAGGTTACTTCCTATTAGTCTTTCATCATGCTTTGTATTCAGGGCAGAGTTGCCTAGCTAGCTAATGTGTTTGATGGTTCGATTGGAACTTTACTTTGTCTTTTCAGATGGCTTGGCGGTATTTAAAGTTGCTAGGTGTATAGCTCAGGCCAGGAGTTGCTGCTACAGCATTGCAGCTGCCTCCTATGAGAACAAAACACTTCCTCAAGCAACCCTGACTCCATGCAACCCTGATCCTGGTGGGAAATGGCACCATATTCCCTATATAGTGCATTACATTTGACAAGGGCCCATAGGGGTCTGGTCAAAAGTAGTGCACTAATATAGAGAATAGGGTGCCATTTCAGACATAATCCCTGGCTTTGCTGATTTATGTACTAGCTTCATGCTAGCTACACAAACCAGCTGAGGAATTAGCTTAAACTTAACTTGGGCTGAAGTGATTGACTGAGGCAATGATGTAGTATGTTGGAGAGACCTCAGTCAGCAGGGTAAGGATCCAGGTGCTGACAATATATATTAACCAATCAGGGACTAGTCTAATTCTTTCCTGGAACCCACCAGGTTGAGTTTGCTTTAAATCCTTTAATGTATAATGGACACTCCCACTGGAGGGGTATACACAGGAATTAATGCTGAGGAACCAGAACCCACACCTGGTGTTCCAAAGCACTGTCTCAAATGTAAACAGAAAAAAAATGGTTGGGGCGGATTGGAAGCATTTATTGGCAATGGGGCATCAAATAAAATGTTATTCGTCACATGCTTCGTTAACAACAGGTGTAGACTAACAGTGAAATGCTGACTTACAAGCCCTTCCCAACAACGCAGAGACAAAGAAAATAGATAAATAATAGAAAAGTAATGATAAAAGTAATAGATATACAATGAGTAATGGTAACTTCGCTATAAACACGAGGCACCAGTACAAAGTCGATGTGCAGAGATACGAGGTAATTGAGGTAGATATGTACATATAACTAGGAATAAAGTGACTAGGCAACAGGATTGATAATAAACAGTAGCAGCAGCGTATGTGATGAGTCAAAAAAAGTTAGTTAAAAAAGGGTCAATGCAGATAATCCGGGTAGCTATTTGGTTAACTATTTAACTACAGTGGGGGGGGGGAAAGTATTTGATCCCCTGCTGATTTTGTACGTTTGCCCACTGACAAAGAAATTATCAGTCTATAATTTTAATGGTAGGTTTATTTGAACAGTGAGAGACAGAATAACAACAAAAATATAGAGAAAAACGCATGTCAAAAATGTTATAAATTGATTTGCATTTTAATGGGGGAAATAAGTATTTGACCCCCTCTCAATCAGAAAGATTTCTGGCTCCCAGGTGTCTTTTATACAGGTAACGAGCTGAGATTAGGAGCACACTCTTAAAGGGAGTGCCTAAGTTGCAATGAGCATGAGAACGGTGAGGAATCAGCCCAGAACTACACAGGAGGATCTTGTCAATGATCTCAAGGCAGCTGGGACCATAGTCACCAAGAAAACAATTGGTAACACACTACGCCGGTGAAGGACTGAAATCCTGCAGCGCCCGCAAGGTCCCCCTGCTCAAGAAAGCACATATACATGCCCGTCTGAAGTTTGCCAATGAACATCTGAATGATTCAGAGGACAGCTGGGTGAAAGTGTTGTGGTCAGATGAGACCAAAATGGAGCTCTTTGGCATCAACTCAACTCGCCGTGTTTGGAGGAGGAGAAATGCTGCCTATGACCCCAAGAACACCATCTCCACCGTCAAACATGGAGGTGGAAACATTATGCTTTGGGGGTGTTTTTCTGCTAAGGGGACAGGACAACTTCACCGCATCATTTGACGGGGCCATGTACCGTCAAATCTTGGGTGAGAACCTCCTTCCCTCAGCCAGGGCATTGAAAATGGGTCGTGGATGAGTATTCCAGCATGACAATGACCCAAAACACACAGCCAAGGCAACAAAGGAGTGGCTCAAGAAGAAGCACATTAAGGTCCTGGAGTGGCCTAGCCAGTCTCCAGACCTTAATCCCATAGAAAATCTTGTTGAGGGAGCTGAAGGTTCGAGTTGCCAAACGTCAGCCTCGAAACCTTAATGACTTGGAGAAGATCTGCAAAGAGGTGTGGGACAAAATCCCTCCTGAGATGTGTGCAAACTTGGTGGCCAACTACAAGAAACGTCTGAACTCTGATTGCCAACAAGGGTTTTGCCACCAAGTACTAAGTCATGTTTTGCAGAGGGGTCAAATACTTATTTCCCTCATTTAAAATGCAAATCAATTTATAACATTTTTGACATGCGTTTTTCTGGATTTTTTGTTGTTGTTATTCTGTCTCTCACTGTTCATATAAACCTACCATTAAAATTATAGACTGATAATTTCTTTGTAAGTGGGCAAACGTACAAAATCAGCAGGGGATCAAATACTTTTTTCCCCCCACTGTAACTATTTAGCAGTCATGGCTTGGGGGTAGAAGCTATTCAGGGTCCTGTTGGCTTGTGTTGTTGTGTCGAGCGGGCAGGTGGGACTGAGTCTAAGAAGAGGTCCTGGTAGGGGGGACAGGGACACCGGGGAATGGGAGGACCGCTGGCCGCAGGGGGCCGCTGGCATGACAGGACCCCCAGCTTAGGTGTGGTGGCAGATGGGAACAGCAGATGAGGCAAGGCCCCCTGACCTGGCTCTGTGGATTAGAACTATTTTTCAACCTCCGGTCTGTGGACCAACACCGGTCCCAGGGATATTTCTGACCGGTCCTTCCACTGGTTAGATGGCACCTATTTAGTCAGTTCCCTGTGCTAGTTTTATGCAAGTGGTCTTCCGATAAGGAAGGACTATAGCTTGCCAGTGCTTGAGACAGGAGCGACTTGGCCCAATGCCACATCCACCGAGGGAACCCCAGGTCCTGCCCTCACATCGACCTCCTACTTAACTCCGCTTTAGCTCACCGTGGCACAGGTCTCTAGGTGGTGTGCTGTTGTGAGTGGTGGCAAAAAGACTACAACAGTGACATAGAGAAATAAAATGGCAGTACTCACTCATAGGTATCGCTTTATAATATTGAACATGTAGGCTAATAAATCATAAATGATAGTGGCATTTCAGATGACGGAGGTATGATAAGCGTCTCCAGCGTTTGTTTTTTCATCTCTAATGAGATTGAAACGCTTTAATCAGACAATTAGGCAGAAGTGGGAGTAAAACCAGCCATGGCTGTGGGGAAAGTACAATCCTTCCTCTGTGACATTTTCTACATAATTAAACTGGTGTGTGTTGTCATTAGGGCTTTAATGGCTGTTGCTTTGCACAGCGTGGTGAGAACACAGTGTGAGTTAGCCTGCAGGTTAGACAGAGCAGTCACACACCAGTAGTGTTATGAATCCACTCAGCCTCCCAGACAGATCAATGTTAAAATGGAGGACCTTTCTTCCCTGCTTTATGCTGTTTGCAGTCATGAGGCACTAGCTAGCCTGCCTGAGAGGAATGTTGAGGAGGGAGATCACTTTTGCTGATGATATTCTTCATGCCCCTGTCTGTCTGGCGGGGGGGATGATGCCTTGTAGTGCGCAGAATGAAGCTCAGTCAGAATGAATGAGGATATTGATCGGCCGCCTCATGGATTATACTCGAGGCGTGCACTAATTACATTTCGATATACAGTTGGGGATTTAACATGATCTGCTCCTTGATACTCATTGGCTCAGAGTCTGATATCTTTTATAATAATGTTCTTGTTCATTTTCTAAGGAAGGCAGTAGGCTGAGAAATTCAATTTGAGTCAGTTTGTTATAACAACATGGTTCAAGTAGTTCTGTGAACGTAGTCAACAGTTCTTCTTCCTGTTATAGTATGGTGCTCTGGTGTTCTAAATATATTCATAACCTGTTGGCTATTTTTTGTCCATTTCTATGGAAAAGCTCCTTCAGAATGACAGTCAATCTGCCTTAGGTGGTTTAGAAGGAGGGAGGGATAGAGTGAGTGAGGGAGGGAGGGACAAAGGGGGCATGTCGTTGGGCCTAGAGAGGTGCAGGGCACACTTCCCCTTGGCCCCGAGGAGCCACTTCACCCCTCCATACCAGAGCCTCAGGCCTGTGTGTCTTCATGCTGATCAGGGATTCCCACATGAGCTCATCTTATTGATTTTATATGTGAGAGTGGTATTTGACTCCTCTCCTGATCCAACAACAGCTAACTTCCCTGCCTCCACACACACATCCTCCCTTATGCCATGTCAGAATGTTTAGTCCGGAGTAGAGACTAAAGCAGTGGTAAATTAGGCATGTCTGATGATGTTATTAGAGAACACAACCCAGCACACATGTAAACCTCTTCACCCCCACACGTGGAACAAAGGCCCTGTCTTTATCTGCCCTATATTAAGACCTCTGATCCAGCAGATAAGTATGTTTGGTAGTTAGTCAATAGTCCCCAGTCTTCTGTGGGAACCAGACCTGGGTTCAAATACTATTTGACATATTTCAAATGCTTTTAGCATTTGCTTTAGTGCCAGAGCTGTATTTGTATGTATTAGGGATCCCCATTAGCTGCTGCATGGGGTCCAGCAACATTTAAGGCAGTTATATACAATTTTAAAATATTACATTTCATATAATATCTATAATATAAAATCCATGTGTACGTGTGTGTCTCTTCATAGTCCCCGCTTTTCCATAAGGTGTATTTTTATCTGATTCTACTGCTTGCATCAGTTACCTGATGTGGAATAGAGCCATGGCTACATGGAAGTCTGTTGTACTGTGCGCCTCCCATAGTCTGTTCTTGACTTGGGGATTGTGAAGAGCCCTCTGGTGGCATGTCTTGTGGGGTATACATGGGTGTCCGAGCTGTGTGCTAGTAGTTTAAACGGACACCTCGGCACATTCAGCATGTCACCACTTCTTACAAAAACAAGTAGTGTTAAAATCAATCTCAGCTATTAGAGATATACAGTGATGTGAAAAAGTATTTGTCCCCTTCCTGATTTCTTATTTTTTTGCATATGTCACACTTAAATGTTTCAGATCATCACACAAATGTAAATATTACACAAAGATAACCCAAGTAAACACAAAATGCAGTTTTTAAGTGAATAAAGCTTTATTCCCTTTATTAAGGGAATAAAGCTATCGAACCTTCATGGCCCTATGTGAAAAAGTAATTGCCCCCTAAACCTAATAACTGGTTGTGCCACCCTCAGCTGCAATAACTGGAAATTAGTCTTTCACATCGCTGTGGAGGAATTTTGGCCCACTCTTCTTTGCAGAATTGTTTTAATTCAGCCACATTGGAGGGTTTTCGAGCATGAACCGCCTTTTTAAGGTCACGCCACAGCATCTCAATCAGATTCAAGTCCGGACTTTGACTAGGCCACTCCAAAACCTTCATTCTGTTTTTTTTAAGCCATTCAGAGGTGGACTTGCTGGTGTGTTTTGGATCATTGTCCTGCTGCAGAACCCAAGTGCGCTTCGACTTGAGGTCACGAACTGATGGCCGGACGTTCTTCTTCAAGATTTTTTTGGTAGAGAGCAGAATTCATGCTTCCATCAATCACAGCAAGTCGTCCAGGTCCTGAAGCAGCAAATCAGCCCCAGACCATCACACTACCACCACCATATTTGACTGTTGGTATGATGCTCTTTTTCTGAAATGCTGTGTTACTTTTATGCCAGATGTAACGGGATGCACACCTTCCAAAAAGTTCAACTTTTGTCTCGTCGGTTCACAGAATATTTTCCCAAAAGTCTTGGGGATCATCAAAATGTTTTTTTGCCAAAAGTGAGACAAGTCTTTCTTTATGTTCTTTTTGGTCAGCAGTGGTTTTTGCCTTGGAACTCTGCCATGGATGCCATATTTGCCCCGTCTCTTTCTTATGGTTGAGTCATGAACACTGACCTTAAGTGAGGCCTGCAGTTTTTTAGATGTTGTTGTGGGTTCTTTTGTGACCTCTTGGATGAGTCGTCAGTGCACTCTTGGGGTAATTTTGGTAGGCCGGCCACTCCTGGGAAGGTTCACCACTGTTCCAAATGTTCTCCATTTGTGGATAATGGCTCTCACCGTGGTTTGCTGGAGTCCCAGAGCTTTAGAAATGGCTTTGTAACCCTTTCCAGACTGATAGATGTCAATTCCTTTGTTTCTCATCTGTTCCTGAATTTCTTTGGATCGCGGCATGATGTCTTGCTTTTTGAGATCTTTTGGCCTTCTTCACTTTGTCAGACAGGTTCTATTTAATTGATTTCTTGATTCAACAGGTCTGGCAGTAATCAGGCCTGGGTGTGGCTAGTGAAATTGAACTCAGCTTTCCAAAAAATGTGATTAACCACAGTAAATTCATGATTTAACAAGGGGGGCAATTACTTTGTCACATAGGGCCATGAAGATTCGTATAGCTTTTTTCCCTTAATAAATACAATTATCACTTAAAAACTGCATTTTGTGTTTACTTGGGTTATCTTTGTTTAATATTAAAAATGTTTTGATCTGAAACATTTAAGTGTGACAAATGTGCCAAAAAAATAAGAAACCAGGAAGGGGGCAAATACTTTTTCCCAGCACTGCACATGCATATTATTAATGTTAGCTCTCTGTGTAGATTTAAGAGCCAGCCGTGCTGCCCTGTTCTGAGCCAATTGTAATTTTCAGAGGTCCCTCTTTGTGGAACCTGACCACACGACTGAACAGTAGACCAGGTGCGACAAAACTAGAGCCTGTGGAACCTGCCTTGTTGATAGTGTTGTTAAAAAGGCAGAGTAGCGCTTTATTATGGACAGACTTCTCCCCATCTTAGCTACTGTTGTATCAACATGTTTTGACCATGATAGTTTACAATCCAAGGTAACTCCAAGCAGTTTAGTCCCTTCAACTTGCTCAATTTCCACATTATTTATTACAAGATTTAGTGTAGGTTTAGGGTTTAGTGAATGATTCTTCCCAAATACAATGTTTTTAGTTTTTGAAATATTTAGGACTAACTTATCCCTTGCGACCCATTCTGAAATTAACTGCAGCTCTTTAAGTGTTGCAGTGATTTCACTCGCTGTAGTAGCTGACGTGTATAGTGTTGAGTCATCCGTATACATAGACACACTGGCTTTATTCAAGGCCAGTAGCATGTCATTAGTGAAGATTGAAAAAAGTAAGGTGCCTAGACAGCTGCCCTGGGGAATTCCTGATTCTACCTGGATTATGTTGGAGAGGCTTCCATGAAAGAACACCCTATGTGTTCTGTTAGACATGTAACTCTTTGTCCACAATATAGCAGGTGTAAAGCCATAACATAAGTTTTTCCATCAGCAGACTATGATCAATTAATGTCAAAAGCCGCACTGAAGTCTAACAAAACAGCCCCCACAATCTTTTTATAACCAATTTCTCGCAATCATCAGTCATTTGTGTAAGTGCCGTGCTTGTTGAATGTCCTTCCCTATAAGCATGCTGAAAGTCTGTTGTCAATTTGTTTACAGTAAAATAGCTTTGTATCTGGTCAAACACCATTTTTTTCAAAAAGTTTACTAATGGTTGGTAACAGGCTGATTGGTTGGCTATTTGAGCCAGTAAAGGGGGCTTTACTATTCTTGGGTAGCGTAATTGCTTTTGCTTCCCTCCAGGCCTAAGGGCACACACTTTCTAGTAGGCTTAGATTGATAAAATAACATTTTATTTTATTTGAAATATGGCAAATAGAAGTGTGAAATTGTCATCTATTATCCTCAGTAATTTTCCATTCCAGTTGTTAGACTCCGGTGGCTTGTCATTGTTGATAGACAAGAATATTTTTGTTCACCTCTTCCACACTCACTTTATGGAATTCAAAATGACAGTGCTTGTACTCCATAATTTGATCAGTTGTACTTGGATGTGTAGTGTCAGCGTTTGTTGCTTGCATGTCATGCCTAAGTTTGCTAATCTTGCCAATGAAAAGATCATTCAAGTAATTGGCAATATCAGTGGGTTTTGTGATGAATGAGCCATCTGATTCAATGAATGATGGCGCTGAGTTTGCCTTTCTTGCCCAGAATGTTATATAAGATGCTCCAAAGCTTTTTACTATCATTCTTTATATAATTTTATCTTTGTTTCATAGTATAGTATCTTTTTATTCAGTTTAGTCACAGGAATTCTCAATTTGCAGTATGTTTGCCAATTGGATGTGCAGCCAGACATATTTGCCTTTCCTATTGCCTCATCCCTCTCAACCATACCATTTTTCAGTTCCTCATTTTTACATTAAGACATGGGTGCATGCTTATTAACTGGAATAAGCAATTTCATAAACGTGTCAAGTGCAGCGGCTGGTTGCTCCTCATTACCATTGGCGACTCTAGCTTGTATGGCTCCCTTGTCAACCAAGAGTCAAGACTAAACCAGTTTACCTTGGTGGTGTGCAGACTGTTTTTATATTATTCTTAACAATTTCGCACAAACCATAAAAAAATGCAACAATATGTCTGTGAAACTATATATTCACAGTATTATGAATGAATTGTGGTTTATTTGGTAGCATTTCATAGTGTGACTGATTTTACTAATTGGGTTCTTGGTCACCTCCCTGACCAAGGCCCTTCTCCCCCGATTGCTCAGTTTGGCCGGGCGGCCAGCTCTAGAAAGATTATTGGTAGTTCCAAACTTGGTACCCTTCCCCAGATCTCTGCCTCAGCACAATCCTGTCTCAGAGCGCTATGGACAATTCCTTCAACCTCATGGCTTGGTTTTTGCTCTGACATGCACTGTCAACTGTGGGGCCTTATATAGACAGGTGTGTGCTTTTCCAATCATATCCAATCAATTGAATTTACCAAAAAAAAGTAATCCTCTTTTTGCTTTGTCATTATGGGGTATTGTGTGTCAATTTATGATTAAAAAAACATAAAATATGGAGTAAGTCAAGGGTTCTGAATACTTTCCGACTGCACTGAACATTAACAAGCATTTCACAAGGCCTCTCCCCGAATAAAATAAATCTTGGATGACCGGAAGTCATCTGTTCTTTGACATATTTAAACATGCATTTTTCCATATGTAGACACACCCTATGTGTTTTAATAAAATCAACCATATGCATTGAGCTTGTCTGATGCTTTAAGCTTACGGCGTGATGAAGTAAGACAAAGGCCTCGAGCGCACCAGAGATCTAGATAACCAGAAAAAAATTCTCCTCCTGCTGGCTTTTGCAGATTCTGCCATTACTCTCCTGAAGTTGCTGGAGTCGCCAACCTTTCTCATGTGGAATGGCAATTTATCTTACCATTTCTACCGATCTGCATGCCAGTTATGGTTTTCATATGCACATTTTGGTGAAAGTTTCATTTTATTTATAATAAAGTCTTCATATCTAAAAATCATTGTTATCCGGTTAATCAAAATTCTATCCAAATCTACATGAAAGTGATACAATCCTAAAAAGTAACTTCTATTGCTATGTCAAAATAGCCTACATAAAGCCCAAAAATAAAAACATTGCAGCCTGCAGGTAGAAAATATCCTGCTTTAAAAATGAATAACCTATAAATCACTTTGGCTACACATGGCTTGTCTCCAACAAACTTGAAACATTGTATCAACTATTTACTTAGGTTGATAGGAAGCAGCGCTTGACATGGGCAGGAGCTCACCGGAGCTGAGTACCGGCACCTCAAATCAAATAAAATCACATTTTAGTCCACAATCATCTCCTTTGTCTTGATCACGTTGAGGGAGAGGAGGTTGTTCTTGCACCACACGGTCAGGTCTCTGGCCTCCTCCCTATATATGTCTCATCGTTGTCGGTGATCAGGCCTACCACTGTTGACATCGGCAAACTTAATGATGGTGTTGGAGTCGTGCCTGGCCATGCAGTCATGAGTGAACAGGGAGTACAGGAGGGGACTGAGCACGCACACCTGAGAGGCCCCCGTGTTGAGGATCAGCATGGCGGATGTGTTGTTACCAACCCTTACCACCTGGGGGCGGCCCGTCAGGAAGTCCAGGATCCAGTTGCAGAGGGAGGTGTTTAGTCCCAGGGTCCTTAGCTTAGTGATGAGCTTTGAGGGCACCATGGTGTTGTATGCTAAGCTGTAGTCAATGAATAGCGTTTTCACATAGGTGTTCCTTTTGTCCAGGTGTGAAACGGCAGTGTGGAGTGCAATAGAGAGTGCATCATCTATGGATCTGTTGGGGTGGTATGCAAATTGGAGTGGGTCTACGGTTTCTGGGATAATGGTGTTTTTATGTGAGCCGTGACCAGCCTTTCAAAGCACTTCATGGCTACAGACGTGAGTGCTACGGGTCTGTAGTCATTTATGCAGGTTACCTCAATGTTCTTGGGCACAGGGACTATGGTGGTCTGCTTGAAACATGTTGGTATTACAGACGCAGACAGGGAGAGGTTGAAAATGTCAGTGAAGGCACTAGCCAGTTGGTTAGCGCATGCTCGGAGTACACATCCTGGTGAATGTTTACCTGTTTAAAGGTCTTACTCACATCGTCTGAGGAGAGCGTGAACACACAGTCGTCCGGAAAAACTGATGCTCACCTGCATGTTTCAGTGTTACTTGCCTCTAAGCGAGCATAGAAGTTGTTTAGCTCGTCTGATAGGGTCGTGTCACTGGGCAGCTCTCGGCTGTGCTTCCCTTTGTAGTCTGTAATAGTTTGCAACCACTGCCACATCCGACGAGTGTCGGAGCCGGTGTAGTACGATTCGATCTTAGTCCTGTATTGACGCCTTGCCTGTTTGATGGTTCGTCGGAGGGCGTAGCGGGATTTCTTATAAGCTTCCGGGTTAGAGTCCCGCTCCTTAAAAGCGGCAGCTCTACCCTTTAGCTCAGTGCAAATGTTGCCTTTAATCCATGACTTCTGGTTGGGGTAGGTACGTACAGTTACTTTGAGGACGACATCATCGATGCACTTATTGATGAAGCCAGTGACTGATGTGATGTACCATGCCATCCGAAGAATCCCAGAACATATTCCAGTCGGTGCTAGCAAAACAGTCCTGTAGTTTTGCATCTGCTTCATCTCACCACTTTTTTATAGACCGAGTCACTGGTGCTCCCTGCTTTAGTTTTTGCTTGTAAGCAGGAATTAGAAGGATAGAGTTATAGTCAGATTTGCCAAATGGAGGGCGAGGGAGAGCTTTGTATGCGTCTCTGTGTGTGGAGTAAAGGTGGTCTAGAGATGTTTTTCCCTCTGGTTGCACATTTAACATGCTGATAGAAATTAGGTAAAACTGATTTAAGTTTCCCTGCATTAAAGTCCCCTGTCACTAGGAGTGCCGCCTCTGGATGAACATTTTCCTGTTTGCTTATGGCGGTATACAGCTTATTGTGTGAGGGTTTTAGTGCCAGCGTGGTGTGGTGGTATGTAGACAGCTACGAAAAATACAGATAAACTCTCAAGGTAGATAGTGTGGTCTACAGCTTATCATGGGATACTCTACCTCAGGCGAGCAAAACCTTGAGACTTCCTTAGATATCGTGCACTAGCAGTTTACAAATATGCATAGGCCACCGCCCTGTGTCTTACCAGAGGCTGCTGTTCTATCCTGCCGATAGTGTATAACCCGCTAGCTGTATGTTAGTAATGTCGTCGTTCAGCCACGACTCGGTGAAACAAAAGATAACAGTTTTTAATGTCCCGTTGATAGGATATATGTGCTTTCAGTTCGTCCAATTTATTTTCCAGCATTTGAACGTTAGCTAACAGTACGAATTGTAAAGGCAGATAAGCCACTCGTTACCTGACCCTCACAAGGCACCCCAATCTCTTTCCGCGAAATCTCAATTTCTTTCTCCTGCGATTGACAGGGATGAGGGCCTGTTCGAGTGTTTGGAGTATATCCTTCCCGTCCGACTCATTAAAGAAAAATGATTTGTTCAATTTGAGGTGAGTAATCGCTGTTCTGATGTCCAGAAGCTCTTTTCGGTCAAAAGAGACGATAGCAGCAACATTATGTACAAAATAAGTTACAAACAATGCGAAAAAACTAACAGAATACCACAGTTGGTTAAAAACCAATAAAACGCCAGCCATCCCCTCCAGGGGCCATCTTCCAGCGGCGCCAAATGTTCTACTCCTTGAGCTCCTCAAGCTCAAAAGTATTGTGGAGCTCCTGCACCTAAATATTAACAGTACCAGCAGCCAAAATGAGTACCGGAACCTATTTTAGTCCAAGTCAAGCACTGAAAATAAGTAATCAGGTAGGCCTGCTTCCGCAGTATCAGAGCATTACATTTTCCCCTTTCAAGCTGAGTGGTTATCAAAAGGGAGAGAGCTGTAAAGATTTTTTAAAAATACATTGAGGAACTATTGTAATTCTCAATGGATGTAAAAACAGACTGTTTGCGGTGAAGAAAGCATTACTTTGGGAGCTCAATAGGTTATTAGTGATGGTGCGTTGAGAGAGAGAGAGAGAGAGAGATGTAATAATGAATGAACACTTATTTTAACTTAATATAATACATAAATAAAATCAATTTAGCCTCAAATAAATAATTAAACATGTTCAATTTGGTTTAAATAATGGAGAAGAAAGTAAAAGTGCAATATGTGCCATGTAAGAAAGCTAACGTTTAAGTTCCTTGCTCAGAACATGAGAACATATGAAAGCTGGTGGTTCCTTTTAATACGAGTCTTCAATATTCCCAGGTAAGAAGTTTTAGGTTGTAGTTATTATAGGAATTATAGGACTATTTCTCTCCTATACGATTTGTATTTCATATTCCTTTGACTATTGGATGTTCTTATAGGCACTTTAGTATTGCCAGTGTAACAGTTTAGTTTCCGTCCCTCTCCTCGCTGCTACCTGGGCTCGAACCAGGAACACATTGACAACAGCTACCCTCGAAGCAGCGTTACCCATGCAGAGAAAGTGGAACAACTACTCCAAGTCTCAGAGCAAGTGACGTTTGAAACGCTATTAGCGCGCACCCGCTAACTAGCTAGCCATTTCACATCGGTTACACCAGCCTAATCTTGGGAGTTGATAGGCTTGAAGTCATAAACAGCGCAATGCTTGAAGCACAGCGAAGAGCTGCTGGCAAAACGCACGAAAGTGCTGTTTGAATGAATGCTTATGAGCCTGCTGCTGCCTACCACCGCTCAGTCAGACTGCTCTATCAAATCATAGACTTAATTATAATATAATAAACTCACAGAAATCCGAGCCGTAGGTCATTAATATGGTCAAATCCGGAAACTATCATCTCGAAAACAAAACATTTTTTCCTTTCAGTGAAATTCGGAACCGTTCCGTATTTTATCTAACGGGTGGCATCCCTAAGTCTAAATATTCCTGTTACATTGCACAACCTTCAATGTTATGTCATAATTACGTAAAATTCTGGCAAATTAGTTTGCAACGAGCCAGGCGGCCCAAACTGTTGCATATACCCTGACTCTGTTGCAAGAGAAGTGACACAGTTCATGTTAGGGGACAAGAAATTCATGTTAGCGGGCAATATTAACTAAATATGCAGGTTTAAAAATATATATTTGTGAATTGATTTTAAGAAAGGCATTAACCTGTTGGGGCTAGGGGGCAGTATTTGCACGGCCGGATAAAAAACGTACCCGATTTAATCTGGTTACTACTCCTGCCCAGTAACTAGAATATGCATATAATTATTGGCTTTGGATAGAAAACACCCTAAAGTTTCTAAAACTGTTTAAATGGTGTCTGTGAGTATAACAGAACTCATTTGGCAGGCCAAAACCTGAGAAGATTCCTTACAGGAAGTGGCCTGTCTGACCATTTCTTGCCCTCCTTGATCATCTCTAACAAAAACAGGGGATCTCTGGCATGACGTGACACTTCCTACGGCTCCCATAGGCTCTCAGAACCCGGGAAAAAGCTGAATGACGTAATTCCAGGCCCAGGCTGAAACACACTAGCGCGTTTGGCAAGTGCTCTATCAGAGGGCCATCAAACTGAGGCTCGTGCATGAGGGGATATCATGCTTTTACTTTCACTCTCTTTGTAATAAAAAACAATTTCCCGGTCGGAATATTATCGCTTTTTTACGAGAAAAATGGCATAAAAATTGATTTTAAACAGCGGTTGACATGCTTCGAAGTACGGTAATGGAATATTTAGACATTTTTTGTCACGAAATGCGTCGTGCTCGTAACCCTTATTTACCCTTTCGGATAGTGTCTTGAACGCACGAACAAAACGCCGCTATTTGGATATAACAATGGATTATTTGGGACCAAACCAACATTTGTTATTGAAGTAGAAGTCCTGGGAGTGCATTCTGACGAAGACAGCAAAGTTAATAACATTTTTCTTATAGTAATTCTGACTTTGGTGAGTGCTAAACTTGCTGGGTGTCTAAATAGCTAGCCCTGTGATGCCGGGCTATCTACTTAGAATATTGCAAAATGTGCTTTCACCGAAAAGCTATTTTAAAATCGGACATATCGAGTGCATAGAGGAGTTCTGTATCTATAATTCTTAAAATAATTGTTATGTTTTTTGTGAACGTTTATCGTGAGTAATTTAGTAAATTCACCGGAAGTGTTCGGTGGGAAAGCTAGTCACATGCTAGTCACCTGCTAATGTAAAAAGCTGGTTTTTGATATAAATATGAACTTGATTGAACAGACATGCATAACATAATGTCCTAGGTGTGTCATCTGATGAAGATCATCAAAGGTTAGTGCTGCATTTAGCTGTGGTTTGGGTTTATGTGACATTATATGCTAGCTTGAAAAATGGGTGTCTGATTATTTATGGCTGGGTACTTTGCTGACATAATCTAATGTTTTGCTTTCGTTGTAAAGCCTTTTTGAAATCGGACAGTGTGGTTAGATTAACGAGAGTCTTGTCTTTAAAATGCTGTAAAATAGTCATAGAGAGTATTGGAACAATCCTCTTGCTGTTCTGTCTGCTTCATTACAAGATAGACGTGGAGAAGCAGATGGAGACAACTTCCTTGGCAGGCTAGTTCCAGGTAGCATATGCCATTTGAATAGGGACAGATGACAAGGAGGGGAAACATCCATCAAGCCCGAGCGGCGTCCAGCCACAGGAGTTGAGAACGAGAAAGTTCCAATTTGCATTTTCCCGACAAGCTATTTCAGAATTGAATTCTGAAAACAATTGCCGCATTGGAACTCCGGATTGTCAATATTTTTCCGGACAAGAGCGTAATAAACACAGCTTCTACAGCGCTGGAAATGTTTGCTAGCTATTCCTGGCGACGCGGGCTCCATTGCAAGCTAGCTATCTGGTAGCAGGTGTTGACAAACTCTTATGAACTAAATAAAACGTTCGAAACAACAGGTCGAGGCGCAGGAGGTATCTGAGTTCGTGATGAGCGGGGTTTGCGGGTTTTTTTCCGCAAGGCAAGCTTAAGCAAACCCAACTGAAGTATTTGAAATGAATAGTATTTGAACCCAGGTCTTGTGGAAACCCAGTCTCTGTGTCAGCCATTAGGGCTCAGTGAGCCAGTGACAAGGGCTGCCATTTAAACACCTCTCCGACTCATTCACAAGCTGCTCTCCAGATTGCTGGGCTAAGTGGTGACTGAGTGAGGCCTATCTCGTAACTGGAGCATGGCCGCTCTCTCGTTGAAACGTTTAATAGAGCGAAAAGGCAGCCAGGCAGTTGCCAATCAGCCAATTGGTGTCGGACCCGACCAACCGCTTAAAACCATGCCCAACTTTCTATCCCTCTCTCTCTGTTTTCTCTCTCTTGCTCTGTTTCTCTCTCTCTCCCACACAGAACATACATATATATATATATATATACACACACACACACACACACACACACACACACACACACACACACACACAAACCACAGAGTTCTTTTCCCCTCAGACAATACAGTTTCTACACTCCCCTCACTACCCTACATTCTTGAACCTGCATTAATACATATGTAACATTATGGCTTTTCCTAACACCTTCTTTCCCTGTGTATGGGTGTTGCTAATCCACAATCTGCTTTAATGCACTGCAAGATTATGAGAGGCAGGCTGGGGACAACAGTAGTCCCAGTAGCTGCTCAGTAGAGATGGCTGGCAGCCAGACCTTATCTCCTCACCCAGAGGACATTTTTTCACCTCTCTCTGTGTACAAATTCAAGAGCTAGCCTCACTAATCCTGGCCAGATTCTGTGTAAACAGCTCTGACAACTCTCTCCCTCACTCCACTTAAATTCCATCATACCATACTTTGTTCAGAAGACAAGTTCACATCACAGATAAGAGGTCTGCAAACATTTGTCTCAAGGTTTATTTATTTTATTACTCTTTACTTGACCCTTTTGTCATAATGTCCTGTGTTATAACACAGTAATAATGACTTAATGAGTCATAAACATTCATGTCAGCTGACGCCACCTTGTTACATCAACATTATCATGACATAAATCTTTGTTTATAGGTCAGCTAGCCTAAGTGGCTAGGCACATCGTTAGCTAACTAGCTTAACTAAACTGTTTGTATGGTGATGACAGTGTGTAAAGCCAGTAACCTCCAACCTGACCTCCGCTGTCATAAATGTAAATAATTTAGTAAAAAGCATGAGCTGACACACACCAAAGAAACCTTAGTGTGCTACTTCCTTTCTTCATAAATGTAAATAAGAAAAATAAGAATTTATTCTTAACTGACTTGCCTAGTTAAATAAAGGTTAAATAAATACAAATAATGACACTGGTTATGTCAGTGGAATGACAGTGTTATGAAGCTCTTAAGGCAGATCGAGTTCAAGCTAAGTATCAATTGTAGTCTACCCCTACAGTACTGTAGCTACCACCATGTGATGTCTGTCTGGAAGTTGTTGCCTTGCTCTCATTAAGTATTCACACAGCGTTGGCAGTGCATTTTGCATATGGTGTGAACACCTGGTGTTCCTCAGCAGACTGACTCTTAGGATGCATTCCAAATGGCACCCTATTCCCTATATAGTGCACTACTTCGGACCGTTGTCTGGTCAGAAGTAATACACTATTTAGGGAATAGGGTGCCATTTTGGGACTCACACTAACTTCCCCCTTCTCCCAGCTCCACTGGGTATGAATGAGACAGATGAAGCAGGGCTCAGAGTGGGGAAGGGACTCGTCGGATGACACCTGTGCATGGCGGGTGTGCTGCTACTATCTGTCACTGCAGACAGAGCACAACACAACACTATGTGACTCAGCTCTTCCTCTACGACAGGCATGCTGAGTAGGGGGGCTCTGTCTGTTCCAGCCAGATGGACCTCATCACTTTGATATTACAGGGGCCGTATTTGGGGTCTGAACGAATGTAGCCCAGATAATGAGTTTAGATGGAAAATAAGTCAAGTGCATCAGCAAGCAAGGTTTACTTAAGGAGTTCATAAGTAGCGCTTACCTATGTAATGTTGCAGATTACAGTATGCTCATGTTTATGGAATGGCTTGACTCAGCAAATCAAATGTTATTTGTCACATGCTTTGTAAACAACCGGTGTAGACTAACAGTGAAATGCTTATTTACGGGCCCTTCCCAACAACGCAGAGAAAACAAATGGAAAAATAATAACACGAGGAATAAATACACAATGAGTAACGATAACTTTGCTAAATACATGGGGTACCAGTACCGAGTCGACCTGCAGGGGTACGAGGTAATTGAGGTAGATATGTACAGTTGAAGTCGGAAGTTTACATACACCTTAGCCAAATACATTTAAACTCAGTTTTTCACAATTCCTGACATTTAATCATAATAAAAATTCCCTGTTTTAGGTCAGTTAGGATAACCACTTTATTTTAAGAATGTGAAATGTCAGAATAATATTAGAGAGAATGATTTATTTCAGCTTTTATTTCTTTCATCACATTCCCAGTGTGTCAGAAGTTTACACACACTCAATGACTATTTGGTAGCATTGCCTTTAAGTTGTTTAACCTGGGTCAAACATTTTGGGTAGCCTTCCACAAGCTTCCCACAATAGGTTGGGTGAATTTTGGCCCATTCCTCCTGACAGAGCTGGTGTAACGGAGCTGGTGTAACGGAGCTGGTGTAATGGCCACTCCAATACCTTGACTTTGTTGTCCTTAAGCCATTTTGCCACAACTTTGGAAGTATGCTTGGGGTCATTGTCCATTTGGAAGACCCATTTGCGACCAAGCTTTAACTTCCTGACTGATGTCTTGAGATGTTGCTTCAATATATCCACATCATTTTCCTGTCTCATGATGCCATCTATTTTGTGAAGTGCACCAGTCCCTCTTGCAGCAAAGCACCCCCACAACATGACGCTGCCACCCCCGTGCTTCATGGTTGGGATGGTGTTCTTCGGCTTGCAAGCCTCCCCCTTTTTCCTCCAAACATAACGATGGTCATTATGGCCAAACAGTTCTATTTTTGTTTCATCAGACCAGAGGACATTTCTCCAAAAAGTACAATCTTTGTCCCCATGTGCAGTTGCAAACCTTAGTCTGGCTTTTATATGCCAGTTTTGGAGCAGTGGCTTCTTCCTTGCTGGGCGATCTTTCAGGTTATGTCGATATGGGACTCGTTTTACTGTGGATATAGATACTTTTGTACCTGTTTCTTCCAGCATCTTCACAAGGTCCTTTGCTGTTGTTCTGGGATTGATTTGCACTTTTCGCACCAAAGTGCGTTCATCTCTAGGAGACAGAACGCGTCTCCTTCCTGAGCGGCATGATGGCTGCGTGGTCCCATGGTGTTTATACTTGCGTACTATTGTTTCTACAGATGAGCGTGGTACCTTCAGGCATTTGGAAATTGCTCCCAAGGATGAACCAGACTTGTGGAGGTCAACAATTTTTTTTGTGAAGTCTTGTCTGATTTCTTTTGTTTTTCCCATGATGCCAAGCGGCACTGAGTTTGAAGGTAAGCCTTGAAATACATCCACAGGTACTCCAATTGACTCAAATGATGTCAATTAGCCTATTAGAAACTTCTAAAGCCATGACATCTTTGTCTGGAATTTTCCAAGCTGTTTAAAGGCACAGTCAACTTAGTGTATGTAAACTTCTGACCAACTGGAATTGTGATACAGTGAGTTATACGTGAAATAATCTGTCTGTAAACAATTGTTGGAAAAGTGTCATGCACAAAGTAGATGTCCTAACCGACTTGCCAAAACTATAGTTAACAACAAATTTGTGGAGTGGTTGAAAAACAAGTTTTAATGACTCCAACCTAAGTGTATGTAAACTTCCGACTTCAACTGTACATATAGGTAGTGGTAAATATGGTGTGAACACTACCGCCCCAACCGATCCACAGATGATGCAATCTCTATTGCACTCCACACTGCCCTTTCACACCTGGACAAAAGGAACACCTATGTGAGAATGCTATTCATTGACTACAGCTCAGCATTCAACACCATGGTGCCCTCAAAGCTCATCACTAAGCTAAGGAACCTGGGACTAAACACCTCCCTCTGCAACTGGATCCTGGACTTCCTGACGAGCCGCCCCCAGGTGGTATGGGTAGGTAACAACATATCCGCCACGCTGATCCTCAACATGGGGGCCCCTCGGGTGCGTGCTCAGTCCCCTCCTGTACTCCCTGTTCACTCATGACTGCATGGCCAGGCATGACTCCAACACCATCATTAAGTTTTCTGATTACACAACAGTGATAGGACTGATCACCGACAACGACGAGACATATATAGGGAGGAGGCCAGAGACCTGGCCATGTGGTGCCATGAAACAACCTCTCCCTCAACGTGATCAAGACAAAGGAGATGATTGTGGACTACAGGAAAAGGAGGACCGAGCACGCCCCCATTCTCAGCGACGGGGTTCCTTGACGGGGTTCTCAGCTTCAAGTTCCTTGGCGTCCACATCACCAACAAACTAACATGGTCCAAACACTCCAAGACAGTAGTGACGAGGGCACGACAAAACCTATTCCCCCTCAGGAGACTGAAAAGATTTAGCATGGGTCCTCAGAACCTCAAAAGGTTGGGCATACGGCCCAGTACATCCCTGGGGACCAGCTTCCTGCCACCCAGAACCTCCATACCAGGCGGTGTCAGAGGAAGGCACTAAAAATTGTCAAAGACTCCAGCCACCCTAGTCATAGACTGTTCTCTCTGCTACCGCACGACAAGCGGTACCGGAGCGCCAAGTCTAGGTCCAAGAGGCTTCTAAACAGCTTCTACCCCCAAGCCGTAAGACTCCTGAACATCTAATCAAATGGCTACCCAGACTATTTGCATTGCCCCCCCCTCCCTCTTTTACGCTGCTGCTATAGATGAAAGTTTTCATCTATATTTTTCATGGCTGTCTGTTTACCACCACAAACCGGTTCCAGCACTAAGACCACACTCAAATAGCTGTATAGGACCATAAGAAAACAACAAAATGCATATCCAAAGGCAGCGCTTCTCATGGGCGGGGATTATAATGCAGGGAAACTGAAAAATAGTATGGTCTGCAGCTTATCATGAGGTATTCTAACTCCAGTGATCAAGAACTCAAAATGGTTTGATCGCACTGACATAGTTATGTCATACTGAAGCTACTACAATATGTTAGTGGTCATTGAAACTGATGTACTGCATGTGAACCTCTTGCCTTCAGTTGATGGGCTTATGGTAGCTACCTGTAAATGGATCATAGTGGCATCTCGTGAGAAGCCATGAGACTGCAGTGAGTTACAGTACCATTTAGATTTCCAGGCTGTTTCTTCATTAGAGCTATCCGTCTTCTTTTTTCTTTTAATTCTTTGAGTATGACATGGAGTGGAGTGTCTTAGTGCTGCTCTGATGCTGTGATTGTGCCAGTCCCCTTCATGACAAGACATAATGAAGCGTGTATTATGGCAGGGATTGGTCCCTATGTTAAAGAGGAGAGGAGTGTCCTTACTAGAAGAGCTCTGGCTGTTTTGGGAAGGCTTGTCATATGTCTCTGTGGGGGTACACACACCGCTCTGGTTATGAATACCTACAGACCTGGATCGGCACATACACACAACCCTGGCTATGAATACTCACAGACCTGGATTGGCAAATACACACAGCCCTGGCTATGTATACTCACAGACCTGGATCGGCACATACACACAGCCCTGGATATGAATACTCACAGACCTGGATCGGCACATACACACAGCCCTGGCTATGAATACTCACAGACCTGGATCGGCACATACACACAACCCTGGCTATGAATACTCACAGACCTGGATCGGCACATACACACAACCCTGGCTATGAATACTCACAGACCTGGATCGGCACATACACACAACCCTGGCTATGAATACTCACAGACCTGGATCGGCACATACACACAACCCTGGCTATGAATACTCACAGACCTGGATCGGCACATACACACAGCCCTGGCTATGAATACTCACAGACCTGGATCGGCACATACACACAGCCCTGGCTATGAATACTCACAGACCTGGATCGGCACATACACACAGCCCTGGCTATGAATACTCACAGACCTGGATATGAATACTCACAGACCTGGATCGGCACATACACACAGCCCTGGCTATGAATACTCACAGACCTGGATCGGCACATACACACAGCCCTGGCTATGAATACTCACAGACCTGGATCGGCACATACACACAGCCCTGGCTATGAATACTCACAGACCTGGATCGGCACATACACACAGCCCTGGCTATGAATACTCACAGACCTGGATCGGCACATACACACAGCCCTGGCTATGAATACTCACAGACCTGGATCGGCACATACACACAGCCCTGGCTATGAATACTCACAGACCTGGATCGGCACATACACACAACCCTGGTTATACATTTATTCATTGTATTCTCTCGCTGTAAAGACAGTGGCAGCTGGAGGAACCTGGAGACCGGTAAGGAGGCACCTAATGCTGAGAACTGAGAGGCAGTGGTTTATGAAACTTTACATCCTGTCTCACAGCCCACAAGTAAGTAAGCTTGATTTGACTCTGTTGCTTTCGGTTTCGGGTGTCCTTTCCTGCATCCTCCTCTGGGCTGAGGGGATTTCTTCAAAAACACAATCACAGTTAAACATATCACTTCCAAAATGATTTGAAGCACCTTGTTCTTAAATTATTGTAACCATCTTGTAGTAATGGTGTTTTACAGACACTTAACATGAAATGGCTCCCCTTATGCCCTGATACCCTCTGGGGGGATGTGATGAGGCCCTGAGCCTGGAATGAGGTGTTAAACGAGGGAGGTAACAAATCGACCAATCAAGGTCTATAGTAAGGCTGGTCCAAAGTCAGGGATGTCATTATGTGTGTTCTGTGTTGGCATGTAAAATGGGTCTCTGAGTGACTCTGTCTTTGTCCCTGCTCTGCTCCCGAACCAGCTGCCTGTTTGTCTGGGACTGAAGTAGGTGATGTGTTGCAGCAGACTTGATGATACCACAGTGTATTCGCTCACATTCACAATGAACTCCATGAAAGTTATGTTGTTTTAAAAAATTACTGTTTGCCTGTAATGTGAATTTCAGCTTGAACAACAAATAACAAAAATGCTTCACTTAAACTCTTAAAGATGCACTATGCAGAAATCGCTCCACCATTTCCTGGTTGCTAAAATTCTAATAGTTCGCCTAATTTCAGTTTGTGACAAACTGGTTGGGTCGCCCAAAAAGTTACATATTGCAGCTTTAACTTTACAAATCAATGTCATCTACAGAAGACATGATGGGTTGCTGAATCAATACAGTGACTTTCAGTCTTCTGTTTGTCTACCATTGTCACTTTCACAACCTTTTAACAACATGTATTCTCATCCAGATCGAATTACAGGAGTAATTAGGGTTAAGTGTCTTGTTCAAGGGTACATCGACACATTTTTCACCTAGGTTGTTCGGGATTCAAACCAGCAACCTTTCGTTTACTGGCCCAACACTCTTAACTGCTAGGCTACTTGCCGCACGTAACACACTTGTACAAATCTTGCCTGGGGCTGTATTGTGCTGGAGTCTGTAACGTGTGCAAGTCAGCACTTTAAGATACAGGTTGTATTTCCCATCAGGGACCATTTGTAGAACACCACCAGATCATGTCTGCTATTGTTGGATTTCAGCCAAATGGTTTTCATCCATTCTATTTAAAAAAATGTGTGTTTAACTCGCTATTCTCTGCAAAAAATGCACTACAAGCAGTAATTTACATGTCACTGGTTTAGAAATAGAGTAATCCCTTGAATGGTGGTGCTGCTTAAGGGTCATGTCAGGCCTATTTTACTAGGTAGGCCCTGAGGGACAGAAGTGAGTGTCGAGACAGAGAGAGCTTGTGTCAGCAGTGTGAAGACAAGGCACACACATCCACACACACCGGTCAGTCCATTCAGCTGCAGTGTGAACTCCAAACACAGGAATTCAAACACAAAGGTTCAGGTTACATTTCTTCTCAAAGACTTGAACAGCCAGCCCAAATGGATGACCAGCCAGGTTTAGAAAACAAACTGGACTCTCAGTCCAGAGTGACGCAATGAGGGGTCAGACTAGGCCCAAAGTGCCAAGTGTTAATGTTGTCATCATTGTGTTTTGAGTTGAACGTGTGACTGAATGTGTGTATTAGTGAGTCAAACTGACCTGTCTGCGGTATAAATGGGACTGAACAGTGAAGTAATTGCAAGGTGACTCTGAACTAAAGGCCTAGTTTTCTCTGGGTAATCCCTGGGGCTGGGCAGCTAGGCCTCAATTCAAACAGCAGAGTACAGTAGAGGAGAGAGAGAACTCCACATATCATTGAGCCTAGTGATTGTGCTTCTCTCTCCCTCCCTTTTGTGTGGTCGCTCCTCTGATTAGCTTACTGAAAGAGGTAACAGAGTGGAAGCCTACGGGACTGTGTAATAAAGGTCTACTAACTAAAACCATGGGAAAAAAACATGGAAAACTCTGCAATGTATGTGCGTGTGTGCGTGAGTGGGTGTTCGCACGTTCGCACGCTCGCACGTGTGATTTGAGTGTAAGTGTGCATTTATTTTTATACCTAACCGCAGAGACATACTGTTCTTACCAGTGTGGTCTTTTGTTCCTCTCTTCCTTGGTCTTCCTTCATGATTAACTAACTCCATTTTCACACATTAGAAGCTGAAATCACTGGTTAATTGTAGCCCTCTGGCTGACCTGGTGCCAAAGCCACCATGATGCCCTATAACAGGAGTAGGCAACTAGATTCAGCCGCAGGCCGACTTTATTTTTTTTATTTTTGTCGGAGCAGATGGTCGGGGGGCTGGAATATAATTACAATAATTTGTACACTGCAAATTGACCACAACTAAGCCTAAAAAATATATAGATATTATTTTTGGGGGTATAAACTTGGGAGGCAAAAAAGATCGCTCGCATGCTGGTTTTGGGCCTTGGGCCCCCTGTTGCCGAACCCTACCCTAGTAGCACAGTTTATTATGCTCTTCACTGCCTGGAATGGCATTTCATTTAATACATCGTATGTCTACAGTTTGGTTTTCCCCTGACATCATCATACGTCGCTCACTAGTTAGTTTCAGAAAATAAAAAAAGAGACGGTTCCCACACAGAATGATACCACCCGCTGTGTCCAGAGTATATTTGAGTCACTCAAGTTTCCATTATGGTCGCTGTTGTTCAATTGTATCAGATTATTAAAATGATCAGACTATAGGAATGGATTGCTGAATTGTTTGCTGCAATTGGCTTAATTGATGTTTGAAGTTTAAAAGATGGCAAGAGAAGTTTGTATGAAATTCAAGATGACATTTAAATGGGTTCCATAAATAGCTGCGTTGCCAGGCGACAGAGCAGCCTTTGAATTCCAGGAGAAACAGCTGACTAGGTGGCTGGAGACTGCAGCTGGTGTCTCTGCCCAAACTTTACGCTTTTCTCATTGGTCCTTCTATTTCCATCACTCCTACACACACTGTACTGGATCAACCAGCCTAGACATTATCTGAGATGCCCTTGTACTATTGTATGTGCCTGCTGGATTGGGAAGTGTGTCACTGAGGTCAGTGGACTTCAACGACCATGAATCATTGAACAGCGTTAAGCGAAGAGGGAGGTTACGATGAAGGTGAAGGTTTACAGCCAATTATCCATATGGATGTTATCACAGTTGGAATTTAATTTAATATCAGTAAATGCTCAGTAAATGCTTTTTCAATGATTGCTCCCTGCCCGGGTCCATACAGAGAAGGCTAGGTAATGGTGCACTGGAAGGACAGAGCAGAGACCGATGGAGGAAGTACCACACGAAAGACAAGCCAACTGGGAGGGCCTAGAGGGGCCTGGCTGAGATGAGTTACATGTTGTTAAATAGCCCTGTCAGAGAGACTAAAATAGAAGAATATCTATTTTTCTCTCTCAGACCTGCTTCTCTGAGCTGACCTGGAGTCATCCTGCAGATTCTGATAAGAGCTTTTTGCCCCTTTCTCTCCACAACACTGATGGGAGGGACCGCACTAAATATTTAACACTCTTCACTGCACAGCTTATTTTGTCTTCCTTCTGCACAATTACAAAAATATACTATTTTGGTTCATGGTACTGTATGAATTTTACGGTGGCATAGGACAGGGGGTAAGGTAGCGGTCCTCTGTGGCAGTGAGTGACGCTTCCTTTTCTGGGCATGTGTGCCATGTCTGTGCCCTCTGAACGAGCTCTTTCCTGTGGCTCACGCCAGAGAGCCCGACGCCGACAATAGTAGGCTATATACACATTGCTAGGGGTTGCATAATAAATATATTTTGTAATGATGGAGTTTTGTAGGTTTAAATAAACATGACATTCTTTAGTCTCACTTCCCCAGTCAGTTGTCTGTACTTGTACTTTGTACTGACTTGTCAGACAGATGTCTTTTGGGAAGTTAAAACTCAAATGTACATCAGGGTGTTGTACTGACTGAAATATACTTGTTGTACTGAGTGGTGACATTCTCGGTATTAGAAAGAAAAAAACAGCTCCCCTGGATACATTTCTATTACCAGAGAGAAAGGGTCTCTCTGAACATCCTTCCCTTTCCTCAAATGTTGCTCACAGCACATCCGGTTACATACAGAATTCGAGGCTGAAGACAGGAGATCCACTAGCCTCCAGAGTGTCATTCAATAAACCATGGAAACATTTTATTAAACTGAGTTTCACCTCTAGAACTGAATTCTACTTTTGCTAAAATACTATTTAGCAGTCAGTCATAGTTATTTCATTCAAGAACAGTCAGACATTTCTCATGAAATCCTCCCTGTATGTCTCCAATGAGGACAAACGCTCAGTTATATGTGCCAGCAGTAACGTGGCTCTCCTAAACCCTGGAGTATGTTTTCCTCTGCCAAACCCCCAGTGAAATCCCTGGCTGCCTGCTCTGCTCTCATGAGCGCCATATCACTGGAGCATGTGACTATTCATTACCTGGTCCAGCTCAGCTCCTGTTGTCATAAGCACTGTGCTAACACTGTTAATACCATAAATGTATTCCCTGCACCTTAACACAGGATTCATTATACAGTGTGAGAAATGCAGATGGCTGTATGTTTAAAGGGTTGGTGTTACAGGCCTGCCTCCCACGCTGGTGCTAACCCAGCCTAACGGTCTCTCTCTCTCTCTCCACCTGCTGGTGGCTGGTCATAGTTTCCACTGTGGGCTGAGGCAGGCAGCAGACAGCCCTGGGCCCAGGCTCAATAGAGCCCCATTCATTCTTGACTGAACTCTAAACCTGGAAGGAGGGAGGAGCGAGCCGGTGACTGAAATGGCTTCAGGCTCTGCTGTGACTGTGTGATGTAAAAGGTGCAGATGTAAAAAGCCTAGGTACTGTTAGCGTACATTTTTATTCATTGTTAAGAGATTTGTATTTTAGTACTAGTGTACAGTGCATTCGGAAAGTATTCAGACCCCTTGACTTTTTCCACATTTTGTTACTTTACAGCCTTATTCGAAAATGTTATTTAAAAAAAAAAAAAACTTCATCATTCCACACACGATACCCCATAATGACAAAATGAAAACAGGTTTTTATTTACATAAGTATTCAGACCCTTTGCTATAGGACTCAAAATTCAGCTCAGGTGCATCCTGTTTCCATTGATCATCTTTGAGATGTTTCTACAACCTGTGGTAAATTCAATTGACTGGATATGATTTGGAAAGGCACACACCTGTCTATATTAGGTCCAACATGACAGTGCATGTCAGAGCAAAAACCAAGCCATTAGGTCGAAGGAATTGTCCGTAGAGCTCCGAGACAGGATTTTGTCGAGGTAAGGGGAAGGGTACCAAAACATTTCTGCAGCATTGAAGGTCCCCAAGAACACCGTGACCTCCATTCTTAAATGGAAGAAGTTTGGAACCACCGACTCTTCCTAGAGCTGGCCAAACTGAGAAATCGGGGGAGAAGGGCCTAAGTCAGGGAGGTGACCAAGAACCAGATGATCACTGACAGAGCTCCAGAGTTCCTCTGTGGAGATAAGAGAACCTTCCAGAAGGACAACCTTCTCTGCAGCACTCCACCAATCAGGCCTTTTTGGTAGAGTGGCCAGACGGAAGCCACTCCTCAGTAAAAGGCACATGACAGCCCGCTTTGAGTTTTCCAAAATGCACATAAAGACTCTCAGACCATGAGAAATAAGATTTTCTGGTCTGATGAAACCAAGATTGAACTCTTTGTCCTGAATGCCAAGCGTCACATCTGGAGAAAACCTGGCACCATCGCTAAGGGGAAGCATGGTGGTGGCAGCATCATGCTGTGAGGATGTTTTTCAGAGGCAGGGACTGGGAGACTACTCAGTATTGAGGGAATGATGAACGGAGCAACGTACAGAGAGATCCTTAGTGAAACCCTGCTGCAGAGCCCTCAGACTGGAGCGAAGGTTCACCTTCCAACAAGACAACCACCCTATGCACACAGCCAAGACAACGTAGGAGTGGCTTCGAGACAAGTCTCTCTGGAGAGACCTGAAAATAGCTGTGCAGGGATGCTCCGCATCCAACCTGACAGAGCTTGAGAGGATCTGCAGAGAAGAATGGGAGAAAATCCCCAAATACAGGTGTGCCAAGTTTGTAGCGTCATACCCAAGAAGACTCGAGGCTGTAATCCCTGCCAAAGGTTTTTCAACAAAGTACTGAGTAAAGGGTCTGAATACTTATGTAAATGTGTTTTATTATTTTTAACAGAAATGTCTATACCTGCTTTGTCTTTATTGGGTATTGTGTGTAGATTGATGAGGTGGGGGGAACATTTTTTCAATCAAAATATGGAAAAAGTCAAGGGGTCTGAATACTTTCCGAATGCACTGTATACTGACAATATGCAGGACCCTGGGGATCTTGGCTGAAAAGAGGGATGCTATTGTTGAGAATTAAAAGGCCCGGTCATACCCGGCCCGGTCCACTCCGCTCCTAGGCACTGACACCAAACAGCAGAACAGAACATCACAGGGACTATGAAGAAGAACAAGTAATGCACTAATTGTATATTTTTGGGTCTGAAAGATGGACATTTATTTACATTACATTTTAGTCATTTTAGAAATGCTCTTATGCAGAGCGACTCACAATCAGTTGTCTGACAATGTGCCTATGATTATTTACAGTCTGGCATGGCCAGGTTGAGGCATGGCCAGGTTGAGGCATGGCCAGGTTGAGGCATGGCCAGGTTGAGGAAGCAGATGAAGCATATTTCCATTTCAAAGCTTTGCCTTAATCATGAAGTTCTGCCTCTTTCAGACATAATGACTGGGAAAGAACCTCTCTAACCACACACACACACACACACACACACACACACACACACACACACACACACACATTCTCTCTCCCTTTTCACTCTCCTCTCTCTCTCTCTCTCTCTCTCGATCTCCTGCTCTCTCTCCTGCTCTCTCTCTCTCTCCTGCTCGCTCTCTCTCTCTCCTGCTCTCTCTCTCTCTCTCTCTCTCTCTCTCTCTCTCTCCTGCTCTCTCTCGCTCTCTCTCTCCTGCCCTCTCTCTCTCTCTCTCTCTCTCCTGCCCTCTCTCTCTCTCTCTCCTGCCCTCCCTCTCTCTCTCTCCTGCCCTCTCTCTCCTGCCAAACCTGAATAGGCATACTGTTGCAGTGCCCCCCCTGCTCTAATTGGCAGTCGGCCATCATCTTAAATTGAGAAAGAGAATTAAATGTCTTAGTCATTTCTCTATCCAATGAATAGTGACATTACTTTGGCAGAGGCCATATTTTTTTTGTGATGTGGAAGAGTCATAACTAATGCTGTAATACCACAGCGGAGATGGCTCTCCAACTTCCTCCTCCTTCAGGCAGCTATCTGTGCAGAAATATGCTGTGCCTCATCTTCACACAGGATAAGCAACATTTCACATTCAGGAATCCCAGTTTTGATTTAACGCCTTTTAACTGGCACAGAGACTTTTCACATGGTCTGCCAGCCAGCAGGATGGGAGTTGTCAGATAAAACGTGCATTTACTCATGGAGGAGGAAAAGGCTAAAAAGGCCCTCATTTCTCCTCGGTGCCTCCCTTTGCTGTAACCTGTGTTAGTTGCCAAGTCCGGTGGAGAGTGGAGGTTTTGGCTGGCTGGCTGATTTCTTTGGAAGTGGGATCAGAAACTTGCCCTCTGTGTCCTGTTGCATCCAACCGTGTTCATGGGGAGGACAGACCGACGCATGCATTTCAGCTCCAGCCAGTCGCTAGGACTAAATTCAACTTTGTTCATGTTTAGCTAACTTTTTTTTTTTTTAAAACCTCATTTTATTTCCCTTTCGTTCCCCCTCATTGTGAATGTTTGAATACGTGATTGGTGTTGGATTCTCAGAAGCAGGGTGAGTTGAGGCCAGGTCAATTCCAGGGCCAGTTCCTCCCATCATGCCCCTGTGAGAGGCAGTAAGGGTGCCTGAAGGGGCCATTCTCTGTGGACACAAATAACTCCTCTGTTCCGTAACTCCGAGGCGCATTGTCGGCTCACCTGAGGGCGAACCTCCATTGGGAGTTTATGATGCGGTCTGAGGTGAAGCACAGGCCAGCCTCAATTATCCAGACAGTATTTTTTACATAATTGTTTCACATTTGCTCTGCAACACTTGTCGTGGTGTGATATACGAGATGTTGTTAAATGGAAATGTTTCGCCCCTCTTCTCCCGCTGTCAGAGATTGGTATGTATTTCTTCCATGCATGCAGCCTTGGGGAGTTCATTAATGTTTAGCTGAAGGGCTGCTTAACACTTCATAGCTCAACACATCTACATAAGACCCCACAGCAATGATCTGCCTCACAACAAAGGAGAGCACTCAGTGATTCAAAATGCTGGACGAGGAAGGTGGTCAAAATACATGTTGATAAAATATTGTTGCTGTCGGGTGAAAACCTCTTATCTCAAACAGACACTTTTCAGGAAATTGAAAAGGAACTGCCATGTTTTACCATTAACAAACACACTATTTTGAAACCTTAAGAAGCTATTTAGTCAGAGTCATCAAATGTTCAGAGTACATTGAGGTTTCAATACACAACAAATATATACAATCGGCAAAAATTGTTACAAAGTTTTCATCAGACAGCGACAATATTCTTGTAAAATCTGTGCTATCGAGGCCCAACCTTTGTGTGTCCTTGAACAGTGTCTTGATCTATGTGCTATTGAAGCCTAATGTGTTTGTGTGTCCTTGAACAGTTGGATGGGGATATTTCATTTGACATTTTACATCAGACAGGAAAAACATTTTGTCTGAGCAGATTTATATATACTGTACATTGAGTATACCAAACATCAGGAACACCTTCTTAATATTGAGTTACCTTGAGAATAGCCTCAATTCGTTGGGGCATGGACTCTACAATGTGTTGAAAGCGTTCCACAGGGATGCTGGCCCATGTTGACTCCAATATTTCCCACAGTTGTGTCAAGTTGACTGGATGTCCTTTGGGTGATGGACTATTCTTGATGCACACAGGAAACGTGGAAAACTTAACAGCATTGCAGTTCTTGACACAAACCGGTACGCCTGGCACCTACTACCGTAACCCGTTCAAAAGCACTTAAATATTTTGTCTTGTCCATTCACCCTGTGAATGGCACCCATTCACAATCCATGTCTAAATTGTCTGAAGTCTTAAAATCCTTCTTTTAACCTGTCTCCTCCCCTTCATCTACACTGATTTAAAGTGGATTTAACAAGTGACATCAATAAGGGATCATAGATTTCACCTAGATTCACCTGGTCAGTCTATGTCATGGAAAGAGCATGTGTTCTTAATGTTTTGTACACTCAGTGTATTCAAAGCCTGGTCAGCATGGGAACAGTGGCGGTTCTAGACCATTTCAACTGGGGGGGCCAAGCAGGGGCCAGATGTACTGCTAGAGGGGCCAGTTACATTAGACGTTATTGTTGTCATATCGTTTTCTTCACTGCATTGCAGGCAAAAGACCATGTTCCGCGTTGCCACTGTCTAATAACAGATGTAAAAAAAAGAACGATAGCAACATTTGTTATGTAAAAATTCTTTCATACTCCACATTTAGGGGGGGCCACAAGGGGGTCCAAAATTGTTGTCACAGGGGCACTGCCCCCCCCCCCCACACACACAGAACCGCTAGTGCATGGGAAAACCTGCAGTAAATATGTTATTTGCTACAGTGCCTCTTTCATTAGTTGTCAGACTTTTTTTCAGTTCTACTATGCTCTTTTGTTGACCTTTTTGGTGTGTGCGTGTTCTTGTATCAATCCAACACCCGATTAGAGCATCTCTGTCTCTGTTTTTCCCAGAGTATTTTCTGAGCACTCTGCAGTCTCAACGGTGGATTGAATTCTGAATTGGCAGCCTGTCTGTTTTTTGAAATCTTTTCTTCATGTCCATAGGGATTTCCCAAATCATTGGTCTGTGTGTGGCCAGAGAGTAGCACTGAGTGCATGGCATTGTTACTACCCATCTGATGGCTGAGGTGAAACCTCACCACCTCTCCTCATGTCAAGTGACAGTGACAGACCCTCTTGTGTCTTCCTCCACAAGTATACGATAACTTCACTGATGTCACCAGACGTCTCTGTTCCATCAGTGTTGCCCGTTTGTCTGTCTGTCTGTTGCCTCTCAGTGGAGACACTCATTTACAGGGTTTGAGTCACAGTGATTCAGGACTGAGAAACCGAGCATAAAGTAGTGAGTGTTTGACTGCCAGCTCTGCTCTGAGAGGATACAGTAGCATTACAGCCTCTAGTGATGAGATTGAGGTTTAGACTGGATAAGTCATAATAAGTCAGACCCATCAAATGTCTGCATCGACTCAAAGGGAACCCCTCAGGCCTACCTAATGTTGAGTGTAAACTGAACTCCCTATTTTCCATCTTAAATGTCTTTCGGTGCCTGTTTTCTACAGTATTTCAGTTGGAGACCTTTGAGTCATGGACATGGCTGTGGTTCTATTGACTATGATTTGAGTGTGTCCACTGTGCACTAACTATCCTGATGCTAATGTCAGGTCAGGCCAAGTTGAGATATGGAGGATGTGCACAGCTTTTTAACAAAGCCATAAAGGCATAGTTCTCTTACTATGGGCTCCTCACAACTTTGTGACAGATGTTGAGCTGATGCAGCCCATGCCTGTCCCATGTGCTCTGACAACCACACAGGCAGTATGTGCGGAATTCATATTTTGAAAGGTCATCATTCTGCTTGTGTGAATAGCAGACAGAGGAAGCTGTTAACCTTGTTTCATTGGTAATGAAGACTGAAATATAATTTCTGTTTGTTCTCTGACCTCCCTGCAGATCGGCACTGAGGGGAGAAAAGGGATTACGCCAAGCACATTTACTTTCTAGGTCGAATCAGTACCACTCTCTCATTCTTGGAAGAAATTGTTTTATTTCAGCAATTTGGTTTTTGAAATGGCACCCAGAGCCATTCTATCCATTCCCCTAACATGATGGAGGGGAAAAACAGTGGTGTTGAAATAGTGACAAATTGTGGCCTGGGAAAAAAATAATAATTAGTGAAGACCTAAAATGCTCCCTGCTTCACACTCAACCCTAGAAGCCTGTTTCCCTTTACTAAATTATTACAATGACTTCCCTAACCCTCCACTTGAAGGTCAATAGGATCATTCCTTCATGTGGTTGTCAAAGCCGAAAGCCCCAACCTGCACATCATATCGCCCTTTCCTCAATGGCTGGGCTGCTAGGTGGTGGTCTGTTGGCGTCGGCAGCTCTCTGTTTTTCATCATGAGCCCTGAAGGCAAAAGAAAACAGTGGAACACCCAAAGTAAACCTTGTCTCTCTCTCCTTCTCCCCTCCCTCTCTCTCCCTCCCTTGCGAGCGTCAGCCAAATCACCTTAGAACTGTGAGTGAACCTGCCTGAGACGTTTCCTCATCCTCACAGGAGAATGAGAGGAAATCTCTCCCTTAGCTGCCCATTTTTAATGACTGCCTTGCAGTGCAGAATATAACTCTTCTTTCTCATTGTGTGCATCCCAAATGGCACCCTATTCCCTTTATAGTAAACTACTATTGACAGAGCTCTAGTCAAAAGTTGTGTACATTTGAGACGCATTCCCTTGTATCTTTCTTACAAAGTAGAATAGAAGTACAGACAGTGCTGATAAGGTTGTTAAAGCTTCCCTTTGAGCAGGTAATCCTGACGAAGCTGTATCCTCTCTCTGCTGTTAACTCCACTGCATGGTACTGTACAGTAGATGTTATCAGCAGTGGTGTAAAGTTCTTAAGTAAAAATACTTGAAAGTACTACTTAAGTAGTTTTTTGGGGTGTCTGTACTTTACTATTTATATTTTTGACTACTTTTACTTCACTACATTCCTAAAGAAAATATAGTACTTATTACTCCATACATTTTCCCTGACACCCAAAAGTACTAGTTATAAACTCAGCAAAAAAAGAAACGTCTTCTCACTGTCAACTGCATTTATTTTCAGCAAACTTAACGTGTAAATATTTGTATGAACATAACAAGATTCAACAACAGACATAAAATGAACAAGTCCCACAGACATGTGACTAACAGAAATGGAATAATGTGTCCCTGAACAAATGGGGGGGGGGTCAAAATCAAAAGTAACAATAAGTATCTGGTGTGGCTGCATTAAGTACTGCAGTGCATCTCCTCCTCATGGACTGCACCAGATTTGCCAGTTCTTGCTGTGAGATGTTACCCCACTCTTTCACCAAGGCACCTGCAAGTTCCCGGACATTTCTGGGGGGAATGGCCCTAGCCCTCACCCTCAGATCCAATAGGTCACAGATGTGCTCAATGGGATTGAGATCCGGGCTCTTCGCTGGCCATGGCAGAACACTGACATTCCTGTCTTGCAGGAAATCACGCACAGAACGAGCAATATGGCTGGTGGCATTGTCATGCTGGAGGGTCATGTCAGGATGAGCCTGCAGGAAGGGTACCACATGTAGGAGGAGGATGTCTTCCCTGTAACTCACAGTGTTGAGATTGCCTGCAATGACAACAAGCTCAGTATGATGATGCTGTGATAGCACACTTGATGAGCTTATGTAGTATTCCAATTCTTATGCAAATTGCATGTTTTCCCCCAAATATAGCAAGAGTGTTTTACATCCTAACATTTACATTTTTCACAATATATGACAAAAAATATGAAATTCTATTTTCACAGAACCTAGAGCAAGATGATACTGGTTATTTGTTTCAGAGTCCAGTGACTAATGACAGTATTCATTGTCCACAGAGTGAGGATAACAGAAAAGCTGGATGGAAGCTGACACCAATGGGAAAAGACCAGCTTTGCCACCATAATGTAGGATGGACATTTTGCATGGTTAATGGCAGTGAGTAAGAGAAATGCTGAATACTGACTGTACAGTACTTCTGCCTTTAATGGATGTCAGTGTCAGCGCTCAGCCATTCTTGCCTTTGAACATCCACAGCACAGGCTTGACCTGGTGCTGTGCACTCTAAGTCAATTCAGGTGTGTCCCCTTGAACCAGAGATCAGTCAAAGCACTAAGACTAATCACCATTATAGTTGTTTGCTTTCTATTGGAAGGGTGGTGGTTTCCTAAGTAATTTTTTTCCCCCGCTAACCCTAAATCAACCCTGGAATCAAGGGCATTGTTTCCCTGGCCTGACTGCAACATGTATAGGGTATAGTGAGTGAAACAGGAATGTTTGGGATTCCAGGAGTGGATTGGTGAGGATTTGATCCTTTAAATAGAAGCACCTGTTCATGTGGGATTAACAGGAGGCTGTGGGGATATTTTAGGACCCGGTGGATATGCTCACTTCACTGTGTGTGTGTGTGTGTGTGTGTGTGTGTGTGTGTGTGTGTGTGTGTGTGTGTGTGTGTGTGTGTGTGTGTGTGTGTGTGTGTGTGTGTGTGTGTGTGTGTGTGTGTGTGTGTGTGTGTGTGTGTGTGTGCCTCTGACTGTTGGAGAGGGGCTAGTATGGTAGCATGGCCAGCAGTAGGCCAAGTGAGAGTAGAGAGCTGGTTGACCTGCAGGGCCCTGGTGTGTGGTTAGAATGAACATTTACACACACACACAGGGAGCAAGTAGAGAGACATTTGACCTGCAGGGCCCTGGTGTGTGGCTAGAAAGAACATTTACACACACACACACAGGGAGCAAGTAGAGAGACATTTGACCTGCAGGGCCCTGGTGTGTGGCTAGAAAGAACATTTACACACACACAGGGAGCAAGTAGAGAGACATTTGACCTGCAGGGCCCTGGTGTGTGGCTAGAAAGAACATTCACCATCAGGCTTCATGGCAGGATAATGAGCCAGTCAGTAATAACAGTCAAGGACTGCATCCCAAATTCACCCTATTCCTTATATAGTGCAATACTTTTGACCAGAGCAGTGCACTATGTAGTGAATAGAGTGCCATTTGGGACGCAGAGATGGTGTTGTTATGTAATACTGTGTGGACAGCTGCTCTGCTCTGAGAGAGTTATAGGTGACAATGCGGTGGTCAGAGGTCCTGTGCTCTCCAAGCAGAGAGCAGAGACTCTAGTTAACTATACAGTACTGATATCGTAAATAGTATTTGGCCTTGGCTAAACACACGTTTACTAGCCACATTGTTTTCAGAGTGTTTCAGACTACACTACACTCTGCTGCCTGGGGGGATTGTTGGTCTGTTTTTCATGCTGAATGGTCTGCATGGTGCTCCAGCTAAACGGCAACAATTGTTGGTTACTCACATTAACCTTCACTTAACAGCTGAAACTTCTCATCACCCATAGCAAACAACTCTGAAACCTCTCATCGCCCATAGCAAACAACTCTGAAACCTCTCATCGCCCATAGCAAACAACTCTGAAACCTCTCATCACCCATAGCAAATAACTCTGAAACCTCTCATCGCCCATAGCAAACAACTCTGAAACCTCTCATCGCCCATAGCAAACAACTCTGAAACCTCTCATCGCCCATAGCAAACAACTCTGAAACCTCTCATCGCCCATAGCAAACAACTCTGAAACCTCTCATCGCCCATAGCAAACAACTCTGAAACCTCTCATCACCCATAGCAAACAACTCTGAAACCTCTCATCGCCCATAGCAAACAACTCTGAAACCTCTCATCACCCATAGCAAATAACTCTGAAACCTCTCATCACCCATAGCAAACAACTCTGAAACCTCTCATCACCCATAGCAAACAACTCTGAAACCTCTCATCACCCATAGCAAACAACTCTGAAATCTCTCATCACCCATAGCAAACAACTCTGAAACCTCTCATCGCCCATAGCAAATAAATGCATGGACTCACAATCCTCTCATCAAGGCCAAATTTTACACTGTAACCCTATGCTGTGGAGGGGAAATAACATTATTTACTATACTGCTGGGCAATGGAATGGCGCTTTTATATTAGCTGCATTCCTATTGACTTGTCCGTTCGTTCTTTCGTTCATTCCTCTTTCCATCCATCCAGCCATTAATTTATGAATTTATTAATTGATTCTCCTCCCAGGTAAATATGAGGGAACTTGACTCTCTGAGAAGAACACAGCCATCTTGATGAAGATGTCTTCATTCTGTACTCCAGCGCATTCATGTACTCCAGCGCATTCATTTAAACTACATGCAGACATTCAGCAGTATTCACGCCCAGGCATCACTCAACAATTTAATGAAGGGATTTGCTAACTAAGGGCATATATTTTATTCTGGTAAAAAGCTTGGTTAAGGAGCGTTGTAGAACCCTGATTGAATTTACTGTTAACTGACATCAGCGTTTATCCTGCAGCACAGCCAGGCTACTCCCTCAGAGCTCCTAGGATGCATCCCAAATGGCACCCAATTCCCTATATAGTGCACAAATTTGGACCAGAGCCCTGGTCAAAAGCAGTGCACTACATAGGGAATAGGGTGCCATTTCAGACACAGCCATGCTCTTGCCAGCCAGTCAGGCGTGCCTGTGAATTGGAGAGTGGTGGCGGCCCCGGCGGCCCCTAAGCAGCTCACAGCCTAAGCCCTTAGCTACATATTGCGCCACAATTTCATTAGGAGTCACTTTTCTCGTGCCTGTCAGTGGAATAATACTCACAGGCAGTCACAGGCCAGATAGTGGAAACCAAGTGTCTATCAAACCCAGACAGGTCTTCCACAGTAATGCATCCACAGTAATCTTTTTAATAAGGAACCAGACTTTTAGAGGCAAGCTTGGCCAGCCCACGCCCCAACTCCCATACAACACGGCCAGCCATTTCCAGTTTGCTCTCCACCCCTTCCCCTTGGCCCTTACCCTTCACTGTTTACAGGTTTGCAAGTTGGAAGCAATATTGTGGAAACTCCAACACTACCCAGCTTATACCTACACTCTTCGGAAAAAAAGGTGTTATCTAGAACCTAAAAGCGTTCTTCGGCTGTCCCATTTTAGTTCCAGGTAGAACCCTTTACACAGAGTGTTCTACATGGAACCCAAAATAGTTCCGTAAGGATTCTACCAGGAACCAAAATGGGTTCTCCTATGGAGATAGCCAAAGAACCTTTTTGGAACCCTTTTTTCTAAGAGTGTATATCCACTCTTCAGATCTGCAAACATTGAAGGGTTAGAGCCAAGGGGTAGGGAACAAATTGGGACTTACTGCTAACACGGTATCCTTTCTCCTCCCTGTTTGCCACCACCACCCCTACCACCGCCATGTATTTAGGCTCCTCTGTGCAATCCATCCCTCTTATGTTTCAACAGACCGACACGGCTGGTTAATATACAGTCTGTTGCCTCGCACAGAGCTAAATTGGAGGGACACTTTTTTTAGGGGTTTGGTTCGAAACTTGACCCAGGCCAGACAGGAGAGATGAGTGTTAACTCCTGGCCAATATTTGCATCCACCTATCCAGCTCTGTCCTGTTAGACCCCTGAATGGGGTCAGGTCAGATCAGACTAAGACACTTTTCAACAGTGGAGGCTGGTGAGGGGAGGACGGCTCATAATAAGGGCTGGAACAGAGGGAGTGGAATGGCATCAAACATGGAAACTATGTATTTGATACCATTCCACTCATTCCGCTCCAGCCATTACCACGAGCCTGTCCTCCCCAATTAAGGTGCCACTAACCTCCTCTGCTTTTCGATGGGTCTCTCTGACCGCTGTAGAGTGATGCACTCCACTCAATACATGCAACTCAGTACTTAACGTATTGACACTCAATATTTCATATATTGATGTTACACTATCCACGATTAAAGAGGTTCCTTTCGCTGTGAATATGCCCAGTCATATCGGCGTTGTCATTTCATTTCTCAATGTAACTGAGTGTGGTTCTTGGGTACAGAGAGAATACCTTGTGCCAGCTCTGTTTATTGAACCCCCCTTATTTCCCTCAGCCGCCACCAAACAAACCCCCTCACCTCTCCTCTCCTCTGCATTCCAAGTAAGAGATCAGGGAATATTGCAGTCCTGGGAGCTCTCCCAACCTAACGCTGCCAGGCTTAATTGCTAAATAGAGTCATTGTTGTGTCTAGTTGCAGCTCGCTCTGTCAAAGGACTCCTTTGTTTCCCAATGTGGCCCTTACTTCAATAGCACGTTAGACCGCCACAGAAAGATGGAACCCCATGTAGCACGCACCAGGGGCGGACTGGGAAAAAAATCTTCCTTGAGCCCCTCACAACAGCCCATTTTCTTCCGTGAAGAAACCGCAACGTCCCATTTTATTATTTGAGGGGAACATTATTTGCCAGATAATTATAAGTCAGACAGTAGTCCATCTGGCACGCACACAGCAGATTATGTCTGTATATGTGTTAAGAGTGAGACCCTAAAAAGCTCTACACAATAAATACCAGATTGTCACATTTCATTTTGATCCCAGCAGCGTTTCAATCCATAACAGAATTAAAATGCAATTTTGGACTGACCAATGGAAACATATTCAAATAAACACTACCGTTCAAAAGTTTGGGGTCCCTTAGAAATGTCCTTGTTTTCCATGAAAACATACATTAAATGAGTTGCTAAAATTAATATGAAATATAGTCAAGATGTTGACAAGGTTAGAAATGATTTTAATTGAAATAATAATTTTGTCCTTAAAACTTTGCTTTCGTCAAAGAATCCTCCATTGCAGGATTTACAGACCTTTGGCATTCTATTTGTCAATTTGTTGAGGTAATGTGAAGAGATTTCACCCCATGCTTCCTGAAGCACCTCCCACAAGTTGGATTGGCTTGATGGGCACTTCGTACATACTATACGGTCAAGCTGCTCTCACAACAGCTCAATAGGGTTGAGATCTGGTGGCTGTGCTGGCCACTCCATTATAGACAGAATACCAACTGACTGCTTCTTCCTTAAATAGTTCTTACATAGTTTGGAGCTGTGCTTTGGGTCATTGTCCTGTTGTAGGAGGAAATTGGCTCCAATTAAGCGCCGTCCACAGGGTATGGCATGGCAATGCAAAATGGAGTGATAGCCTTCCTTCTTCAAGATCCCTTTTACCCTGTACAAATCTCCCACTTTACCATCACCAGACCCCCAGACCATCACATTGCCTCTATCATGCTTGACAGATGGTGTCAAGCACTACTCCAGCATCTTTTAATTTTTTCTGCATCTCACGAACGTTCTTCTTTGTGATCCGAACACCTCAAACTTAGATTAGTTCTTTGAGCCTGTAATTAATTGAACCCACAAATGCTCATGCTCCAGATACTCAACTAGTCTAAAGGACAGTTTTATTGCTGCTTTAATCAGTACAACAGTTTTCAGCTGTGCAAACATAATTGCAAAAGGGTTTTCTTATGATCAATTAGCCTTTTGAAATAATAGAATTGGATTAGCTCAGCTGATGTCACAAAGTAACGTATAGAAACCCAGCCTAAAACCCCAAACAGCAAGCAATGCAGGTGTAGAACCACGGTGGCTAGGAAACACTCCCTAGAAAGGCCGGAACCTAGGAATAAACCTAGAGAGGAACCAGGCTATGAGGGGTGGCCAGTCGTCTTCTGAGACCGGAGGGGTCGGGAGACACTGTGGCCCCGTCCGACGATACCCCTGGACAGGGCCAAACAGGCAGGATATAACCTCACCCACTTTGCCAAAGCACAGCCCCCACACCACTAGAGTGATATCTTCAACTACCAACCTACTATCCTGAGACAAGGCCGAGTATAGCCCACAAAGATCTCCCCCACGGCACGAACCCGAGGGGGGGTGCCAACCCGGACAGGAACATCACGTCAGTGACTCAACCCACTCAAGTGACGCACCCCTCCTAGGGACGGCATGGAAGAGCACCAGTAAACCAGTGACTCAGCCCCCGTAATAGGGTTTGAGGCAGAGAATCCCAGTGGAGAGAGGGGAACCGGCCAGGCAGTCGTTTCCAGCTACAATAGTCATTTCCAACATTAACAATGTCTACACTGTATTTCTGATCAATTTGATGTTATTTTAATGGACAAAAATGTGCTTTTCTTTCAAAAACAAGGACATTTCTAAGTGACCCTAAACTTTTGAACGGTAGTGTATGCAACTTAAAAGTTTTATATCACGAAATTTAGACCTGAATGCTTTTGGACATCAATGTTGAGGGCATCCTATTTGAGTCAAAAAAATATACTCCCATGATACGTAAGATATATATATAAAACCTTGCAGAGAGCCTACCCAACTGACAATCACTTAGAAAATCTATTGGAACCAAGACTAAAAAAGAACTGATATCGACACAAGATGGAGGAAGTGTTGGAACATAACGAATGCAATTACAGTTAATGAAAATGTACGCTTATTCCAGTATAAACTAATGTATAGAATTTGTTATACGAGACAAAATTCACATTTTACAGTACAACGGCAGAGTCAAAACGAAGGACTCAATAATTCTTGCCTTCTGGAAGTGCTATAAAATCCCAAAAGTTATGGGCAGAGTTAAAAAGTTGGCTGTCAGAAGTTTTACAATGTAAGTTGACTTTTAATCCATCTATCTGCATATTTCGAGATATGGCATATGGGGGTACGATGAGATACCCAATGGGTTGGACAATATTGTTTTTGTCACTTATATTGAGGAAGCTATTACTTAAATGCTGAAGTCAAATTATACTCTAACATTAAGAGAATGGAAGAATCAAATGCTTTATTTAAATATAGCAAGAAGCATTAGAAACAACATTGAGTGCGGATACTGTGGGAACATGTGGATCTGAGCAAGTGTGATGTCATTAATGTTTGTGGAAATGTATGTAAATGTTAAGTTGTTTATTGTTTTTGCTTATGTAAACAGCAAAAACAGTTCAATTAAAAATTATTTCAGAAAGAAAGGGAGGAGAGAGGGTTGGGTGCAGAGAGATATGGAGGATGGTGATGGGAGAGAGAGGGAGGTGGGGGAAAGTCTCAGGAGAGGGTCAGCAAATGCACCTGCCTTAACTCAGGACTCATGATGGATCAAGGCCCAACATGGAATGGTCTGGGGAAAGTGGGTGGAGCTTCCAGCTTATAGCAATTACTATTTATTAATTTACACCTTACTAGATCTATATTCAATACGCATACAAGGTAAATAGCACCTATAGCCTGCCCTACGCTACAGAGGGTACTTCTTCTATTACACCTTGCTAGATCTATATTCAATACACATACAAGGTAAATACCATTTAGGCTTGGCCTATAGACTGCCTCCACTACAGTATACCTCTGGCGGTTTTTATAATGGCCCCCAGGATGTGGCTGTACGTGTGAAGCTGTGGACCACAGAGAAGCACATCTGGATGCATTGTTGTGGGTAGGAGGGCAGGGATGGATGGAGGGAGGGAGAGGCTCTTTGGTCTCACGCCCAGACCCAGGCTCCGTCCAGCCCAGGCATGTGGGCTTGGTTATGGAGCCAGCACTGCACCCTAGAAACCTTTCCTAATGGCCAGAGGTGATGCACTACATTTATAGGGCTGTATTGGGCCTGCCAGAGACTGTTAGTACAACGTCTAGTGTTGTATTGTGGGAATGTGGCGAGTGGTGAGGATATTAGTAGTTTAACACAGTACTGTATCATTAAGACTGAATTAAATCTGTTATCCACATCTAGGATTACAGCAGGGGGTTCGAAAGAATGGTATTATTAGCTTCATATGGTAAACACTTCATATTATACTGTAGGCTAGATTCAATATCCAGGGCTAAATCTGCATCTCCCATTAAACGTTGGTAATCTTTTTCGCTATTATGTCAAATTATGATAAATTCATTAGATATTAATAAAGCTTTAACAAAGATCTAGCATCTCCTAAAAATGGTATTATCCTGTAGAGCAGTGGTTCTCAAACTTTTTATAGTCCCTTACCCTTTCAAACATTCAACCTCCAGCTGTGTACCCCCTCTAGCACCAGGGTCAGCACACTCTCAAATGTTTTTTTTTGCCATCATTGTAAGCCTGTCACACTATGTCTCACTTTCATGGCTTTTGCGCCATCAGTACAGATACGATACATTTATTAACCTGTTTGGGATAGGGGGCAGTATTTTCACAGCCGGATAAAGAACGTAATCTGGTTACTACTCCTGCCCAGAAACTAGAATATGCATATAATTAGTAGATTTGGATAGAAAACACTCTAAAGTTTCTAAAACTGTTTGAATGGTGTCTGTGAGTATAACAGAACTCATATGGCAGGCCAAAACCTGAGAAGATTCTATACAGGAAGTGCCCTGTCTGACAATTTGTTGTCCTTCTGTAGCATCTCTATCGAAAATACAGCATCTGTGCTGTAACGTGACATTTTCTAAGGCTTCCATTGGCTCTCAGAAGGCGCCAGAAAGTGGAATGGGGTGTCTGCAGTCTCTGGGCGAAGAACAGCAGGAGAATTTGTGAGTGGTCAGGCTGTGAACAGTGACACTGTGGTAGTGTAAATCGGATTGAAAATGATCAACAACCAACTTGACAGAGCTTGAAGAATTTGTTTTAAAGAATGTGCTAATGTGCTAATAGACTTACCCAGAAAGACTCACAGCTGTAATTTCTGCCAGAGGTGATTCTTACATGTATTGACTCAGGGGTGTGAATATTTATGTCAATGGAATATTTCTGGATTTCTTTTTCAATCTTTAAAAAAATATGTTTTCACTTTGTCATGATGGGGTATTGTGTGTAGATGGGTGAGAAAAATATATATTTAATCAACTTTGAATTCAGGCTGTAACACAGCAAAATGTGGAATGTGTCAAGGGGTATGAATACTTTCTGAAGGCACTGTGTATTACATCGAGCTGTCTGTCTCCTGTCTCATACGCTTGGCCCTCCATCACTGTGTGCGTGCGGCGTGCGTGCATTGAGCTGTCTCCTGTCACTCCGAGACTTGGCTCTCCATCACAATGTCCACTATCTTCATCTAGCCAGAGAATCCGTCACAGTTACCTTATAGCAACGTCTGCTAACCAAGGAAGCTTGGCTTGAGAAATGAGAGACAGGAAGAGTGAACGTCAGTGATTTTTACTGGCAGACTCTTCACTCGTCTGTTTGACAAACCTCAGCCTGTGTATTCTCTAGTCTGCTGCTGCGGGCAGGCCAAGGCCTCTCCTATGTGTTTTAGGGATGCACAATATATCGGTGAACAAATCGGAAACAGCCGATGTCTAGTTTAACGCCAATGTTAAAAACCGATGTCAAAGCTACCGTGCATACCTATGTATGCCACGTAAAATTTGGCGCTACATGTGCAACACAGCAATCCTAACCTAGCCCACACAATGTCTGCTGTGTGGATCGAGCAGTCAAGAAGTCGAGCAGTCATTTGAAAGAGTAAGAACATTTCTGCGAGACAACTCAAAGGTGAAATCCATTAAATTCATTGCCCTTGACAATCAACCGTTCTTTGTCATGGGTGATGTTGGCTTTTGCCGACTGGTCGAGCACCGGTACACACTACCAAGTGCGCTATTTTTCAGATGTTGCCCTACCGGAGTTACACAGTAATAGCGTCACTGCTATTAGCTTCACGACATACATACTATAGAACGCCGTTTGGGTCTTTGAGTGTCAAAAAAGATACAGTAACACTGTCAAAGCTGTACACAAAAGTCTGCAAACAAGCAAACCCCAGACACGAACGATGTGTTTACAATACCGCCTTGGTAATAAAGCATAATTTGTTCAAACGCAACTTCTGGGGTAGCTAGCTTTAGCTTGGTACCTAGCTAGCACCAATACAACCAGCCTGAAAACAATGACCAGTAGAAACTGCAGTCATTTTCATTATTCTTAGCAATGATTTAGGAATCCTTGTATTAGCAAGGTTGCCACTTGTTGTTCGCCTATAGAAATCAAACTTCAGTTAATGAAAATGAATAGCTAGTCAGCTACTTAACCCTGTTGCCCAAAGCCAACGTTATAAGCAGCCAGCTAGCTTCATCTGGCAAGTGATGCGTTGTGAATGCTAGTGACGTGTTGTGTTGTGAAGCTAGCCACAATAAGGATTAGGCACAATAGTGGAATTATCGATTTTCCTTCAAAATAAAAGTATGTCATTGACAGTGATGCAAATGAATACAAATAGTATAATTATGCTATACTTTTATTTTGAAGGCTAACCGCAAAGTCCACTATTGTGGCTAATTCTTATTGTGGCGAGCTTCACATAGATGGGTCCGACCACCATTAATCAAATAAGAACTGTCTTATAAATTAGGGTTATTTTATGACACCTAGCTATATAGTTAGCTAGCTAACTATAGCTACTGAAACAGATTGTCGTTTTGCTATGTTTTTGGGGAAGAACATTGTTTGCATCCATGAGCAAGCTAGTTTTCTTTTCTGACCAGCACTGTAGGTACTGTAGGTTACCAGCATCATAGCATGCGTATTGATGAATCGCTGTGACATGAAATACGAGTGATTGATTACACTATGTGTAATAACCTACGTAAAAAATGTATGAAGATGTTAAATTATTATGTGACGTGCAGTCATATTCGGGTCCTGATTGGTCAACAAGCTGTGTTAGTGTTTTTTTTGGGGGGGGGGTTACACGCAAAGACCCAAACGACGTTCCATATAAATCCGGGTTGAGAATGAAACAACTGAACAAATGAACAACGAAACAGCACAGCAGGTAAGTGAAAGAAATAGGTTTTTATTATGTTTTACTGGTAATGGGGACACACGTAAATGCCAACAAAATAACTTGTGTATGTGTGTGTGACCTTTATTTAACTAGGCAAGTAAGTTGATGGCCTGGACGACGCTGGGCCAATTGTGCGCCGCCCTATGGGACTCCCAATCACGGCCGGGTGTGATACAGCCTGGATTCGAACCAGGGACTGTTACGCCTCTTGCACTGAGATGCAGTGTCTTAGACTGCTGCGTGCGTGTGTGTGTGTTAACGATTTAACTGTACTAGAATGCTTAAAAGGCAGCAAAAATGTTAAATATCGGTTATCGGTATAGGTTTTTTTTTTGGCAAGGAAAATATTGGATATCGTATCGGCCAAAAATGTAATATCGGTGCATCACTAATGTGTATACATAAAGCTGTATACATAAAGCTGTATACATAAAGCTGTATACATAAAGCTGTATACATAAAGCTACACTGTAACACAACTGGATTTAGAGATACGAAGACATTTTCCAGTGTCCTTTTTAGACCCTTACCTTGTATATACTGTGAAGTATATGAATTGTATTATGTGCACTCTCATTGTCTAAAATATTTTAGGATAAGCACTGAGAATTGATTGTTTAATTATGCCAATAAAAATTTCAAAAACATTAATTTGAGAATCAGACATTCACGTGTACATTCACGTGTTTGTTAAATATGTGGTTGATCTTGATGCTCTAGTGACGATGATTGGGAGCCAGAGGATTTGATCCCATCCTGGCAGGGGGGGAGGATTGTGTTGTGAAAACCATGCCTTATGTCCATTTAATCAGTGTTAGGAAATCTGTTGCTTGCATTGTAAATACAATGTTACCAGAAGGCATGGCAGGCTGAACAATAAATCCCTGCCAGCTCTGCTGTACCAGCCAACAGTGAGAAATACACAGCATTGTGTTATGGTCATCATGGCAGTGGTTTGTTTGTTTGTTTGTTTCAAAATAAAGTGGCTTAATATCATCTACACACCATGTTGTGCCTATCATGCAGGGACAGTTTGTTCTGATCTTCTCTGTTCTGTTGCCGACTGCTACGAACCAGGAGAAGGGAGGTTAGAACGGTCAGAGAGGTTGGACAGCGTGTGGGGGCTGTCCTGCTCAACTTCAGCTTCCTAAAGGATGTGACTGGAGAATTGGTCTGACCTCGCTCGTTCGCACGGAATGGCTCGCAGATGTCGCTGGGAGATTAAAGGCATAGCAGTCATGACTGTGTCAGAGGAGGCAAGCGGTTGGAGGGGTAAGGGAGGCGGGGGGTATGCGCACTCAGCCAATGGGGCACAGCATCACTGAGTAGCAGTCAAGGTCAAGGAGAGACACGGATGGACAGGTCCCAGGTCACCTCATAGCACACACTCTCACTCTCTTTCCCGCTCTGTCTCTCCCTGTCTCTCCCTGTCTATCGCTGTCTGTCTCTGTCTGTCTCTGTGTCTGTCTGTCTCTCTCTACCCCCTCTCTTTGTCTCGATCTCCCTCCCCCTACTTCTCTCTCTCAGCAAGGCCCAGAGACTGAGTTGTTGTCTAGTATTTCTGGGTCTCCTCCTCAGGTTTCAGCTCAGTTCTCTGTGTGCTGTAGGGATGAGTCCTGGCAACCTAGTAGTAGGAGAAGGAAAGAAGCAGGATATTCTAATTTAGTGGAGGTGAAACTATTTTTGAAATATGTTGAACTCTGGCCAGCTAGATGATTTAAAAGACAATTTGACATGGGAAGGACAGAGTAAAGATGGCAGCCTCAAGAATTGGATTTACATTTTCATTATAATTTGTTCGTTTTTTTATTTTAAACCATGGCCTTGTGTTAAATTAAGAAATGCGCAGTATACAAGATTTATGGAATCCGCCCATTGGTTGTTTCAGGATGTCACAGTGGCCACACATGCAGCAGGCCCCAACAACTGCCTGCCGTCTGAGCTTAGAATAAGATGAGGAATGTGATGTTGGGTAAGCCAACTTCTGCCTCTCAGATATGCACAATGGGCATTACTCACACTCCCTACTTGCCAGCCAGGCAAATGGGGATAGGATTAAATGGTGTGGTGGTCTCTCCACGTCTCCTTATTAGCAGAATCCCTCGTTGGTGTGTTGTGTATAGATGGGGTTACAGCACACTTGTGGTATTGGCAGGGATACTATTTGACCTTGCCACTGTGGTCTAAATACTTCCACATATTTACCAGTGGGGCTAAGCCATAATGACTTCTGCCTAAGTGCTCTCTTTATTCCAGCTGGCCTCTGTGCTGCTCTGGTTTTCTGTGGCTGCATCCCAAATGGCACCCTATGCCCTACATAGTGCGCTACTTTTCACCAAAGCCCTACGGGCCCTGGGAATAGGGTGTCATTTGGGACGCTGGCTGTGGTCATGGTCAAACCGAATCCTAAAGCGCATACATAGAGGACATGCCACAGATTCCCTCATTTGTCATTCCCTCTTAGGTAGATTAGACCAGGAACCAAGCCACAGTCTGACATGGTCAGGTGTGTTGACTTCAAGATAATGTAATATGGTTTTCATCAGGTTGAGTGACATTGTTTGCCATGTTTATTACTTACAAGAGGATGTTGTTTGTTTAATTTCATCAGGGAAACAGGGGCTGTTATGTGTCTTACGGAAGAGGGCCAGTGGAATGTCTCTACAAGGTGTGTGTGTGTGTGTGTGATTGCAAGGCTGGTTATGTCCCAGCCCCCCTGCGGTGCTTACTGTGTCGTGGGCCGGGGAAAGCTGAGCAGCTTAAGGGGAGTGGGTAGGGGGCTCAGAGGGGGGGTGCTGTGTCCTCACCCTCCTCCTCCACCCCCGTACTGCTGCTGCTGCCATATTCTCATCATGGATGACTCAGTCCCTATAGACGTGGAGACCCTAGGGGCCACAGTGCTGTGGTGAGTGTGGCCCTAACACACTTGAGTCTCCACATGATGCTCACCATGTCCAGCAGGCCTACACACACACACACACATTAGCAGGTTGAGGTGCTTGTCCACTGTGGAAATGACAAACATGTTCCCTATAGGCTACATCAAGCTGAGGTGCCAACAATATCTCATGTATAATACATCTGTGTGTTATCGTGTGAGAAGAATTAGTTTAAGATTACATGAAAAAAACACGAGTTTGAAGGGTATTGAAATAGCCTCAAGTTACAGTATTTTATTTTTTCCTTTACAGTTGATGAAAGTTGGTAATGAATATGCAAATACAGGACATAAAGATCAACAGTGCAAAGCATTTTATTTAGTCTCAAATATGGCTGTTATGTAATTATGTAAATGTGATTGCTTTTACCTCAGATGGAATACAGTGTGCTCTCTTTAGCAGCGACAGCAGCACAGATTCTCATTTCAGCTTCTAAGTCATAGAGCAACAGCCTTTAGCCAAGGCTTTCTCGTTCTCTCTCGTTCTCTCTCGTTCTCTCTCTTCCGTCTTTTGTATACATAGCTAAAGTGGAAGTTTAATCAGTCATAGTATCTCAAATGGCTTCAGGTTCAGGCATTTATATTCATCTGAAAGCCATTTCAAGCATAATAACGAGCTTCAGATACCTAGCTATCTCACAAGTAAACAAACTCTGCTCCTCGCCTCATCTCCTACTCCTCACCTTCCCATCCCACCTTCAGCAAAATCGCTTCTTGCATGACCTGCTGTCACCAGTTATTTTACAGACTGTTTTAACATCTATGCTGTCTCCATTGACAGCGGGCCTGTTGGTGTGTGTGGAATACTAAGTGAAGTGCGTAAGCGCAGAGTGGTTTGCCTCAGAAGTGTGCATACATTAGAGACACAAAGCGAGCTCTCGGGACTACAGTGAGCAGGGCCGCTGCTACTCCTACACCCTGTGATGTGAAGACTGAGTTATCTGACCACTGACAGTTAGTGCGAGTTTGACTATTAGCGAAAATAACTTCAATAAGGCAAAAGCTCTCTTTCTCTCTTTTTTCCTGCTTGATGGTGGGAAAAGATCTGTTTGTGGAGATGAGACTGATGAAAAAGAGAGGTTTGATGATTTGAAAGAGCTGGGATTGAGATTGCAGGACGCTATTGCAGCCAAGGGTATTCAGGGGTATCGAGGGGTATTCGGGAATATTCAGGGGTATTCAAGGTCAGCTTGTGGTACCTAGTACTGCGGCTGCTGGTTTTCTTTTTGATTGGCCTAAGATTCAGTTCAATCACCTGATCGCTCAGGTCTGAATCTGTCCCTGATAACATAATCAGTGCTGAGCTTCAGACCTGGCTATCCCTGTGGGTTGGTAGGGTGGGGAGGTCTGAGCCTGACTACTCCTGTGTGTTGGTAGGGTGGCGAGGCCTGAGCCTGACTATCCCTGTGGGTTGGTAGGGTGGGGAGGTCTGAGCCTGACTACTCCTGTGTGTTGGTAGGGTGGCGAGGCCTGAGCCTGACTATTCCTGTGGGTTGGTAGGGTGGGGAGGCCTGAGCCTGACTACTCCTGTGGGTTGGTAGGGTGGGGAGGTCTGAGCCTGACTACTCCTGTGTGTTGGTAGGGTGGCGAGGCCTGAGCCTGACTATTCCTGTGTGTTGGTAGGGTGGGGAGGTCTGAGCCTGACTATCCCTGTGGGTTGGTAGGGTGGTGAGGTCTGAGCCTGACTATTCCTGTGGGTTGGTAGGGTGGCGAGGCCTGAGCCTGACTATCCCTGTGGGTTGGTAGGGTGGGGAGGCCTGAGCCTGACTATCCTTGTGGGTTGGTAGGGTGGCGAGGCCTGAGCCTGAGTATCCCTGTGGGCTGGTAGGGTGGCGAGGCCTGAGCCTGACTATCCCTGTGGGTTGGTAGGGTGGCGAGGTCTGAGCCTGACTTCCTGTGGGTTGGTAGGGTGGGGAGGCCTGAGCCTGACTATCCCTGTGGGTTGGTAGGGTGGGGAGGCCTGAGCCTGACTACTCCTGTGGGTTGGTAGGGTGGGGAGGCCTGAGCCTGACTACTCCTGTGGGTTGGTAGGGTGGCGAGGCCTGAGCCTGACTATTCCTGTGGGTTGGTAGGGTGGGGAGGCCTGAGCCTGACTACTCCTGTGGGTTGGTAGGGTGGTGAGGCCTGAGCCTGGCCATCTCAGGACATGAGGGATCAGTGGGTAGTCTGGAGCAACACATGGTCTCCATCTGCAGCTCACTGGGATGACCCTAACTAACACTTTAATTAATGAGAGCACAATCTCACAGACAGACAGACTGGAAGAGTGGAAACATGCAATAACCCCACAAGCTCTTCTCTCTCTGTCCAATGCAAGAGTAGCGCCACCCTCAAAAATGTCCTCACTAACAATGGGGAAGGGGTGTTGCTATGCATTTCAATTTGTGATTTGATGATTGTTTTCTGATTCATCTTGTCACAATAGAGCCAAACGTAGTTAATATGTCTGTTGTTTCATCCTCAGTGTTTGGTCTGAGGTGCCAAGTCATACCTGGCTGCCGCTGTTTCTGTTTCTATTTTTATTTCAGATGAAGCATAAAGAAAGCACTCCAGATTGATTCTCGATTCCCTTTGATGGTTTCTCAGACGTTGCCCTCGCACATTTCCCCCTCCCAGAACCACTCCAGCAGATAAAAGCAGCTTCAAAGCTTTCCGCTCAAATCTTGTTTTTTTCCCACTTATATGTTTTCCATTACTGTGAGAAAAGATTTCAGTTAGATTGGTTGGAAATGTTCTTTCACATTTAGCGTTATCAACTGACTCAAACCTATCACGCTGAAGATCTGTGTTCTATCCGTGATCAGCAGAGTTTTCAAAGCAGGTATTATTCTGTGCTTTGGCTGGCGTGCCAGTTCGCAGTTGACAGGATTTTATAATTGTATAGACTCAATCTTAATACGCAAGAACGATACTGACAAACACCAACTGGAGTCTGCCAGTGTATAGTTGAAAAGAGGTTCTATCATGTGGATATCTATGTCCCTGAGCTAAGATGGGGATGATTATATTATGTGAATATCTTTATTGTCCCTAAACTGACACTGGGTGAGGCTTGTGATGATGATGATGTGAGGATATGTCCTTGGGTAGACCTCAATAGGGGCATTGTTCCCCTCCTGGAGAAAGGTGAGGCCTGAGAGGATATGGGAGGTACAGTAATACTCACAATGGGTAGGGACTCTGAGGAATCAAGCATTTGTAAGGATGAAGCTATTGCTTGCTGTCAGAAACCCCACATTTTAACCAACACCCATCGATGGAATTTAGAGCATGTTAGTGGTGTGGTGCTCATCCCTTGAGCATTGTTCGTATACTTCATCACAGATGACCGAAAAGCTCACTATCTAATCACTGCTATGACTGAAACGTCCAATAACAATTGCATTGAATCTGGCTACAATCAATACAACATGATGTAGACATGATCTGAGTCTTGAGTAAGGCTGCAGGGTTACACTATACAAGACTGAAGTAGTGCCAGACCATCCTCTCTATCTAAACATCTCGAGAGCTTGGAACTAAATGGTTCTATAAGCAAAAATATGATTCTGAGATAATTGGCTTTAAAGTCCCGAACTCCCATTGGTTTGAATGGTGTCAGCTATTTGTATCTTGTATTCTTTTGAACTTAAAATTAATTGGGGTATTTAGAATACTTGAATCTTTAGAATCTTGCCATAATATGGACTTAGCCCTATTTGGTAAAAGATAATCTTCATCACCCCTACCTTGTCACAACAAAACTGATTTGACTCAAACGCGTTAAGGAAAACAAGTCCACAAGTTAACTTTGAACAGGGCACACCTGTTAATTGAAATGCATTCCAGGTGACTACCTCAGTAAGCTGGTTGAGAGGATGCAAAGCTGTCATCAAGGCAAAGGTGGCTACTTTGAAGAATCTCAAATATAAAATATATTTAGATTTATTTAACACTTTTTTTGGTTACTACATGATTCCATGTGTGTTATTTCATAGTTTTGATGTATTCACTATTATTCTACAATGTAGAAAATAGTAAAATAAAGAAAAACCCTGGAATGAGTATGGGAGTATGTCAATGGGCTGTTTGACCTAGTGGAAAATAAGATTCACCTCATGGTCAGAAGTTACTTTCTAATAATGTGAGCCATTTTGCCCCATGGGGAGGAGGAACAGAGCAGCAGAGGTTCAGCAACAGCACATCCTCATGGTGTTTCTGATATTACAGAGAGATCCCATATGAAGATAAAGTGAGGTCTGATGCCAGAGAGAGCTGCCCTTGCCTGTAGACTAGCTGGCTGGCTGTTGATAGATCGATATGACTGAGTGTTAGTAATGAACGGGGCCTGCTAGCCCGGGGAAGTGTGGTTTATTTCTCTATCTTCACTGCTTGCTTATTTTTCTCCCATGGCACTGGCAGGATGTATTCAGAAGTCAGGGCGATGATAAAATATGATTTTCATTTATTCCTGTCATCTGATCCATTCATCTGTTTTATCTGTGTTCCGTGTGTTGTCTGGGTTACGGGTCTGGCCTGTGGACCCAGCCATGAGTCTGTCTGCTGAAGGCTGATTGGCCAGCCTGTCCTGTAGAATGCAGATGACTGGCCAACGGCCTCCTGGCTCCTCATTACCTTCCAGTCACATTGTGGCGGCTGGCTGGTTCATTACCATGGTGATTGCAGCAGGCCTTCTTCCTCCCCAGTGCCCAGGTTCTAGAACCAGACTCATTACATTAGAACACTTTTGGCACCAGCAGTGTGTTGTGGGCCTTTTGGTTCAGCTCATCGCCAAACAGGGAAAACATTGTTTAAACTTTTGACAACTTTTTTTTTTTTTTTACCCTATTTTTGTGCTTACGTTTACTGTAAAACAGACTTTTGATTGGCGTTGATAATTGTTCAATAGTGATTTGTTGTTGCCACTTAATTAACAAATGTCTGTGGCCTGAATTATGTATCCTACTCACTGAGTTACATTTTCCACCCTCTGCATGGCCTGCTCCTGTACTCTTAATGGCCTCTTTCAGCTGGAATGACTGCTTTGTGTAGCTCACTCCTTGTTCTTATCACTGTGAGCAAAACACATCATTCACAGACCAAGGGTGAAATTGGGATTTTATTGGAGGCGGAACAGCTTCTAAAATGTATTGGTTTTCCGTGATCATTTATTTTAAGTCGAACTAACATCTCCCAGAAGCCAAATTGAAGCCAAACTGTCACCCAAACTACCATTGTAGAACTTAGTTGATCTCTGTTCTGTTACCCCCCCAACATGTTTTTTTTTAATTTAAGATATCTTTAATTAGTCTAGCCTATATTCTAAAATTAAACAAATTCTAGTGATCACCTTTGAGTGTGGACTGTATTATTATGCATACTGGGAAAGAATGTATAGGCCTAGGCGACGCTGTTGATTCATTGATTGTGTCGGGCAGCTTAGAGTTAGCCTACAGTAGTGCATTTGTATTTGATTTTGAATAGCGTAGTAATAGGGAATGTTTTATATTGACTAACCTTCATGTCTTAACGTATTGATGGACTGTTGTTTCTCTTTTCTTATTTTAGCTGTTCTTACCATAATATGGACTTGGTCTTTTACCAAATAGGGCTATCTTCTGTATACCCCCCTACCTTGTCACAACACAACTGATTGTCTCAAACACATTAAGAAGGAAAGAAATACCACAAATTAACTTTTAACAAGGCACACGTGTTAATTGAAATGCATTCCAGGTGACTACCTCATGAATCTGGTTGAGAGAATGCCAAGAGTGTGCAAACTGTCATAAAGGCAAAGGGTGGCTACTTTGAAGAATCTTAAATATAAAATATATTTTGATTTGTTTATCACTTTTTTTGGTTACTACATGATTCCATATGTGTTATTTCATAGTTTATGTCTTCGCTATTATTCTACAATGTAGAAAATAGTAAAACTAAATAAAACCCTGGAATGAGTAGGTGTGTCACAACTGTTGACTGGTACTGTATTAGTAAAGACAATATTACATTGAGAATAGTCTGATGGATGATAATATGATCACTTGATGAGAGAACAGCTGTGCAGCCTGAGGCAAGGAACAGTGTGCAAGCTTTTTTTGCTTTGTTCTCAAATTATTAATAGCTTTTAGTCACATCATGCAGCCTAAATACTATATGTTCTGATTTCTAAGACATTCTAAGGTTTGTATCATTAACAACTAAAGTTGCCAAATAACTCTAAATCTAACGTACCCTATAGGGTCTGTTTCAACTGATCACTTTTACACTCAACATAGCCACTTCATATGTGCACTCGCTCCGTAATGGGAAAAATATCCTTTCTATTTTATTCAGCGAAGTTCAATTATATTCTTCTTACTATAAAATCATATAAAATAACATAGTAACATGTAACATAAAATTTCATGACCGCCACAGCCCTAGCATCAAACACACCAACACCATGGACAGTGAGTTAAAGCCCCTGGCTATGTATGTACAGTGCATTCGGAAAGTATTCAGACTGCTTGATTTTTTTTCACCATTTGTTACGTTACAGCCTTATTCTAAAATGGATGAAATATTTTTTTCCCTATTTAATCTACACACAATACCCCATAATGACAAAGCAAAAACAGGTTTTTAGATTTTTTTTGCAAAAAATAAAATATATTTTTTAAATATCACTTTTACAAAAGTACTCTGACCCTTGAAGCACCTTTGGCAGGGATTACAGCCTTGAGTCTTGGGTATGACGCTACAAGCTTGGCACACACCTGTATTTGGGGAGTTTCTTCCATTCTTATCTTTTTTTAACCTTTATTTAACTAGGCAAGTCAGTTAAGAACAAATTCTTATTCTCTGCAGATCCTCTCAAGCTCTATCAGGTTGGATGGTGAGCTTCGTTGCACAGCTATTTTCAGGTCTCCCCAGAGATGTTCGATCGGGTTGAAGTCCGGGCTCTGGCTGGGCCACTCAAGGACATTTAGAGACTTATCCTGAAGCCACTCCTGCATTGTCTTGGTTGTGTGCTTAGGGTCGTTGCCCTGTTGGAAGGTGAACCTTCGCCCCAGTGTGAAGCCCTGAGCACTCTGGAGCAGGTTTTCATCAAGGATCTCTCTGTACTTTGCTCTGTTCATCTTTCCCTCGATCCTAATTAGTCTCCTAGTCCCTGCCGCTGAAAACATCCCCTACAGCTTGATGCTGCCACCACCATGCTTCACCGTAGGGATGGTGCCTGGTTTCTTCCAGACATGACACTTGGCATTCAGGACAAAGAGTTCAATCTTGGTTTCATCAGACTAGAGAATCTTGTTTCTCATGGTCTGAGAATCATTTAGGTGCCAAGCAGGCTGTCATGTGCCTTTTACTGAGGAGTGGCTTCCGTCTGGCCATTCTACCACCTGATTGGTGGAGTGCTGCAGAGACGGTTGACCTTCTGGAAGGTTCTACCATCTCCACAGACGAACTCTAGAGCTCTGTCAGAGTGACCATCGGGTTCTTGGCCACCTCCCTAACCAAGGCCTTAATCCCCCGATTGCCCAGTTTGGCCTGGCGGCCAGCTCTAGGAAGAGTCTTGGTGGTTCCAAACTTCTTTTAAGAATGATGGAGGCCACTGTGTTCTTGGGGACCTTCAATACTGCAGATATTTTTTCGTACCCTTCCCCAGATCTGTGTTCAACACAATCCTGTCTCGGAGCTCTAAGGAACAATTCCTTCAACCTCATGGCTTGGTTTTTGTTCTGACATGCACTGTCAACTGTGGGACCTTTATATAGACAGGTGTGGGCCTTTCCAAAGCTTGTCCAATCAATTGAATTTAGCACAGGTGGACTCCAATCAAGTTGTAGAAACATCTCAAGGATGACCAATGGAAACAGGATGCACCTGAGCTCAATTTCGAGTCTCAAAGCAAAAGGTCTGAATACTAATGTAAATAGGGTATTTCTGTTTTTATTTGTAATGCATGTGCTAAAATTTCTAAAAACCTGTTTTCACTTTGATATTATGGGGTATTATGTGTAGATTGAGGATTTGTTTTATTCAATCCATTTTAGAATAAGGCTGTAATGAAATGTGGAAAAAGTCAAGGGGTCTGAATATTTTCCGAATGCACTTTATGTGTGTGCCCCTTTTTCAGGACCCTGTCTTTCAAATATAATTCTTAAAAATTCAAATAACTTCACAGATCTTCATTGTAAAGGGTTTAAACACTGTTTCCCATGCTTGTTCAATGAACCATAAACAATTAATGAACATGCACCTGTGGAACGGTCGTTAAGACACTAACAGCTTACAGACGGTAGGCAATTAAGGTCACAGTTATGAAAACTTAGGACACTAAAGAGGCCTTTCTACTGACTCTGAAAAACACCAAAAGAAAGATGCCCCGGGTCACTGCTCATCTGCGTGAACGTGCCTTAGGCATGCTGCAAGGAGGCATGAGGACTGCAGATGTGGCCAGGGCAATAAATTGCAATGTCTGTACTGTGAGACGCCGAAGACAGCGCTACAGGGAGACAGGATGGACAGCTGATCATCTTCGCAGTGACAGACCACGTGTAACAACACCTGCACAGGATCGGTACATCCAAATATCACACCTGCGGGACAGGTACAGGATGGCAACAACAACTACCCGAGTTACACCAGGAACGCACAATCCCTCCATCAGTGCTCAGACTGTCCGCAATAGGCTGAGAGAGGCTGGACTGAGGGCTTGTAGGTCTGTTGTAAGGCAGGTCCTCACCAGACATCACCGGCAACAACGTCGCCTATGGGCACAAACCCACCATCGCTGGACCAGACAGGACTAGCAAAAAGTGCTCTTCACAAACGAGTCACAGTTTTGTCTCACCAGGGGTGATGGTCGGATTCGCGTTTATTGCCAAAGTAATGAGCGTTACACAGGCAATCTCAATGCTATGCTTTACAGGGAAGACATCCTCCTCCCTCATGTGCTACTCTTCCTGCAGGCTCATCCTGACATGACCCTCCAGCATGACAATGCCACCAGCCATACTGCTCATTCTGTGTGTGATTTCCTGCAAGACAGGAATGTCAGTGTTCTGCCATGACCAGCGATGAGCCCGGATCTCAATCCCAAAGAGCATGTCTGGGACCTGTTGGATCGGAGGGTGAGGGCTAGGGCCATTCCCCCCAGAAATGACCAGGAACTTGCAGGTGCCTTGGTGGAAGAGTGGGGTAGCATCTCACAGCAAGATCTGGCAAATCTGGTGCAGTCCATGAGGAGGAGATGCACTGCAGTACTTAATGCAGCCACACCAGATACTGACTGTTACTTTTGATTTTGACCCCCCCCCCCTTTGTTCAGGGACACATTATTCCATTTCTGTTAGTCACATGTCTGTGGAACGTGTTCAGTTTGTCTGTTGTTGAATCTTGTTATGTTAATACAAATATTTACACATGTTAAGTTTGCTGAAAATAAACGCAGTTGACAGTGAGAGGACGTTTCTTTTTTTGCTGAATTTATGTATGTATGTACAGTTGAAGTCGGAAATTTACATACACTTAGGTTGGAGTCATTTAAAACTTGTTTTTCAACCACTCCACAAATTTCTTGTTAACCAACTATGGTTTAGGCAAGTCGGTTAGGACATCTACTTTGTGCATGACACAAGTAATTTTTCCAACAATTGTTTACAGACAGATTATTTCACTTATAATTCACTGTATCACAATTCCAGTAGGTCAGACGTTTACATGCACTAAGTTGACTGTGCCTTTAAACAGCTTGGAAAATTCCAGAAAATTATGTCATGGCTTTAGAAGCTTCTGATAGGCTTATTGACATAATTTGAGTCAATTGGAGGTCTACCCGCAAATGTATTTCAAGGCCTCTTTGCTTGACATCATGGGAAAATCAAAAGAAATCAGCCAAGACCTCAGAAAAAAATTTGTAGACCCCCACAAGTCTGGTTCATCCTTGGGAGCAATTTCCGAATGCCTGAAGGTACCACGTTCATCTGTACAAACAATAGTACGCAAGTATAAACACCATGGGACCACACAGTCGTCATACCGCTCAGGAAGGAGACGCATTCTGTCTCCTGGAGATGAACGTACTTTGGTGCGAAAAGTGCAAATCAATCCCAGAACAACAGCAAAGGACCTTGTGAAGATGCTGGAGGAAACAGGTACAAAAGTATCTATATCCACAGTAAAACAAGTCCTATATCGACATAACCTGAAAGGCCGCTCAGCAAGGAAGAAGCCACTGCTCCAATACCGCCATAAAAAAGCCAGACTACGGTTTGCAACCGCACATGGGGACAAAGATCGTACTTTTTGGAGCAATGTCCTCTGGTCTGATGAATCAAAAATAGAACTGTGTGGCCAAAATGACCATCGTTATGTTTGGAGGAAAAAGGGGGAGGCTTGCAAGCCGAAGAACACCATCTTAACCGTGAAGCACGGGGGTGGCAGCATCTTGTTGTGGGGGTGCTTTGCTGCAGGAGGGACTGGTGCACTTACCAAAATAGATGGCCCCATGAGGAAGGAAAATTATGTGGATATATTGAAGCAACATCTCAAGACATCAGTCAGGAAGTTAAAGCTTGGTCGCAAATGGGTATCCAAACGGACATGACCATACTTCCAAAGTTGTGGCAAAATGGCTTAAGGACAGCAAAGTCAAGGCATTGGAGTGGCCATCACAAAGCCTTGACCTCAATCCCATTGAAAAGTTGTGGGCAGAACTAAAAAAGCGCGTGCGAGCAAGGAGGCCTACAAACCTGACTCCGTTACACCAGCTCTGTCATGAGAAATGGGCCAAAATTCACCCAACTTATTGTGGGAAGCTTGTGGAAGGCTACCTGAAATGTTTGACCCAAGTTAAACAATTTAAAGGCAATGCTACCAAATACTAATTGAGTGTATGTAAACTTCTGACCCACTGGGAATGTGATGAAAGAAATAAAAGCTGAAATAAATCATTCTCTCTAGTATTATTCTGACATTTCACATTCTTAAAATAAAGTGGTGATCCTAACTGACCTAAAACAGGGACTTTTTCTAGGATTAAATGTCAGGAATTGTGAAAAACTGAGTTTAAATGTATTTGGCTAAGGTGTATGTAAACTTCCGACTTCAACTGTAGGTAGGTTGGCAGGTAGGTAGGTATAATACTGGCTGTTAATTTACTTGGCAAGGGGGGTTATTAGGTGAAAGCAGTGCAGATTCGCGCAGTGGACTGTACTCCTATAGGATTTTCTCTCCCTTCACAACCTTCTTGGTATTACCCACATGATATAGCTTTGCTTTGCCATACTCACAGAAGCTGCGGGAACAGACTACCTACATGGGCACTGATACAGGTGGTGTTTCTGGTCCCTGTTACTGGTTGACTGGCCCTCCTCCAGAGCAGAGGCTGATTTGACTGGCCCTCCTCCAGAGCAGAGGCTGGTTGACTGGCCCTACTCCAGAGCAGAGGCTGGGTGCTGGTTGACTGGCCCTCCTCCAGAGCAGAGGCTGGGTGCTGGTTGACTGGCCCTCCTCCAGAGCAGAGGCTGGGTGCTGGTTGACTGGCCCTCCTCCAGAGCAGAGGCTGATTTGACTGGCCCTCCTCCAGAGCAGAGGCTGGGTGCTGGTTGACTGGCCCTCCTCCAGAGCAGAGGCTGATTTGACTGGCCCTCCTCCAGAGCAGAGGCTGGTTGACTGGCCCTACTCCAGAGCAGAGGCTGGGTGCTGGTTGACTGGCCCTCCTCCAGAGCAGAGGCTGGGTGCTGCTTGACTGGCCCTCCTCCAGAGCAGAGGCTGATTTGACTGGCCCTCCTCCAGAGCAGAGGCTGATTTGACTGGCCCTCCTCCAGAGCAGAGGCTGGGTGCTGGTTGACTGGCCCTCCTCCAGAGCAGAGGCTGATTTGACTGGCCCTCCTCCAGAGCAGAGGCTGGTTGACTGGCCCTCCTCCAGAGCAGAGGCTGGGTGCTGGTTGACTGGCCCTCCTCCAGAGCAGAGGCTGGGTGCTGCTTGACTGGCCCTCCTCCAGAGCAGAGGCTGATTTGACTGGCCCTCCTCCAGAGCAGAGGCTGGGTGCTGGTTGACTGGCTCTCCTCCAGAGCAGAGGCTGGGTGCTGGTTGACTGGCCCTCCTCCAGAGCAGAGGCTGGGTGCTGCTTGACTGGCCCTCCTCCAGAGCAGAGGCTGGGTGCTGGTTGACTGGCCCTCCTCCAGAGCAGAGGCTGATTTGACTGGCCCTCCTCCAGAGCAGAGGCTGGTTGACTGGCCCTACTCCAGAGCAGAGGCTGGGTGCTGGTTGACTGGCCCTCCTCCAGAGCAGAGGCTGGGTGCTGCTTGACTGGCCCTCCTCCAGAGCAGAGGCTGATTTGACTGGCCCTCCTCCAGAGCAGAGGCTGGTTGACTGGCCCTCATCCAGAGCAGAGGCTGATTTGACTGGCCCTCCTCCAGAGCAGAGGCTGGGTGCTGGTTGACTGGCCCTCCTCCAGAGCAGAGGCTGATTTGACTGGCCCTCCTCCAGAGCAGAGGCTGGTTGACTGGCCCTACTCCAGAGCAGAGGCTGGGTGCTGCTTGACTGGCCCTCCTCCAGAGCAGAGGCTGATTTGACTGGCCCTCCTCCAGAGCAGAGGCTGGGTGCTGGTTGACTGGCCCTCCTCCAGAGCAGAGGCTGGGTGCTGGTTGACTGGCCCTCCTCCAGAGCAGAGGCTGGGTGCTGCTTGACTGGCCCTCCTCCAGAGCAGAGGCTGGGTGCTGCTTGACTGGCCCTCCTCCAGAGCAGAGGCTGGGTGCTGGTTGACTGGCCCTCCTCCAGAGCAGAGGCTGGGTGCTGCTTGACTGGCCCTCCTCCAGAGCAGAGGCTGGTTGACTGGCCCTCATCCAGAGCAGAGGCTGGGTGCTGGTTGACTGGCCCTCCTCCAGAGCAGAGGCTGATTTGACTGGCCCTCCTCCAGAGCAGAGGCTGGTTGACTGGCCCTACTCCAGAGCAGAGGCTGGGTGCTGGTTGACTGGCCCTCCTCCAGAGCAGAGGCTGATTTGACTGGCCCTCCTCCAGAGCAGAGGCTGATTTGACTGGCCCTCCTCCAGAGCAGAGGCTGGTTGACTGGCCCTACTCCAGAGCAGAGGCTGGGTGCTAGTTGACCGGCCCTCCTCCAGAGCAGAGGCTGGGTGCTGGGGATCACTGTGAGTCACCATGCTCCCCCAGGCCTGCTAGCACAGCATCCCATTCTCCTACCTACAGTACAGCCTCCACTCTGAATAATTGAACAGAGCAGAGGGGGAAGGAAGAGGCAAGATGGAGAGAGGATCACCTCCATTAACAGATGCCAGGAAATTGGTGCTCTGTGTGTGTGTGCGTGTGTGTGTGTATACAGTATGTGTGCACTGTGTGTATGTAAAGCAGTAACGCTGATTGAGCGGGCATGATCAAAGAAGAGTGGTTCCTCGAAACCGCTGCCTCTTCCCCATGAGACATTTAATTTATTCATGTTGTGTACACTAACACCGCTCCCTCATTTAGACCGACAGAAAGCCCTGTCTGTCTCTCTGTCTCTGTCTCTGTCTCTGTCTCTGTGTCTGTCTGTCTACAGTTAACCACACTGCATTGTGGCTCAGGTGGGCCTCTAGAAGGAGACCCTGTAGAAGCGATGAGTCATAGAGACCTTTTTGGGCTCATACAATGTCTTGACATTTCTACCTACGGATCCAATTAAAACGTGTGCAGTCATAAAAATTGGATTACTTGGTATTCTTGATTGCAGCATTTTCCAGGTATCTTTGCATATTTCACACTATGTGATGATAAATAAGCCTGTGGATAAGATCAAGCTTGACACACAAAATGTCTTAGTGATTCTGTTTTAGGTTTTCCAGAACTTCTAGTAGGTGGATTCACAGATGTTGTCCTTATTCCCTCCTGATTCCAGGAATCTTTCAACCAGGATTTAGTGAGATAGTGTGTACCATGGTAACACACTGCCTATGCGAGCTGTCTGTCTGTCTCCATGCCCGGTCTGTCTGCAACTCCCTCTCTAATTCCAGGAAATGTTAGACATTGTAATATAGCTCAGCCCTGCGCCCAAGTATAGCCCTTTCCTCATGTGTCATCATCTCTCATTGACTTTTATAGGCTGAGAGGAGATCTGGTCTGTCCCATGTATGGCTGATGATGCCATTGTTATTATTTCTGAATCTCAAGAGGCGAAGAAGCAATTCCAGCTTTACACCATGTCCTCCTTTTTGCATAGTTTTCCCATTTGCGCAGGATTAAAGATACTGAAAATCTTGTTTCCGTTGCTGTGTGTGTGTGTGTGTGTGTGTGTGTGTGTGTGTGTGTGTGTGTGTGTGGTAGAGGTGATGATTGTGGGTATGGAGGAGGAGGGGGGTGCAGCAGTAACCTATTTGCATCTCCCCTCCATCCCTCATTTCATAGGCAGATTACAATCCTCTTATCGGTATGGATCAGTATTTGTCAACGTATTTACATATAAACTCAGCAAAAAAACAAACATCCCTTTTTCAGGACCCTGTCTTTCGAAGATAATAAAAATCCAAATAACTTCACAGATCTTCATTGTAAAGGGTTTAAACACTGTTTCCCATGCTTGTTCAATTAATCATAAACAATTAATGAACCTGCACATGGGAACGGTCGTTAAGACACTAACAGCTGACAGACGGTAGGCAATTAAGGTCACAGTTATGTAAACTTAGGACACTAAAGAGGCCTTTCTACTGACTCTGAAAACACCAAAAGAAAGATGCCCAGGGTCCCTGCTCATCTGCGTGAACGTGCCTTAGGCATGCTGCAAGGAGGCATGAGCACTGCAGATTTGGCTAGGGCAATAAATTGCAATGTCTGTACTGTGAGATGCCTAAGACAGCGCTGCAGGGAGACAGGACGGACAGCTGATCGTCCTCGCAGTGGCAGACCACGTGTAACAACACCTGCACAGGATCAGTACATCCGAACATCACACCTGCGGGACAGGTACAGGATGGCAACAACAACTGTTCGAGTTTCACAAACCAACTGTCGCTGGACCAGACAGGACTGACAAAAAGTGCTCTTCCCTGACGAGTCGCGGTTTTGTCTCACCAGGGGGGATGGTCGGATTTGCGTTTATCGTCGAAGGAATGAGCGCTACACCGAGGCCTGTACTCTGGAGCGGGATCGATTTGGAGGTGGAGGGTCCGTCATGGTCTGGGGCGATGTGTGACAGCATCATCGGACTGAGCTTGTTGTCATTGCAGGCAATCTCAAAGCTGTGTGTTACAGGGAAGACATCCTCCTCCCTCATGTGGTACCCTTCCTGAAGGCTCATCCTGACATGACCCTCCAGGATGACAATGCCACCAGCCATACTGCTCATTCTGTGCGTGATTTTCTGCATGACAGGAATGTCAGTGTTCTGCCATGGCCAGCGAAGAGCCCGGATCTAAATCCCATTGAGCACATCTGGGACCTGTTGGATTGGAGGGTGAGGGCTAGGACCATTCCCCCCAGAAATGTCCGGGAACTTGCAGGTGCCTTGGTGGAAGAGTGGGGTAACATCTCACAGCAAGAACTGGCAAATCTGGTGCAGTCCATGAGGAGGAGATGCACTGCAGTACTTAATGCAGCCACACCAGATACTGACTGTTACTTTTGATTTTGACCCCCCCCCCCAGTTTGTCTCAGTTGTTCAATCTTATGTTCATACAAATATTAACACATGTTAAGTTTTCTGAAAATAAACGCAGTTGACAGTGAGAGGGCGTTTCTCTTTGTGCTGAGTTTATGTAGGTGCATATTTTTTTAATATTTTTAATATTTTTATTTCACCTTTATTTAACCAGGTAGGCAAGTTGAGAACAAGTTCTCATTTACAATTGCGACCTGGCCAAGATAAAGCAAAGCAGTTCGACACATACAACAACACAGAGTTACACATGGAGATAAACAAACATACAGTCAATAATACAGTAGAAAAATAAGTCTATATACAATGTGAGCAAATGAGGTGAGATAAGGGAGGTAAAGGCAAAAAAAGGCCATAGTGGCCAGTGAGCTGAGATTAGGGGGGACTTTACCTAGCAGGGTCTTGTAGATGACCTGGAGCCAGTGGGTTTGGCGACGAGTATGAAGCGAGGGCCAGCCAACGAGAGTGTACAGGTCGCAGTGGTGGGTAGTATATGGGGCTTTGGTGACAAAACGGATGGCACTGTGATAGACTGCATCCAGTTTATTGAGTAGGGTATTGGAGGCTATTTTGTAAATGACATCGCCGAAGTCGAGGATCGGTAGGATGGTCAGTTTTACGAGGGTATGTTTGGCAGCATGAGTGAAGGATGCTTTGTTGCGAAATAGGAAACCAATTCTAGATTTAACTTTGGATTGGAGATGTTTGATGTGAGTCTGGAAGGAGAGCTTACAGTCTAACCAGACATCCAGGTATTTGTAGTTGTCCACATATTCTAAGTAAGATATGTGCACATTCAATTGTGCATTTGTGTGTCATTCATTGCATGCCTCCTATCTCTGAATCCTCAGATATCACTATGTATGAAAGGACTATGAATGGAGTTTCCTAACTGCTGTCCTCTCTCCTCTCCAGGTGCCCCTGGCTGACCAACACAATCTCCCCCGCCGTGCCTTTCTACAATGGCGTCGTCTTCCTCTTTGTGCTGGCCAACTTCAGCATGGCTACCTTCATGGACCCTGGAGTCTTCCCCAAAGGTCAGTTCCCTTTTACTACTGAAAGTGTCTGTATGAGATGAATGGGTCTCTCTCTGTCTTTATGTCTGTCTGTCTTTCACTCTCTCTCTGTCCGCGTCTTTTCAGTACCCATTAGCCCACAACGCCTGTTTTAGCTAATAACTGGACCCTCTCTGCACCATGCTATGCATGACTTACAGGCCTGTGACCAGGCGACCAAGCCCTGGTCGAGGTTACGAGGCCAACTGCTGCTGCCTTAGAAAAAAGACTGGCAGTACTTGATGTTAGTCAGCTGTTAGTAACGGTAAAGAAAGGGAAACGCTGTGTGTGTGTCGTTCACTCTCCTGGGGGATGGCCCGGCCCCTATGTTTAGTAATGATTGTTGAATGTGGTCCATTTACACCTTATGGTTGTAACATGCTTGTAACATAATAAGCTCCGAACTTTAATAACTACTTGTCCCCCCATAAACAGGTAATAATCGTTACAGCACATATGACACAGCCAGGTTCATGTATCTTCCTGAAGTGATCTCTCCTTATTGTGGTTGTTGTGGAGATGGAGTGGAGAGCTGCAGTAGTTTTATAGTTTTAAGTTGCTGTAGTTTTATAGAGAGAGAGTGTTATAGAGGGAAATGCATGCCCACTATATTGAGATGCCTGTGGCCACATGGATAATCCTACTGCTCCTGCTTCCACACACTGTATCTGTGTGGGGAGAAACAAACTGCAGTTAAATCCCTGCTTCTAAGAGCGGTATGGGCTCAGGGGTATATTTCGTAGATCCTACCCTGTCAATACAATCCTCATGAGCTGTCATCACTGCTGTAGAGAGCTAGGCTGTATCTGACAGTTTATTCCTTTCTCTTCAATTGGTGTAAATCTGTGTATGACGTACAGTACCAGTCAAAAGTATGTTATTACATTGTAGAATAATAGTGAAGACATGAAAACTATGAAATAACACATATGGAATCATGTAGTAACCAAAAAAAGTGTTAAACAATTGTTCTACAATGTAGAAAATAGTAACAATAAAGAAAAACCCTTGAATGAGTAGGTGTGTCCATACTTTTGACTGGTACTGTATATACAGTGAATGTGACCACCAGGTTCAAATGTAAAGGCTTCTATTGTTCTGTAATGTAAAGCCTTGACAGCCTTGAAATGTAAAGGCGTATATTGTGTATTGGATGATAAAGCCTCGTTTTTAAAGAGCAGACTGCAGGGGAGATGTTTACATTCAGTTTCCCAGTCAGTTACCTTTTAAATCTATTTGAAGAGTCTGAAAACTCATAACAACCGTGAAGTCTCTCAGTAGGATTGTGTGTGTGTGTGTGTGGTTGTTCCAAGTGTACGAATCCCATGACGATCATCCTTCAGGTTGAATGGGCTCTTTGATGAACTGAAAGACATCCCATTTTATTTCCTATCTTGCTCCAGAGCAATACACTTCACATAGAAATATTGTCAAGTGGCCCATTGTGCAAAGATCTACAAAAACTCTGGAAATGTACTCGTTCAGAAAGACAGTGGCAGTCCAATGAGAAGGGTGTGCAGTTGATGTGATAATTTTTTTGTCATCCATCCAAATGCAGGCCCTCTGGGCTTTAACCATTACTGTGTAATGGTTAAACACATCCAACCAACCCTTACACTCAAACTTACGTGTGTGTGTGTGTGTGTGTGTGTGTGTGTGTGTGTGTGTGTGTGTGTGAGTGTGTGTGTGTGTGTGTATATATATATATATATATATATATATATATATATTGCTCAAAAAAATAAAGGGAACACTTAAACAACACAATGTAACTCCAAGTCAATCACACTTCTGTGAAATCAAACTGTCCACTTAGGAAGCAACACTGATTGACAATAAATTTCACATGCTGTTGTGCAAATGGAATAGACAACAGGTGGAAATTATAGGCAATTAGCAAGACACCCCCAATAAAAGAGTGGTTCTGCAGGTGGTGACCACAGACAACTTCTCAGTTCCTATGCTTCCTGGCTGATGTTTTGGTCACTTTTGAATGCTGGCGGTTCTTTCACTCTAGTGGTAGCATGAGACGGAGTCTACAACTCACACAAGTGGCTCAGGTAGTGCAGCTCATCCAGGATGGCACATCAATGCGAGCTGTGGCAAGAAGGTTTGCTGTGTCTGTCAGCGTAGTGTCCAGAGCATGGAGGCGCTACCAGGAGACAGGCCAGTACATCAGGAGACGTGGAGGAGGCCGTAGGAGGGCAACAACCCAGCAGCAGGACCGCTACCTCCGCCTTTGTGCAAGGAGGAGCAGGAGGAGCACTGCCAGAGCCCTGCAAAATGACCTCCAGCAGGCCATAAATGTGCATGTGTCTGCTCAAACGGTCAGAAACAGACTCCATGAGGGTGGTATGAGGGCCTGACGTCCACAGGTGGGGGTTGTGCTTACAGCCCAACACCGTGCAGGACGTTTGGCATTTGCCAGAGAACACCATGATTGGCAAATTTGCCACTGGCGCCCTGTGCTCTTCACAGATGAAAGCAGGTTCACACTGAGCACATGTGACAGACGTAACAGAGTCTGGAGACACCGTGGGGAACGTTCTGCTGCCTGCAACATCCTCCAGCATGACCGGTTTGGCGGTGGGTCAGTCATGGTGTGGGGTGGCATTTCTTTGGGGGGCCGCACAGCCCTCCATGTGCTCACCAGAGGTAGCCTGACTGCCATTAGGTACCGAGATGAGATCCTCAGACCCCTTGTGAGACCATATGCTGGTGCGGTTTGCCCTGGGTTCCTCCTAATGCAAGACAATGCTAGACCTCATGTGGCTGGAGTGTGTCAGCAGTTCCTGCAAGAGGAAGGCATTGATGCTATGGACTGGCCAGCCCGTTCCCCAGACCTGAATCCAATTGAGCACATCTGGGACATCATGTCTCGCTCCATCCACCAACGCCACGTTGCACCACAGACTGTCCAGGAGTTGGCGGATGCTTTAGTCCAGGTCTGGGAGGAGATCCCTCAGGAGACCATCCGCCACCTCATCAGGAGCATGCCCAAGCGTTGTAGGGAGGTCATACAGGCACGTAGAGGCCACACACACTACTGAGCCTCATTTTGACTTGTTTTAAGGACATTACATCAAGGTTGGATCAGCCTGTAGTGTGGTTTTCCACTTTAATTTTGTGTGACTCCAAATCCAGACCTCCATGGGTTGATAAATTGGATTTCCATTGATTATTTTGTGTGATTTTGTTGTCAGCACATTCAACTATGTAAAGAAAAGATTATTTCATTCATTCAGATCTAGGATGTGTTATTTTAGTGTTGCCTTTATTTTTTGAGCAGTGTATATACACACACAGTGAGGGAAAAAATGATTTGGTCCCCTGCTGATTTTGTACGTTTGCCCACTATAATTGTAATGCTAGGTTTATTTGAACAGTGAGAGACAGAATAACAACAAAAAAATCCAGAAAAAACGCATATCAAAAATGTTATAAAATGATTTGCATTTTAATGAGGGAAATAAGTATTTGACCCCTCTGCAAAACATGACTTAGTACTTGGTGGCAAAACCCTTGTTGGCAATCACAGAGGTCAGATGGTTCTTGTAGTTGGCCACCAGGTTTGCACACATCTCAGGAGGGATTTTGTCCCACTCCTCTTTGCAGATCTTCTCCAAGTCATTAAGGTTTCGAGGCTGACGTTTGGCAACTCGAACCTTCAGGTCCCTCCACAGATTTTCTATGGGATTAAGGTCTGGAGACTGGCTAGGCCACTCCAGGACCTTAATGTGCTTCTTCTTGAGCCACTCCTTTGTTGCCTTGGCCGTGTGTTTTGGGTCATTGTCATGCTGGAATACCCATCCACGACCCATTTTCAATGCCCTGGCTGAGGGAAGGAGGTTCTCACCCAAGATTTGACGGTACATGGCTCCGTCCATCGTCCCTTTGATGCGGTGAAGTTGTCCTGTCCCCTTAGCAGAAAAACACCCCCAAAGCATAATGTTTCCACCTCCATGTTTGACGGTGGGGATGGTGTTCTTGGGGTCATAGGCCGCATTCCTCCTCCTCCAAACACGGCGAGTTGAGTTGATGCCAAAGAGCTCCATTTTGGTCTCATCTGACCACAACACTTTCACCCAGCTGTCCTCTGAATCATTCAGATGTTTATTGGTAAACTTCAGGCGGGCATGTATATGTGCTTTCTTGAGCAGGGGGACCTCGCGGGCGCTGCAGGATTTCAGTCCTTCACGGCGTAGTGTGTTACCAATTGTTTTCTTGGTGACTATGGTCCCAGCTGCATTGAGATCATTGACAAGATCCTCCCGTGTAGTTCTGGGCTGATTCCTCACCGTTCTCATGATCATTGCAACTCCACGAGGTGAGATCTTGCATGGAGCCCCAGGCCGAGGGAGATTGACAGTTATTTTGTGTTTCTTCCATTTGCGAATAATCGCACCAACTGTTGTCACCTTCTCACCAAGCTGCTTGGCGATGGTCTTGTAGCCCATTCCAGCCTTGTGTAGGTCTACAATCTTGTCCCTGACATCCTTGGAGAGCTCTTTGGTCTTGGCCATGCTGGAGAGTTTGGAATCTGATTGATTGCTTCTGTGGACAGGTGTCTTTTATACAGGTAACAAACTGAGATTAGGAGCACTCCCTTTAAGAGTGTGCTCCTAATCTCAGCTCGTTACCTGTATAAAAGACACCTGGGAGACAGAAATCTTTCTGATTGAGAGGGGGTCAAATACTTATTTCCCTCATTAAAATGCAAATCAATTTATAACATTTTTGACATGCGTTTTTCTGGATTTTTTTGTTATTCTGTCTCACTGTTCAAATAAACCTACCATTTTAAAATTATAGACTGATAATTTCTTTGTCAGTGGGCAAACGTACAAAATCAGCAGGGGATCAAATACTTTTTTCCCTCACTGTGTGTGTATATATATATATATATATATATATATATATATATATATATATATATATATATATATATATATATATATATATATATATATATATATACATACATACATACATACATACATACATACATACATACATACATACATACATACATATATATATATATATATATATATATATATATATATATATATATATATATATATATATATATATATATATATATATATATATATATATATATATATATATATATATATATATATATATACACACATACATATATACACATACATGCATGCATGCATATACACACACAGAGTCAACACTGCTGTTCTATTATATACTATTGATTCCACTGCCCATTTTATATTTGTAAATCCAGTCCATTATTACTATGCATACTACCTCTTCTATCACTTCTTCTACTTGTTATTTTTCACTTGACTCTTTTCATTGTTATTATTGATTCATGTTCTGCATTGTTGAGGGAGCTAGCACCTTTATACCTGCTGTAAACTGTGTATTTAATTTAGATTTGATGCCAAAGATGTGGGCTACAAAATGCATATTGTTTATAAAATGTAAATTTGTACAGACAGCTAACCATGGGAGTTAGCTTAATTTAAGTCTACCTCCTGTTGCCCTTGTCAAATGGAATCATAAATTAGATTGTGTGTGTGTACTTGCCTGCTAACGTGATCTCTCCCCTTGTGACAGCGGATGAGGATGAGGACAAGGACGATGATTTCCGGGCACCTCTCTACAAGAATGTAGAGATCAAAGGAATTCAGGTCCGGATGAAATGGTGTGCCACCTGTCACTTCTACAGACCGCCCCGCTGCTCTCACTGCAGTGTGTGTGACAACTGTGTGGAGGTAAGACTGACACTGACAGACACAGACCGACAGACACCACACTCTAGTCCATTTGTCAGCTGTTGACATTTCAATGTGGTGTTAGCCTTGTTTCTATGTGTGACCTCTACGGTTGACTGATGGTATGTGTTCACAGATAAGACCTGTCAACATACTGTGAACAATGTTATTCCTTATTGGATTGCAATCATGTTTTACACCACATCCAAGCAACATTCAGTAAAACAGAAGATTGGTTTCATAACTTTGTTTTTCCCATTTGAAGCCCCACTCTCCAGCTGTGTTGCTCTCCCAGTAGCCTACTGATGCGGCTGTGCCTACCGCTCTTTCATGTACAGTCTATCTCTCCATGAAAGAGTTGAAATCTGACTTTGAACTGAAGGTTGTGAGGCAGCCTCCTATATTTCAGTCAAACTACTTACGCTGGTTCTGTGTTCTTCAGTAGACGCTCAACCACAATCAAAAACAAAGTCAGCTAAAGTACAGTAGATGTTTCTAAAAACTCTAGAAATCTGACATATGCAATTAGAGATGATGGACTTGATTGAAACATCTCTGTGGAGTGTGTGAATACACTGAAGAGCTTTTATCATGTAGTATGATCCTGTTAATCTCCACTCTACCCGATGACCATCTCCTAACACCCTCTCTCTCTCTGTCCCTTCCCAGGACTTTGACCACCACTGCCCCTGGGTGAACAACTGTATCTCTCCACCATCCTAAACACCCATCTCTCACTCTCTCCTCAGGACTTTGACCACCACTGCCCCTGGGTGAACAACTGTATCGGACGCAGGAACTACCGTTACTTCTTCCTGTTCCTGCTGTCGCTAAGCATCCACATGGTGGGCGTGTTCTCCTTCGGCCTGCTGTTCGTGCTGCACCACATGGAGCAGCTGGGCACGCTGCACACCACCGTCACGTATCCTTCCACACTGACGCCAGCCGGGTCTCATTTCACCTTCTATTGTATCAAAACTAGGGCCTTTTGTGTTCTGTTCTGAAGGCCCTGGGGAAAAGTGTGTCTGAGCATTAAAATGGACCACCAGAATGGACCCCGCTCATTTTCTATGGGTTGACAATCACATCCTTGCGGGTGGATTGTGATAATGTTTGATTGCTGTATAGAGAAAATAAAATAGTTGTCTGAATGGCTCCGTGGCAGCCATAACGTTGTTGGTGGCAGCGCTGGTTGGTTTGCAGCTGCAAAAATGGCTCCTAACAACGTTGCGCTCTCCTTTACTACGTATATCAAGTCTAGTGGTGATGTGTATAGCAGGGCTCTTCTTCATTCCAGTCATGGGCCTGACAGGCTTCCATATGGTCCTTGTCGCCAGAGGTCGCACCACTAACGAACAGGTGAGAAGGGGCCCAGCTAAGAGCGGCTTAACCAGACACACACACACACTCACAAACATACAGTACGTTCTATCATGTATCACACAGGACACAATATCAGCATTGCAGCTTCACTTGCCAACTCAAATCTGCTAGCTAGTTCTAGCTGTGTGTGTGTTCAGGCCTTGCGTCTTCCCCCATTCTAACAAAGCCTTCTGTTCCTCAGGTGACGGGCAAGTTCCGTGGAGGAGTAAATCCCTTCACGCGGGGTTGCTGTGGCAACATCAAGTATGTCCTGTGTGCTCCTCTGGCGCCCAGGTAAGGAGGACATGGTTTCCAACTGTAGGTCAGGGGGTGTGTGTGGTGGGAGCCGGATAGACGGGCAATAAAAAGTCAGCGGTCACAATTGGCCCAGCGTCGTCCGGGTTAGGGGATGGTTTGGCCGGGGGGGCTTTACTTGGCTCATTGCGCTCTAGCGACTCCTTGTTGCAGGCCGGGTGCCTGCAGTCTGACTCCCGGTCGTCAGTTGAACGGTGTTTCCTCCGACACATTGGTGCATCTGGCTTCCGGGTTAAGCGAGCAGGAGGACACATGACTAGACCTTCACCTCTCCCGAGCCTGTTAGGGAGTTGCAGCAATGAGACAAGATCGTAATCATGAAATTGGGGAGAAAAATATAAATGTTTTTAAAAAAGCTCAGCGGTAACCAAGACTGAGGGGGTTGCCATGGTACCTGTTCTGCTGTAGTCATTCTGAGTAGACTGCTGAGATAGAACTGCAGCAATGTCCAAGTAGGTGGGTGGGTGAGTGAGTGGGTGGGTGGGTGGGTGGGTGTGTTCTGCCTGAAGGAAGCCACCTATACCCCCAGAGGAAGGCAGATGGCTGGGAGAACTGAATCACACAACAGTTAAGGGGAAATCAAGCACAGCACAAACACACATTCAGCAGCCAGACCCCAGAGCCTGATTTAAAGAGAGCTTTTGGGAGATATTACACTGCTAAAATTAACAGTATACATAGACAATACCCAGGTGGGGACTGAAACGGTTTTATTATAGTCATCATCCACCATTGAATTTGCCCCATACTCCCATATAGCAGGTGGAGGAACCAGTCTTGCCAAATCCTATGTCATTGTCACCTGACAATAACACAGGAGTTGGCAAGACAGTACAAACAGATCTGGGACTAACTCTCATACGATGAGTCGTCTCTCCTCTCCTCTATACAGGTACAATGGTGTAGACCCCAGGAAGAAGCCCCCTGTCTCTATCCAGCCCCCCTTCATCAGACCAGACCTCTCTGACAGACAGATTAGCATCAAGGTCAGCAACAACGGGATCCACACCAGTGTCCTCCAGTCTAAAGTAAGCTTCAGTACATTCAGTAGATACAACAGTCATATTTCTAGTTCCATGTCCTATTCCTGGTTTTATTCCCAGTCCTGTTATCTATATTTCACCTAGCCATCTTTCTAGTCCTCTTCAACTGTACTATTCCCAGCCAGTCCCTTTACCTAACCCTGTCCCCCAGTCATATCCCTTGGCCTATCCCTGGTTCTGTTCCTCCACCTGCTGTTCCTTTTAAGACCACTTTTAACCCCTCGTCATCTCCCCTGTCCAGTCCAAGATCAGTCTGGATGGCCTGGCCGTGGATGACAAAGGCCTAGACACCCAGCCTCCTCTACCTCCCAAAGCAGACCGTTACAACCAGCTGAAGAGCCAGCTGACGTCCAGCGAAGGTAATAATGGGCAATCTATGCAAAGTCATTGCGTTCCTCCTCTCTCTCTCCACTCCCTTCTCTCTCTCTCAATTCAATTCAAGGGGCTTTATTGGCATGGGAAACATATGTTAACATTGCCAAAGCAGGTGAGGTAGGTAGTATACAAAAGTGAAATAAACAATAAAAATGAACAGTAAACATTACACTCACAGAAGTTCCAAAAGAATAAAGACATTACAAATGTCATATTATGTATATATACAGTGTTGTAACGATGTACAAATGGTTAAAGTACAAAAGGGAAAATAATAAGCATAAATATGGGTTATATTTACAATGGTGTCTGTTCTTCACTGGTTGACCTTTTGTTGTGGCAACAGGTCACAAATCTTGCTGCTGTGATGGCACACTGTGGTATTTCACCCAGTAGATATGGGAGTTTATCAAAATTGGGTTTGTTTTTGAATATTTCGTGGATCTGTGTAATCTGAGGGAAATATGTGTCTCTAATATGGTCATACATTGGGCAGGAGGTTAGGAAGTGCAGCTCAGTTTCCACCTCATTTTGTGGGCAGTGTGCACATAGGCAGACCTGGCTCTCGAGAAGACGGGCTATGGCGACCTTTCTCAATAGCAAGGCTATGCTCACTGAGTCTGTACATAGTCAAAGCTTTCCTTAAGTTTGGGTCAGTCACAGTGGTCAGGTATTCTGCCGCTGTATACTCTCTGTTTAGGGCCAAATAGCATTCTATTTTGTGAATACGTGGTCTGTCATACGGTAATTTGGTAAAAAGCCAATTTGACATTTGCTCAGTACATTGTTTTCACTTAGGAAATGTACAAGTCTGTTGTTAATGATAATGCAGAGGATTTTCCCAAGGTTGCTGTTGATGCATATCCTACGGTAGTTATTGGGGTCAAATTTGTCTCCATTTTTGTGGATTGGGGTGATCAGTCCTTGGTTCCAAATATTGGGGAAGATGCCAGAGCTAAGGATGATGTTAAAGAGTTTTAGTATAGCCAATTGGAATTTGTTGTCTGTATATTTGATCATTTCATTGAGGATACCATCAACACCACATGCCTTTTTGGGTTGGATGGTTTTTATTTTGTCCTGTAGCTCATTCAAGGTAATTGGAGAATCCAGTGGGTTCTGGTAGTCTTTATTAGTTGATTCTAAGATTTGTATTTGATAATGTATTTGTTTTTGCTGTTTGTTCTTTGTTCTAAGATTTGTATTTGATCATGTATTTGTTTTTGCTGTTTGTTCTTTGTTATAGAGCCAAAAAGATTGGAGAAGTGGTTTACCCATACATCTCCATTTTGGATAGATAATTCTTTGTGTTGTTGTTTGTTTAGTGTTTTGCAATTTTCCCAGAAGTGGTTAGAGTCTATGGATTCTTCAATAACATTGAGCTGATTTCTGATGTGCTGTTCCTTCTTTTTCCGTAGTGTATTTCTGTATTGTTTTAGTGATTCACCATAGTGAAGGCGTGGACTTAGGTTTTCCAGGTCTCTATGTTTTTGGTTGGACACGTTTCTCAATTTCTTTCTTAGATTTTGTCATTGTTGTTCATTTTCTTTGGTTTTCTATTTGAGATTTTTAGATTTGATAGGGAAGCTGAGAGGTCAAATATACTGTTAAGATTTTCTACTGCCAAGTTTACACCTTCACTATTACAGTGGAACGTTTTATCAAGATAGTTGTCTAAAAGGGATTGAATGTGTTGCCTAATTTTTTGGGGGTAGGTTTCCAAACTACATTCCTCCCATCTACAGCATTTCTTAATATTACTCAGTTCCTTTGGCTTTGATGCCTCATGATTGAGTATTGCTCTGTTCAAGTAGACTGTAATTTTGCTGTGGTCTGACAGGGGTGTCAGTGGGCTGACTGTGAACGCTCTGAGAGACTCTGGGTTGAGGTCAGTGATAAAATAGTCTACAGTACTACTGCCATAGAGATGAGCTATAGGTGTACATACCATAGGAGTCCCCTTGAAGCCTACTGTACCATTGACTATGTACATACCCAGCGTGCGACAGAGCTGCAGGAGTTGTGACCCGTATTTGTTGGTTATGTTGTCATAGTTGTGGCTAGGAGGGCATATGGGGGAGGGAATGCTGTCACCTCCAGGTAACTGTTTGTCCCCCTGAGTGCTGAGGGTGTCAGGTTCTTGTCCAGTTCTGGCATTTAGGTCTCCACAGACTAGTACATGTCCCTGGGCCTGAAATGGTTGATTTCCCCCTCCAGGATGGAGAAGCTGTCTTCATTAAAGTATGGGGATTCTAGTGGGGGGATATAAGTAGCACACAGGAGGACATTTTTCTCTTTTAAGATCATCTCCTTTTGAATTTCTAACGAAATGTAAAATGTTCCTGTTTTGATTAATTTAATGGAGTGAGTTAGGTCTGCTCTACCAAATTAGCATACCCCCTGAGTCCCTTCCCTGTTTCACACCTGGTAGTTTAGTGGATGTGACTACCAGCTCTCTGTAACCTAGAGGGCAACCAGTGGGTCCATCTCCTCTATACCAGGTTTCTTGAAGGATAACAATGTCTGTATTTCCGATTTATTTAATGAAGTCCAGTTTCCTGCTCTTTAGGCCAAAGGCAGATGACCTCAGGCCTCGGATATTCCAGGATGAGATAGTGAAGGCTTTGGGTTCCATAAAGTGTTCAATGTTGTTGGTCATGTGGTTTGGCCTCAGACCAGTAAGTGTGAGCAGAGCCTGCTGAGCATCTGGTACATGCCATTGGCTTGGGCTAGTGTAAGAGTGGGGGTTGGGCCTGTTTGCCCACTCACGGCCTGGGCATATGTGTGACTTCCATGTTGAGGCCCTCTTTGCAGGGGTGGGGTGCATGGGGCGGGCAGGAGGGGCATAGGTCTGATCTAAGGGGGCCTAAATTGTGTGTGGGCATGGTTGACTTGGGGGGGTGCTGATTGGTTGGGGTGGTGTGTATGTGGCTGGTGGTGTTGTGGTCTGGATGTAGGTCCTCTCGGCGTGGGTCCTCTATGTGTAGGTCCGGGGTGGGGGGGGGTCCCGCAGGTCTGGGAGAGTGTCTCGCTGGTCTGGGCGGGGTGTCTATTGATCTGTTGCTTCTGTGTGAAGTGTTGGGGCTGCGTTTAAGAGCGCTGTCCTTTAGAGTCCGGGCAAAGGTGGGCACTGCTGCCTTGTATAGGTGGACCTGGTCATAGAGGCTGTTCAAGTACAGGGTGGAGTGGTGGGCCAGGAAAACATTTGGTTTTGAGGCACAGTCATGGGAAATACTTGCGTTTACCCGCTGTATGGTAGCAGGGTGGAAGTCTTTTCGTGGTAGCAGGGTGGAGATAAACACTTGTGCGTTGTGGAAAGTAGAAGAAGCTTTTTCAATCACTCCCTTCAGTGTTGTGGCCACCCTTTCCTGCTGGGCTCTAAGGTCGTTGGTGCCTGTGTGTATTATTATGTGGCTAGGTGAACCTAGTTGGTCCTCAGACAGAAGGTCTAGGGTGCGCTGGGTGTTTGGACACCAGAGTTTAGGTACTTTTTCCCAAACACAGTGTATTTTTTTCTTGTATATATTTCCCATTTGAGTCCATAAGGAGTACAATCTGTGCCTTGTGTATGTCCTCAGTGGGTGTGGGGGGGGGGGGGGGTTGTCAGGAGGGCTATCAGGGTGGCTGACAGAGTGGGTGCTCAGAGGGGGTGAGATCCCCTGGGCTTGGGGTTCTTCATTTGTCTGTTCTGCCTGATGTCGACACTATGGTCAGGGTCTGGGGTGGACTGTTCTGCCTGATGTCGACACTATGGTCAGGGTCTGGGGTGGACTGTTCTGCCTGATGTCGACACTATGGCCAGGGTCTGGTGTGGACTGTTCTGCCTGATGTCGACACTATGGCCAGGGTCTGGGGTGGACTGTTCTGCCTGATATGGTCAGGGTCTGGGGTGGACTGTTCTGCCTGATGTCGACACTATGGTCAGGGTCTGGGGTGGACTGTTCTGCCTGATGTCAACACTATGGTCAGGGTCTGGGGTGGACTGTTCTGCCTGATATGGTCAGGGTCTGGGGTGGACTGTTCTGCCTGATATGGCCAGGGTTTGGTGTGGACTGTTCTGCCTGATGTCGACACTATGGTCAGGGTCTGGGGTGGACTGTTCTGCCTGATGTCGACACTATGGTCAGGGTCTGGGGTGGACTGTTCTGCCTGATGTCGACACTATGGCCAGGGTCTGGTGTGGACTGTTCTGCCTGATGTCGACACTATGGCCAGGGTCTGGGGTGGACTGTTCTGCCTGATATGGTCAGGGTCTGGGGTGGACTGTTCTGCCTGATGTCGACACTATGGTCAGGGTCTGGGGTGGACTGTTCTGCCTGATGTCAACACTATGGTCAGGGTCTGGGGTGGACTGTTCTGCCTGATATGGTCAGGGTCTGGGGTGGACTGTTCTGCCTGATATGGCCAGGGTTTGGTGTGGACTGTTCTGCCTGATGTCGACACTATGGCCAGGGTCTGGGGTGGACTGTTCTGCCTGATATGGTCAGGGTCTGGGGTGGACTGTTCTGCCTGATGTCGACACTATGGTCAGGGTCTGGGGTGGACTGTTCTGCCTGATGTCAACACTATGGTCAGGGTCTGGTGTGGACTGTTCTGCCTGATGTCGACACTATGGCCAGGGTCTGGGGTGGACTGTTCTGCCTGATATGGTCAGGGTCTGGGGTGGACTGTTCTGCCTGATGTCGACACTATGGATAGGGTCTGGGGTGGACTGTTCTGCCTGATGTCGACACTATGGACAGGGTCTGGGGTGGACTGTTCTGCCTGATGTCGACACTATGGCCAGGGTCTGGGGTGGACTGTTCTGCCTGATGTCGACACTATGGACAGGGTCTGGAGTGGACTGTTCTGCCTGATGTCGACACTATGGCCAGGGTCTGGGGTGGACTGTTCTGCCTGATGTCGACACTATGGACAGGGTCTGGGGTGGACTGTTCTGCCTGATGTCGACACTATGGACAGGGTCTGGGGTGGACTGTTCTGCCTGATGTCGACACTATGGCCAGGGTCTGGGGTGGACTGTTCTGCCTGATGTCGACACTATGGCCAGGGTCTGGGGTGGACTGTTCTGCCTGATATGGTCAGGGTCTGGGGTGGACTGTTCTGCCTGATGTCGACACTATGGCCAGGGTCTGAGGTGGACTGTTCTGCTGTGGTGTCCAGATTTTTGTCGTGGGCTGTCCTGCTGGCTTCTTTGAGGGGGTGGCCACCTCTTTAGTGGGTTGTTCTCTGTCACACGACATACCCTCACCCTCTCCTCCAGCAGCTTGATCCTCTCCTCTAGTGCTCTGTTCTTCTCCTGCTCTTTCTTTTTATATTGTTGAAGTTGTCTCACCACAGTCCAGAGTGCAGATATGTCTCTCTCCACCTCCAGCACTCCGGGTCTGGTTAAGGGGGTGTTGTTGTGCTGGACTGTTGTCTGGGTCTGTGCTGACTGGAGTGTAATCACAGGCTGTTCCAGCTCCACCTGCCTTACCTCCAGCTGGGTAAATGTATCCTTCATTTCAATGGGGGGTAGTACTCTGTGCTGGGAGGTTGACTTTCCGCTTGGGGTTGCTCGTCTGTGGGGTTGTATAATGAAGAGGTCTGGTCTGACCTGCTCGGGGTATCTTTCTCAAGGGAGAGCTTCTCCTGATTCTTTGATTAGGTGAAAGTCCAGCTGAAACTGTTTGGGGTTGCCCTGTACCATTACTGTTCCAGACTTATAGAGATTTATATTAGCTGACTCAGAGTCCTCGTTGTCTAGTATCCTGAGTTTACACCTCTCGTTTACACCACCTCTCTTAACAGAGGGGTAGTGTGCTAATATAGCACTGTGCCATGCCAGGGGATGGTCTGGTTAATATAGCACTGTGCCATGCCAGGGGATGGTCTGGTTAATATAGCACTGTGCCATGCCAGGGGATGGTCTGGTTAATATAGCACTGTGCCATGCCAGGGGATGGTCTGGTTAATATAGCACTGTGCCATGCCAGGGGATGGTCTGGTTAATATAGCACTGTGCCATGCCAGGGGATGGTCTGGTTAATAAAGCACTGTGTGATGCCAGAGGATGGTCTGGTTAATATAGCACTGTGCCATACCAGGGGATGGTTTGGTTAATATAGCACTGTGCCATGCCAGGGGATGGTCTGGTTAATATAGCACTGTGCCATGCCAGGGGATGGTTTGGTTAATATAGCACTGTGCCATGCCAGGGGATGGTCTGGTTAATATAGCACTGTGCCATGCCAAGGGATGGTCTGGTTAATATAGCACTGTGTCATGCCAGGGGATGGTCTGGTTAATATAGCACTGTGCCATGCCAGGGGATGGTTTGGTTAATATAGCACAGTGCCATGCCAGGGGATGGTCTGGTTAATATAGCACTGTGCCATGCCAGGGGATGGTCTGGTTAATATAGTACGGTGCCATGCCAGGGGATGGTCTTGTTAATATAGCACTGTGTCATACCAGGGGATGGTCTGGTTAATATAGCACTGTGTCATACCAGGGGATGGTCTGGTTAATATAGCACTGTGTCATACCAGGGGATGGTCTGGTTAATATAGCACTGTGCCATGCCAGGGGATGGTCTGGTTAATATAGCACTGTGCCATGCCAGGGGATGGTCTGGTTAATATAGCACTGTGCCATGCCAGGGTCTGGTTAATATAGCACTGTGCCATGCCAGTGGGTGGTCTGGTTAATATAGCACTGTGCCATGCCAGGGGATGGTCTGGTTAATATAGCACTGTGCCATGCCAGGGGATGGTCTGGTTAATATAGCACTGTGCCATGCCAGGGGATGGTCTGGTTAATATAGCACTGTGCCATGCCAGGGGATGGTCTGGTTAATATAGCACTGTGCCATGCCAGTGGGTGGTCTGGTTAATATAGCACTGTGCCATGCCAGTGGGTGGTCTGGTTAATATAGCACTGTGCCATGCCAGGGGATGGTCTGGTTAATATAGCACTGTGCCATGCCAGGGGATGGTCTGGTTAATATAGCACTGTGCCATGCCAGTGGGTGGTCTGGTTAATATAGCACTGTGCCATGCCAGTGGGTGGTCTGGTTAATATAGCACTGTGCCATGCCAGTGGGTGGTCTGGTTAATATAGCACTGTGCCATGCCAGTGGGTGGTCTGGTTAATATAGCACTGTGCCATGCCAGGGGATGGTCTGGTTAATATAGCACTGTGCCATGCCAGGGGATGGTCTGGTTAATATAGCACTGTGCCATGCCAGGGGATGGTCTGGTTAATATAGCACTGTGCCATGCCAGGGTCTGGTTAATATAGCACTGTGCCATGCCAGGGGATGGTCTGGTTAATATAGCACTGTGCCAGGGGATGGTCTGGTTAATATAGCACTGTGCCAGTGGGTGGTCTGGTTAATATAGCACTGTGCCAGTGGGTGGTCTGGTTAATATAGCACTGTGCCAGTGGGTGGTCTGGTTAATATAGCACTGTGCCAGTGGGTGGTCTGGTTAATATAGCACTGTGCCATGCCAGGGTCTGGTTAATATAGCACTGTGCCATGCCAGGGGATGGTCTGGTTAATATAGCACTGTGCCAGGGGATGGTCTGGTTAATATAGCACTGTGCCAGGGGATGGTCTGGTTAATATAGCACTGTGCCAGGGGATGGTCTGGTTAATATAGCACTGTGCCAGGGGATGGTCTGGTTAATATAGCACTGTGCCGTGCCAGTGGGTGGTCTGGTTAATATAGCACTGTGCCAGGGGATGGTCTGGTTAATATAGCACTGTGCCATGCCAGGGGATGGTCTGGTTAATATAGCACTGTGCCATGCCAGGGGATGGTCTGGTTAATATAGCACTGTGCCATACCAGGGGATGGTCTGGTTAATATAGCACTGTGCCATGCCAGGGGATGGTCTGGTTAATATAGCACTGTGCCATGCCAGGGGATGGTTTGGTTAATATAGCACAGTGCCATGCCAGGGGATGGTCTGGTTAATATAGCACTGTGCCATGCCAGGGGATGGTCTGGTTAATATAGCACTGTGCCATGCCAGGGGATGGTCTGGTTAATATAGCACTGTGCCATGCCAGGGGATGGTCTGGTTAATATAGCACTGTGCCAGGGGATGGTCTGGTTAATATAGCACTGTGCCATGCCAGGGGATGGTCTGGTTAATATAGCACTGTGCCAGGGGATGGTCTGGTTAATATAGCACTGTGCCATGCCAGGGGATGGTTTGGTTAATATAGCACTGTGCCATGCCAGGGGATGGTCTGGTTAATATAGCACTGTGCCAGGGGATGGTCTGGTTAATATAGCACTGTGCCATGCCAGGGGATGGTCTGGTTAATATAGCACTGTGCCATGCCAGGGGATGGTCTGGTTAATATAGCACTGTGCCATACCAGGGGATGGTCTGGTTAATATAGCACTGTGCCATGCCAGGGGATGGTCTGGTTAATATAGCACTGTGCCATGCCAGGGGATGGTTTGGTTAATATAGCACAGTGCCATGCCAGGGGATGGTCTGGTTAATATAGCACTGTGCCATGCCAGGGGATGGTCTGGTTAATATAGCACTGTGCCATGCCAGGGGATGGTCTGGTTAATATAGCACTGTGCCATGCCAGGGGATGGTCTGGTTAATATAGCACTGTGCCAGGGGATGGTCTGGTTAATATAGCACTGTGCCATGCCAGGGGATGGTCTGGTTAATATAGCACTGTGCCAGGGGATGGTCTGGTTAATATAGCACTGTGCCATGACAGGGGATGGTCTGGTTAATATAGCACTGTGTCATGCCAGGGGATGGTGTGGTTAATACAGCACTGTGCCATGCCAGGGGATGGTTTGGTTAATATAGCACTGTGCCATGCCAGGGGATGGTCTGGTTAATATAGCACTGTGTCATGCCAGGGGATGGTCTGGTTAATATAGCACTGTGCCAGGGGATGGTCTGGTTAATATAGCACTGTGCCATACCAGGGGATGGTCTGGTTAATATAGCACTGTGCCATGACAGGGGATGGTCTGGTTAATATAGCACTGTGCCATGCCAGGGGATGGTCTGGTTAATATAGCACTGTGCCATGCCAGGGGATGGTCTGGTTAATATAGCACTGTGCCGTGCCAGTGGGTGGTCTGGTTAATATAGCACTGTGCCAGGGGATGGTCTGGTTAATATAGCACTGTGCCAGGGGATGGTCTGGTTAATATAGCACTGTGCCATGTCAGGGGATGGTCTGGTTAATATAGCACTGTGCCATGCCAGGGGATGGTTTGGTTAATATAGCACTGTGCCAGGGGATGGTCTGGTTAATATAGCACTGTGCCAGGGGATGGTCTGGTTAATATAGCACTGTGCCATACCAGGGGATGGTCTGGTTAATATAGCACTGTGCCAGGGGATGGTCTGGTTAATATAGCACTGTGTCATGCCAGGGGATGGTCTGGTTAATATAGCACTGTGCCAGGGGATGGTCTGGTTAATATAGCACTGTGCCAGGGGATGGTCTGGTTAATATAGCACTGTGCCATGCCAGGGGATGGTCTGGTTAATATAGCACTGTGCCATGCCAGGGGATGGTCTGGTTAATATAGCACTGTGCCATGCCAGGGGATGGTCTGGTTAATATAGCACTGTGCCATGCCAGGGGATGGTCTGGTTAATATAGCACTGTGCCATGCCAGGGGATGGTCTGGTTAATATAGCACTGTGCCATGCCAGGGGATGGTCTGGTTAATATAGCACTGTGCCAGGGGATGGTCTGGTTAATATAGCACTGTGCCAGGGGATGGTCTGGTTAATATAGCACTGTGCCAGGGGATGGTCTGGTTAATATAGCACTGTGCCATGCCAGGGGATGGTCTGGTTAATATAGCACTGTGCCATGCCAGGGGATGGTCTGGTTAATATAGCACTGTGCCATGCCAGGGGATGGTCTGGTTAATATAGCACTGTGCCATGCCAGGGGATGGTCTGGTTAATATAGCACTGTGCCATGCCAGGGGATGGTCTGGTTAATATAGCACTGTGCCATGCCAGGGTCTGGTTAATATAGCACTGTGCCATGCCAGTGGGTGGTCTGGTTAATATAGCACTGTGCCATGCCAGTGGGTGGTCTGGTTAATATAGCACTGTGCCAGGGGATGGTCTGGTTAATATAGCACTGTACCAGGGGATGGTCTGGTTAATATAGCACTGTACCAGGGGATGGTCTGGTTAATATAGCACTGTGCCAGGGGATGGTCTGGTTAATATAGCACTGTACCAGGGGATGGTCTGGTTAATATAGCACTGTGCCATGCCAGGGGATGGTCTGGTTAATATAGCACTGTGCCATGCCAGGGGATGGTCTGGTTAATATAGCACTGTGTGATGCCAGGGGATGGTCTGGTTAATATAACACGGTGCCATGCCAGGGGATGGTCTGGTTAATATAGCACTGTGCCATGCCAGGGGATGGTCTGGATAATATAGCACTGTGCCAGGGGATGGTCTGGTTAATATAGCACTGTGCCATGCCAGGGGATGGTCTGGTTAATATAGCACTGTGCCATGCCAGGGGATGGTCTGGATAATATAGCACTGTGCCAGGGGATGGTCTGGTTAATATAGCACTGTGCCATGCCAGGGGATGGTCTGGATAATATAGCACTGTGCCAGGGGATGGTCTGGTTAATATAGCACTGTGCCAGGGGATGGTCTGGATAATATAGCACTGTGCCATGCCAGAGGATGGTCTGGTTAATATAGCACTGTGTGATGCCAGAGGATGGTCTGGTTAATATAGCACTGTGTCAGGGGATGGTCTGGTTAATATAGCACTATGCCAGGGGATGGTCTGGTTAATATAGCACTGTGTCAGGGGATGGTCTGGTTAATATAGCACTGTGCCAGGGGATGGTCTGTGTGGAAGATGAGGTTGCAGATGTTCCCATTTTTATAATAGTCAACAAAAAGTGTCTCTTGATTTTCCATAAGGAGCTTCATTTTGTGATCTTATCATTCTTTACATACACAGGGTACTGTATTTAATTACCTCTAAACAGCGGGAGGCAGCTTCTAAGGCCTCTCCATTTGGTTGGAGTAGACTGTGCGACTCTCCTGCCATTGTTGGGCTAAAGGGCTTTGACACCTCTCACTTGACACATCAGTGCTAATTGAAGTTGTATCAAGCTTGGCAGCCTTAATTTAGCATTCAGTCCTTATAAAGTAATGTAATGTATTTTTCTTCTTGGCTTTTGGAAATAAAATATAGCTTCAGACTATACATTACTCACTCAGTTCCAGGTTGGATGGTGTTTTCAGGTTTCTTTTGTTTTCCAGAGCATTTGCTGTATAGCATTGGAATAATAATCTTTGGTAGTTGTAAGCCTTCCAGGTGATTCCGTAATTCCGTCCAAAATCAGTTTTTGAGTTTTGATTTGGAGTGAAGGTTATGTTGTTGCGTTCCGAGATGGTGTTCTTCACACCACTGTTGTACTGCACCATTATCGGTTTGTGGCCCGCCTGTTAGCTTGCATCATTCTTGCCATTCTCCTTTGATCTCTCTCATCAACGAGCTGTTCTTGCCCACAGGACTACCGCTGACTGGATGTTTTTTGTTTGTCGCACCATTCTCGGTTAAAAGAGTGCGGCCGTTTCTGAGATACTGGATCTGGCGCACCTGGCACCGACGATCATACCACGCTCAAAGTTGCTTAGGTCACACGTTTTGCAAATTCTAACGTTCAATAGAAAAGTAACTGAATGCCTCAATTCCTGTTTGCCTACTTTATATAGCAAGCCTCAGGACTCACTGTCTGTTGGAGCGATCCATTTTCGTGAACGACCCTGACCTGCAAATACAGTAGGGCGATTGAAAATGCGATGTACAGTCAGAGACAGAGGAACGATTTTTTGAGAAGAGGTGCAGGAGTTTCTTTTAAAGCCTAATTTAGATAAGTTTCTGCTTATAATTTCCAACATTTTGGTCGGCTATTTGTTAGTCAACTTGACTTGTTTAATTAAGGAAAGGAAAAGCAGTGAAAATGACCTAACATGTTTCTGAAAAGATTTCAGTTTGGCTTGGATGCATATTTTATGCGATTGAAATATTATCAGTTTGGGGCCTCCCGAGTGGCGCAGCGGTCTTAATGCATCACTACAGACCCAGGTTCGATCCCGGGCTGTGTCACAACCGGCTGTGACCGGGAGTCCCATAGGGCGGCGCACAATTGGCCCGTGAAAGTCCTTGTGTGGCCCAGCCAAAGCCCAGATTTGAATCCCATTGAAAATCTGTAGAAAGATGAAGATTACTGTTCACCACTGGTCCTCATCTAACTTAACAGAGCTTGAGAAAATCTGCGAGGAAGAATGGGAGAAAATCAGCAAATACAGATGTGCAAAGCTGATACAGACACAAAGCTGTAATCGCTGCCAAAGGTGCTTCTACAAAGTATTGACTCAGGGGTGTGAATACTTATGTAAATTATATATATCTGTATTTCATTTTCAATACATTAGCAAACATTTCTTAAAACATGTTTTCACTTTCTCATTATTGGGCATTGTGTGTAGATGGATGAGAAGTCTATTTAATACATTTTGAATTCAGGGTATAACACAACAAAATGTGGAATAAGTCAAGGGGTATGAATACTTTCTGAAGGCACTGTATAGACCTACAGCCAGTGCCCAGATTTCAATGACTATTCCATTTAACCCTTCTAAACAGTAGACTACAGATCCCTTGACGTGCCATATTTGAAGTCCCAGTCTTGTGACATTCAAATGTGTATATTGCCTCAATCATCACACATACAGTGCCTTGCAAAATAATTCATCCCCCTTGGCGTTTTTCCTATTTTGTTGCATTACAACTTGTAATTTAAATTGATTTTTATTTGGATTTCATGTAATGGACATACACAAAATAGTCAAAATTGATGAAGTGAAATTTAAAAAATAACTTTAAAAAAATTATAATTGAAAATTGGTGCCTGCATATGTATTCACCCCCTTTTCTATGAAGCCCCCAAATAAGATCCCCCAGAGTCTGCAACACCACTAAGCAAGGGGCACCACCAAGCAAGCGGCACCATGAAGACCAAGGAGCTCTCCAAACAGGTTAGGGACAAAGTTGTGGAGATGTACAGATCAGGGTTGGGTTATATAAAAAATATCTGAAACTTTGAACATCCCACGAAGCACCATTAAATCCGTTATTAAAAATTTTTGAAAATATGGCACCACAACAAACCTGCCAAGAGAGGGCCGCCCACCAAAACTCGCGGACCAGGCAAGGACGGCATTAATCAGAGAGAGGCAACAAAGAGACCAAATAGTGAATAGTTATGCACGCTCAGGTTTTCTGTTTTTTTTTTCTTATTTCTTGTTTGTTTCACAAAAAAATATATTTTGCATCTTCAAAGTGGTAGGCATGTTGTGTAAATCAAATGATACAAACCCCCCAAAAATCAGTTTTAATTCCAGGTTGTAAGGCAACAAAATAGGGAAAATGCCAAGGGGGTGAATACTTTCGCAAGCCACTGTAACATCACACTTCCCACTGCTATCAACCTCTTTAACCACTTCACAAAATCTTTCCAAAACATTACTATTCTGGCCCTCCCTTTTCTTTATTTTCAACTCTCTATTTCGCAGCTTTTCTCTTATTGAATTCAACAACAACATTGTCCTTTTTGTCTCAGTGGATCAATGTTTTCTACCCAACTTCCCGATAGCATTTGGCGCAGTTACAGTAAGGCCCTAAAGCTTTGGCTTATGCTCTAATTAAGCAATAAGGCCAGAGGAGGTGTGGTATATGGCCAATATACCATGGATAAGGGCTATTCTTATGCACGACGCAAAGCGGAGTGCCTGGATGCAGCCCTTAGCTGTAATATATTGGCCATATACCACAAACACCCGAGGTGCCTTATTGCTATTATAAACTGGTACCAACGTAATTAGAGCAGGAAAAATAAATGTTTTGTCATACCCATGGTATGTGGTCTGATATACCATGTCTGTCAGACAATCAGCTTTCAGGGCTCAAACCACCCAGTTTATAATGGCAGATAAAAAAATTATGAAAGATAAACCTCAGTGTAGCCTATAGAAATGAATTGCACAAGAATTATACATGTATGGATTTTTTTATGCATTGTTTTCTCTATGTTCAACCTGCCCGCCACCCACCCGCTCTTCATCCACATAATATTTCATGACCCTAAACCCACGGGGACTGCGGGTTATGAGTCAACCCGCAAATCACTAGTGTGTATCTCTCTCCCTGTGTTTCTCTTTGTCTCTTTCTGTTTATTTCTCTCTCTGGTGTATTGCACCGAACTGCTCTCTCTGGCCTCCTAAAAGCGCTCCATCTCAGTGCTAGTTAGTGACTTATAACTAGTTAGGCTTGATGAATGAACTCCAGCATGGCAGTCCTCTATCGTTCTTCATCAGCGAGGAGAAATGTAGTGTCCTTTGTCATGAGTGGGCCTGGTTCAGTCAATCTGCTCCAGATTTGTTATGGACTCGATGAGGGTACGCAGACCCGCAAGCCACTGTGGCCCCTCAGGATGAGTTCAGATTTTTTGAGGCCCCCACCTCCATTCCTGATCTATTGTGTCATGGTGCATTATGTCTGGAGCTCCTTCCTGACTGTTTTTTCCATCTCTACTGCCACTTGGTGGTGTTTTATGTTATTGCATTATTTGCAATGACAAAATCAATACAGCACCACAAGATTTACCTAACAACATTGCTAGGACATGTCCAGTGTCTGTTGTGCTGAAAAAGTCAAAGCAAAGATTTCAATGCAAGGAGAATTTCTTATGATTGTCTTTATATGTTAGCTTTTGAATCTTATTTTCTCAGTTTGCTTTTCTTTTTTAGCTTGAGGTGAAGACAACAACATAATGAGCCATGAAAGGCTCTGATGATGACAGCACTATCAATTCTAACACACCATAAAATGGATGCTTACATCCTTACACCAGATAATAGTCTGTCTCTCACATTAACATTGTTCTCTGTCTTCCACTTCCAGATAGTTCCCTGTCCGGCAAGACCCATCCCTCCACCCCGGCCATGTACAAGTACCGGCCCTCGTTCGGCACCATCCCTAAAGTCCATTACCATGCTGCAGGAGAGAAGGTCAGACTAAATGACTAAATTCTAATAGTAATTGAAAACAGGCTTACCCAATATTTTACTGTATTCCTGCACAGTTGCGAGTGTGACTGCATATAAATGAACAGCCGTTTCAATTTTTTATAAAACCTTTCTCATTACGGCCTCCCGAGTGGGCCGGGTGCCTGCAGGCTGACCTCGGTTGTCAGTTAAACAGTGTTCTGACACATTGGTACGTCTGGCTTCCGGGTTAAGCGAGTGGGTGTTAAGAAGCGCGGTTTGGCGGGTCATGTTTCAGAGGACGCATGACTCGACTTTCGCCTCCTGAGCCCGTTGGGGAGTAGCAGCGATGAGACAAAATTGAAATTGGGGAGAAAAAGGGGGTAAAATACAAAACAAAACTAAAATGTCATTATTGTATGGCTAGTCAAAATAATAGTCCATATTTCTCACTACTTCTGTGTTGTTTTGTCTTGTCAGATTGTAATGCCAGATGACCACCGTAAGGCGTCAGCCATCTTGGAGGAGGGCCGTTGCCATGTCGACTACCGCTCAGAGCCCAACCTGGACCTGCCTGACTATCGCAACGCCCCTCTCCACCGCTCCTTCCAGTCCTCCCCACTGCAACTGGACTCCTACCCCATCAACTCCAGCTCCCTCAGCCTGAAGCAGGCCCACCAGCGCAGGGACAAGGGCCAGCTGCCTGTCCTCCAGCCTGAGACAGTCACCTCCACCCCCTACAAGAGCGTCTTCTCCCCACTGTCCAACCGCAACAGCAGCCTCTCCTACGACAGCCTGCTCAACCCCAGCATTTCCCCAGCCACCGCAGCCGAGTGCATGGCCCACCCCGGCATGCCCTCTATGGGCTCGCACTCACCCTACCTGCTAACCAAAATGTGCCACGTGCGGGGGCCTGAACCTCAGATCCAGAGGCAGCAGGTCCCCCCCAGCTTCAGCCCGGTGTTGGGCTCCAGGGGGATGGGGATGAGCAGGGGCAGGCAGTCCCCCCAGGACCGGGACCTGTCCCCAGTGTTGGGCTCCAGGGGGATGGGGATGAGCAAGTGCAGGCAGTCCCCCCAGGACCGGGATCTGTCCCCGGCGTTGGGCTCCAGGGGGATGGGGATGAGCAAGGGCAGGCAGTCCCCCCAGGACCGGGACCTATCCCCAGTGCGCTACGACAACCTTTCCAAAACCATCATGGCCTCCATCCAGGAGCGTAAGGAGATGGAGGAGAGGGAGAAGCGGCAGCTGCTGCACCATGGGGGGTGCTCCCAGGCTCAGTCCTATGCCCAGGCTCAGGACTCAGGCATGTTCGACAGCTCTGGAGGGTACGGCCTGCCGCCCAGCGCCTGCTACCCGGATAGTCCCCGGGACCCTAGCTCCAGAGGCCCCACGCCTCCAGCCTACGGAGGCTCTAGGGACAACGTGATGGGGGTGGTGAGCTACGGGCCTCGGACCCCCGTGCTGCGCTCCTCTGGTGGCTCCTCTCTGGCACGTGCCCCCAGGACTTCCTCCAGCTCCCTGCACACTGACAGCAGCATGCAGGGAGGCAGGGTCCCTGAGCCCCCCTGCCGCTCCCCGCCCCACCACTCCCCTGCCATGCCCCAATCCCCCTCCTACACCCACAAGAAACTCTCCTTCATCCACGCCCTGGAGAGAACAGACTCATCCCGCCTGGGTGGCCCAAGGTACGAATCCTAACATACCCCTAACGTCTCCTGGGGTGCATGAAATGAGCTGAGGTGCTGGGGAGGGAACAGAATTCACTCCCCACAGGAAGCCCTGAAGGCTGACTGGTTAGAAACCAGCGGTGGATGGGCTCTAGTCCCCCACACAGGATGAGTAGTGAGCCTGAGAGAGCTTAAGCTAGGTGTTAACATGTAGCATCTGTATACATACAGTTTCCTTCGATATTATACCCTTTTATCCAATGAAGTACTGTGCATGGTGTTTGTCACTGGATTTTAATGTTTTGCTTTCATAGGAAGAAAAAAACTTTTGTATTTTTCTAAGTTGTCTGTCATGATGAATAAAGTTGCATTACCCCACTATCATTTCCTTCTGTTTGCATGCTTATCTCCCTCCTGTCACTCACTTCCATCTGGGAATATCAACATCTACATCTCTCTGCATGTTTTAGCACCTACAGAAACTCTGTACAAACCTAGATTATCACGGACAACACACTGTGGTTTTACCCTTTATTTCATAAAATGTCATTCCGATTTCTGGGTCATGAATACACCATTCATGGTAATTAATGCTAGCACCAGCAGGTACACTGGCATGTGTTTCATTACTCCTCTAACTAGTGTCATGGTCATTTACATACTGCTTGCTCCTGGGACCAGCCACACAAGACCAACTACTAACACCACCAGAACATGCATGTGAGAACAATACACATATTTTCTGGTATGACAACTGAATTATCTTTCCATGTAATCTGTGTTTATACTGCATGTGCATGTATATCTAAAGCTAAGTTAGTTCTCACTTCAAATAACTATGCCCTCTTGTTTTTTTTCTCCCCATTCAGAGAGGCCATGATGCAAAGTAAAGTGAATGGGCAAACAGACTGCCATCTAGGGCCCAACATCTCCAGTGCCCAGGGCACCACTCTCAGCCCTAGCCGCCACAGTAATGTCAAAAAGGTGACTGGGGTGGGTGGCACAACCTATGAGATATCTGTGTGAAAGGGCTGGGGCCCGGGGCGCCAAACCTTGAGGGAAGAGGCAGCATTCTCATGGCCTCCACATCCAATGACAACAACAACTGTGCTACACAGAGAGGGTTCTCTTCTTCCTTTGACCTTTTTTTATTCGATATTGACCAATCAGGGACGCATAGCATGTCCTACTTGGGAATTATTGGCGGACCTCTTTCCGGGCCTAGCCCTTGGTCTCTGTGTCTGTACTGGAGGAGTGCACCGTGATAAGTGTGTTTGATGGGAAATGAGCAACTTCAACCTAAAGAGGGCTGATGTTCTTACTGAGTGTTTTGTTGAATTTTGTGGCTTGTTGCGTTGGTCATCAGTGGACAGTCTGAATGAGATCTTACATTTGTCGTTTACAGCATCTCAGTTGCGGTCTAGGTGCTGTTCTGTATGATCACACTCACTAACCACCCACCCAGGCCACGAGAGGTCAACACACAGACACCCCTTACACATACAGATGATGCCACATGTCTGTTCAGTCACATTCTCTGAAATAGCAATGGTATGGCGAGCCACCTCTAACCCAATAAGTCATGCATACCGCACCAATCCATTTGATTCAAGCACACAGTGCCAATCCATTAGATTCAAGCATACAGCATCACTCCATTGGATTCAAGCATACAGCATCACTCCATTGGATTCAAGCATACAGCGTAAATCCATTTGATTCAAGCATACAACATCACTCCATTGGATTCAAGCATACAGCGTCCCTCCATTTGATTCAAGCATACAGCGTCCCTCCATTTGATCCAAGCATACAACGTCACTCCATTGGATTCAAGCATACAGCGTCCCTCCATTTGATTCAAGCATACAGCGTCCCTCCATTTGATTCAAGCATACAGCGTCCCTCCATTTGATTCAAGCATACAGCGTCCCTCCATTTGATTCAAGCGTACAGCGTCAATCCATTTGATTCAAGCGTACAGCGTACCTCCATTTGATTCAAGCGTACAGCATCCCTCCATTTGATTCAAGCGTACAGCGTCCCTCCATTTGATTCAAGCGTACAGCATCAATCCATTGGATTCAAGCATACAGCCTCAATCCATTGGATTCAAGCATACACATACCTCTTATGAATTCAAGGTGCTTTCAAGGTGCTGACCATGTCTGTCTTGTCCATCAACAACATGTTGGCCATTACTGAGCAGCACAGAGAAAAGATCACATCGCGCCAGTCATTGTTAGATCAATGCAATCTTTAATACGGTTCTAATACCGTCACAAGATGGGCTGAATGGATATCAAAATGTTAAATGGCAATACAACAGGTCTTGAATTTCTCCAACTCTACATTTATCCTCTGAGTGAGTTTTGAGGTGGTGTTTTAGGGCTTACAGTACAGGAGCATATTCATCTCAACTCTAGCTGAGCTCCAGTATTTATTTCCCTTTATAAACTGGGGGGGGTCGAGCCCTGAATGCTGATTGGCTGAAAGTCGTTCAAGCGTACAGTGATATACTAACAATGTCATGTTAGTATATCACACCCAATACCACAGGTATGACAAAACATTTATTTTTACTGTTCTAATTACGTTGATAGCCAGTTTATAATAGCAAAAAGACACCTCGGGTTTGTGGTATATGGCCAATATACCACGGCTAAGGGCTGTATCCAGGCACTCCGCGTTGTGAGCATGAACAGCCCTTAGCCATGGTATATTGGCCATATACCACATCCCCTCGTGCCTTATTGCTTAAGTATACCATAAGCTACATCCTATCTACTGATTTCAATGTCATGTTAGTGACCCCTGACACCAGTGCTAAGAAGATACACAAAAGCCTCTGCTACTGAGTGTCACAGAGGTGGCTGTTATCTGTGATCTATCCTGAATACCCCAACAAAACAGTCCTCCCCATATTCAGGACAACTCCCACCAGCTAGCCAGTCAGCCATGCACCGCCAAAACATCTGAAAGGCAATTTATTACTTTTGTGACTTAGTATTTTTAGTAAAATAGGTCTACCCATAATAAGTTATGTTAAAGCCATGTATAATTGTTTTGTTATGATTCATATCAAGAGTGGAAAAAGTCTTCAGCTGTGTTACAACATGAAAACCTGTCACCCATTGTTATTTAGTCGTTTTTTTATAGATTTTTTAAAAATTATTTCCAACCTTTCGAAAATGTTTGATACATCTTGCTTTTTATACAGATACTCAAGCTTGGAATGGATGTTTGTATTTTGAGTGGATTTTGTTGATCATTTATAACCTAAGTGAATTAATGAATAAGTACCATAACCGATATAGGGAAGGGGGTATGCTAGTTTGTTGTATGCTACAGTGTAAAAAATGTTATTGATTAAACTGTGATGAAGCAATGTAAAGTTATATTTAGCGGATGTCATTTTAAAAAGTTGGGATAAAAAGTACCAAAGGTGGCTACTAACCCTGATTCTGTTTAAAGCTCTGGATACTCCTGAAATCCATCCACTTTCAGCAGCTGTCTGGCACAGCAAACCAAATTCATTACAAGACATGAGGAAAGTCAAAGATAAAACTATGGGACTGTTGTTTTTTTTGTTGTTCACTAATGAAAAGAAGATATAGTTTGATCGGTACATCTATTTTTTTTTCTTAAAAGAAACACTGATTAAATGTAGCTTGAAAGTTTCCCTCTGTTTTGTATCTTTTCTTGTTTGTAAAAGGCTCTGAACATTTGAGGTGAGAAATGTCACCTGGTCATTTGCACGTTCTAAGCGTTGAAGACAGAATTTACATGGATGTAAAGGACCCTATTTGTTTGCAACTACACACTGCATCCATTAAATGACCATTGTGGCCTTTTCAAGAGAACAATGATGTTTACTGCACAAAGAAATCTGATATGACGGGTAACCAGGTTGCACTGTGGGACCTCCACCTATGAAATGCCACCAATAATTCGAATCATGCTTATAGCTGAATGGTCCCACTTATGGATAGTAGACACTTTTTTTTACTTATTGTACCTATTCATTGTGATACTCACTTTAACTGAAAGTACCATAATAGTAGATATCGTATAATAGATGTATATATTGGGAACATATACATTTATCAGAGTACACAGAAAGATGTGACCCTCACATTGGAGATAGTAGAGAAGAGAATAGCCCTTGCCATGTATTCTTTTTTTAGCCTCTTATTTGTGGCACATACCATTCCATTTCAACATCTTATCATCTTATCGGTTCAATTGCAGACCATAAGCTTCAAATATGACAACACACATTGATAACTGGTCCAACCCCATAGCAGACCCTAATTGTATTATATTAAACATGGCAAAGGGAGCTAGTTAGGTTTATATGCCATACTATTTTCAGCTGAATGTACAGTATTGGGTCACTTATCTCATATTTAACTCATTCACCTGTGTTCCTTGCAGGTGACCGACCCAACATTGTTGATACATACTTGAATCTTCCCCTTCAAGCACAGATACACATATGACAAAAGTGATTGTTGTTATTCTTCCTTTAGATTACTGCCACTTTTGTTTTTTGTTTTTGCTGTGCTTTTTCTGTCTGGATATTTAACCAAGGGCTCGATTCAATCCGTAACACTGAAGTTTGATTCGAGTCCCAAGTCACCTCACCTGAACAATATGAACTATTGCAGAATACCTGTTGCCGTGTCTTGCTTATCATAATCAGATGTAGTATTTTGTAACATTTGTTATATGAATAGAAAAATAAATGTAGACAGTGTATTGGAAATACTGTTAATGTACATGATTTAATTATTTTTGTTGAAAGGAAATATGCCACTTGATGACAGAATTAGAATAAAGAAATGTTTGTCAAGCCTATGCATTCACTAGATTGACGTTGAACATTTCAGTGACACAGATCGAAATGTTTCTATTTGTTCAATGAGATTTCAGTTATATCTGGTGGAATGCATTTCACTTGGCACCACATCACAGTTACATCACTTAAAGGTTGGTGAATAAGCATCAATTACCCCAAAAAAGTAATCAACCAAATGTATTTATAAAGCCCTTTTTACATCAGCCGATGTCACAAAGTGCTGTACAGAAACCCAGTCTAAAACACCAAACATCAAGCAATGCAGATGTAGCACAGTGGTTAGGAAAAACTCCCTAGAAAGGCAGGAACCTAGGAAGAAACCTAGAGAGGAACCAGGCTCTGAGGGGTGGCCAGTCCTCTTCTGGCTGTGCCGGATGGAGATTATAACAATACATGGCCAAGATGAAAGCGTTAGTATCTTACTGGATGTGTGTATAAACATTTTAATCCAGACCATCTTGCAAGGCACACAGCATTGACTTTCCATACCAAACTGACTGATGCGCATAGGAATTCCTCACTAGGGCTGGTACAATTACCATATAACCACATAACCGACGGTTATGGATGAAGACCGTCATGAAAATAAAACAACTGTCATAGCTGTTTAAAAAATTGTGTGGAACGAAGAGTTTACTGAAGACTGGACAGCCGGCCATTTGTGCGGTTCAGTTAGTTTCTGCTGTAATGGACTCTACAACATGACAACTTTGTTGCTCTTTGCTGAAACAAGCAAGGTGTTATAGCAAACAAGTCTTTGGTTGCCTAGGCAATGCCCACATCCCTGCAGCAGCACATGCAGGCAGGAGTCGAGAACAGGAGAAAATGTCCAGATTTTACTAAAAATTCAACAACAAAAAATTCAGTGACCACGGTCATTTGGCTGACCAATAACCATCATCCAAAAATCCATGACCGTCACAGCCCTCCCTATTCCTCACTCCACATAAAATAGCAAAGACAGACAAAATGGTCTTTGAGAGCTTTTATTGGAAGGTGGAGGAAACATCTTAAACCATTTGAGTGCAAATGAAAAGCAACATTCCATCCATGTACATGTATTTACAGATGCACTGGCACTTCGATGCGGGGTCAACGCAGTTAGTGGGGTTAGGTTAGGATGGTGAGCACACCTAATACCGCATCAATACCCGCTTCCACTATACATTGTCTACATGCTTTAGTTTCACTTTGAGGGAATGTAGTACGGCCTAAAAACAAACTTGAGCCACCGGGAAGGAGACCTGAGCCAGAACATACTGTAGCCTACGCTTAATTCTGATAACCCGTTGTCTTTCATTTTGACTTGGTGTGATCAGTCTTCAACAACAACAAAATGAAACTAAATCAAAAACACCTTTCTGAATTATGCGAATGAGAATCTGCAGTAGGACCTCTGAGCGAGCAGCAGACTACAGTTCCCAGAGTACACCTGATTTTACCAAGCTACGGCTGCGTCTCAATGGTCCAAAGTGTCTTCCTCCACTAATTTCCTCTCCTACACCTGGGATGGGCAACTCCAGTCCTCAGAGGCTGGAGTTGTCACACTTTTCCCCCCATCTGTAGCGAACACAGCTGATTAAATGAATTGCATTCTAAACAGAAGATCATGATTAGTTGATTGAGTCAAGTGTGTTAGCTGGGCAAAAGTGTGACACCAATTTGGCTCCCAAGGGCTGGAGTTGCCAATCCCTGAACAAAGTAGGCTCCAGAGGGCTGGAGTTGCCAATCCCTGAACTAAGTGGACAGGTGAAGGCAAATTCCTGCCTGTATTAAGATCAGTAAAGACGAAGGAGAGGATACAAAGAGGAAGCCTACATATTGAGATTTGCGCCAAAGACATTACTGCTCCTCACATGTACTTTCTGCCCGTTTTCCACTTGTGGCGCTAACAAGCAGTCCTGTTCCATATGAACTGACTTTGCTTCAGAATAACAAAAGACTTACCCAATGTGGGAATTACCAATATCACAAGCCTCATTTCACATGGTAAATTGACAGATACCGCTTTCATATACAAAGATCCCACCAATGTACCACGACCTGCTTTTTGGTATATCTTTAAGGGGTAGGGTATAAAAACATGGCAAATTAAAAGCCAACTAAAGACCTAGTCATGACTACTGCATTTTCACAGTCCCTGTAACCCAGCATTTCCCAAACTCTGTCCTCAAGAACCAAAGGGTGTACATTGTTTTTTGCCCTAACACTACACAGCTAATTCAAAACTCGATGATTAGTTGATTTGAATCAGCTGTGTAGCGCTAGGGCAAAAACATGCACTCCTTGGGGTCCTGAGGACAGAATTTTGGGAACCCTGCTGTAACCAAAATACAGGTATCGGGTCTGTGTGAATCAGGGAGTAGGTGTGTTTTGCACCAAGTGAAAGCCGGCTCAAAACAAGTGACGTAATTAAGCACGTGGTATAATGAGTAGGATTCTGTGTTCACATGCAAAAGTGATTACTTATCTTCCTTCCCAATGAAATCTAATTTGAAAACTAACATCTTATGGAAAAAGATGTTTCTGCGCCATGCGGCCTTGTTGACACCATGACTAAACAGCACAGATTACTGTTATATTTGAGAAGGGCGCTCCTCCCTCACCGCTTTTGCCCGTTCACGTTACATGCCATAGACCAGTGCCCCCCAGGCAAGCATAATCGAATCCACCCCGTGGTGCTGTTTATTTGCAGGTAAATTCGTTAAAACACATCCATTGTTTAATACCTCCCTAATTTGTAATGCAAACAGCCCCCCATCCCTCTCAGTTTGAAAGCAGTAAATAAAGGGGCTGTTTGTTTTTTTTTAAACAGGTAATATCCCACATCTTCTGTCTGAAATGAGTATGAGTGACAGATGAGCAGAACAGACAACTTGGTTTTCCATGACGGAAAAAGCAGAGGGCGGGTGGGGAGGGGCACATTTTAATGAATGGATACTTTTTTTGCGGCACCAAGGTCTTGTGATCTCGAGGTAAACAAATCATTAAAAAAACTAAATAAATCAATATGCAAGTGTCCAAATTCAGTTTCTTTAGAGTCTATTGTAGAAAATGACAAGTTGAAGATCAGTAAAGCAAGTTCTTGGTTTCATTTCTTCGCTTCTGCTGCCGCTTTCTCCTTTCCCTCCCTCTTTTCCTCTGTCTTGGTCTTGTCTTTTACAGATAGTTCCTCCAGTTTCTCTGCCACTTTGTTTGCACTGTCAGTGTTTTCTCCTGCAGAGAACAGAAAGATGATATTAACTGTGATGTGTCATGGTGGCCCAATGACTGAGCAAACAGGTTGGCCAAGATGAGGCTCCAAACTACATCAACAGTGTCTTCATCTAAGAGCTTGTTTTGGGGCATTGGGGATGTCCACCATTTGAATGACAGAGTATTCCATCTTGAGTGTTTCACACATCTTTTCGTTCCACTGATACATAAGATTCATCTAAACTGGGTAGTGATTAACATGTGACCTTATGAACCATGGTGGTTCATAAGCCTTCCCTGTAGCCTTCCCTGTAGCTCAGTTGGTAGAGCATGGTGTTTGCAACACCAGGGTTGTGGGTTCGATTCCCACAGGGGGCCAGCACAGAAAGAAAAAAATGTATGATATGTATGAAATTGTATGAAATGTATGCATTCACTACTGTAAGTCGCTCTGGATAAGAGCGTCTGCTAAATGACTAAAATGTAAAATGTTCTTTGTAATTAACACTGCAGCGAGAACAATTGTAAGTGTGGCAGAACATACCAACACAAGCCTAATAGTAGGCCAGCGAGTTGTTGAATTCTCCATGTTAATTTAGCAGACATAAAAAGTTCCAGGCTGGAGTGAGCGGCAGAGAACAGAGTATTGTCTGCATACTGGTTATGAAAAATGTGATAAAAAATAAATTGTACACAAACCTGATCCGTCTTGAGATTTTCGGACTTCCTCCTTGCATTCATCGAACTTCACCTTAAATTTCTGAGCATCTGAAAAGGACAGAATAATTATTTTAAACCCCATCCACACATTGACAGATCACACTTTTTACATGGGAAGTCGACTGAATTGTAAAAAGCTAAATGCAGTGATGGAAATAGACGTGTTGTCACACTCACTTTCTGCATTGAGGAAACGGATTGCCAGGAGTTCAGGTTTGGGATGCTCATCAGCGAAGTCGGCGAGTGTGTTCCATACCCAGGCCCTGTCGCTGCCGGCGTTGGGCTTCAGCTCCATCACAGGGAAAACTGGAAGAGCAGAAAGATGAAAAGGATTTAGGCCCCTGACCCATAGAATCACATATCTATACAATGACTTGTTTTGCTTATACCTCACCATCATCTCATACTCAAAATAACAATTCAGTGGAACGGCAACATCAATGCATGGGTTAATGGACAGGTTTATGTTCGACACAAGACAGCACTGCAGTGATAAATGCTACTGCCTTAGACAGGAAGTGTTCCATGACTCACTGTTGTGATTGGCACAGATCTTTAAGGTCCGGTCTCGCCTCATCAATAGGCGGATGGTGCCCTTCTCTTTGTGTTTCAGGAGCTTGACGTCGCCTGTGCCGCGCTCCTTCCACTCTGGTGGGTCATTCTCAGAGGCAAAGCGGTAGAGCTTCGCCCGCCTGAGGGGAGAGACAATATGGGTAAAATACTGAGGCTTTGGAGGGAATCAGTAACAATACTTGGGTGACAGAGGGCTGGATAGTTGCATTATTACACTTGAGACAAATCCTAACTTCTACTTAGGTTAACAGTTCACTTAGTCTCCATTTGACAGTGCACAACTAAGGAAAAATGTGATGAATTTACCAATTTGATGTTAAGATTCAGCCATAAACGAATTACAAACTGTGTATAGCTCAATGAGTTAGGCTATTCAAAGCGAAATCTTTCAGCATCAGATTACATTTTGAACAGTTCCTCCTCGTCCTCCTCTAGCGTCTTCACATCCTGCTCTGGAAGAGACACGATGGGCTCATAATGGGGATCGTGGTTTGATTCTTCTGCATTTTCTGTTGAAGTCTCCTGCTCTTCTGGTGTTTCCTATATAAAAAAAAGGAAAACATGTTAAGGACAGCATTTGGCATTCAAATTGATCAATTGAGAATAAAAATCCTCTTCAAAAGATTGAGTGGGCTTGTCATCTCACTTCAAGTTAGTGAAATGTACTTTACAAGTCAGTGTTTCAGACTGTAAAAACAGTAGGCTCCACCAACTAACTGCAGAGGGATGTGAATAGAGGGATTTGAGAGATCAGGCTTTGGAGGTCATCTTTTGTGTGCAATTTGCTGTGGCAACTAAACTTAGTGTCACTGGTGCTGAGCCAAGCACCTCTGCTGCTGGTTGACTTTACAAAAGGCCTTGCGAATCCATATGATCTCACACTTACTACATAACTTGTAATGTGGCCTAACATTACATAATCAGAGACAATACTCAGACAAACACTCCTTACAAGAGGAAGAAAGGTGAAGCAGATGGACAATGTTTTTGTTTCCTGGACAACAAACTTTAGCTAGTTAGTAACTTAAGTAGTTACATGTGAGCTAGCCAAATTTGCAGTCAGCTACTAAAAAACTAATCTGACAATATATCAGCATGACACCTAGAAAGCTTAGCTTCTGCCATAGGATTTATTTACTAGCTGCCTGAACCAAATGTATTAAAGGGGCACGTGTGGCTCCATGTTTTCGAGTGTAATGTAACGGCTAGCTTCAACTTAGCTAACAAAATGGATCCATATAAGACTATGGGATGTTGCTAGCTACTGTAGCTAGACATTACAGTAGTACTCCAAAACATGGAGCAACACGGGCCCATTTTATACATTTGGTTCAGGCAGCTAATAAATAAATCCTACGGCAGTACTGCAACTTGCTAACAGTAGATGGCTTGCTGACATTCTTGTCAAGCTAGTGTTTTGGTAACGGACTGCACATTTGGCTACCTCATGTACAAACAGTAACGTTAGCTACTTACAGTACGTTAACGTTAGTTACCTAAAGTTAGTTGTCCAGGTAACGTTATTAACAGAAATGTTACGTTTGTGATTGTCCACCTGCTTCAATCAAGCATTGTCTTTTTTTGCGTTAATAAAGTTATCCGCTTTTATTATATAACTGTCATAACTTAGATAGCATGTCAGTGTTGTCATCATAGCTGCCTACTTAACTAAATGGATAAACAAGTACTGATAAAGTTGACGCTAGTTTCTTTCGGCCTGGAGTTAGCCAGCCAGCTAACGTTTGCTAGGCCACTGAGAAAGCACTAGACCAGCTAGTACAATAGTAGGTTAGCTAGCTAGAGATGAAACAAAGGTTTGGCTATTGTGTAAATGACACAGTGGGTAATTGCATTTACCTAGCTCTGTTAAATCAATGCAAACAGTGTAAACTTAGGACACAATGAATAAAGCGATATACTATCTAGCTACTGTAGCTATTGTATTGTCTGAGGAACTGGCTTCTGTTGCCAACTGGCTGGCTAACAGTAGCAATTACTGTACAGTAGGGGTAACATTAGACAACTCTTACCAACGCCAAATATTGTCCAAGTGATATCGCAGACAAATACATATTAGGTTTAAATAATACATTTGAAAGTAGTGGCGGCACGAGTATATACTTTTTAGCTAGCTATATGGCTGGCTAGCTTGCCTTAGGCTAGCTAGTTAACGTTAGCTAGCTTTGGACCAGGTATAAAGAAGCGCGGCAAAACTATTGAGTTGCACACTTTTGACACATACAACAAAAAGCATAACTGATTGACCATTATCTGGAAAATGTTGTTTTGAGGACGATTTACACTTTTTATCCCCAATATGGATGTTTAACAAGGTTGTTAAAAAAATAATAATAATCAGCATCCCTAGCCGGCATTTTTATCTTCCTGGGTACAACCCTAGCAATATAAAACTTTGAGAATGCCAACCAAAACATTACAATTGAAATAAAATGTACATTTCATTAAATGCACGACACATGCATATGTTAAAAACTCATAACCTCACCTTCGGATCTGCCATATTAATATAGATGTTTGTAGATTATGGAATTTAGTTTGATTGATTCAAAACCAAAAACTCGCCGTTCCTCTCTTCCTGCTGTATATTTCGCGCGCCGAAATGTCCTACTCGCGTTTTCCCCATCCCGGCACCCCTCCACTTTCGACACTATTTTAAAGGGCTTTACATTGAGCCATAAAAAAACTTTTAAACGTATAAAATGCTCTTTACCAAATACAATAATTACGAACATGTTTACACTCGGTGTATTATTGTTTTCTTTATTAAATATGGTTATTTGCTTGCAGTGCACTTCAAAGTCTACTCTACGCATTTCATAACTATGTGAAAGGTTGCTACATATCTTCAAAACTGGCATGTGTGTTTGAAACGTTGGATAAATACGTAGCTAGCTAAAATGTCAACAAAAGTAACAACCTGACACATTGCTACCAAAGAGTTTTTATAACTAACCCAAGATAGACCAGAGCCTGTCGTTTCCAATGGGAGCAAATTAATCTTAGTGGGCAGAGCAAGCAAGGAGGTGGGCCGAGCCAAGCACGAGCTAGTGAGATCCTATTGGCGCGTTCTAGCATTTATTAGCATATTTCCATTAGGTAACGCCTACTCTGTGAAGTGCGCGTGTGCAATAACTCAATTCTCCTTCTAAACAACGCTATTTTTTAAAACTTTGGCAAAGGGTAAAGTCTACAAAATGCAGTCCACTCTGTTTGATACATATTGTAGAACCTCACCTTCGGATCTGCCATATTAATATAGATGTTTGTAGATTATGGAATTTAGTTTGATTGATTCAAAACCAAAAACTCGCCGTTCCTCTCTTCCTGCTGTATATTTCGCGCGCCGAAATGTCCTACTCGCGTTTTCCCCATCCCGGCACCCCTCCACTTTCGACACTATTTTAAAGGGCTTTACATTGAGCCATAAAAAAACTTTTAAACGTATAAAATGCTCTTTACCAAATACAATAATTACGAACATGTTTACACTCGGTGTATTATTGTTTTCTTTATTAAATATGGTTATTTGCTTGCAGTGCACTTCAAAGTCTACTCTACGCATTTCATAACTATGTGAAAGGTTGCTACATATCTTCAAAACTGGCATGTGTGTTTGAAACGTTGGATAAAAACGTAGCTAGCTAAAATGTCAACAAAAGTAACAACCTGACACATTGCTACCAAAGAGTTTTTATAACTAACCCAAGATAGACCAGAGCCTGTCGTTTCCAATGGGAGCAAATTAATCTTAGTGGGCAGAGCAAGCAAGGAGGTGGGCCGAGCCAAGCACGAGCTAGTGAGATCCTATTGGCGCGTTCTAGCATTTATTAGCATATTTCCATTAGGTAACGCCTACTCTGTGAAGTGCGCGTGTGCAATAACTCAATTCTCCTTCTAAACAACGCTATTTTTTAAAACTTTGGCAAAGGGTAAAGTCTACAAAATGCAGTCCACTCTGTTTGATACATATTGTAGTTTTGAAAACAGAAAACTGTATCGAGATCAAATATTTAATCGATGAGAAAATTTGCAGAATGTCGGCAAAAATCAATATCGTTCCATCTACTGCCGGTCACTGGGCTTCCTCTCATTACCATATTTGGTAGTGAGTGGAAACGCCAACCAGATGCTTCATATTTATATATCCGGTGAAATATCGGGCTCATTGGTTTATCTGTAGATCTAGCAGCTTCGTCACTTCCGGTGTCGGAACATTTTTTATTATTGTTTTTCTAGATTTATAATCTACTATAACACAATTAGCAGGAATCATGCAGAATGCATTCAATAAATTGTCAGTGGAAATATATAGTGACGTATTATTTTTAACGCCTCATGTCAAAGTTCATATTTTCCACGTGTCCCACAACATGGCAGCCCGCAGTTCCTTATAGTCAGAAGTGAATTGCCCATAAGCAAATATTATTTGTCAGAGCTGTAAGAGCAAAAGTGAAGGTGATTTTATTGTTTGCTCTTCTGTATAGTAAGTCCTAGGCTAGCCGTTATTTTCAGTGCTAAATTATTCTTGTGCTTTTGGTCATTTGCTTTGCTAAATCTCAGCCGCTTTGCTACACTCACTGTAACTGTAACAACTCTGTAAGATCTGCATACCTAAAGAAAGCGCAGAAATAGTGCATGTCTGATATGTGTATTTTCAAATGTCACTTATGAAATGCAGACTGATAGTCCAGATGAAGCACACTTTTGTTAATGATGTCAACTATCCCCCTCAAACAGAACATGACAGATGTTGGTGACATCCCAGTAGTAGGTTCTCCATCACTGAAAGAGGAGAAGACATCTGACCCCAAAGAAGATGCAGTAGATGGGGTGAAAACAGATGAACCCAAAGCTGAAGGAGGAGAAGAAGCAGCTTCTTCTGACCCTAATAATCTGTACCGCTACGTCCAAGCGGACCTCTTCACCTCTGAGATCTTCAAAGTGGAGATCCAGAACCTTCCCAAATTCATCGGTTTCAACGACCTGAAGAAGTTCCTGGAGAAGCATCGCCTTAACCCGCACAAGATCAAACTGTTCGGGAAGCAGACGTTTGCCTTCGTCACCTTCAAGAATGAAGAGGAGAGGGACAAGGCCATGAAGATGGTGCACGGCATGCAGTGGAAGGGCCGGGTGCTTAGTGTGCGCCTGGCCAAGCCCAAGGCGGACCCTATGCTCAGGAAGAGGGGGCGGGATGAGGCCGGGGGTGCCGGGCAGCCCCCCTCCAAGCGGCAGGAGGCAGAGGAGGATGAGGCGCCCCTCAGCATACAGATCGCCAACGTGGTGACGCCCCTGTGGAATGTGCCTTATGAGGAGCAGCTGAGGAGGAAGGAGCAGGAGGTGGAGGGGGTGCTGCAGAGACTGGCCAGGTACAGTGATGTGTATAGGCCCATGCCATGTGTGGCTTCTGGTTCACTTAACAAGAATAACCTCAAGTGGGGCATCGATAGGATTACTGCAGTCTATTGCATTATATCCTGTCTTATTATATCCTGCCATGAAAGACACCACAGAAATGTACTAATGAGATGACTTCATATTTTATAGATGACTTTAAGGCCTTTATCTGGTCCTTCCTTTGCTCTAATGAACAGAACAATTGGATGTCTTTATTTGACTATGTCTTTAATAACAATTGCCTACAGAGAAGTGTGTTACTCAAACTACACAAAGGAAAACTGACTGTACATCATGTTATTATGTCCTCCCATTTTCTGTTCAGAGAAATAGGCAACACCAACAAAGCAATGCTGCCCTGGCTGTTTGTGCAGAAGGAGAAGTACAAGAGAATGTGTTGCCCTCTGGAAGAAATTCGCCCATCTCCGTCACAGGTACAATGCAATACTGTAGAAACCTCTCAGAGTGCTGTTGTTTTGAGACCCCCAGGATGTTATATTTAAGCAATAAGGCCCGAGGGGGTGTGGTATATGGCCGATATGTCAGAGCAGATCACTGCACCTGTACATAGCCCATAGGTAATTAGCCCATCCAACTACCTCATCCCCATACTGTATTTATTTATTTATCTTGCTCCTTTGCACCCCAGTATCTCTACTTGGACTTTCATCTTCTGCACATCTACCATTCCAGTGTTTAATTGCTAAATTGTAATTACTTTGCCACCATGGCTGTCGCAGCTTGTACAGGTTTTTTGTGACTACATCAAGAACCTGATATCATTATGGCTTTTTCGTTGTGGGGTTGATTTAACTAAGTTCCGATGCACTCTGGCCTTTTGATCATCCTGGTGAAAATGAGAATCTCAGCTACTAGCAAGACGTTTGACAACCTGGTGTCTTAACGAAATACATACACTGACTGCAGTACCTGCTTGTGTATGCACATGCTGAACTTTGACCCTAAGCATCCCTTTGAAAAGAGTCTTCTTCTTCTTTCCCCACTCTTATCATGCAGGTTGAATACAGGAACAAGTGTGAGTTTGTCATTGGTATTGGAGCGAATGAGGAGGATAAAACCATAGGCTTCAGACTGGGGAAGTACAAAGGGGGCTCCTGTGCCGTGGTGGGACCCTCAGACAGCATCCACGTCACCACTGAGGCCAAGAGAGTGGTCAGTGAGTTCCAGAAATTCATCAGGTATTAATGTCGTCTTACTGAGAGGGAGGCCTCATCTCTGTCCTGCACTGATCCCGCCCTGATTACAGGACTCAATGTCACGTCTCAGTTAAATATTCGGGCCACTGTATCAGATCTGCCCTATACACACTATTTGACCTATATACTGGTTTTAGCATGCAACAAGAAGGAATCCAAAATAATGGTGCACACAGCATATACAATAGCCTGGTGGCCTCAGATCTGTTTCTGCTGAATAGACAACTTTTCTGGTTGTCAACTATATAGCTTCAACAGCTCTAGGACCACCGGGCTAGAAAAATGGGGGTGCTAGATGTAAATAATGTTATCACCTTCTTTTGACGCATAATTTGTTTATCTACACAGGACAACCCCATACTCAGTGTACAGCCCTGAGACATACGAGGGCCACTGGAAGCAGCTAACAGTGCGGACCTCAAGGACCAAGCAGGCCATGGCTATGGTGTTCTTTAACCCACAGGTACAAATAAAACATTCTTCAATGTGGTTAATAATATACACTGCTCAAAAAAATAAAGGGAACACTAAAATAACACATCCTAGATCTGAATGAATGAAATAATCTTATTAAATACTTTTTTCTTTACATAGTTGAATGTGCTGACAACAAAATCACACAAAAATAATCAATGGAAATCCAATTTATCAACCCATGGAGGTCTGGATTTGGAGTCTCACACAAAATTAAAGTGGAAAACCACACTACAGGCTGATCCAACTTTGATGTAATGTCCTTAAAACAAGTCAAAATGAGGCTCAGTAGTGTGTGTGGCCTCCACGTGCCTGTATGACCTCCCTACAATGCCTGGGCATGCTGATGAGGTGGCGGATGGTCTCCTGAGGGATCTCCTCCCAGACCTGGACTAAAGCACCCGCCAACTCCTGGACAGTCTGTGGTGCAACGTGGCATTGGTGGATGGAGCGAGACATGATGTCCCAGATGTGCTCAATTGGATTCAGGTCTGGGGAACGGGCGGGCCAGTCCATAGCATCAATGTCTTCCTCTTGCAGGAACTGCTGACACACTCCAGCCACATGAGGTCTAGCATTGTCTTGCATTAGGAGGAACCCAGGGCCAACCGCACCAGCATATGGTCTCACAAGGGGTCTGAGGATCTCATCTCGGTACCTAATGGCAGTCAGGCTACCTCTGGCGAGCACATGGAGGGCTGTGCGGCCCCCCAAAGAAATGCCACCCCACACCATGACTGACCCACCGCCAAACCGGTCATGCTGGAGGATGTTGCAGGCAGCAGAACGTTCTCCACGGCGTCTCCAGACTGTCACGTCTGTCACATGTGCTCAGTGTGAACCTGTTTTCATCTGTGAAGAGCACAGGGCGCCAGTGGCGAATTTGCCAATCTTGGTGTTCTCTGGCAAATGCCAAACGTCCTGCACGGTGTTGGGCTGTAAGCACAACCCCCACCTGTGGACGTCGGGCCCACATACCACCCTCATGGAGTCTGTTTCTGACCGTTTGAGCAGACACATGCAGATTTGTGGCCTGCTGGAGGTCATTTTGCAGGGCTCTGGCAGTGCTCCTCCTGCTCCTCCTTGCACAAAGGCGGAGGTAGCGGTCCTGCTGCTGGGTTGTTGCCCTCCTACGGCCTCCTCCACGTCTCCTGATGTATTGGCCTGTCTCCTGGTAGTGCCTCCATGCTCTGGACACTATGGTGACAGACACAGCAAACCTTCTTGCCACAGCTCGCATTGATGTGCCATGCTGGATGAGCTGCACTACCTGAGCCACTTGTGTGGGTTGTAGACTCCGTCTCATGCTACCACTAGAGTGAAAGCACCGCCAGCATTCAAAAGTGACAGGAAGCATAGGAACTGAGAAGTGGTCTGTGGTTACCACCTGCAGAACCACTCCTTTATTGGGGGTGTCTTGCTAATTGCCTATAATTTCCACTTGTTGTCTATTCCATTTGCACAACAGCATGTGAGATTTATTGTCAATCAGTGTTGCTTCCTAAGTGGACAGTTTGATTTCACAGAAGTGTGATTGACTTGGAGTTACATTGTGTTGTTTAAGTGTTCCCTTTATTTTTTTGAGCAGTATATTATAAACTGGGTGGTTCAAGCCCTGCATGCTGATTGGCTGAAAGCTGTGATATCAGATCATATATACCACAAGTATGACAAAACATTTATTTTAACTGCTCTAATTACGTTGGTAACCAGTTTATAATAGCAATAAGGCGTTACGTCGTGCAAAAGAACAGCCCTTAGCTGTGGTATATTGGCCATATACCACACGTTCTCGGGCCTTATTGCTTAAATAAAAAATATAAGCTTGGGCTGTGGTACACAAATGTACATATTATGCGTTCTGATCTAAGAATCACTACATTCATCACTGGATTCTTTAGCTGAACAATATAAGTGTAGTGACTCTCCTTTCAAATCCTGTTATTTATTCTCGCCTTTTCTACTTTGCAGAAACTTGAGGAAAAAGAATTAAATGTCCTGAAGAGCTCTATGAAAGAGTATTTCACAGAGGGTGACGGGAAAGAGAGTGGTGTAACCACTCTGTACTTTGTGTCAGAGGGACAAAGGTAAGATCATTAGAAAAACAACAATTTAACGGTGTGAGAATGCACATGGAAATGTTGTGATTGACAGATAATGTTGTATTCAATAAGGCAATCCCCTAACCCGGAGGACTTGCCGTGTGAGCTGGTAGCTGGAGAGGAGTGTATTCACGAGGAGCTTCTTGGCCTGAAGTTCAGGATATCCCCCCATTCTTTCTTCCAGGTGAGTATTCCATGTCACGTATCGTAGCTGTAGTCTTCATCCTATTTACTTACCATCTTCGGTCCGTTTGGCATTGTTTTTAAAATTATATTTCATTATATTGAGATACTGTATGTTGTATTTCCTCCTCCATTTTAAGTCCCAAGTTAGTGTCTCTGAGGTACAGCACTATGAACTCTGGTCTATAGCTGTAAAATACAGTGGGTATCATAAGTATTCATCCCCTTGGATTTCTTCACATTTTATTGTTTCAAAGTGGGAATAAAAATGATTTCATTGTAATTTTTTGTCAACGATCTACACAAAAGACAAATTCTAACTTTTTAAAGATTAATGAAAAATAAAACACTTGATTGATTAGATAAGGATTCACCCCCCTGAGTCAATACATGTTAGAAACACATTTGGCAGCGATTACCGCTGTGAGTCTTTTTTTTAAGTCTCTAAGAGCTTTGCATACCTGGATTGTACAATATAAAACAAATTCAAGATGTTGGTGGTCATAGCCAGCAATTTTAACTCAAAAAGCAGATTTATGTAAAGATTTAAGTCAAAACTGTAACTTGGCCTCTTAGGAAAATGTACTGTCTTCCTGGTGAGCAACTCCAGTGTAGATTTGGCCTTGTGTTGTAGGTTGTTGTCCTGCTGAAAGGGGAAATCCTCTCCCAGTGTATGGTGTGAAGCAGGTTTTCCTCTAGGATTTTGCCTGTGCTTAGCTCCATCTAGTTTATTTTTATCCTGAAAACTCACCGGTCTTTGCCGATGTCAAGCATAACCATACCATGATTCAGCCACCAACATGTTTGAAAATAGGAGGCATTTACTCTGATGTGTAGTTGGATTTGCCCCAAACATAAGGCTTTGCTTTTAGGCCAAAAAGTGTGTTCCTTTGCAGTGTTTTTTTTTCTGTGTTATTTTAGTGCCTTGTTCCATACAGGATGCATGTTTTGTAATATTTTCACTATGTCATTTAAATCAAAATCAAATCAAATCAAATCAAATTTATTTATATAGCCCTTCGTACATCAGCTGAAATCTCAAAGTGCTGTACAGAAACCCAGCCTAAAACCCCAAACAGCAAGCAATGCATGTGAAAGAAGCACGGTGGCTGGGAAAAACTCCCTAGGAAAAACTCCTGAGAAAGGCCAAAAACCTAGGAAGAAACCTAGAGAGGAACCAGGCTATGAGGGGTGGCCAGTCCTCTTCTGGCTGTGCCGGGTGGATATTATAACAGAACATGGTCAAGATGTTAAAATGTTCGTAAATGACCAGCATGGTCAAATAATAATAATCATAGTAATTGTCGAGGGTGCAACAAGCACGTCCGGTGAACAGGTCAGGGTTCCGTAGCCGCAGGCAGAACAGTTGAAACTGGAGCAGCAGCATGGCCAGGTGGACTGGGGACAGCAAGGAGTCATCATGCCAGGTAGTCCTAGGGCTCAGGTCCTCCGAGAGAAAGAGAGAAAGAAAGAGAGAATTAGAGAGAGCATATTTACATTCACACAGGACACTGGATAAGACAAGAGAATACTCCAGATGTAACAGACTGACCCTAGCCCCCCGACACATAAACTACTGCAGCATAAATACTGGAGGCTGAGACAGGAGGGATCCGAAGACAGTGTATTCAGACCCTTTGACCTTTTCCACATTTTGTTATGTTACAGCCTTATTCTAAAATGGATTAAATAAATAAATACATCCTCAATCTACACACAATACCCCATAATGACAAAGTGAAAACAGGTTTTTACAAATGTATTACATATAAAAAACTGAAATACCTTATTTACATAAGTATGATATGAGACTCAAAATTGAGCTCAGGTGCATCCTGTTTCCATTGATCATCCTTGAGATGTTTCTACCACTTGATTGGAGTCCACCTATGGTAAATTCAATTGATTGGACATTATTTGGAAAGGCATAGACCTGTCTATGTAAAGGTCCCATAGTTGACAGTGCTTATCATGAGGTCGAAGGAAGACCAAGCCATGAGGTCGAAGGAAGATGGCACCGACAGAGATGGTCGCCTTGCTTCGAGTCCTTAGGAAACTATGCAGTATTTAGTTTTTTTTATTTATTACATTGTTACCCCAGGAAATCTTAAGTCTTATTTAGAGGTCGACCGATTATGATTTTTCAACACCGATACAGATTATTGGAGGACCAAAAAAAGCAGATGCCGATTAATCGGCCAATTTTTTTGGTTGAATTTATTTATTTATTTGTAATAATGACAATTACAACAATACTGAATGAACAATTATTTTAACTTAATATAATACATCAATAAAATCAATTTAGCCTCAAATAAATAATGAAACATGTTCAATTTGGTTTAAGTAATGCAAAAACAAAGTGTTGGAGAAGAAAGTAAACGTGCATTATGTGCCATGTAAGAAAGCTAACGTTTAAGTTCCTTGCTCAGAACATGAGAACATATGAAAGCTGGTGGTTCCTTTTAACATGAGTCTTCAATATTCCCAGGTAAGAAGTTTTAGGTTGTAGTTATTATAGGAATTATAGACGATTTCTCTCTATACGATTTGTATTTCATATACCTTTGACTATTGGATGTTCTTATAGGCACTTTAGTATTGCCAGTATAACAGTTTAGCCTCCGTCCCTCTCCTCGCTGCTACCTGGGCTCGAACCAGGAACACATCGACAACAGCCACCCTCGAAGCAGCGTTACCCATGTAGAGCAAGGGGAACAACTACTCCAAGTCTCAGAGCGAGTGACGTTTGAAACGCTATTAGCGCGCACCCGGCTAACTAGCTAGCCATTTCACATCGGTTACACCAGCCTCATCTTGGGAGTTGACAGGCTTGAAGTCATAAACAGCGCAATGCATTGCGAAAGGCTGCTGGCAAAACGTACGAAGGTGCTGTTTGAATGAATGCTTACGAGCCTGCTGCTGCCTACCATCGCTCAGTCAGACTGCTCTATCAAATCATAGACTTAATTATAACATAATAACACACAGAAACACGAGCCTTAGGTCATTAATATGGTCAAATCCGGAAACTATCACGTTTATTCTTTCAGTGAAATACGGAACCGTTCCGTATTTTACCTAACGGTCTAAATGTTCCTGTTACATTGCACAACCTTCAATGTTATGTCATAATTACGTAATATTCTGGCAAATTAGTTCGCAACGAGCCAGGCGGCCCAAACTGTTGCAATGAACGGACAATTGTGACAATTTCACCTGGTTAATATTGCCTGCTAACCTGGATTTCTTTTAGCTAAATATGCAGGTTTAAAAATATATACTTCTGTGTATTGATTTTAAGAAAGGCATTGATGTTTATGGTTAGGTACAGTCGTGCAACGATTGTGCTTTTTTCGCAAATGCGCTTTTGTTAAAACCTGTTGGGGCTAGGGGGCAGTATTTTCACGGCCGGATAAAAAACATACCCGATTTAAACTGGTTACTACTCATACCCAGAAACGAGAATATGCATATAATTAGTAGATTTGGATAGAAAACACTAAAGTTTCTAAAACTGTTTGAATGGTGTCTGTGAGTATAACAGAACTCATATGGCAGGCTAAAACCTGAGAAGATTCCATGCGGGAAGTGCCCTGTCTGACAATTTGTTGTCCTTCTAGGGCATCTCTATCAAAAATACAGCATCTCTGCTGTAACGTGACATTTTCTCAGGCTTCCATTGGCTCTCAGAAGGCGCCAGAAAGTGGAATGAGAGCTCTGCAGTCTCTGGGCGAAAAACAGCAGGAGTTTTTGTGAGTGGTCAGGCAGGGAACACTGACACTGGAGCGCGCGTGTTTTTCTTTCCATGTTTTTCTTTCTCTCTTTGAATGAATACAATGTCGCCCGGTTGGAATATTATCGCTATTTTACGAGAAAAATCGCATAAAAATTGATTTTAAACAGCGTTTGACATGCTTCGAAGTACGGTAATGGAATATTTTGAATTTTTTTTGTCACGAAATGCGCCCGCGCGTCACCCTTCGGATACTGACCTCAACGCACGAACAAAACGGAGCTATTTCAATATAACTATGGATTATTTCGAACCAAAACAACATTTGTTGTTGAAGTGGAAGTGCATTCTGACGAAGAACAGCAAAGGTAATCCAATTTTTCTTATAGTAAATCTGAGTTTGGTGAGGGCCAAATTAGCTAGCCGTGATGGCCGGGCTATCTACTCAGAATATTGCAAAATGTGCTTTCGCCGAAAAGCTATTTTAAAATCTGACACCGCGATTGCATAAAGGAGTTCTGTATCTATAATTCTTAAAATAATTTATGTATTTTGTGAACGTTAATCGTGAGTAATTAAGTAAATTCACCGGAAGTTTGCGGTGGGTATGCTAGTTCTGAACATCACATGCTAATGTAAAAAGCTGTTTTTTGATATAAATATGAACTTGATTGAACAAAACATGCATGTATTGTATAACATAATGTCCTAGGAGTGTCATCTGATGAAGATCATCAAAGGTTAGTGCTGCATTTAGCTTGCAAACGTCCCACCTTGCCCAGGGAGGTTAAATCATCCCCCGTTTGGCGAAGTCGGCTGTCTTTGTTAGGAAGAAATAGTCTTCACAGTTCGCAACGAGCCAGGCGGCCCAAACTGCTGCATATAACCTGACTCTGTTGCAGAGGTGACACATTTTCCCTAGTTAAAATAAATTCATGTTTGCAGGCAATATTAACTAAAGATGCAGGTTTAAAATATATACTTGTGTATTGATTTTAAGAAAGACATTGATGTTCATGGTTAGGTACAAGTTGGAGCAACGACAGACCTTTTTCGCGAATGCGCACCGCATCGATTATATGCAACGCAGGACAGGCTAGATAAACTAGTAATATCATCAACCATGTGTAGTTAACTAGTGATTATGATTGATTGATTGTTTTTATAAGATAAGTTTAATGCTAGCTAGCAACTTACCTTGGCTTCTTACTGCATTCCCGTAACAGGCAGGCTCCTCGTGGAGTGCAATGTAAAGCAGGTGGTTAGAGCGTTGGACTAGTTAACCGTAAGGTTGCATCCCAAAGCTGACAAGGTAAAAATCTGTCGTTCTGCCCCTAAACAAGGCAGTTAACCTACCGTTCCTAGGCCGTCATTGAAAATAAGAATGTGTTCTTAACTGACTTGCCTAGTTAAAAAATATTTATATAAAAAAAATCAGCAAATCGGTGCCCAAAAATACCATTTACTGATTGTTATGAAAACTTGAAATCGGCCCCAATTAATCGGCCATTCCGATTAATCGGTCGACCTCTAGTCTTATTACATACAGCCGAGAATAACTACTGGATATAAGAGCAACGTCAACTTACCAACATTACGACCAGGAATACGACTTTCCCAAAGACTTAAGATTTCCTGGTGTAACAATGTAATAAATAAAAAAACAAAATACTGCAGTTTCCTAAAGGCTCGAAGCGAGGCGACCATCTCTGTCGGCGCCATCCTCTGTTTGGACCACCACCCAGGACAGTGGATCTAATTCCAGAAGCCGAACAAAAATAACAGCGCCGCAGACGGAGCGGCCTCCTGGTCAGTCTCCGTAGACGTGCACATCGCCCACCGCTCCCGATTATACTACTCGCCAATGTCCAGTCTCTTGACAACAAGGTAGATGAAATTCGAGCAAGGGTTGCCTTCCTGAGAGACATCAGCGATTGTAACATTCTCTGTTTCCCGAAAACACGGCTCTCTCTGGATATGTTGTCGGAATCGGTTCAGCCACCGGGCTTCTCCATGCATCGTGCCGACAGAGATAAAAACCTCTCTGGGAAGAGGAATGGTGGGGGTGTATGCATCATGATTAACGACTCATGGTGTAATCATAACAACATACAGGAACTCAAGTCCTTCTGCTCACCCAAACTAGAATTCCTTACATTCAAATGCCGTCCATATTATCGCCCAAGAGAATTCTCGTCAGTTATCATCACAGCTGTGTACATTCCTCCTCAAGCAGACACCAAGTCGGCCCTCAAGGAACTTCACTGGACTCTACGTAAACTGGAAACCATATATCCTGAGGCTGCATTTTATTGTAGCTGGGGATTTTAACAAAGCACATTTGAGGACAAGGATACCTAAATTCTATCATGATATTGATTGCAATACACGCGGTGGTAATACACTCGATCACTGCTACTCTAACTTCCGCGATGCATACAAAGCCCTCCCCCACCCTTTCTGAATGCACAAATCCGACCACGACAAAAAGAAAACGAGCCACGTCACGGACATCGACGTCACGCTTCCAGACAAACTAAACACCTATGCCCGCTTTGAGGATAGTACAGTGCCACCGTCGCAGCCCTTTAACAAGGACTGCTCACCCCCCTCCTTCTCCATGGCCAACGTGAGTGAAACATTTAAACGTGTTAACCCTCGCAAGGCTGTTGGCCCAGACAGCATCCCTAGCCGCGTCCTCAGAGCCTGCGCAGACCAGCTGGCTGGTGTGTTTACGGACATATTCAATCACTCCCTATCACAGTCTGCTGTCCCCACATGCTTGAAGCTGGCCACCATTGTTCCTGTACCCAAGAAGACAAAGGTAACTGAACTAAATGACTACCGCCCCGTAGCACTCACTTCTGTCATCATGAAGTGCTTTGAGAGACTAGTCAAGGATCATATCACCTACACCTTACCTGCCACGCTAGACCCACTTCAGTTTGCATACCGCTCCAACAGGTCCACAGACGAATCAATCGCCTGCACACTGCCCTATCCCAAATGGAATATCAATGTAAGAATGCTGTTCATTGACAACAGCTCAGCATTCAACACCATAGTACCCTCCAAGCTCATCATCAAGCTGGAGGCCTTGGGTCTCAACCCCGCCCTGTGCAATTGGGTCCTGGACTTTCTGACGGGCCGCCCCCAGTGGTGAAGGTAGGAAACAACATCTGCACTTCGGCTGACCCTCAACACTGGGGCCCCACAAGGGTGTGTGCTCAACCCCTCCAAACTCCCTGTTCACCCATGACTGCGTAGCCAGTCATCAAGTTTGCAGATGAGACAACAGTAGTGGGCTTGATTACCAACAACCACGAGACAGCCTACAGGGAGGAGGTGAGGGCACATGGAGTGTGGTGTCAGGAAACAACCTCTCACTCAATGTCAACAAAACAAAGGAGATGATCGTGGACTTCAGGAAACAGCAGAGCGAGCACCCCCCTATCTACATCGAAGGGACAGCAGTGGAGAAGGTGGAACGTTTTTAAGTTCCTAGGTGTACATATCACAGACAATCTGAAATGGTCTACCCATACAGACAGTGTGGTGAAGAAGGCGCAACAGCGTCTCTTCCCCATCCAACCTGACAGAGCTTGAGATCATCTGCAGACAAGAATGGGAGAAACTCCCCAAATACAGGTGTGCCAAGCTTGTACCGTCATACCCAAGAAGACTCCAGGCTGTAATCGCTGCCAAAGGTGCTTCAACAAAGTAATTAGTAAAGGGGTATGAATACTTATGTAAATGTGATATTTCAGATGGTAATCCTTTGACATTTGCATAAATGCCCAAAAAATATTTTTTCCTTTGTCATCAGGGGGTATTGTGTGTGTATTGATGAGAGGGGGGGTCAATTGAATAAATTTTAGAATAAGGCTGTAACGTAACAAAATGTGGGAAAAGTCAAGGGGTGTGAATACTTTCTGAATGCACTGTTGGTCATTATTGTAGAGTCACTACAATGTTGTTCTCAGTTTTGTTGTTCTCACTACAATCCATCCTCAGTTTTCTCCCATCATAGCCATTGAACTCCAATCAAATCAAATCAAATCAAATGAATTTTATATAGCCCTTCGTACATCAGCTGATATCTCAAAGTGCTGTACAGAAACCCAGCCTAAAACCCCAAACAGCAGGCAATGCATGTGAAAGAAGCACGGTGGCTAGGAAAAACTCCCTAGGAAAAACTCCCTAGAAAGGCCAAAAACCTAGGAAGAAACCTAGAGAGGAACCAGGCTATGAGGGGTGGCCAGTCCTCTTCTGGCTGTGCCGGGTGGATATTATAACAGAACATGGTCAAGATGTTAAAATGTTCATAAATGACCAGCATGGTCAAATAATAATAATCATAGTAGTTGTCGAGGGTGCAACAAGCACGTCCGGTGAACAGGTCAGGGTTCCATAGCCGCAGGCAGAACAGTTGAAACTGGAGCAGCAGCACGGCCAGGTGGACTGGGGACAGCAAGGAGTCATCATGCCCGGTAGTCCTGAGGCATGGTCCTAGGGCTCAGGTTCTCCGAAAGAAAGAAAGAAAGAGAGAAAGAGAGAATTAGAGAGAGCATATTTAAATTCACACAGGACACAGGATAAGACAGGAGAAATACTCCAGATGTAACAGACTGACCCTAGCCCCCCGACACATAAACTACTGCAGCATAAATACTGGAGGCTGAGACAGGAGGGATCAGAAGACACTGTGGCCCCATCCGATGATACCCCCGGACAGGGCCAAACAGGCAGGATATAACCCCACTCACTTTGCCAAAGCACAGCCCCCACACCACTAGAAGGATGTCTCCAACCACCAACTTACCGTCCTAAGACAAGGACGAGTATAGCCCACAAAGATCTCCGCCATGGCACAATCCAAGGGGGGGGGGGGGGGGGGGCGCCAACCCAGACAGGAAGACCACGTCAGTGACTCAACCCACTCAAGTGACGCACCCCTCCCATGGACGGCATGGAAGAACACCAGTAAGCCAGTGACTCAGCCCCTGTAATAGGGTTAGAGGCAGAGAATCCCAGTGGAGAGAGGGGAACCGGCAAGGCAGAGACAGCAAGGGCGGTTCGTTGCTCCAGCCTTTCCGTTCACCTTCACACTCCTGGGCCAGACTATACTTAATCATAGGACCTACTGAAGAGATAAGTCTTCAGTAAAGACTTAAAGGTTGAGACTGAGTCTGCGTCTCTCACATGGGTAGGCAGACCATTCCATAAAAATTGAGCTCTATAGGAGAAAGCCCTACCTCCAGCCGTTTGCTTAGAAATTCTAGGGACAATTAGCAGGCCTGCGTCTTGTGACCGTAGCGTACATGTAGGTATGTAAGGCAGGACCAAATCAGAAAGATAGGTAGGAGCAAGCCCATGTAATGCTTTGTAGGTTAGCAGTAAAACCTTGAAATCAGCCCTTGCCTTAACAGGAAGCCAGTGTAGGGAGGCTAGCACTGGAGTAATATGATAAAATGTTTTGGTTCTAGTCAGGATTCTAGCAGCCGTATTTAGCACTAACTGAAGTTTGTTTAGTGCTTTAGCCGGAAAGTAGAGCATTGCAGTAGTCCAGCCTAGAAGTAACAAAAGCATGGATTAATTTTTCTGCATCATTTTTGGACAGAAAGTTTCTGATTTTTGCAATGTTACGTAGATGGAAAAAAGCTGTCCTTGAAACAGTCTTGATATGTTCTTCAAAAGAGAGATCAGGGTCCAGAGTAACGCCGAGGTCCTTCACAGTTTTATTTGAGACGACTGTACAACCATCCAGATTAATTGTCAGATTCAACAGAAGATCTCTTTTGTTTCTTGGGACCTAGAACAAGCATCTCTGTTTTGTCCGAGTTTAAAAGTAGAAAGTTTGCAGCCATCCACTTATTTATGTCTGAAACACAGGCTTCTAGCGAGGGCAATTTTGGGGCTTCACCATGTTTCATTGAAATGTACAGCTGTGTGTCGTCCGCATAGCAGTGAAATTTAACATTATGTTTTCGAATGACATCCCCAAGAGCTAAAATATATAGTGAAAACAATAGTGGTCCTAAAACGGAACCTTGAGGAACACCGAAATGTACAATTGATTTGTCAGAGGACAAACCATTCACAGAGACAAACTGATATCTTTCCGACAGATAAGATCTAAACCAGGCCAGAACTTGTCCATGTAGACCAATTTGGGTTTCCAATCTCTCCAAAAGAATGTGGTGATCGATGGTATCAAAAGCAGCACTAAGATCTAGGAGCACGAGGACAGATGCTCCTAGATGGCCTCATAGTGACATCCTAAGCAGTTTCCTTCCTGTGCTGCAGCTCAGAAGGATGACTATCTTCAATGTTTCTGTGTGGTTTAATACGTCATCCACAGCATAATTATTAACCTGACCATCTTTAAAGAGATATTCAATGTCTGATTTGTTATTGTCACCGATCTACCAGTCACGGCCCTCCTTTTATGAGGTTTTTGAAAAGCTTCCTGGTCTTTGTAGTTGAATCTGTGTTTGAAATGCAATACTTGACTGAGGCACCTTATAGATGTTGTATGTATGGGGGACAGAGGAAGAAATAGTCATTCTAAAATCATGTAAACCCCTATTGTTTGACATAGTGAGTCCATGTACACTGAACAAAAATATTAAGCAACATGCATCAATTTCAAAAATTGTACTGAGTTACAGTTCATATAAGGAAATCAGTTAATTGAAACAAGTTCATTAGGCCCTAGTCTATGGATTTCGCATTACTGGGAATACAGACATACATCTGTTGGTCACAGATACCTTAAAATAAAGGTAGGGACTTGGATTAGAAAACCAGTCAGTATTCTGTGACCACCATTTGCCTCATGCAGCGCGACATATCCTTTGCATAGAGTTGATCAGGCTGTTGATTGTGGCCAGTGAAATGTTGTCCCACTCTTCAATGGCTGTGCGAAGTTGCTGGTTATTGGCGGGAACTGGATGTCGATCCAGAGCATCCCAAACATGCTCAGTGGGTGGCATGTCTGGTGAGTATGCAGGCCATGGAAGAGCTGGGACATTTTCAGCTTCCAGGAATTGTGTACAGATCCTTGCGACATGGGGCCATGCATTATCATGCTGAAACATGAGGTGATGGCAATGGATGAATGGCACAACAATGGGCCTTCAGGATCTTGTCACGGTATCTCTGCATTGAAATTGCCATTGATATAATGCAGTTATGTTCGTTGTCCGTAGCCTGCCCATACCATAACCTCATCGCCACCATGGGGCACTCTGTTCACAACGTTAACATCAGCAAACCACTCGCCCACACAACGCCATACACGCTGTCTGCCATCTGCCCGGTGACAGTTGAAACCGGGATTAATCCTTGAAGACCACACTTCTCCAGCGTGCCAGTGGCCATCAAATATGAGCATTTGCCCTATGAAGTCTGTTACGACGCCGAACTGCAGTCAGGTCAAGACCCTGGTGAGGACGACAAGCACACAGATGATCTTCCCTTATACTGTTTCTGACACATTTTGTGCAGAAATTCTTTGGTTGTGCAAACCCACAGTTTCATCAGCTGTCTGGATGGCTGGTCTCAGACAATCCGGCAGGTGAAGAAGCCGGATGTGGAGGTCCTGGTCTGACGTAGTTACACGTTGTCTGCGGTTGTGAGTCCGGTTGCACGTACTGCCAAATTCTCTAAAATTATGTTGGAGGCGGCTTATGGACGAGAAATGAACATTCAATTCTCTGTCAACTGCTCTGGTGGACATTCCTGCAGTCAGCATGTCAATTGCATGCTCCCTCAATTTGAGACATCTGTGGCATTATGTTGTGTGACAGCTGCACATTTTAAAGAGGCCTTTTATTGTCCCCAACACAAAGTGTACCTGTGTAATGATCATGCTGTTTCATCAGCTTCTTGATATGCCACACCTGTCAGGTGGATGGATCATCTTGGCAAAGGAGAAATGCACACTAACAGGGATGTAACAAATTTGAGAGAAATAAGCATTATGTGCATATGGAAAATCTCTGGGATCTTTTATTTCGGCTCATGAAACATGGAACCAACACTTTACATTTTATATTTTTGTTCAGTGTAACTTTTTATGTGATTTGTAAAGCCACATTTTACTCCTGAACTAATTTAGGCTTTCCTCAACAAAGGGGATGAATACTTATACAACAACTATATTTTAATTATTACAATTTTATTAATTTTGTTTTCCCTTTTGACATTATTGCGTATCCTATCCATTGACCCACAAAAATCACAATTATATTTCAATCCCATGTTGAAACAGCGAAAAAAAATCCAAGGGGGATGAATACTTATTATACTCACTGTATGTCATTGACCAGGTGAACACAGGGGCAGCAGAGGTGCTGTACTCAGCTGTAGGAGAATGGGCCCAGCTGGACAAGGACAGCACTGTGCTGGACGTATGCTGCGGGACAGGGACCATTGGCATCTCCCTGGCTAAGGTACTATAGAGAACAAGAGAAATGGCATCCTACATACATAACAAGCAGGGTTGGGGGTCAATCGCATTTCAGTTAAGGAAGTAACTGAAATGGTATTTAACACAACCCTGATTACAACTATGGATCAATCTGTCTGGAAAGGGAATAGTCCCTTTCTCTGTTGACACTATGAGCTGCACCCTGTGTCCTCCAGAGGGTGAGGAAGGTGATTGGGATAGAGATGTGTCAGGAAGCAGTGAAGGATGCCAAAGTCAACGCGAAGATCAATGGTAAGAGGCTTAATCATATTGGTGCCTGACATCTACTGCCACTTGACCAATGAGGCCAGAAAGAGTTAAGCCTGACATACAGTACATGTTCAAATCTAATATCTAACTCTTTTGAATATTCCCGACCCTCTGCCTAATCAATCCCCAATAAATTTGCTCTAGTGCTATGAGAGAGAACCTGACTGTGACTGAAATATTTCAGGGCTGAGTAATATTGAGTTCCACTGCGGAAAGGCTGAAGACGTGTTCCAGATGGTGCTCAACTCTGTCGTATCCCCCAGCATCACAGCCATCGTGGACCCACCCAGAGCGGGCTTACGTATGTTACAAAATATACTGAATCAGTTTGTCCATGCACTGTATATTTCAATTGAGTGACAGTAATTGATTGTCTACCATCTAGATTCAAAGGTCATTCTGGCAATCAGAAGAGCGGAGCATCTGAAAAGGCTGGTTTATGTGGCATGCAATGCCAAGGCAGCCATGAACAACTTCATAGAGTGAGTATAATACCCTATCTTTTTCGTTCTGCACGTGCAGGCCAAACATTCAGTATGTCATCTCCATGGGGGTTCTTCTGGTTCTAAATTCAATCTCTGTGTAGTCTGTGCAGGGCTCCCTCCAACCGTGTACGTGGAGCTCCGTTCCGTCCAGTGCGGGCGATGGCTGTGGACCTCTTCCCCCAGACCATGCACTGTGAGATGCTGCTGCTCTTTGAAAGGGTGGATTACAGCTCCAAGAACAGCAGTGAGAAACCTGAAGAAATGACCCAGGGCACTAGTGAGAAGCCAGAAGAGACAACCACCACAACTTAATAGCACGAACCTTTGCAGTCTCACTATCTGCTCATTAAGTTCAACTGTTTTCTACACATTAATATGTAATCAACATTTTCCATATGGATTCTGTAGTTCTTATACTGTACCATTAGGGGCAGGATAACACTGCATTTCAGTTTTTTTTTTTTTTAAATACGGCCTTGCTGTGTAATATTGCTTTACAACTTAAAAATAAAAAGATCCCAGTAAAATAAGCCCTTGTTGATGACTAATACAAGCAGGGGTCATTTCAAAGCAGGAGCCAGCCAAAGTTAGTCATTAAACTTTATTTGCATAAATGAATTTCACTGAAAGTCAGCTATCCCAAGTCGCAGTTACATCATTTTCTAGGCAGCAATATCTAGCAAATAACTTCAAGTGTAAAAAGCATTTTCACACACACTTGGTAAGACAGAACACACAGGGGGAAGCACATTCGTAAAGCAATCTACTCTAACACAGCAGCCTTGTGCCCATATACAATGAAGTGTTAAGGTGCAGTAGACATTCAGGAAAAGCCACACAAACCAAATACTTCACACAATGAATGCACAGCAATTTATATTTTGTTCTAGCAGGTATTGCATCTTTTTTTCCTTTCATGTATTGTGTGCAGCAACCTACAGTATTCTATAAAAATGCATAAGACTACGCTTTGGTTCACACTGCTCCTTTAGCTATCAGATTTAATAATAATGACATGATCATATTTTGTTAAGAGGTAAAGTGTACCAACTTCATTTCCGTAGGTTGCCTTTTGAGGAGAGGATCGCAGTTCCACATTCTACATATCAATGCTTAAATGTGATTGATCAGTTGTCACAATGATTGCAAACAAACGTACACAAAACCTTAAACAATTCTTATTTAAAATCCATATATGCTAAAGGAAATTCTTTCAAAATATCAATATTACGGTCTTGTCATACTATTACAAACACTAATACGCTAAACAAATGCTGTATCAAGTAAGAGAGGCTTGGTCTATCCATTTCCCTTTAAGGGGGACCTGGGCCCTGTGAGTGCTCTGGGACCTGGGCCCTACATGAAATGGGTGAACTAAGGCAACAGGTAGCCAATTGTTTTCCTATCTGTTTATGGGTCCTTAAAGGGAAAATCCAAAGTCATTTGGTATTTTCTTTTCATTAGTCCACTGTTGTTAAAGTCCTTTAATGTTTTGCAGGTTAGCAGTCAAGTTAAGATATTGGACTTTTAAGAAGCAAAGTGCCACTGGCCACATAATCATGATGCAAAATGTCTATCACAGCAGCTGAACTGTACCAAATAGTAAGATGGTCTGCATGTTGTATTGTTTTGCTTTAAATAGAGTCAAAAAATAATTAAGCGGCTAACACCTAAACACAGAAACCCCCAAAAAATAGGTCTTCTTAAATATTTAACTACCTTGTATATCTCCTCAATGACTACAGTACTCCAAGCCCTGGCGCTTGTGTTCTGTCTGCAGTGCTAACATGGCAACAGGATCTTAGCTAGACGGATCAGCCTTGTTGTCAGCTGTCCATTGATATGTTTCATCCTGTGTTTCCAAAACAAAAAGGCAATTCATTTCATTAGTCCCGCCTAATAGGTCTCAAGATGAACGTCCGTTCCCTAATCAATTCAAAATGCATTTCTCGTACTAAAGACCATGAGCATGTAACAACTATATGACTGGGGCCTCCTGAGTGGCACAGTGGTCTAAGATCCTGGTTTGAGTCCAGGCTCTGTCGCAGTGGTCTAAGGCACTGCATTGCAGTTGCTAGCGTTGCCACTAGAGATCCTGATTTGAATCCAGGCTCTTGTCGCAGCCGGCCGCGACCGGGAGACCCATGGGGCGGCGCACAATTGGCCCTGCGTCGTCTGGGTTATGGGAGGGTTTGGCCGACAAGGATGTTCTTGTCCCATCGCGCTCTAGCGACTCCTGTGGCGGGCCGGGCGCATGCACTCTGACACTGCGTTTCCTCCGACACATTGGTGCGGCTGGCTTCCGGGTTAATCGGGCATTGTGTCAAGAAGCATGTTTCGGAGGACGCATGGCTCTCGACCTTCACCTCTCCTGAGTCCGTATGGTAGTTGCAGCGATGAGACAAGACTATAACTACCAATAGGATCCCACGAAATTGGGTAGAAAAAAGGTTAAAAGTAAGAAAATAACAAAAAATAAATAAATCCCAAAACCAAGTACATGACTGGACAGCAAACGATGCATTTCAATATATAACTTTTTTCTTAACAGGTTCACAAGCAAATGAAAACGTAAGTTGGCCTTTCTTTAGCCGAAGCATACTCAAATCACCATCCAAATTATACACGACATCAATTATCAATAATTTCCAATGACAACAGCATATAAATTAGTTTCCCATAGCGTACCTGTATAGCAAAAGCAGAAAGAGCAAACTAATCCGTGATAATAGGCAATGCTTTAAGCATACAAGGAAACCTGTTAGAAATGTTCAGTCTCTGTAAAGTAGCAGGTACGTTAGGTTATATTTGGAGAGTATTATAAATTCAATCAATGCAATTTAAATGGAGGGGTGAGGGGTCTAGTGGTTGTCAGCAGTTATTACTACACACAGTAAACAGGCTGACAATTTCTTGTGGTTCATAGATGCATGTCAAGTCATGTCAACCGATCTGTCTGCAACTCTTATGGTTCAATTTATAGAAGTGCCACTGTGTAGAGATTGCATCTAGAGGTAGATGGTGTTAACTCTACTGTCTGTTAGTGCATTTGTCCTATTCCTACCCTATCCACTAACAACGGAGTAAAATAATAAACAGCTTGGAGACACAGAAGAAGATGACCACCGCTATACTAGAAATGTCCAGTTGTATTGCCATTTTACAATGATGCATAATTGGATGATAGATTGGTGGAGTCGCTTTTAAAATCAGACAGTGACTATGGCTACCATTGGTCAGTGCCATGTTAGATTGGTTGCAGTGATGGTTCCTAGACGTCAACAGTGCAGAGGGGCTGACTACCAGGCTGGGCTGACTCCATTATGGTCATCTTGGGCTTCTTCCTGGTTTCCTCCTGAACACAACATAAAAACACATCAGGGTTGTATTCATTAGGGCACACAGTAGCATAATGTTTTGCACCAGAAAACAAAAAACAAGCATTTCTTATTGGACAAGTGCAGGTAGTTCCTCACTGTTTCAGTCAGTTTCCTAATGTTTGGTGCCTAATGAATAAACCCCAGAAAATGTCAGAATAGTTTGAACTGCTGCACCAACCTGTGAGAAACTTACCCGGGGAAAAAATTATTCAAGATCATAATCCAGGGTACATTTACAACCAAACATGACTTACCAAATCTCCTTAGTGTCTTTGAAATATAAGATACGGATGGAGTAACTATAGGAACAATTAGGAACATGACAGTGCAGAGACATGGCAAATAGAGCAAAGGCCAGGAGATATTTGGGGCGACTATGCTACTCCAAATATCACAATATAATAGTTTTGCGCCGGTAATGGCTAGATAATTCCAGACTGTGCCATTTGTGCTTATTTACAATATTATAGTCGCATTATCATTAAATAATCTTATGGCAAATAAATAAGGCTAAGTTAATTTAGACTTGATATTCAACATATTGATACGATAAAACTGCAGTTTTGATTTGTAAAGTTCAAATAGAGTATAGCCTGGCACATCACGATATATCGTCAATGTCAAATATCACGATATTGGATTTAATCATATATCGGCACAATCCTACTAGGTTCCACTATGTCCAACACTGGAGTCCGTGCAGCTTAGACAGCCTGACAGGGTTCGAGTGAAAGGTAGAACCCTCTAAAACAGGGCTCTCCAACCCTGTTCCTGGAGAGCTACCATCCTGTAGGTTTTTGCTCCAACCCTAATCTATCACACCAGATTCTACTTGATAAGCGGAATCAGGTTAGTTACAACTGGGGTAATAGTCAACAGCTACAGGAGGGTAGCTCTCCAGGAACAGGGTCGCAGAGCTCTGCTCTAGAGAGAAACTCCCTGACCAGGCCAAACGCAGAGGTTAACACCAGAGACCCAAGATCTAGTTGGAGCTCCTACAGGTAACCCTTACCCTCTCCTTAGCCAGTTTCCTCATCTCCTCTTGCAGTTTGTTCAGGATGTGAAGATTTGGCCTGTTCTTTTTGGCATACTGCTGAAGTTCAATCACACTCTTGTCTGAATTTTCCTGCAGAGAACATAAAAAAAACATCAATAGAAATGAGAGATACACATCTGGTTAAAAGAGGAGCAGCATATGCCATTGAAACAAGTAGCCTTTTCTCTCATGTCCTATTGGTTTTCAAATCAACTTTCTTTCATTGTCCAGTAGCCAAAGGAACAATCCTAGTCATATTAGCAACCCAGGCTACTTATTGCATATTTAGATATCCCCTCTTTCTAAATTTCTAACAGATATTTTAGTCTCTGTCAAATGAAATCACACAACGGTGTTTTCCCGCTAATTGCATTATGGAACTAACATTTGTGGGTAGCCTACTGCCTTGTGTGCATTGCTGCGCTTAGAACGTGGAGAAATAACAGTTTATCAACATTTTAAGCTAAAGCTTCTGATCTGTTACATGAGCCTCTTTGATTTTGAATGTTTTTTTATGTAGCCTAGGCCTATTGGTTGTATGAATTTGGGATCTATAGTCCCACAACTGTCCCAGAGTCTGTTTAGGCTATTTCTTTCTCCACAAGCTGACCAATAGAATAGGTCAACTTTTCGAATATGGGGGTTAGTAGATTGACGTAGGCTAGTGATTTTGCTGTTCGTTGGCCTTTGAGTACATCTTGTTGCTTGAGGAAAAGTTTCAAGTTTGGGGAAGCTAATTTTCACCATAAAAATGCCCCTTCCATGCATCCTTATTTGCAGACTGATGTAAGATAGCCTACCATTCATAATGTGATGATTAGATTGGAGTCATAATTTAGGCTAATAATACAACTCAATCACTGTTCGCAAAAAAGACCGTTGACCGTTTAGTCATATCACAGTTTACCTATTTGCTTATGGTTTTGCCTACACCAAGTGACTTGATTTTTAAATTATATGAACAAAAAAATATTCAATTTTATTTGGAAAGGCAAGCCAGATAAAATTAAAAGGGCCTATTTATATAACGAATATGAATTTGGAGGGCAGAAATTAAATATTAAAGCATTAGACCCCTCACTAAAGGCATCAGTCATAGCAAAGTTATACTTAAATCCAAACTGGTTTTCTAGTAAATTGGTACAAATGTCTCATCCTATGTTCAAGAAGGGCCTTTTTCCATTTATTCAGATTACACCTGCCCACTTTCGGTTGTTTGAAAAGGAAATAATCTCCAAAATATCTTAATTTTTTTAAACAAGCCTTAGAAAGTTGGTTGCAATTTCAGTTTAATCCACCTGAAAAGACAGAACAAATAATACAACAAATATTGTGGTTAAATTCAAATATAGTAAGTGATAAAAAAAACTATTTTTCGAAGAAATGTAAAAAAAAAAAAAAAGGTATAATGTTAGTGAATTATATTATAAATAGGACTGGTGGAGTGATGTCACACATGCAGCTAACACAAACATATGGAAATGTCTGCTCTACCCAAAATTACAACCAATTAATTGCAGCATTACCACAAAAATGGAAGAGGCAAGTAGAAGGGGAAAAAAGTAAGGAACTTGTATGTCGGCCCTGTATTAAAGAACATAAATGGTTAAAGAAAAGTGTGATAAATGAAATTGGTATACGTTTTTATTTAAGGACCAAAAAACTGACAGCTGTGTCATATAAATTGCAAAATAGTTGTGAAGAGATTTCCGATGTACCCATTCCATGGCACATAGTTTATGAATTGATACGCAAAACAACACCGGATTCAAAACTTCAAATTTTTCAATTTAAATTACTATACAAAATTCTTGCAACCAAAACAATGTTATATATATGGGGGATACAATCGTCCCAGCTCTACAGATTCTGCTGTGAGGAGGCAGAGTCATTAGATCATTTATTTTGGTATTGTCCATATGTAGCTCGTTTTTTGGTCACAGGCCCAGGAATGGCTGAAGAATTGCAACATTTGCCTAGAACTAACACTGCAGATAGCAATACTGGGTGATTTGAATAGCCATAGTCAATCAATCGATAATATAATAATTATTTTAGCAAAATGTTTTATTTTTAATCTGTAAAAGCTATGAGAATATAAAGGTTCAATTGTTTTGTGAAGCATCACAGCACAGTTGAAAAATATATGGCAAATAGAAATCCGAAATGGATGATGTTGAGAGATAGATGGGAGGGGTTGAATGGAGCTGAAGGGTGGGACTAATAAGATAAACAATGTAAATGTACATATGGGGTCTGTAAAATGTATATAGGTTCAGAACTTTTGTGAAATAGCACAGTTAAAAATAGAAATCAAACTGGATGGACATCAGAAATAGAGGAAGGACTAAAAACAAACAAAATATAACTATTGTAAAATAGACTGTCTGTAAAATGTGTATAAGATGAATAAATTGAAGATAAAAGCTGAAGTGTTTATAAGTTTACTTGGGGGATCGGTGGTAGGGTTTGCAGGGAATAATAATAAAGGTATATTCTTTAAAAAAGTATGTATGTCTATATAGGTATGTGCATGCATGCGTGTATGGATATATATATTTACCCAAAAAATATATGGGGGATTGGAAATGATGCAGACAATTACATTGATGGAAGCAATATTCTTTCCGCAATATTAAGCTGATCCACCCCCAAAGGAAAAAAAAGAAAAAAGAAAAAAAAAGACCGTAGTGGCTATAACACAGGAAAATGTTGGCCTTCCATAAACACATTCTACTACATTTTATATGACTGGAGACATTAGCAAAATCTTTTTTAATACGACAAAAATTACAGGTTAGTCTACTCTAGGCCTATGAAAAGGGGAGACGAATTCAATATGATGTCCATCTAACCTTGAGGAAGAAATTATTGTCCAAAAACAAACAAAAGTGGCACTAACCCAATGATAAAGACAGTGAATATGCACACTCACCAGCGATATGGCCGATGTTCTCCGCTGGTGCTAATTAAGTTAAAGAATTCTGATAAATAAAAGACAGATTGGAGTGTCCTTTCATTGTCTTCTATTTACAGAAATAACCATTTTGCTTTCCAAACAGTTTTTCCATGAGTGTATTTTTAAATATTACAATATGCTTGGCTGGGTCTCTCTGTTTTTCACTGACAGTCGCAACTCAACAATCATCTGTTTGGTATTTGCTGCGTGCTCTGCCTAAATTGCGGGCCCTTCCGACTGTAGGCTATCCAATATAAAACAATCCACAGCAAAAAAAAAAAAAAGCTAATGATCCGCTGGCCAAACCATGCTTTCTGGTGTAGTAGCCGATTTTGAATTATTTTATTTATTTGTGTATAGACAGGAGTAAACTATTTTGGCTATATAATTTTGGCAATTTAATAAAATGTACTTCGTCCGGTAAATTAAAATGCTGCTGGTCAAATGGATGGCGCCACATTTTCCTAACAGAAACCCCAGGGTACAGGTAGTATTTACCTTTTTTACCATCTTATTGCTCTCTCTGCCGTACATGCGGAGCAGTGACCCCCAGTTCTTCACGTGAGGGTGCAGCATCTGTAGGATCTTCTGAGACGCCAGCTGCTTCCCCACACGTTTATTTTTGCCTGAAAAATAAAACAAAACATTGATTACTCCCATTTGTAATGCTAACACATTTACACGACAGAGCGGCTTTGAGCAGGACAAATCAGACCAATAATCCTGTATATACAAAGGCACAAACAAAGTGTCCAGTGTAAAGGTTGGCTAAATTCTCTATACATGGCTCTGACAAAAAACAGAGCACTTGTAATGCTGCTTTTACACTACATTAACACAGAGTGGCATGGAGCATGTTAGGTCTGGGACTTGCTGTGGTGATTAGAGGGTCAGTGTGGGGGTAACATACACCATCCGCGCACGGTGTGCTTTCCACACGTCATCACATATTCACTCTTCTGGTTCTTTCCTGGGATCACCTCAAACTTGATGCTGGTGTCACCCATTCCATGGTTTCTGCAGGGCACAAGATATGGTTGAAATTCAAGGTTAATAGATTAATCAGATCAAGGAATTTCAAGTATTCTTACACCTCATGTCATGAGTCTTACCTCTTAAGGCACTCGTGTAGAATCTGATATGGCGAGAGTAAGCCTGCTTTATTGGTCAGTTCGTACACCCTTGAATCTTCAATACTGATATGATTAAAATACTGCAGGAAACAAAAACGCATGAATGGACATTAGTATTCATCCAGCTTACCAACCCGCTGGTAAAGTTCAATGTTATAAAAGAAACATGTTATCAGACCAAACACAGAAGCATGACATTGAATTAAACGGCTTTCCAATGATTGACAGGCCGATACCTCCAGTTCATCCCCTTCTACAAGCTTCTCCTCAGACGTCTGCTTCACAAAGTCAGGGATGAGAATCTCCAGTGTGGCTCGAGCTACAGGGAAATCAGTGAAACAACAAGCCAAATGGTCTGCTATTATGACTTAAACACATCTTATAGTTTCCAGACAGCCTTTGCTGCTGCTTCAGAAGATACAAATTAAAATAATGATGGGAGATAAGAGTACTGTACCAGCTTTATTCTTGGCAAGTTTTTTACTGCTTGCAGTTCCTGTGCCATATGTCACTCCCTCTATTATTACGGAGGCTCCAAAGGGTTCACTTGGGTTCTCTGGGGATATAGAAAAGACAGGATGCATTTGGTGTTAACTGCATAAAGGCCCTTTCTCCAGCCGGAGCTTTTGGCGATTTGTTTTGTTCGAAGAAAAGCACGTCACTTGTACAAGCTAGTGGAAATCAACATCATGAAGGGGGAAAAACAGAGGGACTTACCACATTCAAAAAAGTTGTAAACAGGTCGGACCTTTAAGACACGTTGCATATATTCATGTAGGATGCAAACTTCAGATTTCCCATTTGGGTTAATGACAAACTCTGAGAAAAAGAAAGAAGGAAAGAGTTGAGATTACCTCAGTACTGCTCACTGAAATAGTTATTAGACTATGAATGCATCCACAATGGCACCCTAATTCCTTATATAGTGTACTACTTTTGACCAGAGCCCTATAGGACCTGTGAATAAGATTCCAATTCAGATGTAGCCTGTGGTTGTTCTTATGCATCCGGTACCTTTCTTGGTGGGGGTATCTGATACAGACAGAGTGATGAGTTTCTGGTTGGCAGGCAGAATGGGTCTCTCTGACTCAGCCTGCTTCCTCTTGATGTCCCTGTTGAACTGCCTGCGCTCTGCCCAGGTACGGAACTTCTTCACGGTCACTTGTTCAAAGTCAAAGCACTTCTCCAGGTAGCTGCGGAACTCCTCCATTTCTGGCGGGGTGTCAATAAGGGAGGGGTATAGGTTATATTGTTGCTTTAATTAACATGTATAGATATTCTTCATATGATGTGTCCTATACATTTTTATTGCAAGAAGTCTAGAAAATGTCAAGACTCACGCCCACCAACACACTGTCATCCCCTATGTTTACAAGAAATTAAACATATCAGCCATGGCATTCAAAACTACTACCTGCTGGCAAGTCAATTGCGTGTGTTCACCCTTACCTATCGATTCATCTTTGCACACCTCCACCTTGGCCCTGACCTGTCCCAGAGCCCCCTGGGCCATCTCACAGGAGTGGGGCATCTTGCCATGCAGGACAGGGCACCCCTTTATGGTCCCCTCTGTGACCAGGCCTGTCTCTATCTCCACCTCTCCCTCCCCCAGGCCCACAGTGGTAGGGTCCTCCTGGGCAGTGGAGTCAGGCTCGTCTGGTCTCTCCACGGAGTCTGCCTCCTCTCCAGGCTTCACCGGAGACACTTCAGCGTTGGGCGTCACCTCTCCGTTCTGTTCCCTCTCCTCGTGATCCTTCATCTTCCTATAGTGCAGGCAGGGGATGCTACTGGTGGGAGGGTCGTGTTTCTGTACACAAGGGGCAAGAGAGGTTTGGTCATGGTTAGAAGCCAATTGTTACAGTTGTTTGAGAAGAGCAAAATATTCCTTTAGTTTGACCATTCCTTCCAAAACACAAATTATACACCAGTATAGAGTGTATAACAATGGGGTTCCTGGCATGTTACTAAACAAAAAAATAAATAAACAAAAAAAAGGTTTAAAATGTACAGCAGTAACAGGTTTCTATCTGTCTTATGTATTCTACGTCCTACCCTGATGCTCCCGGACCCCAGAAAGTAAGGTCTGGACCAGGTCACCACTCTGGTCTCTCTGTGCAGGTAGACTGGAATGCCAGAGTTATGGAATGTCATGATCCATCCGTCAGGTAGTGGCTCAGTGGGTGGACGCCCACGACCTAGGAAACACACACATCAATACACACAAACATCTGCAACCACACACACACACGCGAGATGCTACACATGAAACACATCTGCACCACATATACACACAATCTGAAACTAGACAGAGAAACTACTACACATCTCACACCATCAATGTCCTCTCACCAACATGTGCCACTCGGTATAAGGTATGATATGAACGCACAACATCAATATGTGCCAGGCTCAGATACACCGTTACACAACGCAGATCAGTGCCAGACATCGACCACTCACTCTTCAGGACTGTCTTAATTTTGGTCATCATGGGCTGAACACCTCCCTCCACATCCCTGTCGGATGCGTGATCACTGTCCCCTGCATACTCAACAGCCCCCTCTGCCAGGCGCATCTTTTTGGGCACGGGCATGCCCTCCTCCAGCAGAGCGTCTACATCATTGTCAAAGTCCTCCTGGAAAAGACATTCGTTGAGGGTGGGGGGAAGCCCTAACCGGTCATGACTCATGTTTTCCATTTAACTAGCGCTATGCCATCTTGTCAGCACGTTATGGTTAAGAGAGTACATTTGAACACACTTTTAGCATACCAACTATGTCAATTTCCAGTAGGAAAGATATGAAACTTCTGCTGCTTCCATCAAGAATCAAAAGGATGCACAAGCTGACATTTTGCTGGTGACATTGGAAAAGAATGTCAGAATGAATGGCTGACTATAAACCATTAACATTTTCATTGGTGAGACAAATCGTACTGGACTGGCATTGTAGCGCATCCTCCAATTGCTGGAACTGTGCTAGAAAATATTCAAGCCAGCACAGTACGGTTTGGGATAGCCCTTTAGTGTGAAACGTGCACAAAAGATCAGTGAGTGGGTGATGACGAGGCTCTGCAGAGGCAAAGACAGGGCCCCTTTGGTTACGTACCTCATAGGAGATATTTAGGTTCTCTTCGTCAGCATGATCCTGTTGAACTATGACCTCTGACCTGAACCCCCCCTGCTGCACATCCTCCGTGTCCAGGAAGTCCTGACTGAAGTCCTCCAGCTCATCTAGGACCGCAAACTCCACTTTGTTCTCCAGGTCTGCCTCCTCCCCTCTCCTCCCTGCACTGACACCGACCACCCCAAGCCCTGAGCTACCATCCACAGCCCCTGGCTCTGTATCAGCATCATAAAACTCACCATTAAGGCCCTCTGAGCTGGTCTCCCCTTCACCACCACCCTCCTGACCTATCCCTGTGTACAGCACCTTCCTATCTTTGCTCCTGCTGGTATCTACGACACTGACACTAATCTTAATGTCTCTGAGTAATTTGAGGTCTGGTAGGAACTTGGTGACAGGGGGTGCGTGGCGGGCTGTTCTAGGGCACAAGGTGCTAGGGTCGGCCTCATCTGACAGGTTATTAATGAAGGTTATGGAGCCCTTGGTTTGGAGGCCCTGGTCCCCTGCTGGGGTGTGTGTGTGTCCATCACCACCAGAGCTAACGTCCATTTCCTCTGCGTCACTGGACGTTTGCAGGGGGGGTGTTGGAGGCTGCGCTTTACCATTAAGGCCCTCCGAGTTCAAATCATCAGGTGGCTCCAACGGTAAGGGGGGTAATATGCCATCCATCTCCATGTTGACTGTGTCTTATGAATTACTAAATACAACTGCTCTATGGGTCACCCTGACTGTTTTGGCAACTATTTCTCATAAGCTTTCAGCTAAAAGGCATGCAGAAGCACATTGCACACAATATTTAGAAGAATAAAAAAATCCCTGTATTGACCATGTACCAGTGTTGAATATGCTAAGATGACTACATTGTTCTTTTCATTAATGTAGACAGTTTTTTAGAATCACTGTCTCAATTATTGGAAATCACAATGCATTCAGCTTATATTGCTCAGATCTAGGCACTATTCATCCTCCACTGGCGAATCCTCTGTCAGAGCTAGAAAAAGCAAGATAACACAGTCAATGACTGAAACCAAGAGAGCAACAGTAAGATGCAATGATTTTGACATACGTTACTGTATGCCTTGTAGAATGTAGCCGAGTGGCAACTATGCACATTATGAATCACTTTTAAGATGGATAACTAACACAGACAGATGTGTGTGAGTCTTTGCAATCCTTGCTTGATTGCCGAATGCTAACGTTAGCTTGCTGCCTGTGCAAGATAGTTAGCAAACTCGATTCACCCTGCAATGTCAAGTAATGCAGAAACTTTAGCTACTGGTTAGCAATATGGGGCGACTTCCAAACTCAACGACATGGAAATATGACAATTTGTATTGTCCTACGCACGAGCCTAGCTAGTAAACTTTAACTACCTGGCTAGCTTAGCTAAAACTTGAAGCTAAGCGATTTAGCTACACAATCAGGTGTCAAAATGACTCGACAAAACACTAACCACAGAAACAATGACCACATTTGATCACTCACCTATATTTTATTTACTCAATTTTATTTTCTTTGCTAGCTAATATAAATTATGTTATCCTTCTGACGAGGCCAGACAGATACCTTCCCCGTTCCGCCATCTTGCCGACTGCTTCGGAAGTTCCACCCCCAATACCGGCTTTTTTTAAGATTGAGCGCTCATGTGTCCATTCACCATTTAGTTCCAGATGAGCACACCAATCACCAACCGACAAAGGCAGACCTTTCACCAGGACGGAATACTGCCGGAATAAATAGACCAATCAAACATTAGAATAGATTTGAGTTGACAAATCAGAACCGTAGGAACAGTTGGGTTGAGAAGTGCAGTGGCCGCATACTGTCGATAGGTGGCAATCATCTTCAACAGTAACATTGTATGCAAAGTAGCTATCATTCATCAACATATATATTTTAGAATTGATGAGATCTTTGTTTTGATGGATAATCAATCCACTGATTAGATTACAACCCTGCTGTTTATAATCAGCATGAATACAATGTACAGACATAGCGATCATGTTTACTGAAGAACCAAAAGTGTCTGCGAGTTAAATCAGAATCAATGTACTACACTGAACCAAAATATAAATGCAACATAGTGTTGGTCCCATGTTTCATGAGCTGAAATAAAAGATCCCAGAAATTGTCCAAATGCACAAAAATTATATTTCTCTAAAATGTTGTGCACAAATTTCTTTACATCCCTGTTGGTGAGCATTTCTCCTTGCCAAGATAATCCATACACCTGACAGATGTGGCATATCTAAAAACTGATTAAATAGCATGATCATTACACAGGTGCACCTTGTGCTGGGGGCAATAAAAATACACTCTAAAATGTGCCGTTTTGTCACACAACACAATGCCACAGATGTCTCAAGTTTTCATTATGTAATTGGCATGCTGACTGCAGGAATTTCTACCAGAGCAGTTGCCAGATAATTGAATGTTCATTTCTCTACCATAAGCCACCTCCAACTTTGTTTAGAGAATTTGGCAGTACGTCCAACCGGCCTCACAACCAGAGACCACGAGTATGGCATCGTGTGGGCGAGCGGTTTGCTGATCTCAACATTGTAAACAGAGTGCCCCATGGTAGCGGTGGGATTATGGTATGGGCAGATATAAGCTACAATTGCATTTTATCGATGTCAATTTGAATGCACAAAAATACCGTGATGAGATCCTGAGGCCCATTGCAAGGCTCTTTTTTTTAAGGTACAGTGCCTTCGGAAAGTATTCAGACCCATTGACTTTTTCCAGATTTTGTTAGGTTACAGCCCTATTCTAAAATGTATTAAATTGTTTTTACACACATTATCCCATAATGACAGAGCAAAAACAGGTTCTTAGAAATGTTTGCTAATCTTTAAATAATACAAATGAAATATCATTTTTACATAAGTATTCAGACCCTTTACTCAGTACTTTATTGAAGCACCTTTGGCAGCGATTACAGCCTAGATTCCTCTTGGGTATGACGCCACAAGGTTGGCACACCTGTTTTGGGGAGTTTCTCCCATTCTTTTCTGCAGATCCTCTCAAGCTATGTCAGGTTGGATGGGGAGCGTTGCTGCACAGCTATTTTAAGCTTCTATCTCAAGGCCATCAGACTGTTAAACAGCCATCACTAGCACATTAGAGGCTGCTGCCTATAGGCATAGACTAGAAATCACTGGCCACTTCAAGGAACGGAACACTAGTCACTTTAATAATGCATTACTAATCTCATATGTATATACTGTATTCTATACTATTCTATGGTATTTTAGTCACTTAGTTTTTACATATCTTGCATTACTCATCTCATGTATATACTGTATTATATTCTACGGTATCTTAGTCACTTAATATTTACATATCTGGCATTTTTCATCTCATATGTATATACTGTTTTCTATACCATTCTACGGTATCTCATTCACTTAATGTTAACATATCTTGCATTACTCATCTCATATGAAAAAACTGTATTCTATACTATTCTACTGTATCTTAGTCCATTCCACTCCGACATCGCTTGTCCATATGTACAGTTGAAGTCGGAAGTTTAGATACACCTTAGCCAAAGACAGAATTCCCTGTCTTTGGTCAGTTAGGATCCCCACTTTATGTTGCTTCAATATATCCACATCATTTTCCTGTCTCATGATGCCATCTATTTTGTGAAGTGCACCAGTCCCTCCTGCAGCAAAGCACCCCCACAACATGATGCTGCCCCCCCCGTGCTTCACAGTTGGGATGGTGTTCTTCGGCTTGCAAGCCTCCCCCTTTTTCCTCCAAACATAATGATGGTCATTATGGCTAAACAGTTCTATTTTTTTCATCAGACCAGAGGACATTTCTCCAAAAAGTACGATCTTTGTCCCCATGAGCAGTTGCAAACTGTAATCTTGCTTTTTTATGGCGGTTTTGGAGCAGTGGCTTCTTCCTTGCTGAGCGGCCTTTCAGGTTATGTCGATATAGGACTCGTTTTATTATGGATATAGATACTTTTGTACCTGTTTTCTCCAGCATCTTCACAAGGTCCTTAGCTGTTGTTCTGGGATTGATTTGCACTTTCGCACCAAAGTACTTTCATCTCTAGGAGACAGGACGAGTCTCCTTCCTGAGCGGTATGACGGCTGCGTGGTCCCATGGTGTTTATACTTGCGTACTATTGTTTGTACAGATGAACGTGGTACCTTCAGGCGTTTGGAAATTGCTCCAAAGGATGAACCAGACTTGTGGAGGTCAACAAATTTTTTTCTGAGGTCTTGGCTGATTTCTTTTGATTTTCCCATGATGTCAAGCAAAGAGGCACTGAGTTTTAAGGTACACCTCCAACTGATTCAAATTATGTCAATTAGGCTATCAGAAGCTTCTAAAGCCATGACATAATTTTCTGGAATTTTCCAAGCTGTTTAAAGGCACAGTGAACTTAGTGTATGTAAACTTCTGACCCACTGGAATTGATACAGTGAATTATAAGTGAAATAATCTATCTATAAACAATTGTTGGAAAATGACTTGTGTCATGCACAAAGTAGATGTCCTAACCGACTTGCCAAACCTATAGTTTGTTAACAAGAAAATTGTGGTTGAAAAACGAGTTTTAATGACTCCAACCTAAGTGTATGTAAACTTACAACTTCAACTGTATATAGTCTTAATTCATTCCAACTTAGATTTGTGTGTATATGTTGTGTAATTTGTTAGACATTACTTGTTAGGCAAGGCGACCGGAAACAAACAGTGTAGCTATTCCCTCCGCAAGGCAATCAAACAAGTTAAGCGTCAGTATAGAGACAAAGTAGAGTCGCAATTCAACGGCTCAGACACGAGAGGAATGTGGCAGGGTCTACAGTCAATCACGGACTACAAAAAGAAAACCAGCCCCGTCGTGGATGCCGATGTCTTGCTCCCAGACAAACTAAACAACTTCTTCACTCGCTTTGAGGACAATACAGTGCCACCGACACCGCCTGCTACCAAAACCTGCGGACTCTCCTTCACCGCAGCCAACGTGAGTAAAAAATTTAAACGTTTTAACTCTCGCAAGGCTGCCGGCCCAGACGGCATCCCAAGCCGCGTCTTCAGAGCATGCACAGACCAGCTGGCTGGTGTGTTTACGGACATATTCAATCAATCCCTATCCCAGTCTGCTGTTCCCACATGCTTCAAGAGGGCCACCCTTGTTCCTGTCCCCAAGAAAGCTAAGGTAACTGAGCTAAACGACTATCGCCCCGTAGCACTCACTTCCATCATCATGAAGTGCTTTGAAAGATTAGTCAAGGATCATATCACCTCCACCCTACCTGACACCCTAGACCCACTCCAATTTGCTTACCGCCCCAATAGGTCCACAGACGACGCAATCGCAATCACACTGCCCTAACCCATCTGGAAAAGAGGAATACCTATGTAAGAAAGCTGTTCATCGACTACAGCTCAGCATTTAACACCATAGTACCCTCCAAACTCGTCATTAAGCTCGAGACCCTGGGTCTGCGCAACTGGGTCCTGGACTTTGACGGGCCGCCCCCAGGTGGTGAGGGTAGGAAACAACATCTCCACCCCGCTGATCCTCAACACTGGGGCCCCACAAGGGTGCGTTCTCAGCCCTCTCCTGTACTCCCTGTTCACCCATGACTGCATGGCCATGCACTCCTCCAACTCAATCATCAAGTTTGCAGACGACACCACAGTGGTAGGCTTGATTACCAACAACGACGAGACAGCCTATAGGGAGGAGGTGAGGGCCCTCGGAGTATGGTGTCAGGAAAACAACCTCACAGTCAACATCAGCAAAACAAAGGAGATGATCGTGGACTTCAGGAAACAGCAGAGGGAGCACCCCCCTATCCACATCGACGGGACAGTAGTGAAGAAGGTGGAAAGTTTTAAGTTCCTCGGCGTACACATCACAGACAAACTGAAATGGTCCACCCACGCAAACAGCGTGGTGAAGAAGGCGTAACAGTGCCTCTTCAACCTCAGGAGGCTGAAGAAATTTGTCTTGTAACCAAAAACACTCACAAACTTTTACAGATGCACAATCGAGAGCGTCCTGTCGGCAACTGCACCGCCCACAACCGCAAGGCTCTCCAGAGGGTAGTGAGGTTTGCACAACGCATCACCAGGGGCAAACTACCTGCCCTCCAAGACACCTACAGCACCCGATGTCACAGGAAGGCCAAAAAGATCATCAAGGACAACAACCACCCGTGCCACTGCCTGTTCACCCCGCTATCATCCAGAAGGCGAGGTTAGTAGAGGTGCATCAAAGCTGGGACAGAGAGACTTAAAAACAGCTTCTATCTCAAGGCCATCACACTGTTAAACAGCCATCACTAACATTGAGTGGCTGCTGCCAACATACTGACTCAATTCTCTAGCCACTTTAATAATTAAAAATTGAATGTAATAAATGTATCACTAGTCACTTTAAACAATGCCACTTTATATAATGTTTACATACCCTACATTACTCATCTCATATGTATATACTGTACTCTATACCATCTACTGCATCTTGCCTATGCCATTCGGCCATCGGTCATCCATATATTTATATGTACATATTCTTATTCATTCCTTAGTCTTGTGTGTACAAGGTAGTTGTTGTGAAATTGTTATATTACTTGTTAGATATTACTGCATGGTCGGAACTAGAAGCACAAGCATTTTGCAACACTCGCATTAACATCTGCTAACCATGTGTATGTGACCAATAAAATTAGATTTAATTTGATTCAGGTCTCTCCAGACATGTTAGATCGGGTTCAAGTCCGGGCTCTGGCTTGGCCACTCAAGGACTTGTCCCGAAGTCACTCCTGCGTTGTCTTTGCCATGTGCTTAGGGTCGTTGCCCTGTTGGAAGGTGAACCTTCGCCCCAGTCTGAGGTTGAGCCCTCGGGAGCAGGTTTTCATCAAGGATCTCTCTGTACTTTGCTCCGTTCATCTTTGCCTCGATCCTGACTAATCTTTCAGTCCCTGCCGCTGAAAAACATCCCCACAGCATGATGCTACCACCACCATGCTTCACCAAAGGGATGGTGCCAGGTTTCCTCTGGACGTGACGCTTGGCATTCAGGTCAAAGAGTTCAATCTTGGTTTCATCAGATCAGAGAATCTTGTTTCTCATGGTCTGAGAGTCTTTAGGTGACTTTTGGCAAACTCCTAGTGGGCTGTTGTGTGCCTTTTACTGAGGAGTGGCTTCCATCTGGCCACTCTACCATAAATGCCTGATTGGTTGAGTGCTGCAGAGATGGTTGTCTTTCTGGAAAGTTCTCCCATCTCCACAGAGGAACTCTAGAGCTCAGTCAGAGTGAGCATCGGGTTCTTGGTCACCTCCCTGACCAAGACCCTTCTCCCCCGAGTGCTTAGTTTGGCCGGGCAGCCAGCTCTAAGAAGAGTTTTGGTGGTTCCAAACTTCTTCCATTTAAGAATGATGGAGCCCACTGTGTTCTTGGGTACCTTCAATGCTGCAGACATGTTTTGGTACCCTTCCCCAGATCTGTGCCTCGACACAATCCTGTCTCGGAGCTCTATGGACAATTCCTTCGACCTCATGGCTTGGTTTTTGCTCTGACATGCACTGTCAACTGTGGGACCTTATATGCCTTTCCAAATCATGTCATTGAATTTACCACCAGTGAAGTTGTAGAAACATCTCAAGGATGACCAATGGAAACAGGATGCACATGAGCTCAATTTCGAGTCTCATAGCAAAGAGTCTGAATACTTATGTAAATAAGGTATATGTTTTTTTTAAATATTTAATAACATTTGCAATGTTTTATTTTTTATTTGATCCATTTTAGAATAAGGTTGGAAAAAGTCAAGGGGTCTGAATACGTTCTGAAGGCACTGTATACGTGACCAACAGATGCATATTAGTGAAATCCATAGATAAGGGCCTTATGAATTCATTTAAATTAACCGATTTCCTCATGTGAACTGTAACTCAGTAAAATCTATGAAATTGTTGCCATGTGTGTTTATATTGTTGTTCAGTATATAAACATCAAAATTGCAATGACCACAGCTTATTCAGCTACCGACCATACATCAACATTGCATTTTTTTATGTATACATTATTATGTTTTACCTTTATTTAACTAGGCAATTCAGTTAAGAACAAATTCTTATTTACAATGACGGCCAACCCAGGACGACGCTGGGCTAATTGTGTGCCACCCTATGGGACTCCCAATCACAGCTGGATGTGACGCAGCCTGGATTTGAACCAGGGACTGCAGTGACACCTCTTGCACTGAGATGCAGTGCCTTTGACCGCTGCGCCACTCGGGAGCCCCACAAGCTTTAATAAGCTTGATTGTCTAATAAAACTGGCTGATTAGATATATTCTTGAAAGAATACTATACATTTGCAATATAGATTGAGTTTATAATACAGATGAAAAAGTACTTTATTCACAATTTATATCAAGACAACAGTGACATGGTAAACAGGGGTTTCTATACTTCTATGGATACCTGAGGTCAGTTACATAAAACCACTGGGATCCTCAATGGTACACATCAACACACAAAATTTGAAACGGTCATTACAATTTGTGAGAGTAACGGACTGTTATACATGGAGAAAAAGTGGGTAAAAACCACAGAACACTGAAGGTGTGAGTGACAAAAGGAATCCTTTCAGTTATTTCACAGCAAGGCAATCTGTTCTCCTATGCAGTATGTGGAACAAGGCAGAAAATATAAAAAGAAAAAACACTTTGCTTACCATTTAGAAAAAAAAATTCAAGTGCTTTCCTCTGTGTTTTACTTGTAACTAGCAAACCTGGGTCAAAATCTGGTACAATGATAATTATTATAGTACAAGGCAGGCTCTCATAATATGCCTTCATAATTATGTCAAAGGAAAGTTATAACACCTGAGATGAACATTTAGGAAATCAAAACTGTCATTATTTTTACAGTTTTTTATACGGATGGTGATGGCTGCTTCTATGAGTGATACCATTTTACCCTCGAGATACAAACCAAGTCGCCTAGAAGATGGCAGTCTGAGGCACGAAGCCAGAAATTACTTATCAACCTTTTAGTTCTCGTCTTCCTCAGCAATCCAGTGCTGAGTAAATAGATGCAATGTCAAATGTAAAAAAATGTATTTTAGTTTGTTATATTACATTTGTTCTTTGGCATTAAAACCACTTTTTAAGCACACAAATCAAAATATTTTAATGAGAATAGCAAGTTCTTTGATATAATTTAAGATTAAATAACACCCATAATGTATGATTTGATAAATTCACACATTTGTATGTCTAAGCCAAGCTAAAATATATTTTCCAAAGACAACTACTTGACAAATGCAAATCAAACTCTTTCCAAACAAGTGCCATAATTTCACTCTCTCCCACCACCATTTTAAATGGAAAAAGGAAAATGTTCATTCCACTTCGGTGTAGCCAGAGCTTGCTGTGGGAGGATGGATGCAGAAAGGCACAGTGTAATTCCCATATAGCCATCTTCAGTCCTTAAGTTTGAACTGGAAAGAGCTTGTGCTCCATTGGCTGATGTCACAGTTGAGCATGGTGCGCTCTGTGAAGGTGACATTCCCTGATGAGTCTATGAGGATAATGGTATTGGTCCTGAAAATGGCAGAGACACAAAACATCAGATAAATAGAGGGGTGAAACGAGATCAGGGGCGTATGCATGTTAAATACGGGGAAAACGCATATTGTGATGCTGGGGAAGAGCTCCATAATCACCTTTCATTATCACACTAGACTGGAGGCCAGGGGCATGCTGGTTATAGATGAGATTATATGCACGAGGGGCTGTATGATGTATGGTGCGTAATTATTATGCAGCAACAGAGCTAAACGGACTGAAACAGAGAGGTACTAACTGGATTTGTCCAATAAGAAAATAATTTGTTGCAAAACGTCTGCCGTTTGCTACGGTGCGCACTAATGAAGACGACCATGGATTTGTCAAATAAGAACCAATTGTTTTCATTTTCCTTGGTGCCCTATGAATATGTCCCTGCTTTTAAACCCCACAAGCACAGCCCTCACCTCTGATGGCAGGCACCGCATGACAAATGGGAGAGCCAATTGGTGGGACTGGGACCACAGAATTAAATAAGAACACTAGGTTGAACATTGGCAAGGTTTATCACAAAAGACACTCTGGTATTATATTGTATCTCTAGGAGTCTGGCCTAGCTAATTGGTGTCATGGACTGGGAGGACTCTGACCTTGTGCCATAATGTGGGGATCGAACACACACGGAGGACAGGACCCGCAGCATGGGGCTGCTGTACCCTTCACCCTGGCTCTCCTGAGCCGGGTCAGGAGTGTTCCTAAAGAATAAAAACAGAAACCGTTCTCACTCAAACCTCCTCAGACTGTCACAGAGATTTGGAACAGAAAGGGGCGTACCTTCAGAAAAGACACAGTTCTCAACTTCTCCCTCAAACCTCCTGACTTAAGAGTTTTGGATTGGAACCAATTGGAAAAAGTACAACTATTTAGCCCAACTTCAGTGTTACCAGGTGCATGGAGAAAAACAGAACAGAACGTTTCTACTGAACTGAAAGTTTCAAAAACGATTTATATAATAGGACATACATTTCAGCACTACATAATGCACATTGTGGAGCTGATAAACCTATAAAAGAGTAAGGTAAGCGTAGTCTGTGGAGAGCAAAAGTTAACTGATTAAAAGCTTTGCAATTAATTCAACATAAAAGCGCAAGATTCCAACAACAGCAGTGTACTATTTTCCTAATTGCACATTCATGTAATGTGTGCAGGACTACATGTTCTCTTAGTTAAGTAGTGTTCACGTTTGATCCCCATGTAGCCATGTTGAATGTCCACCTGTGGTACTCGCAAACCAATAATGAGTAAGCATATTTATAGCCTTAGTAAATGTGAAGAAGTGTTACCCTTAGACACATTTACATGTCCTTGTAAGTTACTCCCAAATATCTTACGAGTGATAGTGAGTATGTATAGTACCAGTCAAAGGTTTGGACACACATACTCATTCAAGGGTTTTTCTTTATTTTTACTATTTTCTACATTGTAGAATAAGAGTGAAGACATCAAAACTATGAAATTACACATATGGAATCATGTAGTAACCAAAAAAAGTGTTAAACAAATCCAAATATATTTTATATTTGTGATTCTTCAAAGTAGCCACCCTTTGCCTTGTTGACAGCTTTGCACACTCTTGGCAGTCTCTCTACCAGCTTCATGAGGAATGCTTTTCCAACAGTCTTGAAGGAGTTCCCACATATGCTGAGCACTTGTTGGCTGCTTTTCCTTCACTCTGCAGTCCAACTCACCCCAAACCATCTTAATTGGGTTGAGATCGGGGGATTGTGGAGGCCAGGTCATCTGATGCAGCACTCCATCCCTCTTCTTCTTCGTTAAATAGCCCTTACACAGCCTGGGGGAGTGTTTTGGGTCAATGTCCTGTTGAAAAACAAATGATAGTCCCACTAAACACAAACCAGATGGGACGGCGTATCGCTGCAAAATGCTGTGGTAGCCATGCTGGTTGAGTGTGCCTTGAATTCTACATAAATCACAGACAGTGTCACCAGCAAAGCACCCCCACACCATCACACCACCTCCTCCATGCTTCGCGGTGGGAACCACACATGCGGAGATCATCCGTTCACCTACTCTGCGTCTCACAAAGACACACCGGTTGAAACCAAAAATCTCAAATTTGGACTCATCAGACCAAAGGGCAGATTTACACTGGTCTAATGTCCATTGCTTGTGTTTCTTGGCCCAAGTCAAGTCTCTTCTTATTAGTGTCCTTTAGTAGTGGTTGAAAGCCAGATTCACTCAGTCTCCTCTGAACAGTTGATTTTGAGATGTGTCTGTTACTTGAACTCTATGAAGCATTTACTTGGGCTGCAATCAGAGGTGCAGTTAACTCTAATGAACTTATCCTCTGCAGCAGAGGTAACTCTGTGTCTTCCTTTCCTGTGGCGGTCCTCATGAGAGCCAGTTTCATCAGCGCTTGATGGTTTTGCGACTGCACTTGAAGAAACTTTCAAAGTTTCAAAATATCTTTAAGTAATGATGAACTGTTGTTTCTCTTTGCTTATTTGAGCTGTTCTTGCCATAATATGGACTTGGTCTTTTACCAAATAGGGCTATCTTCTGTATTTTTTTATTTATCTAAGCAAGTCAGTTAAGAACAAATTCTTCTTTACAATGACGGCCTACCCCGGCCAAACCCTAACGACGCTGGGCCAATTGTGATATAGCCTGGAATCAAACCAGGGTCTGTAGTGACGCCTCTAGCACTGAGATGCAGTGCCTTAGGCCGCTGCACTACTCGGGAGCCCAAGGTACCACCCCTACCTTGTCACAACACAACTGATAGGCTCAAACACATTAAGAAGGAAAGAAATTCCACAAATTAACACCTGTTAATTGAAATGCATTCCAGGTGACTACCTCATGAAGCTGGTTGAGAGAATGCCAAGAGTACGCAAAGCTGTCATCAAGGCAAAGGGTGGCTACTTTGAAGAATCTCAAATATTATATATTATATTTTTTGATTACGACATGATTCCATGTGTTATTTCATAGTTTTGATGTCTTCACTATTATTCTACAATGTAGAAAATAGTAAAAAAAAAAAAAAAAAAACTTGAATGAGTAGGTGTGTCCAAACTTTTGACTGGTACTGTAGGTATGTTTTAATGTAGATTATGCCATGTCACATTGACTGCTTCAAAATGTAAACTGAACTGCACATTGTGCAGGTGTGTGTCTTCATGTGTAGTGTTTTGAGTGTGCATGTACAGGTATTGATGAAGAATTTACTGTGTTACATTAACTGTATTATTGATAGAGTGTGTGGTAAACTCACAGCTCCTCGTTGTTGAGGACGTTGAGCAGGTCCTGGACCAGACCGTCACAGGGCAAGGGCTGGTTCACTACACTGGTGAACAGTCTCTTCCCATGCTGCAGCTTCCTCCACGGGGTCTCCAACAGGGAGTTACTCAAACCATAGATTCCTGCTGGAGCAGACACACAGCATTGCTAGAGAACAGAGACTCCTACAAAACGTGCATGTTATCCCCCAAAACATGCACTCACATACAGAGGCATAGGCTCATAGTCAAAATCCTGCATGCTTGTATGGTGAAATGATATAATATAATTACACACACACACACACACACACACACACACACACACACACACACACACACACGTATATTAATGCAAAAGATATTCCACATGAAAGAAATGCAGACCTGGATTTAGATGGATGGGTTCGGTGTTGCCTCTGTTTCCATAGTAACACATAGTGTCTTCTTTGGCCCTGCATTGGACACCATGAAAGGAAATTACACATGCAAGTTGGCGACTGATTAAAGTTCTGTTTCATTGTGTGGGTCATCCTTTATACAATTTGCTATGATTTCCTGCTCAGCTTTGCTTAGCAGCGATTAATGGAGCCGCTGCATTTGTAAAGGCAATTGAAATGCCAAATAAAAACTACACAATGGTAAATTGTAGCATTAGATGGCAAGCAGATGAGGTGATTTAAAAAAATACAAAAATAAATTAAACAGTAGGCCGTTGCAAATCGTCCTCCAGTCTAACTAGACCTTGAGTCTGTTAACGTCTCTCCTGCCCTGGCTGAAAAAGAGATCCTACTTCTATTTGGAACGCCTCTCCGACATTAAAGTCTTTTCAACTGCAGTACAGGAAAATGAATGGATGAATCACAACCAAAACAAGTGTTGAAAGTGAATTAATTGCCTTGTCAGTTGTTTCTGACAGCCATCAGTAGCATCATCAGTCAAATGTGTAGACTGGTGCAACACTGCATCAATATCTAACCTCCAGACTAGAACATATCCAGATACCTGCTATGGCGCTGATCTGTGGAGTCAGTGGCCAGGGTCAAAAGTTAAATACATCAAAGTCTTAACTGTTTCCTGTTTCCATCCCTGAGCTGCGCTTCTTCTAAAGAGCTATATGAGAAGAGAGAAGATTACTCTCCCAGCATGAGATTGAGACTTGTTTGATAATAACATCTACAAATTGCCACGGACAGAGGGACTGACAAAATCAAATGTCTGACATGAGGGGCTCCGCTGTCTGCTAAATACGTATCCCTTCCAATTAATTAGAAGCTAATTAGCCTGTCCGAGCTTGTAAATTTGTTTATGCCGCAATAAGCAATTAAGCCGGGAAAAGAGTAGACCTTGCTCCTTTGCAAAGGGTATCTGTTTGTGTTACCATTTCTCATCTGGTGTAAATATCCTAGGGCAGAGGAATTTTAAAAAGGCAGGTAAGTCAGTGCTAGTAAAACGGCTGTGGGAAAATGATGAAAGCCATTTTAACATTACACCATCTTCAAACCAAACGATATCAAAGTCTAGCTGATTAAAGCCAAACCAGAATGATACAAAAACTTTTGACAATGTAACTGCTGGTAACTACAGTAATGACAGAAACAATTTTGTTACTTTGTTGCATATTATCGTCTTGTAGCTTCCTTCCTTGTTGACTCGGTTTTTATACTCTTCTTCACAAATAACCCCTCTCTTGATATGTATATAAAACTGCAAACCTACAGAGAGGTGGCCAAATGGTGCTTTGGGCTCATTGGGCTGAGGAGAGATGGAGCAATATGTAAAGATTACGCTCGGTCCCTACCCAGACAAACACTCACATACTGTTTGAACACATTGAGGTCTAAGCTTAATAGTCTCACCCAAAAGCACAATGGAAAGAAGTATTTCTGATATTCTTGCCAGTGTGTGTGGATATCAAAACCTCATCATTTTTGCTGCATGGAGATTTGAGCTGAGATGAGGAAACCATGGGAGGTGGAAGCTAGCACTGGGCAGTGTGAACAAACCAACGGGAAGAGAAAGTTCTCTGTGAAGCTTTAGAAACAGCACTTTGAAGATCTAGCTGGCCAGAATGATAATCCCCATGCAGGATAGTATATGTTTTTAAATAGAATGCAGTCCATTATTCGGAAGTGTTTAAGTAGTGCCTTATTTTGCTCCTTGCTGCTGTGCCGAGCTTGCTGATGTTTTTGACATTGGTTGAATGGGCATTTATAACCATCAGTGGGGTCGGGGGTGGGAGGTATCTTGGCAAGTCCAAGGGTAGAAAGTTCTCTGATGCAGTTTTATGCATTTCATGATGCAAGTTGAGCCACAGAGCTAAACATCTGACTGTTTAGCAAGCAGCTCTAATCCCAACAGAAAGACCACCCATAGCAACATCTGATCTGACCGTCACGTCCTAGTTACTCTGTGAACAGCCATACCTAGTTCCTCTGTGAACAAAGAAAAGCCAGTCAACTTCAGCTGTGTTAAGGAAAGAACCACACCAACAACCCAATTTCTAAAAAGTGTTGGAGAATGTACAGTGAGGGAAAAAAGTATTTGATCCCCTGCTGATTTTGTACATTTGCCCACTGACAAAGAAATGATCAGTCTATAATTTTAATGGTAGGTTTATTTGAACAGTGAGAGACAGAATAACAACAACAAAAAATCCAGAAAAAAACGTCAAAAATGTAATAAAATGATTTGCATTTTAATGAGGGAAATAAGTATTTGACCCCTCTGCAAAACATGACTTAGTACTTGGTGGCAAAACCCTTGTTGGCAATCACAGAGGTCAGAAGTTTCTTGTAGTTGGCCACCAGGTTTGCACACATCTCAGGAGAGATTTTGTCCCACTCCTCTTTGCAGATCTTCTCCAAGTCATTAAGGTTTCGAGGCTGACGTTTGGCAACTCAAACCTTCAGCTCCCTCCATAGATTTTCTATGGCATTAAGGTCTGGAGACTGGCTAGGCCACTCCAGGACCTTAATGTGCTTCTTCTTGAGCCACTCCTTTGTTGCCTTGGCCGTGTGTTTTGGGTCATTGTCATGCTGGAATACACATCCACGACCCATTTTCAATGCCCTGGCTGAGGGAAGGAGGTTCTTACCCAAGATTTGACGGTACATGGCCCCGTCCATCGTCCCTTTGATGCGGTGAAGTTGTCCTGTCCCCTTAGCAGAAAAACAACCCCAAAGGATAATGTTTCCACCTCCATGTTTTGACAGTGGGGATGGTGTTCTTGGGGTCATAGGCAGCATTCCTCCTCCTCCAAACACGGCGAGTTGAGTTGATGCCAAAGAGCTCCATTTTGGTCTCATCTGACCACAACACTTTCACCCAGTTGTCCTCTGAATCATTCAGATGTTCATTGGCAAACTTCAGACGGGCATGTATATGTGCTTTCTTGAGCAGGGGGACCTTGCGGGCGCTGCAGGATTTCAGTCCTTCACGGCGTAGTGTGTTACCAATTGTTTTCTTGGTGACTATGGTCCCAGCTGCCTTGAGATCATTGACAAGATTCCTCCCGTGTAGTTCTGGGCTGATTCCTCACCGTTCTCATGATCATTGCAACTCCACGAGGTGAGATCTTGCATGGAGCCCCAGGCCGAGGGAGATTGATAGTTCTTTTGTGTTTCTTCCATTTGCGAATAATCGCACCAACTGTTGTCACCTTCTCACCAAGCTGCTTGGCGATGGTCTTGTAGCCCATTCCAGCCTTGTGTAGGTCTACAATCTTGTCCCTGACATCCTTGGAGAGCTCTTTGGTCTTGGCCATGGTGGAGAGTTTGGAATCTGATTGATTGATTGCTTCTGTGGACAGGTGTCTTTTATACAGGTAACAAACTGAGATTAGGAGCACTCCCTTTAAGAGTGTGCTCCTGATCTCAGCTCGTTACCTGTATAAAAGACACCTGGGAGCCAGAAATCTTTCTGATTGAGAGGGGGTCAAAAACTTATTTCACTCATTAAAATGGAAATCATTTTATAACATTTTTGACATGCGTTTTTCTGGATTTTCTTGTTGTTATTCTGTCGCTCAATGTTCAAATAAACCTACCATTAAAATTATAGACTGATCATTTCTTTGTCAGTGGGCAAACGTACAAAATCAGCAGGGGATCAAATACTTTTTTCCCTCACTGTATACTTTAAACGTATTCTGAATTCGGCTGGTTATTAGGAAGGCTCAGGAACGCTGGAATTGCATTGTGGGATGTCATGAGATGACAGTTAAGAGTCTGACGGAGTCTTTGCTCCTGAATAAAGGGATAATCTTCTACCACCACAGTCTTGAATGAACAAATATGACAGCTGCTTGGCTTTCAATGCTATAAAAACAAAGAGTCGCACACTCCATAAATATAACCTCCCAGTACTAGGTAAAAAAACACCAACATTTTGGCATCAATGTGCCTTCTTCAGGGTCAGTGCTAACAACATTAAATTGAGGGCATTTGAGATAAAAAGTTGAAAAAAAAATGTATACATTTGAAATATACTTCTTTAGTTCGGCCAAGGCTCAGTCAGAGAGGAAACAAATGCATGCAAAGAAATCAAGTGATTTGAAAGAATGCAAACCCATCGACGGAGCTATGGATTATTAATCAAGGCAATATTGGTTTTACAAGCAACATAATTAAGGGAAGGTGTAATATAAATCATGCCAATACAGATTTGAAGTTGAGAGATTAACATTTTTATTCAGTTGGGTGATAAATATACAAGTATATGCCTTTCCTATTAGTGCATCCCCATGACGATGAGTATAAACATTATACAAGAGGAAGATATAGAGATGATGTTTAAAATGGCCGCCACACATCTTGTCCCACATCGCCATTCACCCCCAAATCATAAATCGTCACGTCATTGGTTAAGGATGGATGAGAAATCCACTGATTGTAATATAGTACCTTCTCTGTATGCAAGAGACAAGACGCATCTATCGTTTCAGAAAAAGAGCAGCCAGTATTTCCTCTGGGTTGTCTCTAACCAACACACATCACTGCTGTTTCACTGTGCAGAGGGGGGAAACTAATAGCTCTATAATGAGCCTTTATTAAAAAGGTCTACAAACAAATATATGACAGTCACAGCAGCTGCCATCCCTTGTCTGTTTTATTATGGCATTGCGTACCGTGGTGTCCCATCTGTCAGCATCCATACATCTAGTTGTGGGTCTACAGGAGGCTCCATAGGCCCAGGCAGACAGAGGGATTGAGTGATTTCAGACCCAGATGACTGACTGGGCCAGAGCATGCATCATCAAATAAACACATATTGCTTGTTGATCTCTGTCAGCTGACATCTCATCTCATGTGTGTGTGTGTGTGTAAGCGCATGTACATTTATAGTGGCAGTGATGTCTCCTTTGGTTAAGTCTCTTACCGCAGGGTCAGCAGCCAAACATGGACAAACAGTGCCTTTGGAAAGTATTCAGACCCCTTGACTTTTTTCACATTGTTACATTACAGCGTTATTCTAAAATGGATTGAATAAAAAAATGCTCAGCAATCTACACACAATACACCATAATGACAGGTTTTTGCAAATGATATTAAAAAAAAAATAAACAGAAAAACCTTATTTACATAAGTATTCAGACCCTTTGTTATGAGACTCGAAATTGAGCTCAGGTGCATCCTGTTCCCATTGATCATCCTTGAGATGTTTCTACAACTTGATTGGATTCCACCTGTGGTAAATTTAATTGATTGGGCATGACTTGAATAGGCACACACCTGTCTATATAAGGTCCCACAGTTGACAGTGCATGTCAGAGCAAAAACCAAGTAAGAGGAATTGTCCGAAGAGACTGGGCCAGGATTGTGTCGAGGCACAGATCTGGGGAAGGGTACCAAAAAATGTCTGCAGCATTGAAGGTCCCCAGGAACACAGTGGCCTCCATCATTCTTAAATGGAAGAAGTTTGGAACCACCAAGAGACTCTTCCTAGAGCTGGCCGCCAGGCCAAACTGAGCAATCAGGGGAGAAGGGCCTTGGTTAGGGAGGTGACCAAGAACCTGATGGTTACTCTGACAGAGCTCTAAAGTTCCTCTGTGGAGATGGGAGAAACCTTCCAGAAGGACAACCATCTCTGCAGCACTCCACCAATCAGGCCTTTATGGTAGAGTGACCAGAGGGAAGCCACTCCTCAGTAAAAGGCACATGACCACCATCTTGGAGTTTGCCAAAAGCACCTAAAGACTCTCAGACCATGAAACAAGATTCTCTGGTCTGATGAAACCAAGATTGAACTATTTGGCCTGAATGCCAAGCATCATGCCTGGAGGAAACCAGGCACCATCCCTACGGTGAAGATGAACAGAGCGCAGAGAGATCATTGATGGAAACCTGCTCCAGAGCACTCAGGATCTCAGACTGGGGAAATGGTTAACCTTCCAACAGGACAAAGACCCTAAGGACACAGCCAAGACAACGCAGGAGTGGCTTCGGGACAAGCCTCTGAATGTCCTTGAGTGGCCCAACCAGAGCCCGGACTTGAACCGGATCGAACATCTCTGGAGAGACTTGAAAATAGCTGCAACGCTCCCCATTCAACCTGAGAATGGGAGAAACACCCCAAATACAGGTGTGCCAAGCTTGTAGCGTCATACCCAAGAAGACTCAAGGCTGTAATCCCTGCCAAAGGTGCTTTAACAAAGTACTGAGTAAAGGATCTGAATAATTATGTAAATGTGTTATTTCAGTTATTTTGGGTAGAATTTTTTTGCTTTGTTATTATGGGGTATTGTGTGTAGATTGATGAGGGAAAAAAACAATTTAATACATTTTGAATAAGGCTGTAATCGAACAAAATGTGGAGAAAGTCAAGGGGTCTGAATACTTTCCGAAGGCACCGTAACTCCTGGTCTTAATGAGGTAATTTGCATTCCTGAATAGCTTTTCTGTTACGACACAACAAAACACGACCTGCTGAGATCTACCTGCTATAATAAGTGCAATGCATTTAGAGAATGGAGAGAAGCTTATAGGTGGAGAGAAAAGAACAATACCTGAAAACAACGGAAGAGGGGGATTAAAGGGGAGAGTTGCTCTCATTCCGTGCCGTTCCTGCCCTAGGCCATGTTAGCAGGATATATGGCGCAGGACCCCTTGTCTACAGGGAGAACTCTGCATCCCCCAGCAGGAAGTGGGAAAAGTTGTTCCTAAACCATCTGACCTCCAAAATGAGACCTAGAACCCTGTTGCCATGCCAATGGCATGTCTATAAATCCCTGTTCATGACAGCTGTCTTAGTTTCAGCAGGTTCCAGTTAGGTTTTTTCTCTAGTCTACGAAGCAAGTCCATCAAATTAAATCACGCCTGTCTGCTGCAGAGTGAGAGAAAACAGAGGGAGGGGACAAAGTTAGCTACTTTTAACATTGTCTGTTTTCCCTTTTTCAAAAAATCTCAGAGCTTTTGACTCACCCTCATAAGTCAGGCTGGTAAATAAAAAGAATTAACATGTGTTCTCTCAGAATTCTAATGATGGTCCCTTCAGCTCAAGATTTCTTCTGTGTGTGAAGATAGGGAGACTGATAAAACTTTGTGTGTGTGTGTGTATGTGTGTGTGTGTGTGTGTGTGTGAGAGAGAGTGTGAGAGAGTGGGCGGCTACAGCTTATGCCTTTTATTCAGAGAGAACACGTGTACAGAGACTTATTATACCCAGTGTCAAATCCACTCCTAGCCCTAGACATGTCATGGAGGTTTGGAAAGGAATAGACAGGTATAAGCAGTTTAGAAATAGCTACACGTTAACGTCTGACAGGCTAGGTGGAAAATCCTCTGAGAACTATGTGCCTTGGGCTAGAGCTCGAATTGCATGTCTTGGCTGTACCTTAGGAAATGAAATAATTGAGACAGCATTGTCGATCAGAGTCCTATAAGGAAGTGGGCATTGATTGGTAAGGCCAAACCTCAGCAAAAATATTCATCAACCCATCCCATGTTCTCTAGTTTTGATCAGTCTGCCCAAAGCCTTGACTCACTTGAACTCAGCTGTGAGGAGGTTGAAGCCGTTGTAGAGATGTCTCTCAGATGACACCCTCTTCAGGTAGGAGTAGCTGTCCTGGTTCTGATCCGTCAGGAAGTTAGACACCAAGAACCCTTCAACACAAAGAATCAACATTATTCTTACTTTTCACACTAAATGCACACATTCAGAGAGGTTGCAGACCAGTCAGGCAAGCCCAGGACCCCTACACATAGCAAGAGCAGACTTATCAGTAGGCTGCCAAGTTGGTTTTGTAACAACACATAGATTTAGTCATACCATCCAAATTAATCTTCACAACACTGGTTATTAAGCAAAATGTGATGCAGTTACGATTAGGACATCCAAGGTAAAATATGTAACATAGGTCTTGGACTGGGTGACATCCGAGATCTGTTTCCACGTTATTTAGCACTGTGGTGCGGTCAGCCTAACGCATCACCGGGGGCATGCTGCCTGTTCTCTATGACATCTACAGCACTCGGTGTTAAAGGAAAGCCAAGAAGATCATTAAGGTCCTCAGTCACCCGAGCCATTGACTTTACTCGGCTACTGTCTATTTACGGAGTCAGTACAGGTGCATCAGTGCCAAGACCGAGAGACAAAAAAAATGCTTCTATTGCCAGGCCATCAGACAGTTTTTAATTAATGTTTTAACCCTTTTCTCCCCAATTTCGTGGTATCCAATTGGTAGTTACAGTCTTGTCTCATCGCTGCAACTCCAGTATGGACTCGGGAGAGGTGAAGGTTGAGAGCCGTGCGTCCTCCGAAACACAACCCAACTAAGCCACACAGCTTCTTGACACAATGCCCCCTTTACCCAGAAGCCAGTCACACCAACGTGTCGGAGGAAACACTGTGCACCTGGCGACCGTATCAGCGTGCACTGCGCCCGGGCGCCACAGGAATCGCAGGTGAGCGATGGGACAGGGACATCCCTGCCGGCCAAACCCTCCCTTAACCCGGACAACACTGGGCCAATTGTGCGCCGCCCTATGGGTCTCCCGGTCGCGGCCGGCTGCGACAGAGGCTGGACTCGAACCAGGATCTCTAGTGGCATTGCGGCTAGCCATCACTAGCCGTCTATTAGGTGATGCACACTCACTCACACAAAAAACACAAACTATGACACACACACCTCATACTCACAATCCAATGCTGCCGTCCCACGTCATAGAGACATTGAACCACTGGACACTTCCTGTATCACACTGAGTATTTAAATACTGTATTCCCAACATAGCTCATTCTAATATCTCTGCTACTGTATCTGTAATTACATAGTTACACTGTTTATACACACCGCATATTTAATATATACTGGATTCTTGACATGGCTCACTTCGATTATATCTACTGCTGTACATATAATAAAAGATATCTTGTGTAAATTCTTCTGGTGTAGATACTTATAGATTGCATTTGGATTACTATTACAGTGCTATTTGGGCTGTTAATTGGAGTCGCCCAGACGTTCTTGTTATGATCTGTACTTAAAAAATATATATATATATATTTGTGTACTTGTTTGACATTTTACTACATTGTTAGGAGCTAGTAACATAAGCATTTCACTGCACCCACTACAACATCTGCTAAACGGTGTACTCAACCAATAAACATTTATTTGATTTGTTGGGTGTAAGAAGGACAGGCTGCTAGCAAATAGGGGGGAACTGCACTACATCGGTTAAGTGTCAGGAAAACACCTGACATCTGGCCTTAAAGAAAATAAACTAATTAGAAAGCTGCTATTACACTAAGAGGTGTTTCCCTCAGGGGGCTGAGCATCTGTAGTGAGGAACAGCTGGCTACTGGAGAACACACTGACACTACTATTCACTTATTGTGGTGCTAATGCTAGTGAACGAATCCTTAAAAAAGGCAGTTGACCATACCAGTTTCACGTTAGCGTCGGCTTTCTAGGAACAAAGCCTTTATTGGGAATGAAATATTAAAACACGACTGTCTGTTAAAGATGCATGCACATATCAAACTGTTCAGTGGACATTATTCTCTTCCTGATTGGTCCTCACCTCTTCCTTGTGCGTCTGGATTGGGCCTTCCCTCCAGGTAATTGGTCAGTGCGGCCAGCTTGCCCCTCTTGTTGATCCCCAACCATGACCCGCCTTCCTTCCCCTCCTCCAGGTCTAGCCCTGACAACACACAACAACCACATCACACTCCACGTTATCACATAACTCCCACATTAACCTTCTTCACATTTTAACACCTCCGTGACTGAAAATAGAACAACAGGTGTAACTGACTAGTGAGATTGAACGCTACAGTGCATTTGGAAAGTACTCAGACCCCTTGACTTTTCCCACATTTTGTTACGCTACAGCCTTATTCTAAAACGGATTACAGTTTTTTCCCCCTCACCAATCTACACACATTATCCCATAATGACAAAGCAAAAACAGTTTTTTTGAAATATCACATTTACAGAAGTTCACACACCTTTTACTCAGTACATGGTTGAAGCACCTTTGGCAGCAGTTACAGCCTTGACTGTTCTTGGGTATGACGCTGCAAGCTTGGCACACGTGTATTTGGGGAGTTTCTCACATTCTTCTCTGCAGATCCTCTCAAGCTCTATCAGGTTGAATGGGGAGCATCGCTGCACAGCTATTTTCAGGTCTCTCCAGTGATGTTCGATCGGTTTCAAGTCCGGGCTCTGGATGGGCCACTCAAGGACATTCAGTGACTTGTCCCGAAGCCACTCCTGCGTTGTCGTGGCTGTGTGCTTAGGGTCATTGTCCTGTTGGAAGGTAAACCTTCGCCCCAGTCTGAGGTCCTAAGCAGGTTTTCATCAAGGATATCTCTGTACTTTGCTCCGTTCATCTTTCCTTGATCCTGACTAGTCTTCCAGTCCCTGCCGCTGAAAAACATCCCCACAGCATGATGCTGCCACCACGCTTCACCATAGGGATGGTGTCTGGAATCCTCCAGATGTGCCGCTTGGCATTCAGACCAAAGGGTTCAATCTTGGTTTCATCAGACCAGAGAATCTTGGTTCTCATGATCTGAGAGTCTTTTGGCAAACTCAAAGCGGGCTGTCATGTGCCTTTTACTGAGGAGTGGCTTCCGTCTGGCCACTCTACCATAAAGGCCTGATTGGTGGAGTGCTGTGAAGATGGTTGTCCTTCTGGAAAGTTCTCCCATCTCCACAGAGAAACTCTAGAGCTCTGTCAGAGTAACCATCGGGTTCTTGGTCATCACCCTGACCAAGGCCCTTTTCCCCACGATTGCTCATTTTGGCTGGGCAGGGTCTTGATGGTTCCAAACTTCTTCCAATTAAGAATGATGGAGACCACTGTGTTCTTGGGGACCTTCAATGCAGCAGAAATGTTTTCGTACCCTTCTCCAGATCTGTGCCTCGACACAATCCTGTCTCGGAGCTCTGCGGACAATTCCTTCGACCTCATGGCTTGGTTTTTGCTCTGATATGCACTGTCAACTGTGGGATCTTATATAGACAGGTGTGTGCCTATTCAAGTCATGTCCAATCAATTAAATTTACCACAGGTAGACTCCAATCAAGTTGTAGAAACATCAAGGATGACCAATGGAAACAGGATGCACCTGAGCGCAACTTCAAGTCTCATAGCAAAGGATCTGAATACTTATGTAAATAAGGTATTTAAGTTTATTTTTTATACATTTATAAAAATTCAATAAATGTTTTTGCTTTGTCATTATGTGATATTGTGTGTAACTTGATGCGGAGAAAAATGATTTAATCAATTTTAGCATAAGGCTGTAACTTCACAAAATGTAGAAAAGGGATGGGGTCTGAATACTTTCTGAATGCACTGTGAATAAATAATGGCGTTCACGTACTGCTGACAATAATGCTGCAGGTCTTTACTCAAATGAGGCGAATATAGTTTGCTTATAATCATTTCTTAATTCTAGAAGAAGCAAATCAAGGACAAATGTTTCACACTCCTCCAAGCCATCACTGATTGCTTAGTGACTTCTCTCCAAGTGGCCAAAAAATGAATATCATAAATATGGAGTGCCAAAAAAAACAGCATTCAAAGCAGAGGTGATTTTGTACTTAATTTAATTTAAAATCAGGTTAAGGCTGAGCAGTGGGTTTCTGATAAGCAGACAGACAGAGACAAAGACAGAGGCCTCTGCCTTGCATTCATTATCATGGGAGCCTGGCAGATCATTAGAATGTAGAGCACGGAACTCTGAAAACGCTGAATAGATTACTCATACATTCTATTTGTCTGGACGTGGATTGAGGTGATACCCTTACACTGGGAATAAGTAAATCAGTACAGCGTTAAGAGAAATATGGATTGTTTTACTACAGCTGGTGTGATTTGCTAGACTCTTGCCGTTTTGACCTTGTATTGCACTGTACAAGAACTTGAATAAACTTAGAGAGAGGCAAAGAGCCATACGACACAGGCTGTTAATCTTGACCTAAAATGTCACTTACGACTACAAATCACTTCTCTCACACTGAGATGTGTGTTTCTATGAGAGAGAAGGTAACTAAGTGCAGAGGCAGGATGATACACATACATACAAATGTATGTGGACAACCATTAAAATTAGTGGATTCGGCCATTTCAGCCACACCCATTGCTGACAGGTGTATAAAATCGAGCACACAACCATGCAATCTCCATAGACAAACATTGGCAAACAATGAACTTACTGAAGAGCTTAGTGACTTTCAATGTGGCACCATCATAGGATGCCACCTTTCCAACAACTCAGTTCTGCCCTGCTAGAGCTGCCCCGGTCAACTGTAAGTGCTGTTATTGTGAAGCTGAAATGTCTAGGAGCAACAACAGCTCAGCTACAAAATGGTAGGCCACACAAGCTCACAGAACGGGACCACCGAGTACTGAAGTGTGTAAAACTAGTCTGTCCTCGGTTGCAATACTCTCTACCGAGTTCAAAACTGCCTCTGGAAGCAACGTCAGCACAAGAACTGTCTATTGGGAGCTTCATGAAATGGGTTTCCATAGCCGAGCTGCCACACACAAGCCTAAGATCACCATGTGCCATGCCAAGCATCGGCTGGAGTGGTGTAAAGCTCGTTGGACTCTGGAAACTCGTTCTCTGGAGTGATGAATCACGTTTCTCCATCTGGCAGTCTGACGGACGAATCTGGTTTTAGCAGATGCTAGGAAAACACTACCTGCCCCAAAGCATAGTGCCAACTGTAAAGTTTGGTGGAGGAGGAATAATGGTCTTGGGTTGTTTTTCATGGTTTGGGCTAGGCCCCTTAGTTCTAGTGAAGGGAAATCTTAGCGCTTCAGCATACAATGACATTTCAGAAAATTCTGTGCTTCCAACTTTGTAGTAACAGTTTGGGGAAGGCCCTTTCATGTTTCAGCATGACAATGCCCCTCTGCACAAAGCGAGGTCCATAGAGAAATGGTTTGTCGAGATCGGTGTGGAAGAACTTAACTGGCTGCAAAAAACCCTGATCTCAACCCCATCGAACACCTTTGGGATGAATTGGAACGCCGACAGCGAGCCAGGCCTAATTTCCCAACATCAGTGCCCGACCTCACTAATGCTTGTGGCTGAATGGAAGCAAGTCCCCGCAGCAATGTTCCAACATCTAGTGGAAAGCCTTCACAGAAGAGTGGAGGCTGTTATAGAAGCAAAGGGGACCAACTCCATATTAATGCCCGTGATTTCAGAATTAGACATTCGACGAGCAGGTGTCCACATACTTTTGGTCATGTAGTGTAAGTCTACACTTCCACATGATCAATATGGGTCCACTGAGACAGCCAGGGAACAGAGGAGAGGTTCTCTGCTATAGAGAAACCCAGCCATGGCCTGTCACCCCTGGGGATGGGTAGAGAGGGAGCTGGAGGAATCCCAGAGTTTACTCCTCCTCCCAACTGCACTGAGGCTAGGAAACACTGTCACCACCGATAAATCTACGATAATAGATCATTTCAATAAGCATTTGTCTACGGCTGGCCATGCTTTTCACCTGCCTACCCCAACCCCGGCCAACAGCTCAGCACCCCCTGCAGCAACTTGCCCAAGCCCCCCCCCCCCCCGCTTCTCCTTCACTCAAATCCAGACAGCTGATGTTCTGAAAGAGCTGCAAAATCTGGATCCCTACAAATCAGCTGTGCTAGAAAATCTGGACCCTCTCTTCTGAAATTATCTGCCAAAATGTTGCAACCCCTATTATTAGCCTGTTCAACCTCTCTTTCATATCGTCTGAGCTCTCCAAAGATTGGAAAGCTGCCGCGGTCATCCCCCTCTTCAAAGGGGGAGACACTCTAGACCCAAACTGTTATAGACCTATATCCATCCTGCCCTGCCTTTCTAAAACCCGACTTGCATCACTACTCTGGATGGTTCTGACTTAGAATATGTGGACAACTACAAATACCTAGGTATTTGGTTAGACTGTAACTCTCCTTCCAGACTCAAAATAAGCATCTCAGATCCAAAATTAAATCTAGAATCGGCTTCCTATTTTGCAACAAAGCCTCCTTCACTCATGCTGTCAAACATACCCTCGTAAAACGGACTATCCTACCGATCCTTGACTTCGGCGTTGTCATTTACAAAATAGCCTCCAACACTCTCCTCAGCAAATTGAATGTAGTCTATCACCGTGCCATCCGTTTTGTCACCAAAGCCCCATATACTACCCACCACTGCGACCTGGATGCTCTCGTTGGCTGGCCCTCACTACATTTTTACATTTACGTCATTTAGCAGACGCTCTTATCCAGAGCGACTTACAGTAGTGAATGCATACATTTCATACATTTTTTTTTTTTTTTCCTGTGCTGGCCCCCCGTGGGAATCGAACCCACAACCCTGGTGTTGCAAACACCATGCTCTACCAACTGAGCTACAGGGAAGGCTACATATTCGTCGCCAAACCCACTGGCTCCAGGTCATCTATAAGTCTTTGCTAGGTAAAGCTCCGCCTTATCTCAGCTCACTGGTCACCAAAGCAACACCCACCCGTATCACGCGCTCCAGCAGGTATATTTCACTGGTCATCCCCAAAGCCAACACTTCCTTTGGCCACCTTTCCTTCCAGTTCTCTGCTGCCAATGACTGGAACGAATTGCAAAAATCACTGAAGCTGGAGTCTTATATCTTCCTCTCTAACTTTAAGCATCAGCTGTCAGAGCAGCTTACCGATCACTGTACCTGTACACAGCCAATCTGTAAATAGCATACACAACTACCTCATCCCCATTGTTATTTATCCTCTTGCTCTTTTGCACCCCAGTATCTCTACTTGCACATCATCATCTGCACATCTATCACTCCAGTGTTAATGCTAAATTGTAATTATTTCGCCTCCATGGCCTATTTATTACCTTACCTCCCTACTCTTCTACATTTGCACACACTGTATATAGATTTTTCTATTGTGCTTTTGACTGTAGGTTTGTTTGTGTGTAACTCTGAGTTGTTGTTTTTGTCGCACTGCTTTGCTTTATCTTGGCCAAGTCGCAGTTGTAAATGAGAACTTGTTCTCAACTGGCCTACCTGGTTAAATAAAGGTGAAATTAAAACTCCCCTAGAGTTGGGTTAAAGCAGACAAACATGAAGACAGTCGGTGCCACTATGCGTGTGCTGTTCCTGAAAAAGTATTCTGAATTCACTCAGTTCTCCTCTCCCGATGAGGCAAAATATGAATTAAATAGGCAATGAGCATCATTACATTTGCAACAGATCCTCCTTCACTCATGCTGCCAAACATACCCTCGTATGTTGTAACTAAGATAAGGCTGAGATGGTTGTGTGGACAAACATCCACATGCAGCATAATCCATCACCTTCCATCAGAGCCCTACCGCTGTCCCTCCACACCAGATCAGAGCCCTACCACCGTCCCCACACACCAGATCAGAGCCCTACCGCCGTCCCTCCACACCAGATCAGAGCCCTACCGCCGTCCCTCCACACCAGATCAGAGCCCTACCGCCGTCCCTCCACACCAGATCAGAGCCCTACCGCAGTCCCTCCACACCAGATCAGAGCCCTACCGCTGTCCCTCCACACCAGATCAGAGCCCTACCACCGTCCCCACACACCAGATCAGAACCCTACCGCCGTCCCCGTCCCCACACACCAGATCAGAGCCCTACCACCGTCCCTCCACACCAGATCAGAGCCCTACCGCCGTCCCTCCACACCAGATCAGAGCCCTACCGCCGTCCCTCCACACCAGATCAGAGCCCTACCGCCGTCCCTCCACACCAGATCAGAGCCCTACCGCCGTCCCTCCACACCAGATCAGAGCCCTACCGCCGTCCCTCCACACCAGATCAGAGCCCTACCACCGTCCCTCCACACCAGATCAGAGCCCTACCATCGTCCCTCCACACCAGATCAGAGCCCTACCACCGTCCCTCCACCCCCCCACACCAGATCAGAGCCCTACCGCCGTCCCTCCACCCCCAGATCAGAGCCCTACCGTCATCCCTCCACCCCCAGATCAGAGCTCTACGGGCGTCCCTCCACCCCCAGATCCCTACCGCCATCCCTCCACCACCAGATCAGAGCCCCACTGCTGTCCCTCCACCCCGAGAAAAGAGCCCCACCGCCGTCCCTCCACCCCCAGATCAGAGCCTTACCGCCATCCCTCCACCCCCAGATCAGAGCCTTACCGCCGTCCCTCCACCCCCAGATCAGAGCCCTACGGCCGTCCCTCCACCCCCAGATCGCTACCGCCATCCCTCCACCACCAGATCAGAACCCCACTGCTGTCCCTCCACCCCGAGATCAGAGCCCCACCGCCGGCTCTCCACCCCCAGATCAGAGCCCCACCGCCGTCCCTCCACCCCCAGATCAGAGCCTTACCGCCGTCCCTCCACCCCCAGATCAGAGCCTTACCGCCGTCCCTCCACCCCCAGATCAGAGCCTTACCGCCGTCCCTCCACCCCCAGATCAGAGCCTTACCGCCGTCCCTCCACCCCCAGATCAGAGCCCTACCGCCGTCCCTCTACACCAGATCAGTGCCCTACCGCCGTCCCTCCACACCAGATCCGAGCCCTACCGCTGTCCCTCCACACCAGATCAGAGCCCTACCACCGTCCCCACACACCAGATCAGAGCCCTACCGCCGTCCCTCCACACCAGATCAGAGCCCTACCGCCGTCCCTCCACACCAGATCAGAGCCCTACCGCCGTCCCTCCACACCAGATCAGAGCCCTACCGCAGTCCCTCCACACCAGATCAGAGCCCTACCGCTGTCCCTCCACACCAGATCAGAGCCCTACCACCGTCCCCACACACCAGATCAGAACCCTACCGCCGTCCCCGTCCCCACACACCAGATCAGAGCCCTACCACCGTCCCTCCACACCAGATCAGAGCCCTACCGCCGTCCCTCCACACCAGATCAGAGCCCTACCGCCGTCCCTCCACACCAGATCAGAGCCCTACCGCCGTCCCTCCACACCAGATCAGAGCCCTACCGCCGTCCCTCCACACCAGATCAGAGCCCTACCACCGTCCCTCCACACCAGATCAGAGCCCTACCATCGTCCCTCCACCCCCCCACACCAGATCAGAGCCCTACCACCGTCCCTCCACCCCCCCACACCAGATCAGAGCCCTACCGCCGTCCCTCCACCCCCAGATCAGAGCCCTACCGTCATCCCTCCACCCCCAGATCAGAGCTCTACGGCCGTCCCTCCACCCCCAGATCCCTACCGCCATCCCTCCACCACCAGATCAGAGCCCCACTGCTGTCCCTCCACCCCGAGAAAAGAGCCCCACCGCCGTCCCTCCACCCCCAGATCAGAGCCTTACCGCCATCCCTCCACCCCCAGATCAGAGCCCTACGGCCGTCCCTCCACCCCCAGATCAGAGCCCTACGGCCGTCCCTCCACCACCAGATCAGAGCCCCACTGCTGTCCCTCCACCCCGAGATCAGAGCCCCACCGCCGGCTCTCCACCCCCAGATCAGAGCCCCACCGCCGTCCCTCCACCCCCAGATCAGAGCCTTACCGCCGTCCCTCCACCCCCAGATCAGAGCCTTACCGCCGTCCCTCCACCCCCAGATCAGAGCCTTACCGCCGTCCCTCCACCCCCAGATCAGAGCCTTACCGCCGTCCCTCCACCCCCAGATCAGAGCCCTACCGCCGTCCCTCTACACCAGATCAGAGCCCTACCGCCGTCCCTCCACACCAGATCCGAGCCCTACCGCCGTCCCTCCACACCAGATCAGAGCCCTACCGCCGTCCCTCCACACCAGATCAGAGCCCTACCGCCGTCCCTCCACACCAGATCAGAGCCCTACCGCCGTCCCTCCACACCAGATCAGAGCCCTACCGCTGTCCCTTCACCCCAGCACCACATAAGAGCCTCACCGGCCACACTTATTCATTTCTGCCACGCCACATAAAAGCATCCATCAATTAAACGGCTGCTACTGGAGTCTGACATCCCCGATTACAGAGGGAAAGGAGACGGATGAACAACTAAGGGCATTGCTCTGTGTTTCTTTTGCCAACCGGCCGGTAGACGGGATGAAGGATGATTGATTTCCTAGCTGTGCTGTATTGTGTATCTGACCGGGAGACATCAGTCAATTAAAGGTAGTTTACTGCAGGGTCCAGGAATGCCCTTGCGCCTGTACGGTACAAGGTGACTCAAAGGCAATCGGAAGAGACAAGTCAGTGAATTTCAAAAGACTTATCAGTGAGTAACTAACCTTGAATAAAACTAATACAATTTTTAGGACTCAATCCCAAGCCAACATAAAACCTGACCCTTTTAGGCCCTAATTTCCAAACCAATCCTATACCCTAATCCCTCACAAACCTCAATTACTCTGCCACTCTAGACTTCACTCAGAAATGTGAAAATACTAAAAAGAGCCTGTTGAACAAAACAACTTCCTAGTCTGTTGTGAGGAAATGAAAGGAATCACTCAAACAGAAGAAGCAATGCCCTTGCTCCATGACAGGACCCTCATTCTAATTTGACTTCTTAGCCTTCCACCCTGTTTGTTTTTTGAAACCGTTTTAACTCAAGGAGATGTATTTGTTCTCCCAGTCAATTTGCCGTAGTAGGGGTATGCTCTTAATAAAGAATGGAATGATTCCTTGGGACACATTAAATTCCTCTCAGAATTGGTTTGTTGACATGGAATCCAATATCTGGCTCATGAAGGCATTCCAGCTGAGCTGAAATGGGTTGTGGTGAAAAAAAAGGCTCTCAGAGAGAGAGAGAGAGAGAAGGGGAAACAGAGTGGAGTCCTCTCCAGAACGATTTCTGTCACCAATGTTTTTCTGTCACTTCAACATTAAGTGCAGATACTTACCGCTGAGGATTTCGCTGTTGCTCACCCAAAAGTCTGCAGCTTTGGTTGGCCTGTTGTAGAACTCATCTCTGTTTGCAGCCAAAATTAGCCTGAGGGGAAAAGAGAAAGAAATAGAGTTACGAGGGAGACCATGGTAGACCACTTAAGGTAATGTTCTTTAACACAATAACCTAGTGGTGGTATCCATCTTGATATATTGATGTTCTCCAGGTCTCATGTCCTTAATCGAAGAGACTGAGCCCTGGGACTTTGTGTCTGTGGCCCTAATGGCACCCATATTTCCTATATAATGCACTACGTTTGACCAGGGCCCATATAAAAGTGGTGCATTATGAAGGGAATAGGGTGCCATTTAGGAAGCAGACTGTGTGCTCTTTTGCCAGGCTGCATTCTGCACCCATGAGTGAATAAGTGTGAGAGAGAAATGCCATGCCGTGCCGTGTAGCAGACCTAACTGAGCTCCTGACTGAGGTTGCATGTTTCCTGATTGTCTGGGTGTGCACTATTCCTCCCCTCAGGACACAGTAAAGTTCCGCACCCCAGTTCCCCATCAGCTGCAGCAGCAGCAGAAGAAAGCTGCTGTGCTGTCACTATCCAACACCATGGATGCATCCCAAATGGAACCTTATTCCCTACATAGTGCACTACTTTAGGCCAGGGCACATAAGACTGTGGTCAGAAGTAGTGCACTACATAGGGAATGTAGTGTCATTTGGGATGCAACCCATACCTCTCCATGTACCTCGATTACCTTACCGCAATAACATTACAACCCCTGCTGACTTTCTCCACCCACCTTGGACTGCTGCAGTTTACATGGATCACTAAGAGATGGGGTTTTCCAGGCACCACACCACTGCAAACGTCACATCAAATCCATAATGCATCAGCGACAAAAAGTCTACCTTCAGAGGTCCAAAAGGACCATGTCAGCAAGAGGCTGAGGCTACAGCCAGCGGGCTGAGGCTAAGGCCAGCGGGAGATGCTGTATCAGATTGATCCAGTGCAGTGGATGGCTGGATACGGAATAAGGGCTCGAACACACCAATAGCCTTTGCCTGCCAAGACTACTTGCAAACCAAGTGAAAACATGTAGGATTGCACAAAAATGTCAGCAGTCAACAGTGCACTGAACAATCGGTAGACGAACGGGAGATCCATATTCGGTGCGATGTGTGTGACCCTTAAAAGTATCCTGCCTTCTAACAGCCTTCTAGAGCCAAATCACCTCCAGTGGCAGCTCTCTCAGACATCAAACTAACATTGACAACATAAATTATTACGACAAGTGTTTTGGCCACAGAATTCACTTCCCAATCAGACCAACGTTTGGACAATGACGTTAATGATTAGGCTATGCCAAGTCCTTGGCTACAGAAATGCCCCCTCACACTGACCAGTTCTCCATTCCAGAGACTGGACCAACAGTAGCTCATTAAGAGCATGTATTGGCGTATAGCCTTGAATTGATTCCCGATGCCAGTGACATCTGGTGTATTAATCCCCTGGCTATGCTGCAGTCTCCCTGTTTCCGTCGAGGTAGTGGAGCCTGCCAGCAAGCCTTCAAACAGAGAATCTCCAAAAGAGAGAGAAAGATACGGAAGATTTGGGGGGGGGGACCTGTCAGACAGCACACATAGGAAAAAGGAACTCAGCGAATAGGAATATAAACATAAGCATTTCTACAAAAACTTGAAATTAAATAACCTAGTGCAGTCTAGTACTTTAAGTGAAACCTAGGCCTATGCTGAGCTAGCACCAGTACAACTTACTGGCATTTTCAGTAGTTATCCAATTACAAATGGGACTTAATGTGCCACTCACCACACTAACAGACTTAATCACTGTTGTTGCTAATGCTGCATTTGACATTCATTTCTGGTGACTTTTTCCTACCACTGCACAACTGTCACTTATTTAGCAAAGCAACAGTGCATGACTTAGTGACTTCACATTACTGTTCAGCTACTGTCCCATGAATCATCCGCTAGCCTTGCACGCACGCTGAGTTTTTCCCTCCCCTTTTGGCTTCCCTATATTAGTGTGCTGAGGCAGCAGAAGCTGCCATAGATGTGGATTTGGGCGAGAGGTGGAATTGCACAGAGGCACCTGTGGGCCCTTTGTGACTGATTTGAGTTTGTATGCACTCTTGAACTAAAGGGTAACTACACAAAACAACAAAAATCTAAATTACTTAGATTTTTCCCAGACCTCAAAAGTGGTCTCCTGATGTGGTTTAAGCATTGTTGTGAACAACAAAATTGGATGTTCTATTAAAAAGTGTGATTGAGAGCGAAAACATGAAACATTTTGGCAAGAAAATGACCATGCTGTAATATTGTTTTGGTATACAGTAGTGACACTAAACCTGGTATCAAAGTAAACATTCTGTAGTTTGTAGAAGTAGCCTATATTGAACGTCGCCGGGGCCGTTAAAAACTGTAGGCCATTTCTATCCACACTTACTTCTTGTGCTGGCTCTACGAGACATGTGGGCTCAATTTATGTATTCAAAATGTGTGGGCTTATAATGTAACATATAGTTGTAACAGTATCTAACCTGAGATAGGCCTAACAGCAATATCCAGTCAAGTAAAACGGTCAACCTAGAATATTCCATGTAGTCTACAATTTATAATTGCATCCTCTGTTCAAAATTCTACTGGTACACACTGTTCCCAGATAATAATGTGCATTATTGAGTTATTGACTGTATGTTTGTTTATTCCATGTGTAACTCTGTGTTGTTGTTTGTGTCACACTGCTTTGCTTTATCTTGGCCAGGTCGCAGTTGAAAATGAGAACTTGTTCTCAACTAGCCTACCTGGTTAAATAAAGTTGAAATAAAAAAAAAACTTAAAAAAATTCTCATTATCAATTAGACACACAGAACACGCATGTTTGTTTTTTCACCCACGTCCCTTTTCGAAGCCAACTACCTGAGACGTATTGGTTGTCATGCCGGTGTCACAGGTCAAATGATGAGGATTAAATAGTTCCACTGAGAGGCTTTTATTCGTGGTGCACAGTTACAGAAGAGAGATTAGGCCACTGAACTATGATGACCTCCGCAATAATTGTATCTTGCCAGCGGCTCCCAATCCCATTAACCTTGTTCAGAGGCAGGTGGATTTCTTTAAGAACAAATAAAGCAAATTGACCTAATTGTGTCAACCTCCATACATCAAAGGCTCATGATGCAAAAGCTGGTTGCAGTGACACTTGTTCCCCAAAAGTCGACGACACTGGCCCAGAAACAAAGCAAACACTAATGATTTTTCACAGGAGAGAGAGCAGAGCATTCATGCTTTATCGGAGACTGTGGGAATCACTAGGAGAGAAACAAGAAAATTAACAGGGCCCAGCTATGCGGAGAGTGCGCCATTTTAGAGAATTCTATAATTTGTCATTTATTCCTTACAAAATAAATACTATGTTTGAGACAAGGTCAATGGGAAGGCTAATATTTCAGCAAGATACATTCCATTCATTCTGTGTTGTAAAGGAAAGTACTAATAATTTGATGGTGAGGCAATACATGGGCATAATGGGAATTCAGAACACAACATTGTTGGCAGGCAGGGATGTTGGCGGAATTGGGTGTATGGTGAAAAACCACTTACACAAGAGATTTACTTAACATTCTTGTAGTTATTTTGCCATTCCGCTCACTGATAACGTAGGCCTACATGCATTCAATTCAACCACTGTGAGGATGCTAGCTAGGCCTGTAGGTTACACGTATCCCATGGGTCCAGAGTGAGTCATTGCCCACACACATCCACTGATCGCCTTAGGCTAGTGTAATCTCCCAGAGGCAAAGGCAGAGTTAGATCCTGGCCAGGTAGAGAGAGAGCTCCACAGAGCCCAGGGGGTTATTACAAGCAGGGCTTTAAATTGCATTGACTGCTCCTCTACCACTGGCGTCTGCCCACAAAGGACCTTTACTGAGAGAAACCAGCAGTGACTGTAGGAAAGGTTAGCGGATGGTACATGGTGTTTCACTGTGCTTTGTTTTGGAGGCTTTGAATTAGCTTGGAACCAAACTGAAATGTTCAGTTTCATTGAAATCGGGAAGTGAAACAGAGCAATTCAGTTTGAATACTGCCTAGCTTTTCATACTTCCAGTGAGAGACAGCACCACCGATTCTCTCAGGTTCTTATCACTGCTTTGGGTGCTTAATTAGATTGGAGTTGCTACACTTCAGCACTACCGTAACGCATCTTTGAAGGACAAAGGGAATTTCTTATTCACAATTACACTGAACATAAATGTAAAACGCAACAAGTTAAGAGTTCATATGAGGAAATCAGTCAATTGAAATAAATTAATTGTGCCCTAATGTTTGGAATTCACATGACTGGGAATATAGATATGCATCTGTTGGTCACAGATAACAAAAACCTTTTATTTATTTTTTATAAATAAAAAATATATATGGGTCTCAGGATCTCATCACTGTATTTCTGTGCATTTAAATTCCCATCAATAAAATGTAATTGTGTTCGTTGTCCATAGCTTATGCCTGCCCATACCATAACCCCACCATGGGGCACTCTGTTGACATCAGCAAACCGTTTGCCCACACAATGCCATACATGTGATCTGCGGTTTTGAGGCCGATTGTACGGCCAAATTCTCTTGAACAACGTTGGAGGCGACTTATGGTAGAGAAATTAACATTAAATTCTCTGGCAAAAGCTCTGTTGGACATTCCCGCAGACAGCATGCCAATTGCACTCTCCCTCAAAACTTGAGACATCTGTGGCATTGTGTTGTGTGACAAAACTGCACATTTTAGAGTGGTCTTTTATTGTCCCCAACACAAGGTGCACCTGTGTAATAATTATGCTGTTTTATCAGCTTCTTGATATGCCACACCTTTCAGGTGGATGGATTATCTTGGCAAAGGCAAAATGCTCACTAACAGGAATGTAAACACATTTGTGCACCACATTTGAGAGAAACAAGCTTTTTGGGTATAAGAAACATTTCTGGGAACTTTTATTTTTGTTCATGAAACATGGGACCAGCACTTTACATGTTAAGTTTATATTTTTGTTCAGTATGTATCAGGAGATGAGAAGAATGTCCCCTGCGTCAAACGCAATGATGCTTTGATTCCTTTATGATTCAGATTTGCTCAACATCTGGAAGTGTGCATCTTTTTAAACCATCATCTGAATATAGGCCTCCAGTTGATGTAAAATGAGAGCCGTCCAGACTAGTCTACATGAAAAGTGTGGTAATAGTACACAGAGAGAGGAGAGGCCTTACCTGTAGGCATTTTTGGATGCAGGTCGAGGGTCAAACTTGAAGAAGATGATACACATGGGGGTGTTAGTGGTTGGGGACGCTCTCTCACACTGGGAACAGTAACTTTCAAAGCTTGGACATGTTGACAAGGGCTAGAATAAATGATAGTCAAGTGAGTAAAGGAAAAGGGTGGTCTTGACCACCCTACACTATAGCATGGCCGAGGTTCAATTTACAAAGGAGACAAACCACCTAAATCCTACAGGACTGTACAGGTAGCCACAGCTGTACCAAGCCCCTTACCTTATCCAAGTGGTAACCTAATCCTGATTGAAATACCTATTCAATACAGGACAGCAATACTGTTGACAAACCCTCATGTGTCCTCACACCTTAGTGTAGCCTGATAGAGAAGTAATTAGGTTAGGCCAAATGATTCGATTTTTTTAAATTTTAACCATCAGCTGATTCTTAAAACTCAAATGACATTACAAAAGAGGTCAGCACCTGGTGACCACATAACTAAAGTGTGCAGGCTTTTGTTCCAAACCAGCACTACAACAACACACCTGATTCAACTAATAAAGGGTATTTTTATGAAGTGACATAGAGGAGCTGAGCAGACAGCTTGCTGGTGAGTTCTCCTTTCTAGTTTCTAGCCCCCTTTAACAGCTGCAAGCAAACAACATTCGTTACAATTATTAGAGATCTAACGTTAGCTAGCTAGCTATAGCAATGGTGAACAAAAATATGAAATATGATAACCAGGACAACAAAATGTATATTATAGCCAGCTAGCTAGCTATATAGTTACCACCTTTGAACGAGCACAGATATTGCAGTTAGTTAGCAAACTATCACGTTAGCTAGCTAACTATCACGTTAGCTAGCTAGATGCAGCAGTCTTGCGCTAGCTAGCTAACCTTAGCTAGATGTCACACTAACAACAAGGACAAAACAGGCAAGTGACAACACTTTGCTACCGGTCTGTTTTGTGACACATTACAAAATAAGTAAGAATATTTTATCATTCATCTGCCTGGCTACCTAGCTAACGTTACATTGAGAAAAGTACTCACTATTCCTTCCACTTGCTGCTAAAGATCTATTCATTCGGTTGGCTAACATTACAACAAAACAAACCCTTCATCGTAGTGTGTGCATTTGATTTATCTTGCGGGTATGCTAGACCGGCACTTTCAGGTCAATGTCATTACACGAATGTGAACTGCGCTCACCCCGTTGAAGTTCCAGAATGTTCCAGGCGTAAATCGCGTGCACCCAAAGCTAACATAGTAGGCGTAACCGTCTAGCAACATACACTATGATTGGCCGATACTAACCCTGAGTGAAGGTTCTATGGATATTTTTAAGATTTCTCATTTCACTATTAGCTACGTTTGGCATTTTATGTAAATGTAATACTTTATGTTAGATGATAGAGCATTTAAATTAGTTGATCTAAGTATTTATTTGTAATGCAAGCGTGACTGGTTAGGAACGGCAGTTTTGGTCAGTGTTTCCTGTGGAACCAAAATTAGTGCGAAACATGTAAAAGGTATAAAATTGTGCCCTAATGTTTGGAATTCACATGACTGGGAATATAGATATGCATCTGTTGGTCACAGATAACAAAAACCTTTTATTTAAACCCTATCAGCATTTAAGAGTGATGGCTGGTCTGTGCTGCTTTGGGCACAAGCTGTTTGAGAATTAATGTTTGGCGCATGGTTGATTGACTAAGGCTACTGAGAAGATTCCATGTGTTTGGAGAGCCTTTAGGGCACCAAGCAGTCAATTGAAACTTGTGATGGGAAGCCAAGGCTTTCTGAAGCGTTCGGGGCGTTTACTAAATTGTGCCGAAAAACAGTTAAATTAGTTGGAGCTTTTATCACAATGCACATTAGTGACATCTGCTGGTCAGCAATGAAAAGCAGAATCGATGTTTTGATACAGTATACTTTTCCCCCATAATATTCATCAAATCTCCTTGATGCTTTGGTTAGAATTTCTGCACAAACTGTCAGAAACTGTCTTAGGATGCCACATTTACAAGTCAGTTAATCAAATTTCTGCCCTGCTAGAGCTGCCCTGGTCAACTAAGTGCTATTATTGTGAAGTGGAAACTTTTAGGAGCAATGACTCAGCTGTGAAGTGGTAGGACACAAGCTCACAGAGCGGGACCGCCAAGTGCTGAAGCACGTAGCGTGTAAAAAATCGTCTTTCCACGGTTGCAACACTGAGTTCCAAACTGCCTCTGGAAGCAACATCAGCACAAGAACTGTTCATCGGGAGCTTCACGAAATGGATTTCCATGGCCGAGCAGCTACACACAGGCCTGAGATCACCATACGCAATTCCAAGCATCAGCTGGTGTATTGTAAAGCTCGCTGCCATTGGACTCCTGTTTTTCATGGTTCGGGTTAGGCCCCTTAATTCCAGTGAAGGGAAATCTTAATGCTATAGCATACAATGACATTCTAGACGATTCTGTGCTTCCAACTTTGTTGCAACAGTTTGGGAAAGGCCCTTTCCCGTTTCAGCATGACAATGCCCCTGTGCATAAAGCGAGGTCTATACAGAAATGGTTTGTCAAGATTGGTGTGGAGGAACTTCAATGGTCTGCACAGAGCCCTGACCTCAACCACATCTAACACTTTTGGGATGAATTGGAATGCCAACTGCGAGCCAGGCCTAATCGCCCAACAGCCGTGCTGCCCTCACTAATGCTCTTGTGGCTGTATGGAAGCAAGTCTCTGCAGCTATGTTCCAACATCTAGTGGAAAGCCTTCCCAGAAGTGTGGAGGCTGTTATAGCAGCAAAGGGGGGGACCAACTCCATATTAATGCCCATGATTTTGGAATGAGATGTTCAACAAGCAGGTGTCCACATACATTTGGTCATGTAGTGTATTTGAGTGGACTTTTATTGTCCCCACACGAGGTGCACCTGTGTAATGACCGTGCTGTTTAATTAGCTTCTTGATATCAGGTGGCTGGATTTCCTTGGCAAATGAGAAATGCTCACCAACAGGGAGGTAAAAAATATGTGCATGGAATTTGAGAGAAGCTTATTGAAAATGTATTTTATTTCAGCTCATGAAACATGGGACCAACACTTTACATTTTGCGTTTATATTTTTAAGGATAACATTACAAATGATATATTCGAACATGTGCAGGTGAGCTGATTTGTTTCAAAGTAGATTGCAAATTGTACGTTGTATGCAAAGATTGACAGCTTTTAATCCAATCAAGTAAGAGATATTCTCTCTCTGCTTTAATTGAAAGTAGGTTCACCCAATCAAAATAAATATTTCCTAGAACGCTCCGCGATAGGGGTGGGATTCAAGTGATCTTTGCTCTGACAGTTTTGTTGCTCTAGCGCTGTTTTTGTAAGAGAGGAGTTTGAAACCGTCAGTTGGGGCCACAGGTTTGGGTCAGTGACAGGCTATTTTATTTTTTTACAACAATTTGCTGTCAATTTGTATTTGACGCTATTGAAGAATTTGCGACCTCACTGTGCTTTTTGTTTTGTTTTTGGACATGGGACAAACTTAGACTATAAATAGCCTAGTTAAAAATAACTTCATTTGATTTTTATATTGAATGAATCATGGACTTTTTAAAGTAAGGAATAATTTCAACACAGGCAACCTTTGATTTGTCCTCTCTCTTAACCCTCCATATAATTGAGCAAATAAAACATTGGCTAAGCCAATCACGGACTACACTGCTATTCTCCAGCACTGTACGAGAATAACAGTAGCGCTGTCGTTTGCAACAGAAACATTGAAAAGAGGAGAAATCATTATTCCGTTTTGGTCACGTTTCTGAGGTGCAATTCATGAACTAAGAAGAATAGGCTAGGAGTGTGGGGTGATTTATTTAACCAGCGCAAGGAACCATCTGGTGATTGCATCGCCAAGTTTACACCGCTCCTGCGTGCGCGTACGTACTATCCCTAAACTCCAGTGGAACGGAGGAGTAGAAGGTAAGAAATGTGCTATAATGTTCCTGGTTATATATAAAACGTCGAAATTTGATTCAAGAGTATCGTTTTCATTTTAGCAGCCGAACAAACATAATCTATTATTCCTACGTAGTCGTACACGATACAATGCTTTGCGATTGTCATGGAGATTGAAGGATGTGTGAGCCAGTGGGGGACTGCTGTGGGGATTTTACGCGGAGTTGTTCATTTATGGAACTCAATTGTAGAACAGTAGAATTAATATTTGAATGAAACGAAATTGCATTCGATTAAATAATCATTCCAGCCTATTATCAAGTGTAGATTGCTTATCTCATGCCATTTTATGCGTAACGACATATATCAATTGCAATAGAGTCGCCACAGAGATTGTATGACAGGATTTGTTTTTGTCCTCTTACGTTATAGTTCTGTTTCATAATATGAAATTTCCAAACCCATGTCGTGTGTTTACTGAATATATACAACAATGGATGTGTCGTGCACTGCCTCCTGATTCTGCAGATCTAAGAGCACACAAATGGTCATCGATTGTGTCAAAGGGAAGTGCCTCTGTCTGCACGGGGCACCTACAATAGGCTACCTACCTGCAGCATCTTTGCAATACTTCAAAAATAATTATGATATTTAAATGCAAACCCCAGGCAATGCAGAATAGTTAAATATTCTTTATAGTAATAAATGTGGTGAATACATTAGAATATTTTTTTAGACGGTTGTTTTTTCCAAGATGTAACAAATGACTGTGAAGATGTTATTTTTGCTGTGGCGTGACCTATCAATCATTTCCCTCTTCGTTTTTCCCTGTTGCTGAGTGAGTGACATGGTCATGTCTAGATGGGCTATAGCTTTTGTTCTGCCTTCCGGGTTCTCCCCTTGTAACATACCCAGTTTGGAAAAGGGGGCATTTGCGAGTTGCTGCTGGAATTATTTGGATGACGGGTACCTTCCGTCTTATGTGGTTTTCCTCTTGAAGCCTGAACACCCTTTATGTGTTGGGGCGGCAGGTAGCGTTGGGCCAGTAACCGAAAGGTTGTTGGATCGAATTCCTGAGCTGACAAGGTAAAAATCTGTCGTTTTACCCCTGAACAAGGCAGTTAACCCACTGGCCGTCATTGTAAATAATAATTTGTTCTTAACTAACAAATGCAAAAATGATGTTCCCACTCCGGTAGGCCCAATATAATGAAATGCGTACCTATCGCCATAGGGGCATTTGATGTGTTACATTTAGTTGACGTGACGGCTGTGTGAGCAGGTTGACGTTTGTTAAAAATACGATTTAATGACTTTGACTGTGCCAGGTAGTGACCACTCCGCAGAGCTGAGTCATCCCAATAAATGCCAACATGCGAAAATAGATTCGGTTGGATGGGATTGACATGTATGACTGAATATAAATAGCTGTTGCAGTCAGTCACAAGGTCATGCACTGGAGAGCTGCTGCCACAGCTTCTGCCCAGTTGTCAGTTTTTATTCTACTTTAAAATGTAGGAAATCCTAATTTAGATTGCTATATGTGCTACTACTCCGAATGCATGGAAATAACGTATTTTCTGTTTGTATTTGTTTGTGTGCAAGTTCTTCACATTGACATTCTTGACTTGGACTGAAATGGGTGGTGGTACTCGTTTTCTGTGCTGGTACTGTTTATATTTAGGTGCAGGAGCTTCACAATAGTTTTGAGCTAATATTTTATAAGAGGAACAGGAGCCCAAGCAGTAGAACATTTTAAGGTGCGGGTACTCCAAGTCAAGCACTGAAAGTACAGGAATCATATGTAACCAACCATGGATGGATGTTATTGGTTCAAGTGTTTTCCCTTTTGAGTGCCGCCTATTTATTTTATAGATAAGCATGTGCTACACTAATCATTTATCTGAAAGGCCACTGTGGCCCTCAGCCCCCATCAGCTAATTGATGAATGTGTTTGTTTGCCATATTTCTAGAATTGAGTGACAATATTATGGAGTGATTTCAGTGCCAACAGATTGTATTTTAAATTTGTAAATGAGGTAAAAACCTGTTTTCGCTTTGTGTAGATTGATGAGGAACAAAAAATGATTTAATCCATTTTAGAAAAAGTCTAAAGGACCAAATGTGGGTAAAAGTCAAGTGGTCTGAATAAAAGTTTGAACATACCTACTCATTCCAGGGTTTTTCTTAATTTTTTACTATTTTCTACATTGTAGAATAATAGTGAAGACATCAAAACTAATAACGCATATGGAATCATGTAGTACCCAAAATCAAAATATATCTTATATTTGAGATTCTTCAAAGTAGCCACCCTCTGCTTTGATGACAGCTTTGCACACTCTTGGCGTTCTCTCAACCAGCTTCATGAGGCAGCCACCTGGAATGCATTTCAGTTAACAGGTGTGCCTTGTTAAGTTAATTTGTGGAATTTCTTTCCTTAATGATTTTGAGCCAATCAGTTGTGTTGTGACAAGGTATGGTTGGTACACAGAAGATAGTCTTAGCTTTCAGGAATGGGGGTAATAGCTTTTAGCCAAAATGGTTCAAACGCTAGAGCCAAATTCAAAGGAAGAAAATAAATTCAACAACCCACATTGGCTTCAAAAAACATCAGAAGCTTTGTTTTACCACAGAGAGCATATGTTCTCCTCAACCTTTACCTTTCCTGGCTGGCAAAGTACCAAGATGTTGCCTCTGGTTTTGGAACTGAATTTGATAAGTCAATCTGAATGAATCTGAGAAGTTTAATATATTAAACTTTGATAAGCTTGAAGTTATAGTTTGTAAACTTGATACACAGACAAATGTAATATCTACCATATTGAAACTGAATATATAAATATTGAATGTGAATATTCAATTGCATTTTAAAACTGAATGCAATATTCATTCAATTCAGTTTCAAATCATGAAATACAAGTTTAATGTATGAATTCAATTTGTGCATTACAAATTTAAAAATATTACATTCAAATTCAATATCGTAATACAAATGATAAATTATGGAATTCAAATACAATTTATGTTGGCACTGAAAATGCTCCATATGGTATCCTAGGACCTTGGCCACAATGGTTCCTAAGTCTGCTAGATTTGACAACACAATGCCTAGGCCCTGTCCAGGAATCTGTCAGTATTCAGCTGAGTAGAAAACACTGAACTGACTCTGCTGCCATTTGTGACCCAATGATTTTTCATCCCACATATCAATCAATCAAATGTATTTATAAAGCCCTTCTTACATCAGCTGATGTCACAAAGTGCTGTATAGAAACCCAGCCTAAAACCCCAAACAGCAAGCAATGCAGGTGTAGAAGCACGGTGTCTAGGAAAAACTCCCTAGAAATGCCGAACCTAGGAAGAAGCCTAGAGAGGAACCAGGCTATGAGGCTACATAGATCTACCCTAGGCCTGTTATTTCACTTTGACAAGGTGATTTCGTGAATATGTACTCCATTGTTGCAGCCGTCCATTGTAACATCCCTAACTCCCTGAATGTAGCTTCTTTGGGTTTCTATAGGCTTTATGCTATTCAGTGGGAACCAACCTTTGACTGATTCTTTTGATGTTTTATTTATTGTCATCACTGCATTGTTGAGAAAGAGCTCTCAAGTAAGAAATTCTGTACTTTTTTACACCTGTTGTATCCTGTGCACATGGCGAATAAACTTTGAAACTAGCATTATTATTATACACTATATGGATGCTAGGTTAAAGTACAGCAGTGGATGTTGAGTGGGAAAGGAGTTCTGAGCACAGCAGTGTTCAGTATTATGCATGTTAGCCTAGATAATGCAACCAGCATGACAGAGACCGTGGCCTACAACAGACAGACACGTAATCTTTCATCAGTGATGTAGTTTTAATGGAACATGTCAAGGTAGATGTAGGCTACTCACAAATCCACTGGATAGGAATGAACATACTGTATAACAAATAGTTATTTTTCTCTACAACATGTTGCAGATGCATTTCACCTGACACAATTGATTGGTTGGAACTACAGTTTCAGTTTTTGGACTTGCATCAAGATTGACCTGAAAGCAACTGGTTTTGCAAAATTGCTCAAATGTATTGGGTTTTCCAAAATCAAAGTCTCCCACGGGGGGCCAGCACAGAAAAAAAAAAATGTATGAAATATATGCATTCACTACTGTAAGTCACTCTGGATAAGAGTGTCTGCTAAATGACTAAAATGTAATGTAAAATGTGTGAAATTTACACAAACTTCTCTGGTGTTCACATGCTTTCTTTGTCTACTCTAGGCAGTCAACAGACTTGGCCTTGACCATTCATTCTAGTTTATTTAATCTTCTAGAACAATGAACTGTGGAATGTTAATCAGTCAGGACCTGATTTCACATGTTAATTAAGTGTACGAAGAATGTCAGGCTTTCTCTTTCCTTCAATTGAGGTTGTAGAATTGATTAGAGTGGACTAACACAGAGCCTGAACCAGAAGTGCCAACTCCAACCAGGATGTGCTCTTTGAAAAAGAGATTGGCCCTTGTTCAAATTAGTGGATTATGATTTGTTTTATGCAAGATTTGTGTTCAATTTATGTAGTCTCTCCATTTATTTAGCCTAAGTTGTACTTGTACAGCGTTATATGCTATGATTGTGGATGCTGTGGTGAATAGCTTATATGAATCCTACTCTAACATGTATGTGTGTTCAAGTATGCAGCAAATGTAGACTAGTCGCATTAACTCTGCATCGTCATTTTGTATGCTTCTGTGGTTATTGCTTAATGTTAAGTGCAGTATTGTAATACGTGTCATGCCCGGGAAAATTGTCATGCCAAACAGCGACTATGTTTGAGAGGATTCATTGTGGATATTTTTATTAGCTAATAGAATCAGTGAAATGGAAACGATTTGTGCAGTACAATGGAATGCCTCCTGCAACAAGGCTAGTGAGTATGTTTTAGCACTTGATGTTATAAGGGGACTGCCCCTCAAGACGTTGATCTGCAAAACATGATTAGAAGAAAAGCCACCTAATGCTACGACAGAGGGAGAACAAGTCTAATCTAGCAGCTCATCAACTCGGATTATAATATTGCACGGATCAGTCAAGCTGATACCTTCCAGAGAAATCATGTTGACATTAAATTCCCTCAACTTGCATGAACATTTTCATCAATGAATAAACTAATATCACACTTGGCTGTCTCGGTAGTTTGATGGATTGATCATAGTATCTTATTGGGGAGATGAAACTGTATTAGTCAGTGCACTCAGTACTGTGGGCTAGACTGACTTCCTGTGTAGTGAGAGAGGCAGGCCAGGTCAAGAGTGAATGACTCTTTATGGTTCTGGCTGACACCTGCTGGGCTGGGGGACAGAGCTGTGTTTCTTCCCTCTGTGCTGTTTGCTTGGTTTGCTCCTTCAATCCACCCCTGGCGCTGGCCATCGCCTCTCCCTCCTGCCAAGGGAAATAACTCTCTAGGTCTTTGTCTGTCTGGTCAGCCCCAACACACAGTCGCAGGAATTAAGAAAATTAAGAAAACTTCATGTATTTTGAAAGATTATCTGGGCAAGTCAGTTAAGAACAAATTCTTATTTACTATGACGGCCTACACCGTCCAATCCCGGACGACACTGGGCCAATTGTGCGCTGCCCTATGGGACTCCCAATCACAGCTGGTTGTGATACAGCCTGGATTCAAACCAGACTGTCTGTAGTGACGCCTCTAGCACTGAGATGCAGTGCCTTAGACCGCTGTGCCACTCGGGAGTCCGAATGATGGATTTTGAGGATAATAATAAATACTGCTATGATGTAATACAAGACAACCAAACACCTGTGAGTCCAGATGTGCACTTCAAATGTCCACATCATAACACTATTGTCATATGCAGTGTCAACGTTTATCACTATGTTTGATGTAAAGTTACAGAATGACATGGTGTTATACCCTGGTTTGTCCTGGACACAATGAGCATATGTTTGTTGTATTATGAAGAAAATGTGCCGCGGACCACACGTCTGAATGCACTCATTACTGAACAAACTCATTACGATCTACTTCTCTGAATTGCCTTGTGAAAGCTTAACACTGTAAGATTGTATTTTATAACTTAGCTAGTCATGTTAGCAATAGAACAGCCTTTGAAATTATGCCCATCTGACCCAGATTGCATTTTATAATGGACTGTTTTTGAATTTCTTAAACAACAACAGTAATTGTGTAAAGGTGGGGATACAGGGTTGTGTTCCAAACAAAACAACTACAAGTGTGCTCGCTCTAGTTCCTCAACGGCACAGCTAGGAGATCTAAAAAAGCACCTTATAGTTTAAGACTATATGAGTCATGAAAGTGCATTGACAATTACTTAGGAACTGTGTACACTTTGGAGAGGTGTGTGTGTGTGGCCACTTGGAAACACCAGTTACACCTAGCACTCAAACCCATATCATGTTTTTGTCTTCTGTTGAACCTACCCTAAATTATCATGTCACTGAATGTATCCAGAGTATTTTTCAGATTTTGTTGTCAACAAATGCAGTGAAAAGTACAGTGAATGTAAAATGCACATCAAATCAACAGCGTAATGTTTGGATTCAGTCTTTTCAGGGGAACTGTTATCCTCGCCTTTTAGTCTAATAATTTTCCCATAATCTCTAAACTGTTCCCTTTTAATTGCTACCATCTTTATTCTTATGCTTTTCATATTTCATCTGTAAGAAACATGTCAATTTAGCCCTATCCATTTTGGCCATTTCCCATCAGTGTAAGGGGTTAAGGTTTTATTAATTTTTAGCTGTCTCAGTTAAATAGCAGCCTACCACCCTGCATCCCACTGCTGGCTTGCTTCTGAAGCTATGAAGCTAAGCAGTGTTGGTCCTGGTCAGTCCCTGGATGGGAGACCAGATGCTGCTGGAAGTGGTGTTGGAGGGCCAGTAGGAGGCACCCTTTCCTCTGGTCTAAAGAAATATCTCAATTCCCCAGGGCAGTGATTGGGGACATTGCCATGTGTAGGGTGCTGTCTTTTGAATGGGATGTTAAACGGGTGTCCTGACTCTCTGTGGTCACTAAAGATCCCATTTTCAGCCTCATATTTGGGAAAACCGATGCTGTTTGAAAATGTAATTTTGTATTTTATTTGACAAATTCCCTCTAGTTAATAAAAACAAAGAGAATAAACATCAATATGTCTAGTATTGGGATTTGAGAGGGAAACGAACAAAAAGTAATTTCAGTCTAAAGCAGCCAAGTTAATTTGATCTGGTGTTATTCTTGTATTTCCATATCCTAGTGATATTGATGGCATGTCCTCAAAAGCTTTCAATCATGTCTTTGCAGTCAGACCCAAGATGACCTCTGTGCCAGAAATTGGTTTTAAACAAGATTTCACAGCATCATTTTCCTCCGTGCAGGGACTTGGGTGGTAATGCATTATCAGAATACCAGTGGGCCTATTACACTGTGACATGTTGACTGGCCGTTAATCCACCTCCCTTGTCCTCCCTTCTCCACCCTACCCCACAGTGCAACCCATGGACACTGCATAAACAGAGCAATTGTACCGAAATCCCTCTGTGCATCAAGAGAATGTCAATTCCCTGGCTAATCCCCTCCTCCCCAATCTGAGGATGATTATGTCTCTCACCAGGAAACAATCAGCAGTGTTATGTAGTGCAGCCAGTCACTGTGCCTTTCCACCTTTACCTGGGGACTTAGCCTAAGATGAACTCTGCAGCTGTCAACTTCAGGCAGCGGCCTGGATTGATATTAAACACATCCTCTATGACCTGCTAGTCAGTGGATTGAAATTGCAGCAGCACACCTTTAGCACAGTCAACACCTCAGTGCCCATGGTTGTATTCATTAGGGCTCACTGTTGCAACATACAATTAAAATGGATGTTTATTTTTGGACTAGTCTGTTTTATTACATTTTCTTCCATTTGGTGCCTGATGAATTCGACACAGGAAAGGGAAGTGTTTCCTGTTGTGTTTATGTTGCCGCCTGACCTGAGACAATGACCAAAGCGCTAGAGGTTCCTCTCTTCCTCCTCCTGGTCCCTGCTGTATGGAGGATTAACCCTGCTGGGCCCTGTCCTACCTTGATTATGTTCAGGGATAAGAGCTGCTTCATTTTAATCCCTACCGTGCCATCCTGGGTTGCTAAACAGTGGAGCGGGTGTGTGTCTGTACGTCAGCCCAGACACCACACTGCACCACAGATGAATTAGGAATGACTCCGTTCCCCTCCCCAGTCCCAACCTGCATGAGATCAGGGAGGCTGCCATGGACAGGTAAAGAGCTAACTAGACTGCCACAACAGTGCCATACAGGGAACCATAGCATTGATGTTGATTTTAAATATGAAATGGCAAATGGACCTTTTGTGAAGTAATGAATATAGCAGCTATCCATTAGATTGCATTTTTGTTTATTTTAATAATGTTGATTTGGCTGTGGCCTTTGCTTTTACGCTTGCATCTCCTATTTGGCAGTTTCACTGGAGCTTGAAAGTGTGAAATTAGGTAGGGAAATCATTAAATGGTTCAAGGAGAAAATAACCTTTTAATTTGTTTTTTGTTTGTGTGACTTCATAAAAAAAGTATAAACGAGAGTGGGGAGGGCCTTCAGAAGTCTGTTTTAATGCTCTGCTCTACCATCTACTCTGTGCATGTAGGAAGAGGGGCTGTGGGAAAGGCCTGTCCTAATGAACCCTACTGTTCTGTCAGAGTGTTGGCCTGCTGGCCCCGGCCTCTGGAGAGTAGGACCTTGATCTCTGCTTTGCCCTGAAGGACATCCACTAGTAAAGACACTCCAAGAGATGCTTCCAAAATAAAATAGGAAAACCGCTGAGCCAAGCTGATCGAACTGGTCAAGCTGGTCTACTGAAAGTGGTCTGGTTGGTCTAGATAGTCTAGTTCTTTGTTTTTTGTTGTTGTCATATTGTTGATTGTCAGCCCCTTCATCTGAAGCCTATACCTCTCTGACTTCCTTTATTCCACTTTTCTTATCATTCTATGATGGCTTTTCTCACACAATGGACTGATGCTATTACCAGGAGAGAAATTAGTTTTGAAAGGGGCTTTTCATTAGCATACACAGGAAGGAAGCTCATGACTATATTGTGGAGCGAGCGCCCCTCTCTCTCTGAATGACTGGGGATTAGTGGGAGCTTAGAAGACTGTTTTGAATTTCAGAAACCTAGCACTCCAAAAATGAGTTGGAGAACAATGAGGTTCAGAGACCAAGAACCTGTGAACTCCATCCCCCCATTGTGCAGAAATAAGATAACACTTTTGTTATTTTGGGCAAAGGGAAGATGTTCACCCCATGTTTATCCCCTGAAACCTGTAAAATGGCTATTTGAAGAAGAGACACAGTGATTCAGTTTAGCTCCTCATGGTCAGAAACGGTAGCATATTGTGAAACTCATTCATCATAGTGTGGTTTCCAATAATCCATATAGAAATTCAGCTTATAGATCTGCAACACTTCTGAATGGGGGATAGAGAGCGAGAGAGAGATCCAGTGTATGGAACTATAGATGATGTGGAGCAGTGACTAGTGTCATAGTAACTCCTACGCATGTACTACTGCTGCGTGTGAATATGTCCCAAATGGCACCATATTCCCTTTTATAGTGCACTACTTTTAACCAGGGCCCATAGTGGAATAGTGCACTATATAAGGAATAGGGTGCCATTTGGGACACAAGATGTGTGTCCGTGTCCTCAGTACCTCTGCTCTGCTCTTCTGTGTCCGTTCAGTAAAGTGACAGCTGATTAATGTGGCAGTCAGGCAGCATCACCTCATAAAGGAGCCATAGCATAAAGGCAGGAAGAACAAAAATCTTCCTATACTTAAGTGCTGGCAGGAAATATAAAGGGATACTGTCAGGACATGAATGTGGCAGAACAGAGGAGATGCCAGGAGAGGCAACAATCAGGGCTTTATGTGTGGGAGGGAGGGTATTAAGGAGGCTCGTATTGGGGAGGGTTTCGATCAAGTGTTAGACCGAGGGGCCTCGACCAGCTGTGACTGAATGATGGTGAGCGCAAGCTGCCTTTGCTGTCTGGACTGCCTGCATTAGCTGCCTGTGTAATGGAGTTAAGAACGTACCGTAAGCTCACTCCACAGCTAGCTTTAAATGTCGCTGATGGAGCTAGCTCAAACGGTTGGTACATTGTCATGGATGGCAGTGACGTGTTTTAGCAAAACCCAGGTCCTGGGTTTGAGCCTCTGTGTGAGCCGAATCAGGAGGAAGCGGTACTCACTAAGCAAGCAGCGTGATCCCCGTTACACCTGCCGTGGAATTCTTCTCCAGGAGAAAGGGGACAAATTACCGGAGAATGGCACATTTATGTTGTCCAGTGTAAAAGGAATGGTGGTTTTCATTGTCTGCAGCTAGATTTTAGACACTGTTAGGTTATTCAAATCAAATTTTATTTGTCACATGTGCCGAATACAACAGGTGTAGACCTTACAGTGAAATGCTTACCAGCCCTTAACCAACAATGCAGTTTTGAGAAAAATGAGTGTTAAGTAAAAAAATAGATAAGTAAAAAATAACATAATTAAAGAGCAGCAGTAAAATAACAGTAGCGAGGCAAAATACAGGGGCTACTGGTACAGAGTCAATGCGCAGGGACACTGGTTAGTCAAGGTAATTGAGATAATATGTACATGTGGGTGGGGGGACAATGCAAATAGTCTGGGTAGCCAATTGATTAGCTGTTCAGGAGTCTTATGGCTTGGGGGTAGAAGCTGTTTAGAAGCCTCTTGGACCTAGACTTTGCACTCCGGTACTGCTTGCTGTGCGGTAGCAGAGAGAACAGTCAATGACTAGGGTGGCTGGAGTCTGACAATTGTTCGGGCCTTCCTCTGACACCACCTGGTATAGAGGTACTGGATGGCAGGAAGCTTGGCCCCAGTGATGTACTGGGCCGTACGCACTACCCTCTGTAGTGCGGTCGGAGGCCGAGCAGTTGCCATACCAGGCAGTGATGCAACCAGTCAGGATTCTCTCGATCGTGCAGCTGTGTAACTTTTTGAGGATCTGAGGACCCATGACAAATCTTTTCAGTCTCCTGAGGGGGAATAGGCTTTGTCGTGCCCTCTTCACGACTGTCTTGGTATGTTTGGACCATGTTAGTTTGTTGCTCCACTACAGCCCCATCGATAAGAGTGGGGGTGTGCTAGGTCCTCCTTTTCCTGTAGTCCACAATCATCTCCTTTGTCTTGATCATGTTGAGGGAGAGGTTGTTGTCCTGGCACCACACGGCCAGGTCTCTGACCTCCTGCCTATAGGCATAGAAGTCATTTAGCTCGTCTGGTAGGCTCGTGTCACTGGGCGGCTTGCGGCTGTGCTTCCCTTTGTAGTCTGTGTTAGTTATTGGGGATATGTCCTCTCTTTCAATGGATTTGCTCATCATTTGTCTCCTTCTCTTATCTCTCTTTCTTCTTCTCTTTCATTCTCTCTCTTACAATATATTTTTGACAGCACCTCTCCTCTTTCTAAATATCTAATTTAACTGTATTATATAGAACAATATGAATGTGTACAGTATATATGAATACTGTGTAATAAGTATTTTTGTTGTCTCATGGTGTCTTGATAATATGACTCTTATTTTTTATGTAATGTAAAATCTTATGATGTTCTTTTCTATAACTGTTCTGTACTCTGTCACATATTGAATTGTTTGTGTGGACACCAGAATGAGTTGCTGCTGCATGTGCAACAGCTAATGGGGATCCTAATAGACTAAACTGAACTCTATTCTTTTTTTGTCTCTTGCTTTCTAGTATATATTTGTTCTGGTACTGCTGTATGTGTTTAGGCGTCTGGCACTCCACTGGAAATCCGTTTTTCTCCGTGCCTCCCTATGCTATGGTTGTGATGAAATGCATTGTGGTTACTACAGAGCTATGCAGCATAGAGGGCAGTGCTGCAGTGTCTATGAGCGTCTTTGCCTCAACCATGAAACCGGATATGCTGCACCAGCACACACACACACACACACACACACACACACAACCCTGTATAAAAGTAGACAAGCTAAATTAGGCTGTTGGACAATTGGAGCTTAGTCAGCACTGGAATTTACATGTATTAATTAGCCTAAATTGAATGGATGATCATTCTGAAACTGAAAACCCCGACATAAGCCTTTTTTCGGGCCCTACTTTTCTCAAATTGAATTAAGGCAGTACAATTCAATGCTTATGTCTCACAATTGTTGTGACCTGGCCTCGTATCTTTTTCAATTAGTTAGCCTTTGAGGGACTGTCTGATAGCTTTTTGATACATACAATACCCATGACTGCTCTTCACTGTTTCCAGAATCCACACTGTAAATGAAGAGGGATTCGCAGGCAGGCTTTAGCAAGGCTCGTTTTTACATGCTCCCATTTCTGCTGAGGGCAGCTGTTGGGTTAGCAGTAGTACTGCCTCTGGTCTTCAGTGATCAAACTAGAGGCAGGCAGGCCCATGTCAGCAGAGCTGCCTGCAACAGCAGTAGAGCTACAGACGAGAGCAGCCCTGTAACCATGGGACTCCAGCTAGCTGCATCGATCTGTAGCAGTGTGCATATATCTATCTGCCACATTCCATTCCTCCACTCCTCTATGTAAATGAGCCATTCCAGTCTCACAGATTAAGCTGTTCTCTCCCCAAAGAAAGAGACAGCCTTCCCAGTTTTAATCAGAACTGATTGTGGCGCAAGCCTGAGTGGGAAAGGAGGCTTTGGTTTGGGGGGGAGGGGTGTAGCCATGAAAACCCCTACGCCCAGTCTAAGCCAGCCGCGTAAACCCAGCAGGACCCCTCCACTACTGTGGGCCCTGGGGAGGGGGGAGATGCGGGAGAGAGAGCGAGAAGGGGAAAGGCAGACAGGCATGCAGCGCTGTGCGGTGTCATGGTGGCTAGGATTGATTTCATCATTCAGAGCATGTGAGTCGGGGGTGGCTCTCCTGGGAAAGGGGCTCCGCTTGATGAGGGAAGAGGCGGGGCGGCAGTAACATCCAAAACATTCTTGGTGCATCTCTGCTCCGGCACACAGTAACCGCCATGGAATCTGACCATGACAGATATGTACTGTATGGTATTGACATGATCTGTTCATTCATATGGAGTTCACACAGAGTGCTAGTCTGAGGACATTTAGTAGTTTTTGTGTAGCTTCCCAGACAGACGTTGTTTAATAGCATCATCTGCTTGCTAATTCTCCTTTACCACCATGGCCATGCCCCCATTTTTCTCACTGAGTCACCAACAAACAGATGGTGTCACCATAAATGGAGTATAATACGCTGAATAAATCGAGAAGGAATGTTGTGCCGCTGCCTCAGAGTAGGGATGTGCAAACGCACATTCACACAAATTCACCAAATGTCCCCAAAGAAAGAGTTTAGCTGAAAGGGATTGAATAGTAAGTGACAGATCCCTCAGTTCGTAGCAGCATAGCCCATTAAATCTTCCCCCTCTTCTCTCTCCCTTTTCTGGGTGTCAGCCAGCCTCAGAGCTTTTACCATTGTGACCCATGACATTCTGCTGAATAATGTAATGGGGTTCTTTTTAAAGGATGGTGTGTGTGTGTGTGTGTGTGTGTGTGTGTGTGTGTGTGTGTTGGGGAGGGACGTGGAGGATCTGCATTTCCACATGCCCTGGCTCTCAGCATTTCCTCCTCCCACAGAGAAAAGCAGCACACCCTGGTCTCTCAACTAGCCATGGAATGTCTGACTGGGCTGGGCTGGCCCCACCGTGGCATCCAGACCAAGCCTGTTTGTGGGGGGTGTGCCAGTCTGTTTGTGCTATTATGCCAACTCCTTGTCACTCATTGTCCTGTTATGTTTGGCTTAATACTGACAGCACTGGAGATGGCCAGAAAGCACAAACAGATCTGAGACCAGGCTAATCCAGGTCCTGTATATCGATAAAGGGCTGAGCTGCATGTCACTCCAGGGTTGGGTTTATTAATGAATGAAAAAAAGACTGAAACCGTGAGGAGGGATTGCCCAATGAGAAATACTTATTTTCATTTTCCATTTCAAAATGTTTTGCTATGGTGCTCTATACAGAACACAACTTTCAGCGATGAGACAGGACTGTAACAATTGGTAGTTACAGTCTCGTCTCATCGCTGCAACTCCCGTATGGACTCGGGAGAGGTGAAGGCTGAGAGCCGTGTGTCCTCCGAAACACAACACAACCCAGCCACACTGCACTGCTTCTTGACACAATGCCCACTTAACCCAGAAGCACCAATGTGTCGGAGAAAACACTGTACACCTGGCAACCATGTCAGCATGCACTGCGCCCGAGCACCACAGGAATCGCTAGTGTGCGATGGGACAAGGACATCCCTGCAGGCCAAACCCTCCCCTAACCTGGACGATACTGTGGCCAATTGTGCACCGCCCCATGGGTCTCTCGGTTGCAGCCTGGATGCGACAGGGCCTGGATGCGACAGGGCCTGGATTTGAACCAGAACCTCTAGTGGCACAGCTAGCACTGTGATGCAGTGCCTTAGACCACGGCGCCACTTGGGAGGCCTCTCTTCTTCTTTACCTCAGACCTGATGAACAGAACACTACACACTACCCTCCTCAGTACACCAGGAGCATCTGCTATTCAAGGGCATTGGATGTGAAGGCAGTTCTCTCTGCTTTCTAGCGTGCTGTATTTGTCTGACAGGACTTTTAATTGCTTTTCATGTTGGCAAGCGAACTGAGATGTGATATTATTTTTCTGTTGTGGTTTGAGATAAAATGCTTATTTTTACTGGCTGCGCGTCCGTCTGAAAGATGCTGTTTTCTGTTCCCCCATAGATGCCATATCCATTTCAGATATAATTTCTGGAATTGGTAGATAATATAAACAGAGTATGACCTAGTCTGTGGTAGGCCTAGATGTCTCAGCACTTGCTGACTTAATTATCAGATATTGGAAATATTTCAAGAAGTTGTTGATTTAATAGCAGTATGATACAGAGCCAAACTTAATTCAAATTGTTATACTGAATATTATATACTGATGATGTATTCTGCAATGGTAGTGGGTGCCTATGTACAGTATGTGGAAGATCAGAAATATTTAGAAAGCACTCCGTGGTGTATAGCAAACGTCCATTTTCTTTTAAAGCTGTGTTACTTCAAATAAAAATATCTATCAAAAGATAAATTCCCAAAATAATGGATAATATGTCTGACTTTTGTCCACTAGCTATCAATTAGTCCTCTGTATCTTGGAATGATAATCTTAACTGAAATCTCAATTGCTGACCTTTTTAAAAGCCTTGCTAAATCTGAAAGTGTGAAATAAAGGGAAAATCTTGATTTTCATTATAGTACTTGTTCGACCTTGGGGACTTCATTAATGCAAGCTCCCCAGCCATTCTGTAATAATCCTCGCCCATATGCTGCCATCTTGCCAGCCTTGTATGCAACATACATTTCTATCTACAGCTATTAAACTCTCCTGTTGGTGCTGTTTAATATGCAGGAAGTGGATCAGAAAATAATTAAAATCCTCGACAAGTGATACAACCCTAATTACCTTAATCTAACAGTGGTGACAGGACAGACTAGCAACATATCTGTCTACTGTGGAATATTATTGCTAGATATTATTGCACTGTTGGACCTAAAAGCATAAGCATTTCCCTGCACCTGCGATAACCTGCATAACTGTGTATGTGACCAATAAACATCGATTTGAATACGATTTCAAGAAGTAAGAACGATCAAAGATGGAATTGGTTGCAAATCATCACTTGTATTTACTGCTAGTGTTCATGTTGGGTCGTCTCTTAATCTGTTTTCTCTCTTTCGCTCTTTCTCCCTGTGCGGCCCACAAGTGAAGAAAACATCCAATTGCATCATCTGATGCAGATTCCAAATGGCGTATCTTCCCCCTGTATCTCTTTCATTCAACGACTCCCAATGGGCTCGGAGTCATTGTGCATTCAGCTGTTAAGAGCACCATATGAATATTCTGAATCTGAGCGACTCCCTTGCATACAGCACAAAGCACAGCTAAAGAAAAAACTATCTCCCTCTTGATTGTGTTGTTTGCTAGAAAAGGCTGTTAGATGGAGGGGGCTGGTGATGGTTGTCAGGTGCCAGACAGGCAGAGACTAGGCCTACTACATGTTGTACACGATGCAGTGCTTCTACCAAGGGAGCCTTTTTGCTGCATTAAAAGGACAGACCCAGATCTGCAGAACAGTCAGGCCTAACAGTCAGACCCATCCCATGTTCCATTTAGAGGTGATGAAAGATACCAGCACCCCACCTCCCTACGCCCCCATCCTAATCTGTTCTCTGGGTCTTAAACCCCTCCATCTCCAACAGCTGCTGAAGACAGGGCGGTATAGAGATTCAAATAGCCTCTATACCCCCGAGGAATCCCACATGCCTACATCCCTCTTTCCATCCCTCCTTCCCTCTGGTCCTCCTAGTGTTTCATTGATCTGCCATGTCCTCCAGCTAACCCAGTTGAGTTGTGTACCAGTGGGTGACTAGGGAGTTTCTATAGTATACTATACACTTCTATATTCAGTGTTGGGGAAGCTGCTCTGAATATATATATATGTGTGTGTATGTGTATATATATATAGTTTACCAAGCTACCAATTTACTACACACTCGAAGAAGTTAAGTTACACTAAAGCTACCCTTTGGGATTTTGGCCTTTTTATGTCTCTGTGTCCAGTATGAAGGAAGTTAGAGGTAGTTTTGTAAGCCAATGCTATCTAGCGTTTGCGCATTGACTGGAAGTCTGTGGGTATCTGAGCAGATTGTCCATTCAGACAGGCCCAGTGGTGATTTTAGCATGTAAGTCTTGGTGGAGCAAAAACAAAGAAAGTGGGATGCATGCCAGCAAAGCCACTACACAACACAACACTAAACAATACAGTAATTGCACTATAACGGTGATAAACGGTGCCCACAAACTGTTAGGGCCTACATCAAGCTGTCCCAACAGCAGTCCCAACATCTTACCACTGCTACACCTGGCAATCAGCGGAGCCTTGTCTGTCAGCGAAACAGTTCATTCAGCCTCATTTACTGCCTTTTAAAAAAACATAGCTGATATGGCTGACTTGCTTAAACAAATGTGGTTTCTAATGACAATTGAGATGTACAAACTATGGCATAAGAGGAAGACAAGCGGATAAGAGTCAATCTCCCTGTACACCAAGTCAGAACCGTAGGATAAATAAAGGGGGCATATAAGCAGACAATGAAAGCTCTTACAATATTCAATGATTACATTTCTCTAAAACAGGTTATAGGCTACATGTACCACCAAGTCAGAATAGTAGGCAAAATTAAGATGGTTAAATAGACCAAATTAATAGGGTGATGCAGATGGGCTACTAACATCTTACTACACAACATACACTTAGTATTACTTTCTTAGCTACAGTATACATATCTCCCTGGCATATTACAGCATTTATGCAGCAGCATACAATACATTTTTGGACTCACCTTGTTGTGCTGTGCTCACTTGAACAGGAAGGTGGCGTGGTGGTCCTTCATGGGCAAGTTTTGTCATCAAAGTCTGGAATTCTTTGGATTAATGGTGCTTTCAAAACAACTGGGAACTCGGGGAAAAAAACAAGGTCGAATCATCATGATGACGTCATTGATCTTCAGTTCATAGCTCTAGAAAGAGGCCGGATTTACAATTCCGAGTTGGATGACCGTTGAAAATGTATTTTCCCAGTCAGAGCTCGTTTATTCCCAACTTCCCAGTTGTCTTGAACTCACTGAAGTCAAATTTTCGCACTTCTGAGTGAACAGTTGTTTTGTGCGCGCACAAATCATGTTTCATTGACAGCATGGCCAATGTTCAGTGTTTATCATTTTAAACTTCGAAAAGAGCCCCTTAATCCCAGATTTGGCACCACACAGCCACTCCACTGAATATCAGGCTAGTGATTGCTTTGCAATGCTTGCAGTTAGCCACTGTCACTGATTCCTTCCAAACCACTCATTGTTGAATTTGCGATTTCCAACTTGTTGTGTAATGTTTGTCCAATGGCCGATGAGCACTGATACGTTTTATCTATAATTTCTCTTCATATGACAAGGATTAAAACGGATTTGCCAGTAGATTGTCGACTTGATTCATGATAATGACTGCTAGCTAAGATTTTGAAAGTATGATGTTGACATGATCAGTCCAATCAAAGCTGCTGTACATATAATGTGATTTAACGTCATTTTATCTGTGTCCTTTGACCTTGAGCCTTCTTGGATGGGCACTTCTAATGTAACTCTATGGCAGCACCCAAGGGGCTAGAATTTTCTAGCTCTACCCTTAGACTTGGTGGTGACGTAGTGTCCCCATGAGTGACAGAATACTGAGCCAGTCACGGCGCAACGCTCTGTATTTTCTGCTGGCTTGCCCCACCACCACAGAAAGCACTGGCTGGGCTGAAACACCTGCATTTTGGAGCTGCCTTACTCAAGAAAACAAAATAAAGACCATGTTTTTATGCGGCTATATCAACTCAATGATATATATATTTTACATTGTTTGCAAACTGATATGTGACACGTATTAATGCCAAAATAACATGCAAAACAGATAAGCCCCCCCCCAATTTTTTTTATTTGATTTAGTATTAAAAAAAAAAATTGGTCTGCTCCAGATGCCCTGAATGACGGGTCGCCACTGGACAGGCCAGATACTGTGACTTTCCTTAGCTGCCAACTTTAATGGTGTTGTATTAGGGAGAGTCTGTGCTTCTAGTTCTGTTTAAAATGTTGCAGGTAGAAGAGAATAAACTTTTTTTCAAAGAGCTTGAAAGACTCCATTTCCTTTGATTGGATAGCAGCAGAGTAGTGCTTAGCGCCGCTAACTATGCTGTGTTTTTTTTTATATAAAATATCTGCATTGGCTTAATAGTACTTTTATGATATGCAGATATGTATTTCAACCCACCCACACAAGTATATAACTAAAGTGCAGCTTTGGATGGATCTGCTAGACTGGACAAATTTGAGCCAGTGTGAAATCTGTGAGGCAGTCGTGGTTGTGAGATGGGTCCTACCTGGGTTAGTGCTATCCGGAATCCTTGAGATCTCCCTACCATAACCCTTACCCTAACCTTGACCATTACCTAACCCTAACCTCAAGCCTTACCTTTTTTAAATGTCAACTCCAATGGGATAGGGATGTCCCAAGGATTCCGGATATCGAGGACCGTCCGACCTGATGGCCAGACTCGGGGGGGAAAGCCTGCTAATTCTCATTAGACCTGTGTAATTTATGGCCTGGACACCACCACACACCTAAATTGAATGAGGGTGGATGTCCCGCGCTTGACCTTGTATTACAAGGGAAACGCAGGGACCTGTTTAAGGGGATAGCTCTCTCACTTAGCTCTCTCTCTAGTGCTCTCTCTCTCTCTTGCTCTCTTTCTCGCTTGCTCTCTCTCTTATTCTGACGTTCACTCTCTCTCTCTAGCATCTCTTGGCCTACCCTGTCTCTGTCACTTACCTCAGAACCCACAGGCCCACACCCTCCTGCATGTGTAATGCAAACGGCCACTATAGACAAATGCAAATGAATACACAGCACAAAGCACTGTGGAGACAACCCCTGAAGGCCGTATCATATTTACACTAATACATTTCGGCATGTTTATCATCATATCCTCTGGTAACAGCCTATTTTATTCCTCCCATGGTTGGCAGGTTGTGTATTACATTTGACTTTCCATTGATCCCTTGCTTAGATCTGTTTATGTTCCTCAGTACTGTTTAAGTCAAACCTATTGAAAATGTCATAGTCTGCGCATGGAGAGAGGGCCTGCGCATGAAGAGAACACTCAGGGCTGCTAGCTGCAATTAGGGCTGGCACAATTACCATATAACCCTGTAACCGATGGTTATGGATGAAGACCGTCATGAAAATAATATAACCATCATAACTGTTTAAAAAAAAAAATATATATATGGCCTCCCTAGTGGCGCAGTGGTCTAAGGCAGTGCTAGCTGTGCCACTAGAGATTCTGGGTTCGAGTCCAGGCTCTGTCGCAGCCGGGAGACCCATGGGGCGGCGCACAATTGGCCCAGTGTCGTCGGGTTAGGAGAGGGTTTGGCCGGCAGGGATGTCCTTGTCCCATCGCGCACTAGCGACTCCTGTGGCGTCCGGGCACAGTGCACGCTGACACGGTCACCAGGTGCACGGTGTTTCCTCTGACACATTGATGTGCCTGGCAAACAGGATGCATGTTTTGGAATATATGTATTCTGTACAGGCTTCCTTCTTTTCACTCTGTCAACTAGGTTAGTATTGTGGAGTAACTACAATGTTGTTGATCCATCCTCAGTTTTCTCCTGTCACAGCCATTAAACTCTGTAACTGTTTTAAAGTCACCATTGGCCTAAAGGTGAAATCTGTGAGCGGTTTTCCTCCTATCCGGCAACTGAGTTAGGAAGAATGTGTATTGATACACCACCCAAAGTGTAATTAATAACTTCACCATGTTCAAAGGGATACTCAATGTCTGCTTTAAAAATATTTTACCTATCTACCAATAGGTGCCCTTCTTTGCGAGGCATTGGAAAACCTCCCTGGCCTTTGTGATTGAGTCTGTGTTTAAAATTCAGTGCTCAACCTTACAGATAATTGTATGTGTGGGGTACAGAGATGAGGTAGTCATTCAGAAATCATGTTAAACACTATTATTGCACACAGAGTCCACGCAACTTATTATGTGACTTGTTAATTTTTACTCCTGAACTTACTTAGGCTTGCCATAACAAAGAGGATGAATTCTTATTGAGTCAAAACATTTCAGCTTTTCATTTTTATTAATTTGGCATTCTGTGTATGCCAGTGACAAAAAATCAGGCTGTAACACAACAAAATGTGGAACAAGTCAAGGGGTAGCATGGTATATAATATTTTTATGAAATATATTATTTCAGCTGATAAGTTGAATGCTTCCAAAGTTTTCAATATAAAAGGCCACTCAACATGGTCAAAAGCCTTTTCGGCATCAACAGCCATTATTGATAAATGTACATATTGTTTTTTAGCATATTGTATTATACTGAAACATGTTCTTGTATTTGTTTGATTAATATGTATCAAGTCTGGTAATAAATACATTTGTCGTTCTGTTGCTTATGAATTCTGTCATTATTTTGTCGTCATTTATTACATTTATAGGTCTGTAATCTGCACGGGACTCCAGATTTTCCTGGTTTTAATATAACTGAAATAACTGTTTGATACATGGAACTAGGAAGCACTGAATTGAGTGACGTGTGTTGTCATTTGAGTAAATAGGGACGCTACTTTGTCCCAGAATATCAAATCCAATGGGAAATCTGTCCAGCCCTGGTGCTTTTCTCTGCACAACATTTTTAAGTGTCTAATATTTATTTTTGCTTGATTTGTATTTTCCCATTTTATTTATCTGCTGATAGTTGTTTCAGGGTTATTGAGTCCAAGAAGGTTGAAGGATCAGTCCAACGGTTAATTCATTCTAATTTATATAGATTTTCATAGAAGCTTTTAAAATTGCTATTAATAGTGTTGTTGTTTCTAATTAAAGCATGCGTATCCTTATCTTTTAAAATTATAACTGGTTTGGTGTTTACCCGGTTTATTTGCCATTTAAATAGTATGCTTTATTTGAGTTTAACCTGTAATGTTTAACCTTGCAAAAATGTCTAAAAACATGTTTCCACTTTGTCATTATGGGTTATAATGTGTAGATGGGTGAAGAATTTTTTGGGGGGGAATTCAGGCAGTAACACAACAAAATGTAGGATAAGTCAAGGGGTATGAATGCTTTCTGAAGGCACTGTATATATTTGTGTGTGGAAAGAACAGCTGGCTGAAGACAGGACAGCCGGGCATTCGTGCGGTTGAGTCCGTTTTTGCTGTAACATAAACTCTAGAATAACAGACTCTACAACGTGATGAAACTGTGTTGCTCCTTGCTGAAACAAGCAAGGTGTTGTAGCAAATTAGTCTTCGGTTGCCTAGGCATGCAGTCAGGACCGGAGGAGAGGAGAAAATCTGGGTGTTTATTTAAAAAAGAAAATGCTATTCCAATGGTTATTACGGTGACCGGAGTCATTTGGCTGTCCAATAACCGTCATCCAAAATTCCATTCCATGACATCGTTTAGAGGGAGAGAGAGAGTTTAGATGGATGATGGATTATTCTCAGTCAGCATCAGCTAAACTAACATCAGTTCCACACAAGTGGTTTGTTTGCAATATTTGAGATCGTCTTTCTACATGTCCATCTCAATCGCTTTTATATTATACCAGTTGAAATAGTCTCATTATAGCCTTAAGCCAGGGCGATATCACAGGCTTCCGTGAGGCTTTACAGTGTCTGTGTGTGTTCATAATGCAGCTGGGTTATTACAGTATCAAACGAGAGAGTGGCCGTTGTCTGTGACATACCACACCTCTTCTGAATGCAGGATGGATTAAGAGTCACATGACTATCTGAGGCCGTGCTGGGTGTTTCAATCTCCTTACCGCCCCTGAGAATATTCATATAGGCAGAACATGTGGGGTTTTACCCATGCAATGTTACCTGCCTGCCAATGTCACTATACACTATCAGTCAGGTCTCTACCTGACAGGTATAGAGCACCTGGTGAGGTGTGAGTGTTTGTGTGTCTATTGACCTGTAGCCTATGTGACACTGTTTGTTGTCTCTCTCTGATGTAGTAGTTGGCCTACTCTGAGGTATCTAAAAGTCTCTGTGTTCTCCCTATCTCTATTGTACTAATATAAAGAATAGGGTGCCATTTGGGACTCAGCCAAGGTTACAGAGTCAAGCTGATGTTCTGATACTTTCATTTTATCCATGCCCCACCTGTTTAATCTGTCCCTACTGTGGGTTCAGCTGTGCCTCAAATGGCACCCTATACGGAGCTATTTGGGACGCAGATTTCCATCCCCTTGCCTGTTGCCTTAGCCCTAGTTCCCAGCCTCTCAGCCTTTATTACACTGAGTACAAAAATAGATGAGTGCTTATTAGGGGGTAGTAAGCTTGTTCCATCTGCTCCTCTCTAAGGGACTCATTAAATGTCTCTCTCTGGCCAACACACTATACAAACTACCTGTTGTTATCAAATCACATTTTATTTGTCACATGCGCCGAATACAACATGTAGACCTTACAGTGAAATGCTTACTTACTAACCCTTAACCAACAATGCAGTTTTAAGAAAAATACCTAAGAAAACAAGAAATAAAAGTAACAAATAATTAAAGAGCAGCAGTAAAATAACAGTAGCGAGGCTAAATACAGGGGGCACCGGTACAGAGTCAATGTGCAGGGGCACCGGTTAGTCGAGGTAATATAGGTAATATGTACATGTACACTACCGGTCAAATGTTTTAGAATACCTACTCATTCAAGGGTTTTTCTTTATTTGTACTATTTTCTACATTGTAAAATGATAGTGAATACATCAAAACTATGAAATAACACATATGGAATCATGTAGTAACCAAAAAGTTGTTAAATAAATAAAAATATACACTGCTCAAAAAAATAAAGCGAACACTTAAACAACACAATGTAACTCCAAGTCAATCACACTTCTGTGAAATCAAACTGTCCACTTAGGAAGCAACACCGATTGACAATAAATTTCACATGCTGTTGTGCAAATGGAATAGACAACAGGTGGAAATTATAGGCAATTAGCAAGACACCCCCAATAAAGGAGTGGTTCTGCAGGTGGGGACCACAGACCACTTCTCAGATCCTATGCTTCCTGGCTGATGTTTTGGTCACTTTTGAATGCTGGCGGTGCTTTCACTCTAGTGGTAGCATGAGACGGAGTCTACAACCCACACAAGTGGCTCAGGTAGTGCAGCTCATCCAGGATGGCACATCAATGCGAGCTGTGGCAAGAAGGCTTGCTGTGTCTGTCAGCGTAGTATCCAGAGCATGGAGGCGCTACCAGGAGACAGGCCAGTACATCAGGAGACGTGGAGGAGGCCGTAGGAGGGAAACAACCCAGCAGCAGGACCGCTACCTCCGCCTTTGTGCAAGGAGGAGCAGGAGAAGCACTGCCAGAGCCCTGCAAAATGACCTCCAGCAGGCCACAAATGTGCATGTGTCTGCTCAAACGGTCAGAAACAGACTCCATGAGGGTAGTATGAGGGCCCGACGTCCACAGGTGGGGGTTGTCCTTACAGCCCAACATCGTGCAGGACGTTTGGCATTTGCCAGAGAACACCAAGATTGGCAAATTCGCCACTGGCGCCCTGTGCTCTTCACACATGAAAGCAGGTTCACACTGAGCACGTGACAGACGTGACAGAGTCTGGAGACGCCGTGGAGAACGTTCTGCTGCCTGCAACATCCTCCAGCATGACCGGTTTGGCGGTGGGTCAGTCATGGTGTGGGGTGGCATTTCTTTGGGGGGCCGCACAGCCCTCCATGTGCTCGCCAGGGGTAGCCTGACTGTCATTAGGTACCGAGATGAGATCCTCAGACCCCTTATGAGACCATATGCTGGTGCGGTTGGCCCTGGGTTCCTCCTAATGCAAGACAATGCTAGACCTCGTGGCTGGAGTGTGTCAGCAGTTCCTGCAAGAGGAAGGCATTGATGCTATGGACTGGCCCGCCCGTTCCCCAGACCTGAATCCAATTGAGCACATCTGGGACATCATGTCTCGCTCCATCCACCAACGCCACATTGCACCACAGACTGTCCAGGAGTTGGCGGATGCTCTAGTCCAGGTCTGGGAGGAGATCCCTCAGGAGACCATCCGCCACCTCATCAGGAGCATGCCCAGGCGTTGTAGGGAGGTCATACAGGCACGTGGAAGCCACACACACTACTGAGCCTCATTTTGACTTGTTTTAAGGACATTACATCGAAGTTGGATCAGCCTGTAGTGTGGTTTTCCACTTTCATTTTGAGTGTGACTCCAAATCCAGACCTCCATGTGTTGATAAATTGGATTTCCATTGATTATTTTTGTGTGATTTTGTTGTCAGCACATTCAACTATGTAAAGAAAAAAGTATTTAAGATTATTTCTTTCATTCAGATCTAGGATGTGTTGTTTAAGTGTTCCATTTATTTTTTTGAGCAGTATATTTTAGATTTGAGGTTCTTCAAATAGCCATCCTTTGCCTTGATGACAGCTTTGCACACTCTTGGCATTCTCTCAACCAGCTTCATGAGGTAGTCACCTGGAATTCCGTTCAATTAACAGGTGTGCCTTGTTAAAAGTTAATTTGTGGAATTAGGGGGGGGGGGGGTATACAGAAGATAGCCCTATTTGGTAAAAGACCAAGTCCATATTATTTTAAGACATGAAGGTCAGTCAATATGGAACATTTCAAGAACTTTGAATGTTTTTTCAAGTACAGTCTCAAAAACCATCAAGTGCTATGATGAAACTGGTTCTCATGAGGACCGCCACAGGACTGGAAGACCCAGAGTTACCTCTGGTGCAGAGGATAAGTTCATTAGAGTTACCAGCCTCAGGAATTGCAGCCCAAATAAATACTTCACAGAGTTCAAGTAAGACACATTTTATAATTTATTTCACCTTTATTTAACCAGGTAGGCCAGTTGAGAACAAGTTCTCATTTACAACTGTGACCTGCGACTGACATCGCAACATCAACTGTTCAGAGGAGACTGCATGAATCAGGCCTTCATGGTTGAATTGCTGCAAAGAAACACTACTAAAGGACACCAATAGTAAGAATAGACTTGCTTGGACCAAGAAACACGAGCAATGGACATTAGACCAGTGGAAATGTGTCGTTTGGTCTGGAGTCCAAATCTGAGATTTTTGGCTCCAACCGCTGTGTCTTTGTGAGACACTGTGTGGATGAACGGATGATCTCCGCATGTATATTTCCCACCATAGAGCATGGAGGAGGAGGTGTTATGGTGTGGGGGTGCTTTGCTGGTGACAATGTCTGTGATTTATTTACAATTCAAGGCACACTTAACCAGAATGGCTACCACAGTATTCTGCAGCGATACGCCATCCCATCTGGTTTGTGCTTAGTCCCAGTATCATTTGTTTTTTAACAGGACAATAAAAGAACAGCTGGCAATGTGTGTGCGAAGCTGTCATCAAGGCAAAGGGTGGCTATTTGAAGAATCTCAAATATAAAATATATTTTGATTTGTTTAACACTTTTTTTTGGTTACTACATGATTCCATATGTTATTTCATGGTTTTGATGTCTTCACTATTATTCTACAATATAGAAAATAGTAAAAATAAAGAAAAACCCTTGAATGAGTAGATGTTGTAAAACTTTTGACCGGTAGTGTAAGTAGAGTTATTAAAGTGACTATGCAGCGTAAAAGAGAGAGGAGGGGGTTGACGCAAATAGTCTGGGTAGCCATTTGATTAAATGTTCAGGAGTCTTATGGCTTGGCGGTAGAAGCTGTTTAGAAGCCTCTTGGACCTAGACTTTGCGCTCCGGTACCGCTTGCCGTGCGGTAGCAGAGAGAACAGTCTATGACTAGGGTGGCTGGAGTCTGACAATTGTTATGGCCTTCCTCTGACATCGCCTGGTATAGAGGTCCTGGTTGGCAGAAAGCTTGGCCCCAGTGACGTACTGGGCAGTATGCACTACCCTCTGTAGCGCCTTGTGGTCAGAGTCCGAGCAGTTGCTATACCAGGCAGTGATGCAACCAGTCAGGGTGCTGCAGCTGTAGAACCTTTTGAGGATCTGAGGACCCACGCCAAATCTTTTCAGTCTCCGAAGGGGAATAGGTTTTGTCGTGCCATTTTTACATTTTAGTCATTTAGCAGACGCTCTTATCCAGAGCGACTTACAGTAGTGAATGCATACATTTCATTTCATGCATTTGTTTTGTACTGACCCCCCCGTGGGAATCGAACCCACAACCCTGGTGTTGCACACACCATGCTGGCGTTGCAAACACCATGCTCTACCAACTGAGCCACAGGGAAGACCAGTTGTGCCCTCTTCACAACTGTCTTGGTGTGCTTGGACCATGTTTGTTTGTTGGTGATGTGGACACCAAGGAACTTGAGACTCTCAACCTGCTCCACTACAGCCCTGTCGATGAGAATGGGGGCGTGCTTGGTCCTCCTTTTCCTGTAGTCCACAATCATCTCCTTTGTCTTGATCACATTGAGGGAGAGGTTGTTGTCCTGGCACCACACGGCCAGGTCTCTGACCTCCTCCCTATAGGCTGTCTCGTCGTTGTCGGTGATCAGGCCTACCACTGTTTTGTCAACGGCAAACTTAATGATGGTGTTGGAGACGTGCCTGGCCATGCAGTCATGAGTGAACAGGGAGTACAGGAGGGGACTGAACACGCAACCCTGAGGGGCCCCCGTTTTGAGGATCAGCGTGGCAGATGTGTTGTTACCTACCCATACCACCTGGGGGCGGCTCGCCAGGAAGTCCTGGATATAGTTGCAGAGGGAGGTGTTTAGTCCCAGGGTCCTTAGCTTTGTGATGAGCTTTGAGGGCACTATGGTGTTGAACGCTGAGCTGTAGTCAATGAATAGCATGCTCACATAGGTTTTCCTTTTGTCCAGGTGTGAAAGGGCAGTGTGGAGTGTAATAGAGATTGCATCATCTGTGGGGGCGGTATGCAAATTGGAGTGGGTCTAGGGTTTCTGGGATAATGGTGTTGATGTGAGCCATGACCAGCCTTTCAAAGCACTTCATGGTTACAGACGTGTGTGCTACGGGTCGGTAGTAATTTATGCAGGTTACCTTCGTGTTCTTGGGCACAGACCCTATGGTGATCTGCTTGAAACATGTTGGTATTATAGACTCAGACAGGGAGAGGTTGAAAATGTCATTGAAGACACTTGCCAGTTGGTCAGCGCATACTCAGAGTACACGTCCTGGTAATCCGTCTGGCCCTGCGGCCTTGTGAACCTGTTTTAAAGGTCTTACTCACATCGGCTACGGATAGAATGATCACACAGTCGTCCGGAACAGCTGATGCTCTCATGCATATTTCATTGTTGCATTATAGACCTACCTTTTTTAGTTTTCTTCCACTTTATAGGAAAATGGCAGGTTACCATTACATTCTAGCTAGGTCATTCTGAATAGACACCAAGTATACAAAACATTAAGAACACCTGTTCTTTCCATGATATAGACTGGCCAGGTGAATTGAGGTGAAGGCTATGATCCCTTATTGATGTCACTTGTTAAATCCACTTTAATCAGTGTAGTTGAAGTAGAGGAGACAGGTTACAGGATTGTTAAGCCTTGTGACATGGATTGTGTATGTGTGCCTTTGAACGGGGTATGGTAGTAGGTGCCAGGCGCACTGGTTTGCGTCAAGAACTGCAACGCTACTGGGGTTTTCACGCTCAACAGTTTCCCGTGTGTATCAAGAATGGTTCACCACCCAAAGGACATCCAGTCAACTTGACACAACTGTGGGAAGCATTGGAGTCAACATGGGCTAGCATCCCTGTGGGACGCTTTCAACACCTTGTAGAGTCTATGCCCAGATGAATTGAGGCTGTTCTGAGGGCAAAAGAGGGGGGAGGGGTGGTTTGCAACTCAATATTTGGAAGTTGTTCCTAATTTGTTGTATACTCTTTGTATATAGACCATTTGCATTTTGGTGACCTAATGGAAAAATGTGCAACATGAGCTTTTAACTATTGAAATCAGACACCAGGTGAATACAGCTGTCCTGGGTGGTAGTGATGACACAAGGTCATTATGGGAGTAGATGGAGTGGAATTCATTATGTGGATTCGTTTTTTGTCATTTGCTCTTATAACAGCCCTCTTATGGACAGTAACAATCCTGGCTGCTGCTTGGTGTTTTGCTCTATATCAGGTTGATAGTAATATAATCAGTCACCCTTATCTGTCTGAAAATTCTCTCTCCTTGTACGCAACACACTACTATTATAGATCCAGTCCAGCCATGTTTTTCAGAGGGCCGGATGGCCTATGCGTACATTTTAAATCCTCATTTAAAGCAGTGCACTAAAATGGGAATAGCGTGCGGTTTGGGACACTTTATTTAGATTCCTTTAAAGGCTCTCTCTCATGACATAAGGACATTTAAAAGGGCAGCCAATTAGCTATGTATCACAGGCCATTTCCTATGTGAGCCAGAGGAGCTCCCGAGGAAGAATGTTATTGGACTCTGTGATTGAGGTCACTTGGTCCCAATGAAGAGGATGATTTGTGTGTAGTACCATTCACGGTTTATTACTGAGTCAGTGGGACTAGCCTATATGGACATGTGGATTCTGGAAGCAAGGTGGACATGGTAACACTTTCAAATAGACACACACACATAATCCCTTATAAATTCATTTATAATGCCTTATGGTACACGTATGGTGCATTATAATAGGTAGTTATAATATCCGTATAATAAATCACTATGATGCATTGAAAGATCACAAAGTGGATAGGCCGCCTGCTACAGTCAGTGAGACAGGGAAACACTGTGTGTAATGGTTTTACTTTGAGCATGTCATTTCCCCCCCTCTGTTAAAGAAAAAGGGAAATTCTACCAGCAAATTGAGAGAAATATCCTTGAGGGGAATCTTCCAGAGGAGTGCAGAAAGGGAATTTTACAGTGACGGAGCTCAGAAATTACGATACGACAGTATTTGAACGCAAGCGTGTAATTTTTACTTTGACTTAATTTGATTTGCATTCCTTTGGAAGTCCTAATTTTCCCCAGTGGCCACGGAACTGGAACCACCATGGGGCGAGAGATGGACTGTTGGGTCCTGGACCATCCCACCCTCCCACTCACATGACAGAGTCAATCTGGAATCAGGGGAATACTGTGGGTGTTCACCCACTGTAGCAGGGGACAAAATGTTGGACAGACTATATAATAGTATTTAGTAATAGATTTTCCCTCAATTTCATGTTTGGCATACTTGCGTTTTGGGCCACAAAATGTGTGTGCATATGCATGTACAGTGCCTTCAGAAAATATTCACACCCCTTGACTTTTTCCACATTTTTTTGTGTTACAAAGTGGGATTAAAATTGATTTAAATATTTTAAAAAAATTGTCAGCGATCTTCATAAAATACTCTCAAAGTTAAAGAAAAATTCAAATGAGTCTTTCTGGGTAAGTCTCTAAGAGCTTTGCACACCTGGATTGTACAATATTTGCTCATTATTCTTCAAAAAATGCTTCAAGCTCTGTCAAGTTGGTTGTGGATCATTGCTAGACAGCCATTTTCAAGTCTTGCCATAGATTTTCAAGCAGATTTAAGTCAAAACTGTAACTATGCCACTCAGGAACACTCAATGTTGTCTTGGTAAGCAACTCCAGTGTATTTGTGTTTTAGGTAATTGTCCTGCTAAAAGGTGAATTTGTCTCACAGTGTCTGGTGGAAAGCAGACTGATTCCTCTAGGATTTTGTCTGTGCTTAGCTCTATTCTGTTACTTTTTATATAAAAAAATAAGTCCTTGCCAATGACAAGCATATCATAACATGATGCAGCCACCACCATGCTTGAAATATGAAGAGTGGATGATGTTATTTTAAATGTATTTAAATGTTGTATTAACCCATCCACCAGCCCCTCTCTTCGGAGGACACATATTGTTTTTGTTTTATAGCTTTTCTGCTACATATACATACATTTTACATATACATGTTGGTCTTTTATATTCAGCAATCACATAACAATAATATATTACCGAACACAAGCTCTTTAATCCCACCTATCACCATAGACCAGCCTCATTTGGTTTCCATGTGCCATATATTTTTCAATTGTGCTGTGATGTTTTACATGAATTTTTCTAATCGCATAGTATCTACATATTGTGAGCTAAAGATGAAAACCTTTCAGACAGGTATAAATCTACAGAGCTGAGATTGTTTTTTAAAATGTATTTAACCAGGTAGGCCAGTTGAGAACAACTGCGACCTGGCCAAGATAAAGCAAAGCAGTGCGACAAAAAGAACATAAACAAACGTACAGTCAATAACACAATAGAAAAATCTGTATACAGTGTGTGCAAATTAAGTAAGGAGGTAAGGCAATAAATAGGCCAATAGTGGTGAAGTAATTACAATTTAGCCATATACACTGGAGTGATATATGTGCAGATGAGGATGTGCAAGTAGAAATACTGGTGTGCAAAAGAGCAGAAAAACAAATATGGGGATGAGGTAGGTAGTTGGTTGAATGGGCTATTTACAGATAGGCTGTGTACAGCTACAGCGGTCAGTAAGCTGCTCTGACAGCTGACGCTTAAAGTTAGTGAGGGAGATATTAGTCTCCAACTTCAGTCGTTTTTTCAATTCGTTCCAGTCATTGGCAGCATAGAACAGAAAGGAAAGGCGGCCAAAGGTAGTGTTGGCTTTGGGGATGACCAGTGAAATATACCTGCTGGAGCGCGTGCTACGGGTGGGTGTTGCTATGGTGACCAGTGAGCTGAGATAAGGCGGAGCTATACCTAGCAAAGACTTATAGATTACCTGGAGCCAGTGGGTTTGGCGACGAATGTGTAGCGAGGACCAGCCAACGAAAGCATACAAGTCGCAGTGGCGGGTAGTATATGGGGCTTTGGTGACAAAACGGATGGCACTGTGATAGACTGCATCCAATTTGCTGAGTAGAGTGTTGGAGGCTATTTTTTTTTAAATGACATCGCCGAAGTCAAGGATCGGTAGGATAGTCAGTTTTACGAGGGTATGTTTGGCAGCATGAGTGAAGGAGGCTTTGTTGCGAAATAGGAAGCCGATTCTAGATTTAACTTTGGATTGGAGATGCTTAATGTGTGATGCCTTATATATATATATAGCATTCTGTTGGTGGCAAGAATTTGGTATAATAATTTTAAATTGAAAAACTCTTAAGTCAAGTGTTGTTTTTTTGTATCAGTTCATATACCATGTGCCATGGAATCGGGGCATCGAAAATCTCTTCCCAATTATTTTGCAACCTGTATGCCGCATCTGTCAAATTTTTGTCCTCAAATGAATCTGGTATATTTTTCTATTTATGCCAATCCTATTAAGCTAATTTCTTTCTTTACTATATGGCAGACAAACAAGTTCCCTACTTTCTCCCTCTTCTTCTTGGCTCCTTCATTTTTGTGGTAATGCTGCAATCAGTTGGTTGTAACTTTGGATTGAGCAGACAATCCCATATATTTCCGATAGCTGCATATGTGACATAACTCCACTGTTTCTATTCATAATATCATTAATAAATATAATTTAAAAAAAAGGTATTCCATAAAGATTTTTGTTTTTATCAATCAGTATATTTGAGTTTAACTATGATATTTGTTCTAATATTTTTTTAAATATTTTCAGAAGGATAACATTTAAATTGTAACCATCTTTGTATGGCTAGTTTAAGAAAAGGGATACTTTAAACAATTAGTCGGAAATGAGAAGTTGTAATCTGTATGAAAGCAAAAAGGCTGAACCTTTCTTAATAATCTACTGGAGAACTATTTTGCGTTTAAGTATAATTTATGTTTGAGTGAAGCTTTTAGTTGGAGGTTTGATGCCTTAATATTTAATAATTTTAGCCCCCCAAACTCATATTCATTGTATAAATAGGCACGTTTAATGATGTCTGGCTTAGCATTCCAAATAAAGTGCTTTTTTTGCTCATATGATTTAAAATAAATAGTAATCTGGAGTATGCAGCGCTATTAGTAAGTAAACTGTGATAGGACCAAAGAGTTAATCAATTATATTTTTTTCCATGAAAACACAAATATTTACCTCTCCATGGTTTCAGAATCTTACCAATTATTGCACATTTTCTATTGAAATTGGTTGTGGTAAGTTCATTTATATTTTTGGAGATATGAATACCAAGTATGTCTACTTCACCATCCACCCATTGTATTGATAAACTACAAGGTAGTGTAAACATTGTCTTTTGACACTTGTCACACTTTTTAAACTTGTCATAATTAGGTTTTAGTCCAGGGAGGCTAGAAAGGTGATCTTCAATGAGACTTGCGGACTTAAGAAAAAACTTTGTCATCGGCATAGATTGACACTTTTTTCTTTTTAACCCCTTGATGTTCTTGTTGCATCTAATTTTATTAGCTAGCATTTCAATGGCCATAATAAATAGATATGGAGACAACGGACACCCTTGTTTTACTCTTAAAAGCTCAATACTTTCTGAGAAGTAACCATTATTTACTATTTTACACCTGGGGTTGCTGTACTTTAACCCATTGTATAAGAGATTCACCGAAGTTAAAGTAATCCAGGCATATATATATATATATATATATATATATATATATATATATATATATATATATATATATATATATATAAATTCTAGTCATACTTTATCAAACGCCTTTTCGAAATATGCTATGAAGACCAAACCTGGCATATTTGATGTTTCATATCTCCAGTATATTGTCTATGTAAAATACCTGTCTGATCAGGATGAACAACATCTAGTAAAACCTTTTTTTATTCTATGTGCCATGCATTTTGTCAGGACTTTCACATCACAACATTGAAGTGTAAGAGGCCTCCAGTTTTTTTAACGTGATGTGTTGGATTTTCCCCAAACATAATGCTTTGTATTCAGGACAAAACTTTAATATCCTTGCCAAATTTGTTGCAGTATTACTTTAGTGCCTTTATTGCAAACAGGATGCATGTTTTGGAATATTTGTATTCTGTACAGGTTTCCTTCTTTTCACTCTGTCATTTATGTTAGTATTGTGGATTAACTACAATGTTTATCCATCCTTAGTTATCTCCTATCACAGCCATTAAACTCTGGAACTGCTTTAAAATCACCAAATCACCTTCTTCTCCGGCAACTTAGTTCAGAATGGCACCTGTATCTTTGTAGTGACTCGGTGTAACTGCACCATACTCAAAGGGATTTTTTTTTACCCATCTACCAATCGGTGTCCTTCTTTGCAAACCATTGGAACACTGGTCTTTGTGCTTGAAATGCACTGCTCGACTGAGGGACCTTACAGATAATTGTATGCGGGGGTACAGAGATGGGGTAGTCATTTCAAAAGCATGTTTAACAGTATTATGGCACACAGAGTGAGTCCATGCAACGTATTAGGTCACATGTGTACTCCTGAACTTATTTAGGCTTGCCATAACAGAAGGGTTGAATACTCAGCTTTACATTTTTAATTAATTTGTAAATATTTCTAAAAACATAATTCTACTTTGACATTATGTGGTATTGTGTGTAGATAATTTACACAACATCTCAATTTAATCTACTTTAAATTCAGGCTGTAACCGAACAAAATGTGGAAAAAGTATGTCTGGGTTGTAGTGTAGCCATGTGGTTATATTATAGCTGTGTGTTTGTCTGTGACAGCCCAGGTCCAAGAGGTGAGAGATTAATTGGGTTAGTGAGAAGAGTGCTAATTATAGAGAGGAGGAGCACCACTGAACACATTGTCCCCAGTTCCGATGTACATGGAAGAGCATTTTTTTTCTCAGTGGTGGAAAAAGTACCCAATTGTTACACTTGAGTAAAAGTACAGATAACTTAATAGAAAATGACTCAAGTAAAAGTGAAAGTCACCCAGTAAAATACTACTTGAGTAAGTCTAAAAGTATTTGGTTTGAAATATACTTAAGTATAAAAAGTAAATGTAATTGATAAAATATACTTAAGTATCAAAAGTAAAAGTAGAAATGATTTCCAAGCCCTTATATTAAGCAAACCAGACGGCATCCTTTTCTTGTTTTTATTTTATTCATGGATAGCCAGGGGCACGCTCCAACACTCAGACATCATTTACGAACGAATTATGTGTTTAATGTCCTCCAGATAAGAGGCTGTAGGGATGACCAGGGATGTTCTCTTGAATTAGACCATTTTATTGTCCTGCTAAGCATTCAAAATGTAATGAGTACTTTTGGGTGTCAAGGAAAATGTAAGTATATAATTTTCTTTAAGAATGTTGTGATGTAAAAGTACAAGTTGTCAAAAATATAGATACACCAAAAAACGACTTAAGTAGTACTATAAAGTATTTTTACTTAAGTACTTTAGACCACTGTTTTTTCTATCAATACTAGTGTAGAGCACAGGCTGATAACCAGGCCTGGGATATAGGCTATTCTAGAGAGAAAAAGTAGACCTATTTTTGCTTCAAGTGGGTTACTCTACTCTCCAACCACTGTTGGTGGGAAACCAAATCCCTGTAGTGTAGAGAAGTTGTGGTCAGTGCTTGAACTGGGCTGAAATCATTTTGGGTGCTGGTACTCTTCATATTTAGGTGCCGGTAGTAGGTACACATCATATTTTTAAGGCTGTGGTTAAGCAGCACCGAGGGATTGGACCTTTCACAATGCTATTTGACAGCTACCACGTGCATTGTAATGAAATCGGGCGGGCTGTTAGAGAGCGCGTAGCACTCTTCAGATCCGTGCATCAGCCACCTGAGTCATTCAGCAGTTTAAAGCTCCGTATCTCCAAGCTGACTTTCTGACCTCGGTGGCCTAGCCTCCCTTTCCCTGCATTGTTTTTTGTTGTTGTATTTTTACCCCCTTTTTCTCCCCAATTTCATGGTATCCAATTGGTAGTTTCAGTCTTGTCTCATCGCTGCAACTCCAGTACATACTCTCCCGGTCGCGGCCGGCTGCGACAGAGCCTGGGCTCAAAGTGCAGTGCCTTAGACCACTGCTGCGCTTTGGAAATAACACCAGATAGGTTTATTTTTTTCATCATCATGTGCTCCTGTTCAGTCAGACATTTATTTTTTATTTTACATAAGAGGCTTTATGTAGTTATTTAACAACATGGGCAATTTTCTTTTCTTTTTTTCACAATTTATGTTGTCATTTTCTTTCTTCCTCTTAGTGTGTTGGGACTGTACTTATATAATGTCATCTGTGATGGGTTTGAAGGGAGAATAGGGGAGAAAGGATAGAATAGCCTAGAGGACATCCCGCCTGTGCTGGGATGGTTTAATGGGGGCTGCCTGGCTCACAGGGTATTATCACGCAGTGAAAGGCTACAGACAAATCAATACTAGTCATGGTAGCAAATTCCAGCTTTTTATTTAACAGAAAGCTCCCTATAAAACAATGATCCATAATCCCCCTCTTCCTCCAGAGCTCTTAATGAAGTAAACAGATTGAGCAGCTTGATAGTTCTATGGATGGAAGGTTCTTTTTGTCCTCTTGTGGTACGGTAGATGTGGATCTCTGGACCTGTGAAGGATCGGCAGATTGACATACCAGAAAAAAACTGTGGATCTGTTGTCTATTCTATCTTTTCCCCCTCTATTGTCTCCCTCTCTTCTCTCCCCACCTCCCTTGCTCAACCTTTTGCACCTACCTCTTTCCCTCCCTCTCTTCTCTCCCCACCTCCCTTGCTCAACCTTTTGCACCTACCTCTTTCCCTCCCTCTCTTCTCTCCCCACCTCCCTCGCTCAACCTTTTGCACCTACCTTGTCTCTCTCTCATTCCCTCCCTCCCTCTCTTCCTCCCTCCCTCCCTCTTCCGTCCCTTGCCTAGATTGTTGCCATATACAAAATCAACTTAAGAAGAGCTGCCTGCAGACACGGTGATCAGGTTTGCAATTATGTCCTGCTGAGATGGTCTGTGTGTAATGTCTATATCCCCTCAGCGCAACTATTTCATATTTGTCTCTGTCATTTTGTCACAAAGGTAAATTCTTCTATTTTTCTTTAGTCATCTGTCCTGTTCTTGAAAGAATCCCTTGGATGTTTCTAAAGGTGTTATTTGAGAAGCTTAGTAGCATATTTTTTGCAAAGGATACTATATATTAGAGGTCGACCGATTAATCGGAATGGACGATTTAATTAGGGCCGATTTCAAGTTTTCATAACAGTCGGTAATCAGCGTTTTTGGACACCGATTATGGCCGATTACATTGCACTCCACGAGGAGACTGCGTGGCAGGCTGACTACCTGTTATGCGAGTGCAGCAAGGAGCCAAGGTAAGGTGCTAGCTAGCATTAAACGTATCTTATAAAAAACAATCAATCTTAACATAATCACTAGTTAACTACACATGGTTGATGATATTACTAGTTTATCTAGCTTGTCCTGCGTTGCATATAATCGAAGCGGTGCCTGTTAATTTATAATTGAATCACAGCCTACTTCGCCAAATGGGTGATGGTTTAACAAGCGCATTCACGAAAAAAGCACTGTCGTTGCACCAATGTGTACCTAACCATAAACATCAATGCCTTTCTTAAAATCAATACACAAGTATATATTTTTAAACCTGCATATTTAGATAATATTGCCTGCTAACATGAATTTCTTTTAACTAAGGAAATTGTCACTCCTCTTGCGTTCTGTGCAACAGAGTCAGGGTATATGCAGCAGTTTGGGCCGCCTGGCTCGTTGCGAAGTGTGTGAAGACCATTTCTTGGTCTTCACAAAGACAGCCAACTTCGCCAAACGGGGGATGATTTAACAAAAGCGCATTTGCAAAAAAAGCACAATTGTTGTACGAATGTACCTAACCATAAACATCAATGCCTTTCGTAAAATCAATACACAGAATTATAGTTCTTTAAACCTGCATATTTAGTTAAAAGATATTCATGTTAACAGGCAATATTAACTAGGCAAATTGTGTCACTTCTCTTGCGTTCATTGCACGCAGAGTTAGGGTATATGCAACATTTTGGGCTGCCTGGCTCGTTGCGAACTAATTTGCCAGAATTTCACATAATTATGACATAACATTGAAGGTTGTGCAATGTAACAGCAATATTTAGACTTATGGATGCCACCCGTTAGATAAAATACGGAACGGTTCCGTATTTCACTGAAAGAATAAACGTTTTGTTTTCTAAATGATGGTTTCCGGATTTAACCATATTAATGACCTAAGCCTCGTATTTCTGTGTGTTATTATATTATAATTAAGTCTATGATTTGATAGTGCAGTCTGACTGAGCGGTGGTAGGCAGCAACAGGCTCGTAAACATTCATTCAAACAGCACTTTCCTGCGTTTGCCAGCAGCTCTTCGCTGTGCTTCAACATAGTTTATGACTTCAAGCCTATCAACTCCCGAAATTAGGCTGGCAATACTAAAGTACCTATTAGAACATCCAATAGTCAAAGGTATATGAAATACAAATGGTATAGAGAGAAATAGTCCTATAATAACTACAACCTAAAACTTCTTACCTGGGAATATTGAAGACTCATGTTAAAAGGAACCACCAGCTTTCATATGTTCTCATGTTCTGAGCAAGGAACTTAAACGTTAGCTTTTTTACATGGGACATATTGCACTTTTACTTTCTTCTCCAGCACTTTGTTTTTGCATTATTTAAACCAAATTGAACATGTTTCATTATTTATTTGAGACTAAATTGATTTTATTAATGTATTATATTAAGTTAAAATAAAAGTCTTCGTTGTTAATTCAGTATTGTTGTAATTGTCATTATTATATATAAATATATATATATAAATAAAAATCGTCCTGTTAATCGGTATCGTCTTTTTTTGGTCCTCCAATAATCGGTATTGGCGTTGAAAAATCATAATCGGTCGACCTCTACTATATATATGTGGTTGGTATTTGATATTTGCCTTATCCTCTATATGTCAATATTACCAAGATGACTCCTGCCAGTTGAGCTGAATCTGCTGACCATGGGGCTTGAACTCTTCTCCAACCTCCTCATTGGATTTCCAAACATATCTCTCAAACATCTCTCTGAACAACAGTTAATACAAATTATCTTTGGCTTTCCTAAGTCCCCTACGTCTGGCCTCCAAGAGGGAGACCCTCTCCCTCTTGGATACCAGGCCAAGTGGACAGGTCTTAGGGACTTAGGAGAGCCTAGCCAGAGATAATTTGAATTAACTGTTGGAGTTGAAGTGGAGGCATTTTCATTATGTTTCGCGCTGAAATTGGTGGTTCCATGTGTATCTCTTAAGATGTACACTCCAGTCCCTCCTCTCCTCCTCTCCCTCTGTGATGTGGAAAGTTTACTATCCCCCTACCCCCTCCATCCTCAACTTCCTCTCCTTCTGACATGAGGGAGACAGTCGTCACGGTAACAGGATATTGATGGGTGAGGGGGTTGTTGTGTTGCTAGCGGTGACAGACAGGGGGAACATGCAGGCTTGACACCACCTCTGTCAGGTTACCTGGAGAGGCATAATGGGGACAGCGTATTGGCAGGGCCCTGTTGTTTAACTCCCAAAGGGAATCATGCTGTTAGAATTTCCTTTCCCACGTACTGTGAGTACATATCATGCACTGGTGATTTTATGTAAATCTGGTGGGGCAAACTCAACCAATTGTTTTAGATGCATGCCAGCAAAGCCACTACACAACACAACACTAAACAAAACATTAATTGCACTATAACGGTGACAAACGGTGCCTACAAACTGTTAGGGCCTGCATAAAGCTGTCCTGACAGCGGAGCTTTCCTTTCAGCACCATGGAGTAAATCCTGACTACTGCTACACCTGGCTATGAACGGAGCCTCATCTGGCAGCCAAACAGTTTATTCAGCCTCTTTAAAAACCATTGCTGATATGGCTGACTTGCTTAAATATGGTTTCTACTGACTGCTTGTGGATTTGTGTAACTCGATAAGAACCGCATTCTCCTTCAATAATAACAAAACCGACATGAGTTTAGACTTTTGAACCATATACAAACATTATTACATTTATGTTCAGTAAATTCATCATGTTTGTTCTTATCATTAACACTTAGCGCTAAGTGTTAAGCAAGTGCAAGCAGACGAGCTGTGACGAGGTAGGCATTCGTTCTGCACTTTCAAAATGGACACTGACAGAAATTCAGACGTTAGCACAGATCCATTTTACTTTACTTTAAGTCACCACAGAGAAAGAGAGGGCGAGAGAGATAGACGCAGTTAGCCTACCATTTGAGGTATTTTATTAGGCCTATGTGGTCTAAAGAGGAAGGAAAATACAATCATGAGGATCCACTTTTATAGGCAATATACCAATGCACAAACAGCGCATTGTGCAAACAAAACAACCCTCACAATATCAACTGGAATTACAGGGTCTATTACTGAAGTTTTTGTTGGAAAAATTATATTTGAATGGGAAGGGACTGTAACTGTCACGCCCTGACCTGAGAGAGACGGTTTCTTTCTCTATTTTGTTAGGTCAGGGTGTGGGGTAGGCAGTCTGTGTTATATTTCTATGTTGTTTTTTCCTTTGATTTGCCGAGTATGGTTCCTAATCAGAGGCAGCTGTCTATCGTTGTCTCTGATTGGGAATCATACTTAGGCAGCCCTTTTTCCCTCCTTCAGTGTGGGATCTTGTTTTTGTACAGCTCAGTTAGCCTGCAGAACGTGACGGTCGTTTTCCGTTGTTTATTGTTTTGTTTTAGTGTTCTGAGTTACAATAAAGAAATATTAGCACTTACCACGCTGCACCTTGGTCTACTCCTTTTGACGACCGTCACAGTAACTGGCTAACATGGTTATAGACCCAATACCATTATATTTATTTTCATGGAGAAAAGCACATGAGCTAATTATGATACACAAAGTAAGAAAAACAATGAAATGCATCATTCCAACATTGCCAAAAATTATTAATAAGATACTAATGAGAATATATTCAGAATATGGGTCGTTATTACAGTATTCTCCCTTTACACCAAGTCAGAACTGTAGGATAAGTAACGGGAGTATATAAGCAGACAATCAAAGCTCTTACAATATTTGATGACATTTTTCTAAAACAGGCTATAGGCTACATATGTGCATCACCAAGTCAGAACAGTAGGCTAAGGGACACAATTCTTAGGGTGAAACACATGGCCTACTAACAGCTTACAACACAACACGCACACAATCACGGCGCAACTAGAGATGATTACCAATGCCTACACTCTATGCTTTCGCTGGCTGCCCCTCCACCACAGAAAGCACTGAGCTTTTTGGAGCTGCCTTACTCAAGAAAGAGACTATGTTTGTATGCGGCTTTATTAACATAGGGTTATTATTTTTTACATTGTTTGCAACCTGATATGTAATACCAATTAATGCCAAAATAACATGCAAAACAGGCAATTTCTTTGCTATTATTTAATTGTTTCTGCTAAAAATGTGGGGCTCACCAACCCTGAATAACGGATCACCAGTGATATCATGAGATCTGAATTATTTCCTTTGCATGGTTTATAAACATGATTTCTCTTGCATGATCTCAAGCTTGTTTTTCAGAAGGCAAGCTGTCTTGCTGTAATACCTCACAACCGTATGTCATGACAGATTTGAAAGAAGTATTTGTACTATTTGATGAGCGAGACCGGGTATAGCTACGCAGCCCCTCCATCCAGATTCTCCATCCATTCATCTTCCATGTATGATGATCAGAGCAGGAGATGAGGGGGAATTCCTGAGCTGGAGGAGAGCACAGAGCAGCCTATTTTGTGTCCAAAATGGCACCCTATTCCTTATAGACGGGTTGGATGACAACGTCACGAAAATGCTGTACACGCATTGAAGAGGAGTGGGACAGCATTCCACAGGCCACAATCAACAGCCTGATCAACTCTATGCAAAGGAGATACAGTGCATTCGGAAAGTAATCAGACCCATTCCCTCTTACCACATTTTGGTACGTTACAGCCTTATTCTAAAATGGATTAAATTGGTTTTATTTGGCCCGCAAAGTTTTCTGAGCAAAAAAATAATAATAATAAACATATATATCTCATTGTTGGACATAAAAGTCTGTAAAAATACCAGGAAATGAACTCCAAGTTATTTTAATTTAAAAAGTCTGTTCCCAAGTATTCCCACACATAATAGAGAGACACAAGATAATATACAAATGTAAGCAAGGTTTGAAATTATTGTTTTATTTAAACATATCTGTTTGGGCTTCTTGCAGTCAATTTTCAGTCTACAAATTATTTGTAATTATGTTCCGGCCCCCCGACCATCCGCTCAAGAAAAAATTGTCCCGTGGCTGAATCTAGTTGATGATCCCTGGTCTAGAATGTTGTTGTATGCTGAAGCGTTAAGATTTCCCTTCACTGGAACTGAGGGGCCTAGCCTGAACCATAAAAAACAGCCCCAGAACATTATTCCTTCCTCGACACTTGGCATTGCACATGGTGATCTTAGGTTTGTGTGCGGCTGCTCGGCCATGGAAACCCATTTCATGAATTCTCCCGACAAACAGTTCTTGTCCTGATGTTGCTTCCAGAGGGAGTTTGGAAGTTGGTAGTGTGTGTTGCAACCGAAGACGGATGATTTTTACGCGCTTCAGCACTCATTGGTCCCGTTCTGTGAGCTTGTGTGGCCTACCACTTTGTGGAGGCAGAGATATGCTCATCCATGTGTGGCTTACCACTAAGCATATTGTGCATTACTTTTAACCCAAGCCATATGGGCCCTGGTCAAAAGTAGTGCACTATATAGGGAGTAGTGTGACATTTAAGACGCAGCCTGTAACTCAATCATCCAGTACCTGGCCTGCCTACCTGTCAGTCCAATCATCTCCTCTGTCATCTGTCCCAAGCACCTGTTCCTGTGTGCAGCATCCCGATAAAGCGAGGCCTGTGTCCCACTCCTCGTGCCCGCTGCACACTGGAAACGACAGGGGTCTGACAAATGAACTCATCCCTCAGCATCTCGTTCAGACGGCAGTATGGACCGCTAATCAGAACTCACTCCATGGTCACAGCACGGTCCTCTGGAGGATCCCAGTCACCTGCACAGGCCAGGCAGCAGGCGGACCAGGCAGGCAGGCATACTACTGTAACTAATGGGGAGGGGAGGAAAACATGAGAACAGATGTTGGTGAAACTAATGCCATGGTTAAGTTACAGAAATATGCAGTGAACTAGGATTTCTATAACCCTAGTTATATAATTAATTGCTGTATATTTAGTTGAGCTTTTAGTTTTTGTGTCTGTTATGGGTTGGCCTCACATAAGATACTTTCTGCAATTCTGGCATTCCCATTCAGAAGAACTAAGTCTAAACCGCTGTTATTTTGTAAAGTGTAACATTTGTACCGATGTTAGGATCTGGAAGTCATACACCAAGGCACACTGGAAAACTATTACTTTGTCTGTGAAATGTGAAGGGGACTTGATGGTGGATGATTCTGGCCAGTCAGAGAGGTTTGCTTACTCTTTATTTTAATAGGGAGACAGTGGAGACTGGGAGACAGTCAGCATGTAAAGAATTCAGGTCCAAAGAATGCACATTGGCTCATGGTCTGAAAGGGAGCCTTAATTCGGCCAGGCGGCCAGGAAATGGCTCAATCTTTTAATCACCAACCAAACCACCCATTTTATCCCTGCATGTTGTTTCACCCAGTCTTTATTCCTATGTATATATACTTTAGTTCTTGAATTTGGAAAAGAGCACAGCATATTTAGAGGAAACCAAACACAGTCAGATGTATGTTTGGCCTGAAGTAATGTAGCATAGATCATTATGCTGTAGCGCAGGATACATGGCTTTAATGTGGTTTGTACATTTGTTTTAAGATACGGCCTATAATACTAAGGCATGTTTACATTTCTTTTGAGGGCGATTTGTAAAAATAGCCATGTTGATTCTGCTGTGGTCACGACGCATGTTACTGATTTCTTGTTTTCCACTACTTTTATAGCTCTGTTCATTATTCTAAGGAAAATGATCCACTACATTTGCAGTCAGGCTCTTTTATAGTATGTTTGGTTGTGCATCAATGAGAACATTAGACATACAGTACTTGCACTGAGACATGGCTGTAGACTCTTAACGTTAGATGCCATGAGAGTCCACAGCCATGTCTCAGGGCAAGTAACATACCAGAAATGTAGTTATGACCACTCCTACTACCAGAAATATAGTTATATCATGACCACTCCTACTACCAGAAATGTAGTTATCATGACCACTCCTACTACCAGAAATGTAGTTATCATGACCTCTCCTACTATACTGTAAGTGGATATGCGCTAGCTCAACAAGCTTTAGCTGTAAAATGTCTGCAAATATGAATAGACCCAAAGATAGACAGACTATAACCCATTGCTCTCATACAGTGTGAAGCTGGGGTGCCTTGTACATGCTGACAGTCGTTATTGGCAGGGTTGAGTGCTGGCAGAGCTGAGTTCTCTTGTTGTCATTAATGATTCTTTGACCCACCCTACAGACAGACAATTTGTGGAAGAGACTCTGATCAGGGCTTGACAGGCTAACACTGTGGTCTCCAGACTGACGAGGATAAATATAACCCATAATACTAAATGTACTGTGTTGGGCTGGACTGCGCTAAACTTGACTGGACAACTACACCCAGAGATGGGAAAAAATCATCAGTGTTTCAAAATACAAAATAGCCTACAGAATTGAATTTTATTTATTTAACTAGCCAAGTCAGTTAAGAACAAATTGTTATTTACAATGATGGCCTACCAAAAGGCAAAAGGTCTCCTGCGGGGATGGGGGCTTAAAAATATAAATAAATAAAATAAAAATATAGGGCTAAACACACATCACGACAAGAGAGACTGCAGCACTACAGTACTACAGTTGAAGTCGGAAGTTTACATACACCTTAGCCAAATACATTTAAACTCAGTTTTTCACAATTCCTGACATTTAATCCTAGTAACAATTCCCTGTCTTAGGTCAGTTAGGATCACCATTTTATTTTAAGAATGTGAAATGCCAGAATAATAGTATAGAGAATGATTTATTTGAGCTTTTATTTCTTTCATCACATTCCCAGTGGGTCAGAAGTTTACATACACTCAATTAGTATTTGGTATCATTGCCTTTAAATTGTTTAACTTGGGTCAAATGTTTCAGGTAGACTTCCACAAGCTTCCCACAATAAGTTGGGTGAATTTTGCCCCATTCCTCCTAACAGAGCTGGTGTAACTGAGTCAGGTTTGTAGGCCTCCTTGCTCGCACACGCTTTTTCAGTTCTGCCCACAAATTTTCTATAGGTTTGAGGTCAGGGCTTTGTGATGGCCACTCCAATGCCTTGACTTTGTTGCCCGTAAGCCATTTTGCAACAACTTTGGAAGTATGCTTGAGGTCATTGTCCATTTGGAAGACCCTTTTGCAACCAAGCTTTAACTTCCTGACTGATGTCTTGAGATGTTGCTTCAGTATATCCACATAATTTTCCTACCTCATGATGCCATCTATTTTGTGAAGTGCACCAGTCCCTCCTGCAGCAAAGCACCCCCACAACATGATGCTGCCACCCCCATGCTTCACGGTTGGCATGGTGTTCTTCGGCTTGCAAGCTCCCCCTTTTTTCTCCAAACATAACGATGGTCATTATGGCCAAACAGTTATATTTTTGTTTCATCAGACCAGAGGACATTTCTCCAAAAAGTACGATATTTGTCCCCATGTGCAGTTGCAAATCGTAGTCTGCCTTTGCTATGGCGGTTTTGGAGCAGTGGCTTCTTCCTTGCTGAGTGGCCTTTCAGGTTATGTCGATATAGCACTCGTTTTACTGTGGATATAGCTATTTTTGTACCCGTTTCCTCCAGCATCTTCACAAGGTCCTTTGCTTTAGTTCTGGGATTCATTTGCACTTTTTGCACCAAAGTGTGTTCATCTCTAGGAGACAGAACGCGTCTAGTTCCTGAGCGGTATGACGGCTGCGTGGTCCCATGGTGTTTATACTTGCATGCTATTGTTTGCACAGATGAACGTGGTACCTTCAGGCGTTTTGAAAATTGCTCCCAAGGATGAACCAGCCTTGTGGAGGTCTACAATTTGTTTTCTGAGGTCTTGGCTGATTTCTTTTGATTTTCCCATGATGTCAAGCACTGGTACACCTCCAATTGACTCAAATGATGTCAATTAGCCTATCAGAAGCATCTAAAGCCATGACAGTGTACGTAAAGTTCTGACCCACTGGGATTGTGATACAGTGAATTATAAATAATCTGTCTGTAAACAATTGTTGGAAAAATGACTTGTGTCATGCACAAAGTAGATGTCCTAACCGACTTGCCAAAACTATAGTTTGTTAACAAGAAATTTGTGGAGTGGTTGAAAAACGAGTTAATGACTCCAACCTAAGTGTATGTAAACTTCCGACTTCAACTGTACATAAAGAGATACCTAAGACGACAACATAGCGTGGCAGCAACACATGACAACACAGCATGTTAGCAACACAACATGACAACAACATGGTTGCAACACAGCATGGCAGCAGCACAACATGGTAGCAGCACAAAACAGGGTACAAACATTGTTGGGCACAGACAACAGCACAAAGGGCAAGAAGGTAGAGACAGAAATACATCACACAAAGTATCTACAACTGTCAGTAAGAGGGTCCATGATTGAGTCTTTGAATGAGGAGATTGAGATAAACTGTCCAGTTTGAGTGTTTGTTGCAGCTCATTCCAGTCGCTAGCTGCAGCGAACTGAAAAGACGAGAGACCCAGGGATGTGTTGCTTTGGGGATCTTTAACAGAATGTGACTGGCAGAACAGGTGTTGTATGTGGAGGATGAGGGCTGCAGTAGATATCTCAGATAGGGGGGAGTGAGGCCTAAGAGGGTTTTATAAATAAGCAACAACTAGTGGGTCTTGCAACGGGTATACAGAGATGACCAGTTTACAGAGGAGTATAGAGTGCAGTGATGTGTCCTATAAGGAGCATTGGTAGCCAAGGTTTGGCATGCTACCGCTGTGGCGAAGGGAAAAAATGTACCTACTGTACTGGACACCCTGCCTCCACTACTGCATATGGCCTGTACTGTACTGGAGTGGACAACCCCCTCTTCCACTCGACCCAATGGCCCTGGTCAACATGACAGCCATCAAGTGCACTGTGAGGTACGCCAGTGGGGAAATGGGGGGGACTGTTTCCTGTCCAAGGTGGTCAGAGATGAAATATAAATATCATGAGCACTTGGTCTTCTAAGAGGGTTCAAAAAGTCCTTTGATGTCTGGCGGACCACTCATAATAACTGGATTTAATTGTGACTTTGGGTTGTGTGACTCAGCTGCAGTTCTAGCTGCATTACAGCTGGGTTTTTGGCACCGCTGTTCCTCTTAGCTGTGTCATGTTATGACTGTGTGTGGTAGTCTGTGTATGGTGTGGTTTGTGTGTGTCTGCTTGCTTGTGTGAGAGAAAGAGACCCTAGGGGTGTGTGTGTGTGTGTGTGTGTGTGTGTGTGTGTGTGTGTGTGTGTGTGTGTGTGTGAGGGCTTGGGTGTTGTAGCACCCCTACTCAGACTCCATGCTACAGTGATTGTGCCCTGGACAGACATTCACTTGTTGAGAGCTGCTCATTTCATTGATCTTTTCCTCCATGGATGAGGTGTTCAGGACAAGCTGGTGGGGGGCTGATTCCCAGACCTGTAATGGGGGTTTTTATTCAGTCTTCCTGACACGAGGGGAATTTGCTCCATCTCTGCTTGGCTCGATATGCAAAACAGTCTGGGCTAATTTACATTTGCTTCCTATTTTCTCCTCTCGTCTTTTTTAGTCTATTTCTCCTGAAAGAAGAGGAAGTCTGTCTAGCGATGCTTATGTCCACACAGCTTGTGGTAATTATGCACTGACCACTGACAGAAATATTCATATTCAACTGTAATTATTGTTCTGTATTGTCTTGCAGGGTTTTATATTCACTGCTGGGCAATTCCTCTCTAATGCTATTTATTTTCCATCTATCCGTTCACTGATACTTGTCTTCCATTTCTTTGAATTGCTTTGTGTTGAACAACGTTTTACATAAAAACATGTCATTTCTGTTTGTGGATGGTTAGAGGTTGAAATGTAGGCCAATTGTTTTTTAACATGGCTCTTGGGAGAAACACTGGCATGATGGTTTATATGATTAGGAAGCTGGTTTAAATGAATGGGTGGATTCCTATCTCAGAGTTCCTCTAGAGCGGTGTTATTCATCCTCTCCGGGGGATTCATATATAGCTGACAAAAGGCTAGCCACTCGCTCAGGAAACCGTGTTGTACTGAGAGTGAAATATGAACTGCAGTGTCCTCCAGTCTTTATAAAGCTCAGTGTACACACACAACTATTTGTTTAGCCCACTGCACAAATATATTGCAATTTCTTTCTTTCGTTCTCTCTTGCTTCTTTTTTTATTGGTTTAGGTCCACAGCATGTGGGGTTGTTTGTGAGAGCTGAGAATGCAAAAGTATAAACTAAAGCCTCTCTGTCTCTCTCTGTCTCTGTCTCTCTCTGTCTCCCTGTCTGTCTCTCTATGTTGAACTTGGCACGAGAAGCAATGGATTTTGACACTAATAGTATCTGGACTACCCTGCAGGGGGATGAGCTTTCTATAAGGGGGAAAAATAAGTTGAATTCCAAATACCCAGCCTTTCATCCCCTCACTGTACCGTGTGAGATTCAGCATAAAAAATGACTAATTCTCCTTTCGTGCTGCAAGAGTGAGCAGTTTTTGATGACTGGGCAAGAATGAGGTTTTGCAACATTAGCAAGATAAGCTGGCTAATTAGGGCTGCACACACACCTGAGCCTAACAACATCCCCCCTCTTGTCCTGCAAGCCTCGATGTCGTAGAGAATAATCCACCTTGTGTTTATGTTGGATTTATTTACACCCATAGAGGGCAGCTGTGCTCTCCCCTCAACTCTGCATCTGTCTGTCTAATGGAGACCTGCAGAGGCAGAACAGACATGTCACCAACAGGGATGGCATATGTTGTCCACTGTGGCCTGACATAATAGCAGTCCCAAAGCACATCTCATCTCCTCTGCTCTTTGTAGCATCATTCCTGCAGCCATGTGTGAAGAGGCATGGACGTCCCTAATGATGTTTAGCATCTGTTGCTGATGGAGACCATGGAGGAGCCCGTGTTGATTTGTATCTCTGGCCTCTTTCTCTCTTCCCCTCTCTCGCACGCTCGCTCGCTCGCTCTCTCTGACACAGACCACAGCCTCCTAATGGCCTGAGTGGATAAAAGCAGCACTGTACGTGAGGCTGGGCTAACAATGTGGGAAGAGAGACATGTCATTGATTACTTTCCACAATTCCATTTCAGACAGGCTCCTAATTAATCCTAACCCAGTAAATAGCTTCTGGCATTCAGACTTTCAATGCCGTCCTGGCCCGGCCATCAGATGGCTGATATCGACATTTGAGCGTCTGTCTCTGTGAACGCAGTGGCTTCAGGTGGGCTGTCATTTGAAAAACTATTTTGTCTGTGTTTGAGCGCGGGTGGAAGGATCGAGCATTAGAGAGAGAGGGGGTGTGTGAGAGAGGGAGCGAGAGAGAGCTGGCGTCAGATGAATCAGGCTGGGAGATGACAGCAGGCAGGACACTGACACTCACCAGCCCATAATAAACAAAACACTATTACATTAACACCCAAGGTTCGCAATTAACTGGCCCCAGCATAGGGAGAGGGCTAGCTGTTGCACTGTATACCACGCAGAAGTCCGCGCTCTCTCTCGCTCTCTTCAATTCAAATGGCTTTACCTTGCCAAAGCAAGTGAAATAGATAATTGAAATAAAAAATGTACAGTAAACATTACACTCAAAAGTTTCAGAAGAATAGAGACATTTCAAACGTTATATTAATGTACAGTGTCTTAACAATGTGTAAAATGTTGAAGTACGAAAAGGAAAATTAATAAGCATAAATATGTTGTATTTACTATGGTGTTTGTGCTTCACTGGTTGCCCTTTTCTAGTGGTGACAGGTCACAAATCTTGCTGCTGTGATGGCACGCTGTGGTATTTCACGTAATAGATATGGGAGTTTATTAAATTCAAATTCTTTGCGGGTTTGTGTAATCTAGGGAAATATTTCTCTAATATGGTCATACATTTGGCAGGAGGTTAAAAAGTGCAGCTCAGTTTGTGGGCAGTGGGCACATTGCCTGTCTCTCTCTCTCTCTCTCCTTCCTCTCTCTCTCTCCTTCCTCTCTCTCTCTCCTTCCTCTCTCTGTCCTTCCTCTCTCTCTCTCTCTCTCTCCTTCCTCTCTCTCTCTCCTTCCTCTCTCTCTCTCTCTCTCTCTCCTTCCTCTCTCTCTCTCCTTCCTCTCTCTGTCCTTCCTCTCTCTCTCTCTCTCGCTATCCTTCCTCTCTCGCTCTCTTTATCCTTCCTCTCTCTCTCTCTCTATCCTTCCTCTCTCTCTCTCTCTATCCTTCCTCTCTCTCTCCTCTTTCTCTCCAACTCTTTAATTCCTGGCCTGATAACGTTAGAATTATCTGTTGCCTCTGAAAATGATTGAGTTTGTCAGCACCCATTACATTTATACTGTATCATAAATGAAGTTGTACAGTCTAGAATTCTATCTTGTTTCACTGGAATAAATGGAGGCTAAACTTTCCACTGGCTATGGTACAGTGCTTTCAGAAAGTATTCATACTCCCTGACTTCTTCCATATTTGTATTGTGAATTCAAAGTTCTACACACAATGTCCCATAATGACAAAGTGAAAACATGTTTTTAGAATTTTTTGCAAATGTACACACTCCTGAGTCAATACATGTTAGAATCACATTTGGCAGTAATTACAGTTGTGAGTCTTTCTGGGTAAGTCTCTAAGAGCTTTGCATACCTAAATATTTGACATTATTTTTTATTTAATTCTTCAAGCTCTGTCAAGTTAGTTGTTGATCATTGCTAGACAGTCGTTTTCAAGTCTTGCTATAGATTTTCAAGCCAATTTAAGTCAAAACTGTAACTAACTCGGGAACATTCCATTTTTTATTCTGTACAGGCTTCTTTCTTTTCACTCTGTCATTTAGGTTTTAGTATTGTGGAGTAACTACAATGTTGTTGATCCATCCTCAGTTTTCTCCTATCACAGCCATTCAACTCTAACTGTTTTAAAGTCACCATTGGCCTCATGATGAAATCCCTGAGTGGTTTCCTTCCTCTCCGGCAACTGAGTTAGAAAGGACGCCTGTATCTATGTAGTGACTGGGTGTATTGATACACTATCCAAAGTGTAATTAATAATTCACCATGCTCAAAGAGAGATGCAATGTCTGCTTTTTGAATTTTTTTTTTTACCAATATACCAGTAGGTGCCCTTCTTTGCAAGGCATTTAAAAACCTCCCTGGACTTTGTGTTTGAATCTGTTTGAAATTCACTGCACGACTGAAGGATCTTACAGATAATTGTATGTGTGGTACAGACATGAGCTAGTCATTCTAAAATCATGTTAAACACTGTTATTGCGCACAGAGTGAGTCCATGCAACTTATTATGTGACTTGTTAAGCAAATGTTTACTCCTGAACTTATTTAGGTTAGACAGAACAAAGGGGTTGAATAGTTATTAACGCAAGACATTTCAGCTTTTAATTTTTAATTAATTAGTAAATAATTCCAAAAACATAATTCCACTTTGACATTATGGGGTATTGTGTGTAGGCCAGTGACACAACATCTCAATGTAATCAATTTTAAATTCAGGCTGTAACACAACAACATGTGGAAACAGTAAAGGGGTGTGAATTCTTTCGGAAGCCACTGTATGTGACACATTCTAGACTTTTCTTACGTGCCCTCATTTATAGGCCTGGGTAAATAGACCACAGATAATTAGGCACAGTCAGTCAAGTGGGTGAGTCTACTGGAATTAGGACATGCCATCTGAACCGCACTGCACTTTAGCCTGTTCTAGAAAATGTAAGATAATGTAGACACTAGGGAGTGAGACCATGTTCCGTGTAAGCTTTGATAAAACGCATATCGCCATGATGGCGAAGAGTCTGCACATGAAGATGTACAGGAAGGAGTAACCCTACACCAAGATGGCGTAACAGTCGGACGTCTGTTTTGTCTTGTCCCATCCCATGTATACATAGTTCTTTGTATATATTTCGTATCGATTTTTTATATTTTTATCTCAATTTACATCTACGGACTGAACTTACTCTCCTGCAACCCGCTTCTCCCAATGTGGTACAGATCTGCTAGTTTTTATACTTTAGAACCGGAACCCCCATCAGGAGCTAGCCAGCTAACTAGCTACTAGCTAGGAGTCAGTTAGCCACTGCTAGCGGTCATCACCGTTAACTCAGACATCAGCCAGCCTCAGCTCGGTCAATTCCTGCCAGTCTGCACAGCGCAATATCAACCCAGAACATTTCTCTACCACATCTCTGGATTCTTACCGCAAGCTCTGAACCTTTACACCGGATCATCGCAGCTAGCTAGCTGCTATCCGAGTCGCTACTCTCGGCTAACGTCTATGTCCCGAAGCAAGCACCAGTTAGCCTGGAGCTAGGCCCTTCTCCTGGCTAGCCGAAGAGATCCATCAGCCAATTCCTGGGCTACAATACCTCTTTTGCCAATTGGCCTGGACAATTTACTGCCGACACAGAGCCCCGCCGATCCATCGCGACTGGTCTGCCGACGTAACCGTCCGAGGGGGTTTCAACAGGCTCTTCCGTTGCGATGTCCCCCGGAGGCTCATCTGCTAGCCTGCTAGCCCCGGCCGCTAGCTGTCTGAATCGCCGTGTCTCTAGCTCGCCTAGCTACTCACTGGACCCTATGCTCACTCGGCTACATTTGCCTCTCCCTAATGTCAATATGCCTTGTCTATTGCTGTTTTGGTTAGTGATTATTGTCTTATTTCACTGTAGAGCCTCCAGCCCTGCTCAATATGCCTTAGCTAGCCCTTTTTGTTCCACCCCCCACACATGCGGTGACCTCACCTGGCTTAAATGTTGCCTCTAGAGATAAAACCTCTCTCATAGTCACTCAATGCCTAGGTTTACCTCCACTGTACTCACATCCTACCATACCCTTGTCTGTACATTATGCCTTGAAGGTATTCTTCCACGCCCAGAAATCTGCTCCTTTTACACTCTGTTCCGAATACGCTAGATGACCAGTTCTTATAGCCTTTAGCTGTACCCTTGTCCTACTCCTCCTCTGTTCCTCTGGTGATGTAGAGGTTAATCCAGGGCTTGCAGTGCCTAGCTCCACTCCCATTCCCCAGGCGCTCTCATTTGTTGACTTCTGTAACTGTAAAAGCCTTGGTTTCATGCATGTTAACACTAGAAGCCTCCTCCCTAAGTTTGTTGTATTCAATGCTTTAGCACACTCCGCCAACCCGGATGTCCTAGCCGTGTCTGAATCCTGGCTTAGGAAGGCCACCAAAAATCCTGACATTTCCATCCCTAACTATAACATTTTCCGACAAGGTAGAACTTCCAAAGAGGGCGGAGTTGCAATCTACTGCAGAGATAGCCTGCAAAGTTCTGTTTTACTATCCAGGTCTGTGCCCAAACAATTCGAGCTTCGACTTTTAAAAATCCACCTTTCCAGAAACAAGTCCCTCACCGTTGCTGCTTGTTATAGACCCCCTTCAGCCCCCAGCCGTGTCCTGGACAGCATATGTGAATTGATCGCCCCCCCATCTATCTTCAGAGTTTGTACTGTTAGGTGACCTAAACTGGGACATGCTTAACACCCCGGCCTTCCTACAATCTTAGCTAGATGCCCTCAATCTCACACAAATTATCAATGAACCTACCAGAGATATCATCCTGACCAATTTGCCCTCTAAATACACCTCTGCTGTCTTCAACCAGGATCTCAGCGATCACTGCCTCATTGCCTGCGTGCGTAATGGGTCCGCGGTCAAACGACCACCCCTCATCACTGTCAAACGTTCCCTGAAACACTTCAGCGAGCAGGCCTTTCTAATCGACCTGGCCCGGGTATCCTGGAAGGATATTGACCTCATCCCATCAGTAGAGAAAACCTGGTTGCTCTTCAAAAGTGCTTTCCTCACCATCTTAAATAAGCATGCCCCATTCAAACAATGTAGAACTAAGAACAGTGTAGAATTAGTTCAACCCAGACTTGACTGCCCTTGACCAGCACAAAAACATCCTGTGGCGTTCTGCATTTGCATAGAATTGCCCCCGCGATATGCAACTTTTCAGGGAAGTCAGGAACCAATATAATCAGTCAGTTCGGAAAGCTAAGGATATCTTTTACAAACAGAAATTTGCATTCTGTAACACTAATTCCAAAGTCCATGGAGAATAAGAGAACCTCCTCCCAGCTGCCCGCTGCACTGAGGATTGGAAACACTGTCACCACCAATAAATCTACGATAATCGATCATTTCAATAAGCATTTTTCTATGGCTGGCCATGCTTTCCACCTGGCTACCCCTACCCCGGCCAACATCTCAGCACCCCCTGCAGCAACTTACCCAAGCCCCCCCCCCCCCGCTTCTCCTTCACCCAAATCCAGAGAGCTGATGTTCTGAAAGAGCTGCAAAATATGGATCCCTACAAGTCAGCTGGGCTAGACAATCCGGACCCTCTCTTCTGAAATTAACCACCGCAATTGTTGCAACCCCTATTACTAGCCTATTCAACCTCTTTTGTATCGTCTGAGATCTCCAAAGATTGGAAAGCTTCTGCGGTCATCCCTCTCTTCAAAGGGGGAGACACTCTAGACCCAAACTATTATAGACCTATATCCATCCTGCCCTGCCTTTTCTAAAATCTTCGAAAGCCAAGTTAACAAACAGATCACCGACCATTTCGAATCCCACCGTACCTTCTCCACTATGCAGTCTGGTTTCCGAGCTGGTCATGGGTGCACCTCAGCCACACTCAAGGTCCTAACGATATCATAACGCCATCGATAAAAGACAGTACTAACATTAAGCATCTCCAATCCAAAATTAAATCTAGAATCGGCTTCCTATTTCGCAACAAAGCCTCCTTCACTCATGCTGCCAAACATACCCTCGTAAAACTGACTATCCTACTGATCTTTGACTTCGGCAATGTCATTTACAAAATAGCCTTCAACACTCTACTCAGCAAACTGGATGTAGTCTATCACAGTGTCATTCGTTTTGTCACCAAAGCCCCATATACTACCCACCACTGCGACCTGTATACTCTCGTTGGCTGGCCCTCACTACATATTCGTCGCCAAACCCACTGGCTCCAGGTCTTCTACAAGTCTTTGCTAGGTAAAGCCCTGCCTTATCTCAGCTCACAAAGCTCCCAAAGCCAACACTTCCTTTGGCCGCCTTTCCATCCAGTTCTCTGCTGCCAATGACTGGAATGAATTGCAAAAATCGCTGAAGCTGGAGTCTTATATCTCCCTCTAACTTTAAGCCTCAGCTGTCAGAGCAGCTTACCGATCACTGTACCCGTACACAGCCAATCTGTAAATAGCCCACCCAACTACCTCATCCCCATATTGTTACTTACCCTCTTGCTCTTTTGCACCCCAGTATCTCTACTTACACATCATCTGCACATCTATCACTCCAGTGTTAATGCTAAATTGTAATTATTTCGCCTCTAGGGCCTATTTATTACCTTACCTCCCATCTCTTCTACATTTGCACACACTGAACATAGTTTTTTCTATTGTGTTATTGACTGTACGTTTGTTTATGTGTAACTGTTTTTTTTTTTTTGCACTGCTTTGCTCTATCTTGGCCAAGTCGCAGTTGTAAATGAGAACTTGTTCTCAACTGACCTACCTGGTTAAAAAAAGGTGAACCATTTTTTTTCTTTTTATTTTAAAGCTTGTCTGGGTAGTCCATCTATCATCACCACTGATTTTTGGCTCGTAGATTTGGCTGTGCTTCACTGACTGCTTTATTCATGTTTACATGCTTGACAAAGGATACCTGTCAATCATAGACAGTGCTACTGTATAGCCATCTATCCATCCATAATACATTCTGGATGCCTCAGGGTAAGGGGAGAAGGAGCAGTGGTGGAAAACATACTCAATTCTCATACTTGAGTGAAAAGTAAAGATACTTTAATAGAAAATGACTCAAGTGAAAGGCACCCAGTGAAATACTACTTGAGTAAAAGTCTAAAAGTATTTGGTTTCAAATATACTTAAGTATCAAAAGTAAAAGTATAAACCATTTAAAATTCCTTATATTAAGCAAACTAGATGGCGGATAGCCAGGGGCACACTCCAACACTCAGACATATTTTACAATCGAAGCATTTGTTGTAGTAATTATAGGAATTATAGAACTATTTCTCTCTACCATTTGTATTTCATATACCTTTGACTATTAGATGTTCTTATAGGCACTATAGTATTGCAAGCCTAATTTCGGGAGTTGATAGGCTTGAAGTCATAAACAGCGCAATGCTTGAAGCACAGTGAAGAGCTGCTGGAAAATGCAGGAAAGTCCTGTTTGAATGAATGCTTATGAGCTTGCTGCTGCCTACCACCGCTCAGTCAGACTGCTCTATCAAATCATAGACTTGATTATAATATATTAAATACACAGAAATACGAGCCTCAGCTCATTAATTAATATGGTCAAATCCGGAAACTATCATTTCGAAAACAAAACATTTATTCTTTCAGTGAAATACAGAACCATTCTGTATTTTATCTAACGGGTGGTATCCCTAAGTCTAAATATTGCTGTTACATTGCACAACCTTCAATGTTATGTCATAGTTATGTACAATTCTGGCAAATTAATTACGGTCTTTGTTAGGAAGAAATGGTCTTCACACAGTTCGCAACGAGCCAGGCGGCTCAAACTGCTGCATATACCCTGACTCTGCTTGCACAGAAGCAAGAGAAGTGACACAATTTCCGTAGTTAAAATAAATTCACGTTAGCAGGCAATATTAACTAAATATGCAGGTTTAAAAATATATTCTTGTGTATTGATTTTAAGAAAAGGCATTGATGTTCATGGTTAGATACACATTGGTGCAACAACAGTGCTTTTTTCGCAAATGCGCTTGTTAAATCGTCACCCGTTTGGCGAAGTAGGCTGTGATTTGATGATAAATTTAACAGGCACCGCATCGATTGTTTTTTATAAGATAAGTTTAATGCTAGCTAGCAACTTACCTTGGCTCCTTGCTGCACTCGCATAACAGGTAGCCAGCCTGCCATGCAGTCTCCTCGTGGAGTGCAATGTAATCGGCCATAATCGGTATCCAAAAATGGCGATTATCGATTGTTATGAAAACTTGAAATCTGCCCTAATTAATCGTCCATTCCAATTAATTCGGTCGACCTCTATTAAGTATTACTTTACACCACTGAGAAAGAGTAACAATGAAGACTATTATGGATCTGCTATTCCCACTCATAACACAGCACAATTCTACTACCATGACTGACTTCCTGATCTGGAGTGTAATGTATTGCATCTTTGATCATACAGTATCACAGAGCTTTTAACTGTAGATTGGACATTTTGAAATGAACACACTCCCCCATAATGAGGACTTGATATAGGCATCCTTCCATTGGCTTTGACTATAACGAGTTTGACTGAGGCAAAATAACTATGGAGACTAGAGGGTGATGTGCTCTGACAGCTTTACAGACAGACACACTTGCTCAACACTCCCAAATGAGAGAAGACAGGGAGATGTGGAAGTCCATTACCGACAACTCTAACTTTCCCCTCTCTCTGGAAATCACACTTCTGCCGCCTGACTGACTGCAGAGCGGCGAAACATTAGATTTCAATTTCATGTGGATCTGTGGTTGATACAAAAGGCATACTGAAAGTGACTCGAGCCATATTTATCTCAGGGCAATGGCAGATATTGTGACTTCCCAGTCATAACAGAGAGATGTCTGTCTGTGTAGTGAAGCACAATGAACAGTTATGTCCCTTCTCATTTAGCTTACTACCACACCGCCTTTTGCGTCACTCACACTCTGTGTGCATGTGAGACATACTGTAACTTAACACGATGAGGCTCTCTGTTGGCGTGTGAAAAATGGGTGTACGCATTCTGAATGTGCTTTAATTCACAAGACATCACCTTACCTGTACACTTCATAACAGTTATACACCATAGAGCGTAGTACGATTAAAGACAAAATACAACATTCACGTGGAGCTGGTTCCCTATCTTTCTCTTCCGTTCCTTTCTTTCCACTCTCTTCTTCCTCTCACTGTCTTGGCATTGTGCTCTTCAACCCAGAACTATCCGTTCTATCCAACACACTGTGCCAATCACTCTCAAGGCTGCATATTAGCATATCCTTTAGTGAGCACTGCACTCCCTGTCAGTCTGTTCACCGTACTTCAGCACTTCACAAAGATATGATTCTGCCTTTATAGGATTGTTTACCCTGAAATAATAGTCTCAGCTATGTGGATCTTCTATTCTGAATGAGGCCATTTGAATTTTATTGCAGTGCCCGTGTTTGACCACACTGTGATGTGTCTGTCTGTATCTGCATGGGGGTTATGTTACTGGATAGGCTCCAGCACTAACAGCCTGTAAATGAGAGTTTAAATGGATGTCAGAGGGCTGATGAGACAGACTGGGGGGTAAGAGGGAGGGAGGGGGAGTCGAGAGGAGAGGAGGGAGGGGGAGTCGAGAGGAGAGGAGGGAGGGGGAGTCGAGAGGAGAGGAGGGAGGGAGGGGGAGTCGAGAGGAGAGGAGGGAGGGGGAGTCGAGAGGAGGGAGGGGGAGTCGAGAGGAGAGGAGGGAGGGAGGGAGGGGGAGTCAAGAGGAGAGGAGGGAGGGAGGGGGTGTCGAGGGAGGGAGGGAGGGAGGGGGAGTGGAGGGAGTGGGGGAGTGAAGGGGAGGGAGGAAGAGGGAGTTGAGAGGAGGGAGGGAAGAGGAGAGGAGGGATGGGGGAGTCGAGAGGAGGTAGGGGCAGGGAGGTGTGGTGTCGAGGAAGGAGGAGAGGAGGAACGTGATGGGAGAAGGGAGGGAGGAGGAGGAGTCAAGAAGAGAGGGAGGGATCGAGAGGTGGGAGTCGAGAAGGGAGGGGCGGAGGAGGGAGGAAGGGAGGGGGAGTTGATAGGAGAGAAGGGAGGGAGGGGTCAAGAGGACAAAAGAGGAGTGAGGATGGGGTCAAGAGGAGAGGAGGGAGGAAGGGAGGGGAAGGCGAGAGGAGGAACATAAGGGGAGAGGAGGGACGTGAGGGGAGAGGAGAGGAGGGGTCAAGAAGAGCTGGAGGGAGGAGTCAGGAGGACGAGAGGAGGGAGGGGTCAAGAGGAGAGGAGGGAGGGCTCGAGAGGAGGAGAGGCAGGGAGGGGAGGAGAGGAGGAAGGGGTCAAGAGAAGAGGAGAGGAGGGAGGAAGGGGAAGAGGAGAGGAGGGAGAGAAGGGAGGGGCGGAGGAGGGAGGAAGGAAGGAAGGGAGGGGGAGTTGATAGGAGAGAAGGGAGGGAGGGGTCAAGAGGACAAAAGAGGAGTGAGGATGGGGTCAAGAGGAGAGAAGAGGGAGGGGAGGAGAGGAGGAAGGGGTCAAGAGAAGAGGAGAGGGAGGGGAGGAGAGGAGGAAGGGGTCAAGAGAAGAGGAGAGGAGGGAGGAAGGGGAAGAGGAGAGGAGGGAGGAAGGGGGAGAGGAGGAATGTGAGGGGAGTCGAAAGGAGACTCTCCCCTCACCTCTCCTCACCTCTCCAGGAGGGACGTGAGGGGAGGAGAGGAGGGACGTGAGGGGAGGAGAGGAGGGGCGTGAGGGGAGGGGAGGAAGGACGTGAGGGACGTGAGGGGAGGGGAGGAGGGACGTGAGGGACGTGAGGGGAGGAGGGACGCGAGGGGAGGAGAGGAGGGACGCGAGGGGAGGAGAGGAGGGACGTGTGGGGAGGAGAGGGGAGGAGGGACGGGAGGGGAGGAAAGCAGGGACGTGAGGGACGGGAAGAGAGGAGGGACGGGAGGAGAGGAGGGACGGGAGGAGAGGAGGGACGTGTGGGGAGGAGAGGGGAGGAGGGACGGGAGGGGAGGAAAGCAGGGACGTGAGGGACGGGAAGAGAGGAGGGACGGGAGGAGAGGAGGGACGGGAGGAGAGGAGAGACGGGAGGAGAGGAGAGACGGGAGGGAGGAGGAACGTGAGGGGAGGAGAGGAAGGACGTGAGGGACGTGAGGGGAGGGGAGGAGGGACGTGAGGGGAGGAGAGGAGGGGCGTGAGGGGAGGAGGGACGGGAGGAGAGGAGGGACGTGAGGGGAGGAGAGGAGGGGCGTGAGGGGAGGAGGGACGGGAGGAGAGGAGGGACGTGAGGGGAGGAGAGGAGGGGCGTGAGGGGAGGAGGGACGGGAGGAGAGGAGGGACGTGAGGGGAGGAGAGGAGGGACGTGAGGGGCGTGAGGGGAGGGGAGGAGGGACGTGAGGGGAGGCGAGGAGGGGCGTGAGGGGAGGAGGGACGGGAGGAGAGGAGGGACGTGAGGGGAGGAGAGGAGGGACGTGAGGGACGGGAGGAGAGGAGGGACGTGAGGGGAGGAGAGGAAGGGGCTACGTCTGTTGTCTGAAAAACCTCTTTGGCACAGCTCTGGGAGAATACACAGGATTCATTGTTTGTGTGTCTCTGTTCTAGGAATCAGTGAGTAGGTTTTGGTGTGTGTATTCTTGTGCACGCTCTGGGAAGAAGTGTGTGGGTGAGTTGTGACTGGTTAATCCATTAGCCATTAGAAGAGACTGTGCTTAACACTGTTGTATTGACTGGAAGTGTCTATGGTTGTGTTTCAACAGGTATCAGAATTGTTTTTCTCATTGTAGGTGTGACATACTGAGCTCACTAGCTGGTAGAAAACAGCCTGAGTGCAATGGATACCCCTCTCATTCTGCTTAGAATAAATTCACAATCATGTTGACTTGCTATGCTTTTCCTCAGGCTTCTCCCGTACCAGATGATTCAATCTTCAATTCTGATATTTTTCACTGTTCGGTCACAGAACAGTACATCTGTGTATAATGTATTACATGTCTTGTAAATTATGGATCTATAAGTCCTTATGAATGGACAGTCGATCAAAACTGGAAGTATTTGAATGAAGACAGACAAGTTTTCATTATATAAGCATTTCAAAGCCGTTGCATCCTATACCCATTCAGCTACAAAGCTTGATTACCAAATCAGGGAAATGTCAAAAACGTCCAGGTATGTTTCAACTATGAATGGTCTTGCATGTTTGTGTCAGATTGACAGTTTGAAATACAGTTGTGGACTGAGGAGATATTCAAATGCTGAACAGTGAAGAGAGGGAGAGTGACTCAGTGCCAGTGCAGTTTCCCTGAGTGTTTCCTTGTTGATTTCTCCTCATTAAAACTCAGTCAGACGTTCTTATCCCCTTCGCATTACCCACAGTACACCGCTCTGACCTCACTATTACCCTCAGTACACCGCTCTGACCTCACTATTACCCTCAGTACACCGCTCTGACCTCACTATTACCCTCAGTACACCGCTCTGACCTCACTATTACCCACAGTACACCGCTCTGACCTCCTATTACCCACAGTACACCGCTCTGACCTCACTATTACCCACAGTACACCGCTCTGACCTCACTATTACCCCCAGTACACCGCTCTGACCTCACTATTACCCACAGTACACCGCTCTGACCTCACTATTACCCTCAGTACACCGCTCTGACCTCACTATTACCCTCAGTACACCGCTCTGACCTCACTATTACCCTCAGTACACCGCTCTGACCTCACTATTACCCTCAGTACACCGCTCTGACCTCACTATTACCCACAGTACACCGCTCTGACCTCACTATTACCCACAGTACACCGCTCTGACCTCACTATTACCCCCAGTACACCACTCTGACCTCACTATTACCCTCAGTACACCGCTCTGACCTCACTATTACCCACAGTACACCGCTCTGACCTCACTATTACCCACAGTACACCGCTCTGACCTCACTATTACCCACAGTACACCGCTCTGACCTCACTATTACCCACAGTACACCGCTCTGACCTCACTATTTACCCTCAGTACACCGCTCTGACCTCACTATTACCCACAGTACACCGCTCTGACCTCACTATTACCCCCAGTACACCGCTCTGACCTCACTATTACCCCCAGTACACCCTTCTGACCTCACTATTACCCACAGTACACCGCTCTGACCTCACTATTACCCCCAGTACACCGCTCTGACCTCACTATTACCCACAGTACACCGCTCTGACCTCACTATTACCCCAGTACACCGCTCTGACCTCACTATTACCCCCAGTACACCGCTCTGACCTCACTATTACCCCTCAGTACACCGCTCTGACCTCACTATCTACCCTCAGTACACCGCTCTGACCTCACTATTACCCCCAGTACACCGCTCTGACCTCACTATTACCCCCAGTACACCGCTCTGACCTCACTATTACCCCCAGTACACCGCTCTGACCTCACTATTACCCCCAGTACACCGCTCTGACCTCACTATTACCCACAGTACACCGCTCTGACCTCACTATTACCCCCCAGTACACCGCTCTGACCTCACTATTACCCCCAGTACACCGCTCTGACCTCACTATTACCCCCAGTACACCGCTCTGACCTCACTATTACCCACAGTACACCGCTCTGACCTCACTATTACCCTCAGTACACCGCTCTGACCTCACTATTACCCTCAGTACACCGCTCTGACCTCACTATTACCCCCAGTACACCGCTCTGACCTCACTATTACCCTCAGTACACCGCTCTGACCTCACTATTACCCCAGTACACCGCTCTGACCTCACTATTACCCTCAGTACACGGCTCTGACCTCACTATTACCCCCAGTACACCGCTCTGACCTCACTATTACCCTCAGTACACCGCTCTGACCTCACTATTACCCCCAGTACACCGCTCTGACCTCACTATTACCCCCAGTACCCCGCTCTGACCTCACTATTACCCCCAGTACACCGCTCTGACCTCACTATTACCCCCAGTACACCGCTCTGACCTCACTATTACCCTCAGTACACCGCTCTGACCTCACTATTACCCTCAGTACACCGCTCTGACCTCACTATTACCCCCAGTACACCGCTCTGACCTCACTATTACCCTCAGTACACCGCTCTGACCTCACTATTACCCCCAGTACACCGCTCTGACCTCACTATTACCCTCAGTACACCGCTCTGACCTCACTATTACCCCCAGTACACCGCTCTGACCTCACTATTACCCACAGTACACCGCTCTGACCTCACTATTACCCCCAGTACACCGCTCTGACCTCACTATTACCCCCAGTACACCGCTCTGACCTCACTATTACCCCCAGTACACCGCTCTGACCTCACTATTACCCCCAGTACACCGCTCTGATCTCACTATTACCCCCAGTACACCGCTCTGACCTCACTATTACCCTCAGTACACCGCTCTGACCTCACTATTACCCTCAGTACACCGCTCTGACCTCACTTGAACCATGTGCTTCTTAACCTTTATGTAAATATAATTTTTAGAGGAAGCAGGCTTAATGTGAGCGTTTTATCAGTGTATCACCTGAGGCTCTGTCTGGACTGGCACATTTCTCAGTCAGCACTATACTTACTGCATGACTACTGGGTGGCATCATGGCAGTTCCTGTACACTGTCGCTCCCTGTTCCCTATTCCTGTTCCCCATTCCTGTTCCCCTTTGAATTATCTCACCCTTCACTCTCAGTTAATCTAGCCGAGTTCAATGTGCCATGTGGAGGAGCCCAGTGCTGAGGAGTGACATGGGAAAGTTCAGTCACCTTTAGTTCTCTGAAGTCCAACAGTAGTAGTGGCATGTGGACAGGACAGGAGCAGTTGTCCAAGCCAACATCCAATGGAATGACCGTTAGCACTGTTTGTTGTGTCAGTCAGATTGTTGTGGCTGGCACTCAGATTTAAGATCGTCTGAATGTCACAACACAACCCTTACTCCAGCCAGTGTCCATCTGGTCCTCTCCTTTACTCTCCCCCCCTCCCCCCCCCCTCCCCCTTCCCCCCTTAACTGATATAATATCTGTCTCAACACCCTTCCTCCTCCCTCCACCATCACAGCAGGGGACTAAACATGTTGCACACATGCAGTATGTTTGAGGCCAAGCCTGTTATATGTCTCGCTAACTGCTAGTGAGACTTGGCTGTCTGGGCTATGTCTGCCATACAGTAGTGCTGCTGGGTCTGGGCTATGTCTGCCAGACAGTAGTGCTGCTGGGTCTGGGCTATGTCTGCCAGACAGTAGTGCTGCTGGGTCTGGGCTATGTCTGCCAGACAGTAGTGCTGCTGGGTCTGGGCTATGTCTGCCCATACAGTAGTGCTGCTGGGGCTGGGCTATGTCTGCCATACAGTAGTGCTGCTGGGTCTGGGCTATGTCTGCCAGACAGTAGTGCTGCTGGGTCTGGGCTATGGTCTGCCAGACAGTAGTGCTGCTGGGTCTGGGCTATGTCGCACATACAGTAGTGCTGCTGGGTCTGGGCTATGTCTGCATACAGGTAGTGCTGCTGGGTCTGGGCTATGTCTGCCATACAGTAGTGCTGCTGGGTCTGGGCTATGTCTGCCATACAGTAGTGCTGCTGGGTCTGGGCTATGTCTGCCAGACAGTAGTGCTGCTGGGTATGGGCTATGTCTGCCATACGGTAGTGCTGCTGGGTCTGGGCTATGTCTGCCAGACAGTAGTGCTGCTGGGTCTGGGCTATGTCTGCCATACGGTAGTGCTGCTGGGTCTGGGCTATGTCTGCCAGACAGTAGTGCTGCCTGGGTTCTGGGCTATGTCTGCCAGACAGTAGTGCTGCTGGGTCTGGGCTATGTCTGCCAGACAGTAGTGCTGCTGGGTCTGGGCTATGTCTGCCAGACAGTAGTGTGCTGGGTCTGGGCTATGTCTGCCAGACAGTAGTGCTGCTGGGTCTGGGCTATGTCTGCCAGACAGTAGTGCTGGGTCTGGGCTATGTCTGCCAGACAGTAGTGCTGCTGGGTCTGGGCTATGTCTGCCAGACAGTAGTGCTGCTGGGTCTGGGCTATGTCTGCCAGACAGTAGTGCTGCTGGGTCTGGGCTATGTCTGCCAGACAGTAGTGCTGCTGGGTCTGGGCTATGTCTGCCAGACAGTAGTGCTGCTGGGTCTGGGCTATGTCTGCCAGACAGTAGTGCTGCTGGGTCTGGGCTATGTCTGCCAGACAGTAGTGCTGCTGGGTCTGGGCTATGTCTGCCAGACAGTAGTGCTGCTGGGTCTGGGCTATGTCTGCCAGACAGTAGTGCTGCTGGGTCTGGGCTATGTCTGCCAGACAGTAGTGCTGCTGGGTCTGGGCTATGTCTGCCAGACAGTAGTGCTGCTGGGTCTGGGCTATGTCTGCCAGACAGTAGTGCTGCTCAAGGCTCTCCTCTCCACATGGGTGATTTCCAGGTGCTGAGCAGACTGACAGAGGCCAGGGGAGGGGCTGAGTCTGGAGCTGGGGCCCAAGCTGTGCCACTCTGACCCTTCAAAATGGCTGTGTGGGGCTGTCATTTAGGAGTACAAGCCAGGGATGGGACTGGGGGAACAAATAGCTTTTTAATTGATTATAGCTCCAACAAATGCCACCCCCACCCCTTTAAATTTGCCATGGCTGCTTTTGTCTTGCCAAGTCCACTCCCATCTCTATTTAACGACCCTGCATTCTGTCTGTCTGTCTGTCTGAGTGTGTAAAGTGACTGGGACGGATGCTTTAACTTGCAATAGAAACGTAACGTATGGAACAAAAGAGAAATATGTGTGTGTGTGTGTGTGTGTGTGTGTGTGTTTGCGTATCGTTTAGCGTTTTCCTTGTAACTCCTGTGGCCACAACTACATAAAGGACCACAAAGTATTGAAGAGTAGGTTGTTCCTTTGTGTCTAGAGGAGACCGTGGTTTCAGGGTAGTGGAACCTGAACCTTCCCTGGTCAAAAGTAATGCACTAGAGAATAGTGTGCTATTTGGGATGCTGCCGCTGCCTCGTGGAAAACACCCTGTCCCACCATTTGATTAGTTGATTTTTATTTAATATTTACAGATGAGCCCTGTAAGTACAGAAATATACACATCAATACAAAACAGAGATGCGAAAGCACAACAAACACAGTAAAACGTCCTCAATCAACAGTCTGAATTACCCTAGAGCAGTGGTTCTCCGATTTGCCCCGCACCCAGTTTTCCGAGCAAAAAAACAATATTATAAAATAACATTTGTGTGGAAATTTCATTGTTGGACATAAGACTAAAAAACACCATGAAATCAGCACCAAGTGATTTTAATTTAAGAAATCAGTTGCAAGTATTCCTACACAATAGACATGATGGGAATCGTATACAAATGTAAAAAAGGTTTCAAATGATTGTTTTAGTCAAACATTATATCTGTTTGGGCTTCTTGCGGTTAATTTGCAGTCTACAAATGATTTGTAATTTTGTTCTGGCCTCTCGACCATCCGCTCAAGAAACATCAGCCCGCGGCTAAATCTAGTTGATGATCCCTACCCTAGAGGCACCAAGTAATAAAATCAGTCATTATAGCATCACATTTCTACATTCAAACACAGGTCATATATATGCCCTGTCTGTGTTATTACGCCATCATTCACCCTCCTATATTCCTTTCATCTATTCTCGGAATATTGTTTTAATACAACAAGCTGATGTTTTTACTAAAGCTAACAGACACCACTGTGGTCTTCTAATGAGTCAGTCTATGAGGTGATTTGGAGCCCTTTTCTAAGGTGCCAGTCTTCTTCTCTAACTTATCCCCTAGGACCTTTAAAAGGAAACTTTACTCTGTGTTGCTTGTTCTGTATGTGAATATCCGTGTTTCTGAATATCCCCCACTGTAAAATGACAGCTAAAAGGGTGTTGCATAAGGATCCTACAGTGTGTGTGTGTGTGTGTGTGTGGGGTGTGTGTGTGGTGTGGTGTGCGGCATCAGTGAATGACCACCACTACGCTGCTGCCAGTTCACCTCAGGCCTCCCAGGAATGGTAAATGTATCACATTTAAACAAGGTTTTGCTTTTTCGCAGCAAATACTTTCTGTATATGCAATTTTACTGCAGCTCCCATTTCATTCATTACTATTCATTTGACATCAGGGGGATATAAAACCAGCAAGTAAACGATTTGGCATAACCAGATAAAAATAGGAGTCCGTTTCCTTCTCTTGCCATTCATGGCGAGCATTTCTTATCAGCAGACAGTAGGATTAAGGCCTGCTGGCAGATGTGCTA